>NC_084614.1:40947002-41574502 GCF_033978795.1 Nerophis ophidion
GCAAGAGCAGCAGCTATTGTCCCAGCATCAGACAGTAAAGTCAGCAGCCACCACAGCAGACCCCCACGTCCTCGGGGTCCATAGTGGGTCAGATGTGCCGCCGCTCCTCCTTTTTTCCTTCACGTGTCCTTTGGGAGAAGGTTTTCAAGCTGTTCTCGGTGAGCTCGGAAAAAGAGGCAGATGCCGGCCGGCCTTTGTCAGGCGAGGTCCGTGGGGGGATGACATGACTCCCTCTCGGGTTCCCATGCCCTCGTGGCACGCGCTCTTGTCACACTTCCTCGCAAGTCGTACACATGACGACAGGGCGGCCACTTTGTCCATCTGCTCAGCTGACACCCGTGCACACACCCTACGGATATACATCAGGTGGTGTAGGGTGTAGTTTGGCAACCTCCATGTGCATTATCACCATTCGCTTCCTTTTCTTGCAAAATGTAATATTGATTAGGGCTGTGAATCTTTGGGCACCAAACGATTGGGTTCGATTCTTGGGGGTAACGAATTGATTCAGAATTGATTCTCAATACAAAAATAAATATTGTTTTAAGAACATTGGGTGACGGTTCTAAAATTAACTACATTCCTCCATGAAATAGATCAGTGGTTCTAAACATTTTTTCAGTGATGTACCCCCTGTGAACATTTTTTAAATTTAAGTACCCCCTAATCAGAGCAAAGTATTTTGGGTTGGAAAAAAAGAGATAAAGAAGTAAAATACAGGACTATGTCATCAGTTTCTGATTTATCAAATTGTATAACAGTGCAAAATATTGCTCATTTGTAGTGGTCTTTCTTGAACTATTTGGAAAAAAAGATATGAAAATAACTAAAAACTTGTTGAAAAATAAACAAGTGATTCAATTATGAATAAAGATTTCAACACATAGAAGTAATCATCAACTTAAAGTGCCCTCTTTAGAGATTGTAATAGAGATCCATCTGGATTCATCAACATAATTCTAAACATTTCTTCACAAAAAAATAAATCTTTAACATCAATATTTATGGAACATGTCCACAAAAAATCTAGCTGTCAACACTGAATATTGCATTGTTGCATTTCTTTTCACAGTTTATGAACTTACATTCATATTTTGTTGAAGTATTATTCAATAAATATATTTATAAAGGATTTTTGAATTGTTGCTATTTGTAGAATATTTTTTTAAAATCTCACATACCCCTTGGCATACCTTCAAGTACCCCACAGGGGTACGCGTACCCCCATTTGAGAACCACTGAAATAGATAAATAGCTCGGATGCATTTTTATATCATTAATTATAAGAAGACTGGTTTTATTTACCAAAATGCTACCCAACACTTAAATGTAGGTAAATGGGTTACACTTGTATTTTACTTTTCTACCTACTAGGTACTCAAAGCACTTAGACCAGGCCTGGGCAATTATTTTGATTCGAGGGCCACATTTAGAGAAAACAATTTATCTGGGGGCTGGTATATCTATTTTTAGGAACACTAATACAAAACCTTACAATAATGTCTGATTGAATGCTAAAAACATTAAAACAGACTACCTTAAAAAACGTAATGGAGTTTTAAATTTTTCTATGAAGGATAAAACACTGAAAATTGACAAAATATGAACGTCACACCCCCTTTCGGTCGACATATTTTACAATCAAATGAAAAGCAACAAAAATGCAACAATATGAACGCAAAGGGTATAAAATGAACCCACCTACAATCTGATATATCTGGTATATCACTAAGCTTTAGAACTTTGTTGTGAAAATCTCCTACCACATCTGTGGAAACGCTCCCCACCCACACTGCTGGGTGGCTCGTCTCAGCTGCTGTGACGTAGATTACCAAAGTAACTGATTAGATTACCATAGTAACTAATTAGATAACCATAGTAACTGGTATAGCATCCAAAAGTACATATTCCAACCATTGAAATACTTTGTACAGTTGAAGACTTTCGGTCATTGGAAAACATGAGTGCACATCATAAAGGCAGCTACACTTTCCATCTTAAAGATCTAAAAAAAATATTTGAGAATGTCCGGTGGGCCAGATTGAAAAGCTTAACGGGACGCATGTGGCCCTCGGGCCTTAATTTGCCCAGATCCGACTTAGACATTATTTACACATTCACACACACATTTACACACAATCATTGGTACTTTAACTTTAACACAGATGGTGGGAGCCGCCATGCAAAGCCCTAACCACCACCCATCAGGAGCAAGGGTGAAATGTCTTAAAAGGACACAAGGATTGAACCAGGGACCCTCTGGGTCGCTGGCGCGGCCACTCTACCAACCGCGTCACGCAGTCCCCACTTCTCCTCTCTAAAGTACATATGCACAGCAAATATGGCCATACTTTAATGATAGGATTTGACTGAGTGGATGTACAGGACAGACTATAAAAAAAGTATAAATTTTTTACCAAATTTCAATGGATTAAGAATCGTTACAAATAAGAATCGCGGTTTATTCGAAGTTAGATTTTTTTTTCTGACACCCCAGCTCAGTGGCCTTGTGGTTAGATTGTATGCGCTGAGACTGGGAGGTTGTGAGTTCAAACCCCGGCCGAGTCATACCAAAGACTATAAAAATGGGACCCATGACCTCCCTGCTTAGCACTCAGCATCAAGGGTTGGAATTGGGGGTTAAATCACCAAGAATGATTCCCGGGCGCGGCTACCGCTGCTGCTTACTGCTCGCCTCAACCTCCCAGGGGGTGATCAAGGGTGATGGGTCAAATGCAGAGAATAATCTCACCATACCTAGTGTGTGTGTGTGTGACAATCATTGGTGCTTTAAAAGCCTACTGAAATGAGATTTTTGGATTTAAGCGGGGATAGCAGGTCCATTCTATGTGTCATACTTGATCATTTCGCGATATTGCCATATTTTTGCTGAAAGGATTTAGTAGAGAACATCGACGATAAAGTTCGCAACTTTTGGTCGCTAATAAAAAAGCCCTGCCTGTACCGGAAGTAGCAGACGATGTGCATGTGACGTCACGGGTTGTAAGGCTCCTCACATCCTCACATTGTTTATAATCATAGCCACCAGCAGCGAGAGCGATTCGGACCGAGAAAGCGACGATTTCCCCATTAATTTGAGCGGGGATGAAAGATTCGTGGATGAGGAATGTTAGAGTGAAGCACTAGAAAAAAAAAAGGATAATTCTGGAAAATCCCTTATCTGATTATTGTGTTACTAGTGTTTTAGTGAGATTATGAAGTCATACCTGAAAGTCGGAGGGGTGTGTTGGCCAGTGTCTCTGATGGAAGCCATGGAGGAGCCAAGAAAGTCACAGCTGCCTTTTTGACAGCTGCTGCAGGAGGACGCAAGCTCCGCTGATGTCTCCGGTAAGAGCCGACTTATTACCACAATTTTCTCGCCAAAACATGCCGGTTGACATGTGGTCGGGAAACATGTTCGCTTGACCGCTCTGTTCCATATTAAAGCTTCACAACAAACAAAGAAACACCGGCTGTGTTTTGGTTGCTAAAGGCAGCTGCAATCCACCGCTTTCCACCAACTGCATTCTTCCTTGTAGTCTCCATTATTAATTGAACACATTCCAAAAGATTCAGCAACACAGATGTCCAAAATACTGTGTAATTATACGATTAAATCGGACGACTTTTAGCCGTTAGTGGTGCTGTGATAAAATGTCCGCGCCAACCAATAACGTCACAAGCACGCGTCAACATAAGCGTCATCATTTCCCGCGACGTTTCCTGTTGAAAACTTTGCGGGAAATTTAAAATTGCAATTTAGTAAACTAAAAAGGCCGTATTGGCATGTGTTGCAATGTTAAAGGGGAACATTATCACAATTTCAAAAGGGTTAAAAACAATAAAAATCAGTTCCCAGTGGCTTGTTGTATTTTTTGAAGTTTTTTTCAAAATTTTACCGGTCCCGGAATATCCCTAAATAAAGCTTTAAAGTGCCTTATTTTCGCTATCTTTGAAACCACTATCCATTTCCCTGTGACGTCTTACAGGGCTGCCAATACAAACAACATGGCAGTTACCACGGCAAGATATAGCGACATTAGCTCGGATTCAGACTCGGATTTCACCGGTTTAAGCGATTCAACAGATTATGCATGTATTGAAACAGATGGTCGGAGTATGGAGGCAGATAGTGAAAACGAAATTGAAGAAGAAATTTAAGCTATTGAGCGAATAGCTATTGACGCTATACGGCCATAGCGTGGGTGTACCTAATGAAGTGGCCCATAACATGGCTGCCTTATTAGCATCGCCGGTAAAATGTGCAGACCAAACGATCAGGACTTTCGCATCTTGTGACACTGGAGCAACTTAAATCCGTCGATTGGTAAGTGTTTGTTTCGCATTAAATGTGGGTATCTAGTTTCAAATGTACATACAGCTAGCATAAATAGCATGTTAGCATCGATTAGCGTAGCATGTTAGCATCGATTAGCTGGCAGTCATGCCGTGACCAAATATGTCTGCTTAGCACATAAGTCAACAACATCAACAAAACTCTCCTTTGTGATTTCATTGACTTAATCGTTGCAAATGCATCTGCAGGTTATCCATACATCTCTGTGTCATGTCTGTCTTAGCATCGCCGGTCAAATGTGAAGACACTTTGGTACATTCAATGGGGGTCTGGCGGCAGATTTCTTGATAGTGGTGCAACTTGAATCCCTCCCTGTTAGTTTTGTTACACCCTCCGACAACACACCGACGAGGCATGATGTCTCCAAGGTTCCAAAAAATAGTCGAAAAAACGGAAAATAACAGAGCTGAGAACCGGTGTTTGTAATGTGACAATGAATATGGCGGGTGTGTTACCTCGGTGATGTCACGTTCTGACGTCATCGCTAAAAGACCAATAAACAGAAAGGCGTTTAATTTGCCAAAAATCACCCGTTTAGAGTTCGGAAATCGGTTAAAAAAATACATGGTCTTTTTTCTGCAACATCAAGGTATATTTTGACGCTTGCATAGGTTTGGTGATAATGTTCCCCTTTAATATTTCATCATTGATATATAAACTATCAGACTGTGTGGTCGGTAGTAGTGGGTTTCAGTAGGCCTTTAGTAACACTTCTCAAAGATATATTAACTGCCCTGACCACATGATGGCTACAAATGCACATGTAACAATGTTAATTAAATGACAAGCATGACACACTTTAACAAGAGTTTACAACTTTTAGTGGAAACAGAACAGCTACTGTCAACAACTTGCAACTGTCTCTTAACTCTCTGCTTTCTCAAAGTAATCCGCTAACGGTCCCGATGAGTATCCAATCACACGACGCGTAAATGTCACGTTCAATGTGAGGCCATCAAGAAGGCCTTACTGACAACAACTTGTGATCTGATTGGCTATCGCAACTGTCTATCAACTGTATGTCCCCATTCACTTTGAGTGCACCGACGCCAGCCTTGTGGATTTTGAAGGCCTCTGGGAGACTTTGTACAGCATGGCAACATCAGCTAGCTGAATTCTGATTGGATACAAACTAAAACTAAAAACAACAGCACTGGACCGTACATAATATGACATGAAAAGATAATGAAAGATAATAAAAAAAGTATTTGTCATTTTTGGGGCCGGTGTGGCTCGGTTGGTAGAGTGGCCTTGCCAGCAACTTGAGGGTTGCAGGTTCGATCCCCGCTTCCGCCATCCTAGTCACTACCGTTGTGTCCTTGGGGAGGACACTTTACCTACAGTGGGGCAAAAAAGTATTTAGTCAGCTACGGATTGTGCAAGTTCTCCCACTTAAAATGATGACAGAGGTCTGTAATTTTCATCATAGGTACACTTCAACTGTGAGAGACAGAATGTGAAAAAAAAAATCCAGGAATTCCCATTGTAGACATTTTAAATAATTTATTTGCAAATTATGGTGGAAAATAAGTATTTGGTCAACCATTCAAAGCTCTCACTGATGGAAGGAGGTTTTGGCTCAAAATCTCACGATACATGGCCCCATTCATTCTTTCCTTAACACGGATCAATCGTCTTGTCCCCTTAGCAGAAAAACTGCCCCAAAGCATGATTTTTCCACCCCCATGCTTCACAGTAGTTATGGTGTTCTTGGGATGCAACTCAGTATTCTTCTTCCTCCAAACACGATGAGTTGAGTTTATACCAAAATGGATACATGGATGATACAGCAGAGGATTGGGAGAATGTCAAGTGGTCAGATGAAACCAAAATAGAACTTTTTAGTATAAACTCAACTTGTCGTGTTTGGAGGAAGAAGAATACTGAGTTGCATCCCAAGAACACCACACCTACTGTAAAGCATGGGGGTGGAAACATCATGCTTTGGGGCTGTTTTTCTGCTAAGGGGACAGGACCATTGATCCGTGTTAAGGAAAGAATGAATGGGGCCATGTATCGTGAGATTTTGAGCCAAAACCTCCTTCCATCAGTGAGAGCTTTGAATGGTTGACCAAATACTTATTTTTCACCATAATTTACAAATAAATTATTTAAAATTCCTACAATGGGAATTCCTGGATTTTTTTTGTCACATTCTGTCTCTCACAGTTGAAGTGTACCTATGATGAAAATTACAGACCTCTGTCATTATTTTAAGTGGGAGAACTTGCACAATCGGTGGCTGACTAAATACTTTTTTGCCCCACTGTACCTGCTCCCAGTGCCACCCACACTGGTTTAAATGTAACTTAAATATTGAGTTTCACTATGTAAAAGTGCTTTGAGTCACTAGAGAAAAGCGCTATATAAATACAATTCACTTCACTTTAATTTTGATCATGATTTCTTGTTACGTTAGGCCAGCAGAGAAGGCCTTGCTGGCCCTGACGGCACACCGCTGACAAAATATGCCTAGTACACTACCTTAGACGCACCCTCACTCATCCATGCAGACTGGACACTGGCCGAGATTTAGTTAGCGGTTGAGGTTGGACTCGGCGCTCCTGGTTGCTTTGTTGGGTCCGCTCCTGTCTCTGGCCATGCTCCCCCAACCCCTGTTTCTCACCTTTTTTGTAAGGGGCACCGCAAGTTTGCCTGTCAGCAAATCCTGTTCTGTCTCCCTGTAATGTTTGTCTGCTCTTGAATGGGATTGTGTTGAAAACCTAAATTTCTCCTCGGGGACCCATAAAGTACTTCTGATTCTGATACTGAGATTGCAGTGAGTGAACCAAAGTGAGGAGAGAACACTATATCAACAAAATAAATAGTTACAGACCCCCGTGGTATTAGAGTCGGGTCCTTATTTGTATTGACCCACCCACTCTTGATGACAATAATTTCAGAGATGATCAAATTTCTCTTAATTGCCCCAAAAAATATTTATTTAAAACAAAATAATGTGTACCAAGATGTTGTAAGCAAGAGCAAGACGTTGTCGACTACATGTACAAACCCCATTTCCATATGAGTTGGGAAATTGTGTTAGATGTAAATATAAATGGAATACAATGATTTGCAAATCATTTTCAACCTATATTCAGTTGAATATGCTACAAACACAACATATTTGATGTTCAAACTGATAAACTTTTTTTTGTGTGCAAATAATCATTAACTTTAGAATTTGATGCCAGCAACACGTGACAAAGACGTTTGGAAAGGTGGCAATAAATACTGATAAAGTTGAGAAATTCTCATCAAACACTTATTTGGAACATCCCACAGGTGTGCAGGCTAATTGGGAACAGTTGGGTGCCATGATTGGGTATAAAAGCAACTTCCATGAATGATAAGTAATTCACAAACGAGGATGGGGTGAGGGTCACAAATTTGTAAGCAAATTGTTGAACAGTTTTAGAACAACATTTCTCAACGAAATATTGCATGGAATTTTGGGATTTTACCATCTACGGTCCGTAAAATCATCAAAAGGTTCAGAGAATCTGGAGAAATCACTGCACATAAGCGATGATATTACGGACCGTTGATCCCTCAGGCAGTACTGCATCAAAAACAGACAGTGTGTAAATGATATCAACACATGGGCTCAGGAACACTTCATAAAACCACTGTCAGTAACTAAAGTTGGTTGCTACATCTGTAAGTGCAAATTAAAACTCTGCTATGCAAAGCAAACCCCATTTATCAACAACACCCGGGAACGCCGCCGGCTTCGCTGGACCCGAGCTCATCTAAAATGGACTGATGCAGAGTGGAAAAGAGTTCTGTGTCACGGTCACGGTCACAGAAACCTACTCAGTGGCGTAGTGGGTAGAGTGTCTGCTCTGAGATCAGTAGGTCGTGAGTTCAAATCCCAGCTGAGTCATACCAAAGACTATACGAATGGGACCCATTACCTACCTGCTTGGCACTCAGCATTAAAGGTTGGAATTGGGGGTTAAATCCCCAAAAATGAGTCCCGGGCGTGGCACCGCTGCTCCCCTCACCTCCCACGGGGTGATCAAGAGTGATGGGTCAAATGCACAGAATAATTTCGCCACACCTAGTGTGTGTGTGACAATCATTGGTACTTTTAACTTTAACTTTAAACAGTTGGAGAGCACTAACCTCCTAAAACAGCACCATCCATCCATCCATTTTTCGACCGCTTGTCCCTTTTGGGATAGCGGGGGGGTCGCTGGAGCCTATCTCAACTGCATTCCCGGACAGGTCGCTAAAACAACACATATGATTTATTCTCTTATCTATCTATACCAGCGTTGTGTAGTGACTGATGGCACAAGGCACATAAAGAACAGCATAAGCATGTATGCAAACCTGTTGCTGTTCATACAACATCTTTCTATTTTAATCCATTGTCATTGATGTTTTGTGTATTAAATTATTATTTTACTGTGCGAGAGTACGTTGATAAACATTCAATCCAAACATTTAACCCCCTTCCGCTTAAAAGTCATGCTGGACAATTAGCTGGCAGTTTTTAGGTTGTTGCTTAGCACTCTTGACTTTGAAATCTGCGGTCACTGGACCAATCCCCGGCTGGTGTGAAGGAGGCGGAGTCAAGCTCTGGACACGTGGCCAAGAAAGCATCAACAATTAAATGATAAAAATTAAAAATGGTTTTATATATTATTTTATATTAATTATTACTCATCCACTTATAAATTATTCAATGTAAAATTATTCTTACTAATTCAGTTTCACCCTGTACAGGAGCTAAATTGTAACAGCATCGATTCTGAGCTACTTTTATAATCAGACAGCGCCCTCTACTGCTGATCTTAGGAAACTATAGAAATAAAGATGATAGAACCGACTTTTTTAACTTATGTACACTGGCTGGTGCGTTCAATGAACATAGACACATTAAGTAATCGGCAAAAATTGCTACAAATTATTTTTTTTCTTTTATTTGACACTATTTCATGTTTATAGATCAGTCATCTTGATGTCATCTTTATTTGAACTAATTAATGACGTCCATCTGTGTTTTAGATGGTTCCATGGTTTATTTGATTGCAAATTGTATTTTATTAATGTATAGTAGAAACCATAACCATTGGCATCTTCATCAAAAACAATAACCATGAATTGATTAACGTGGACTTAAACTTAAACAAGTTGAAAAACTTATTCGGGTGTTACCATTTAGTGGTCAATTGTACAGAATATGTACTGAACTGTGCAATCTACTAATGAAAGCTTCAATCAATCAATCAATCAATCAATAATTTGTGATGACTGAAAAACCTGGGATTTGAGGGTTTAATTCAGTTGCCATAGACTCCTTAAAATAGTTTTTATTAAATGTTCATTTATTTGTACTTTATGTAAATAATTTTTTTGTACATAAACAAATATTTGTATTTGTTATATTTTAATATTTATAGAATTTGCTGTTTTTTTATTTTGGTATTTTATTTCTTCTTAAAAAATATTTTAACTGTTACTACATTTTAACATTCTATTGTCTTAAATTGTTTTCATTTATTTATGTAACAATTGTTTTCCAATTATAAATATATAAATGTATGTATTTATAGTAATATAGTATTTAATTTTACAAAAAGAATTGTGTGCGAATCAATCAATCATCAATCAAAGTTTACTTATGTAGCCCTTAATCACAAATATCTCAAAGGGCTGCACAAGCCACAACGACATCCTCGGCTCATATCCCACATTCAGCCATGAAAAAAACTCAACCCAATGGGAACAAGGATAAGGAATCTAACAATTGCTATTTTTATGCAATTACTCGTTTATATTTTAAAAAATAAATTGTAATATTTAAAATGTGTATTTGTCTTTCTTGCCGTTCTTTATTATCAAGCAATTATTTCAGTTGATATTTTAATATCCGTTGTATTTAATTTTTTTAATTAAATTTTCAAAATAAATTAAGTTTTTGTAAATATTTTAAAATTTTATGTAATTTTTTTTTATATTTTCATGAAATGGTGTTACATTTTAATATTCTATTAATTGGGTTACTTTTCATTTCCTTCAGTTATGTAATTTTTAATAGAAAAAAACATCATTCTATTTCTACTATATTTTCATATCTATTTAATTTGCTGTTACTTTTCATACAAGAACAATATTTTCATTAGATTTTATATTCTAACATTTATTTTTTGGGAATTTTGCAAATGTCTTTTAGATTTAAGAACTATTTATTTTGATTATATTTTGAATATTTATTGGATTTAAATCAGCTGCCTTGTACACTCCTGTAGAGGTCACCAAATCCTTTTTTCTTTAGATTTTTTTTTACTACTGAGAGGTGCCTGGCAGAGAGGTCTGTTGTGTTTGAGAGCTTTTTTAGTTAATGATTTATTTTATTTTCACAATAACATTTTATTTTTATAAAAACATGTTTCGGGCTAAAAACGGCCCGTATTTGACCACACTTTGGACACCCCTGGTGCAGGTGAAAACATCACCCCGATAAATTCATGAGGAAATTGTCACTATTCAAGTGTTTGTGGATGTTAAAATGGTATGACTTATTTTACAAAAAGTAACAAACATATTTACAACTTTTACTTCTTATGTTTAAACGTGTTTGTTTTATTTAACATTAAGAGAAAATGCCTGAAAAGTCCATTTTAAATGTTATTCTGAATTCATATGCAGTATACATGATGTTAAAAAAAACATGACTCATTCAACAAACAACATTTCCAACCTATAGCTTTCATATATATGGACCATATAATGGTCAGTTGCAGAAAACTAATCAATATTACAGGACAAGTGAAACTCTATACCGGGGGGGTGTCCAAACTTTTTCAAACATACAAATTAAAGGATGCAGGGGCCATTTTGTATACATAAGAATGCTAAAACTGTTGGTCAATATATGCTAGGTTAACCAAACAAAACAGCTCTGTGTTAAAGGTCAAAAAGTAAAGTAGTGTAATACATTTCAATAAAAATTTATTTTCTTAAATATGCCAATAAAAAACACACTATGGACATCCCTGCTCTAAATAGACACAGACGCAAGGGAACAATTATGGACAAAAACTGCAAATTCAATGACCCATTCTTGAATGTCAGCAATAAAACTATGGAAAACTTATACGTATATAAAAAATGATATTTAAAAATTAGTGGTGCATGCTTTACAATGATGCACTGACAGGAGGCTTCACTCTCAGTAGGAAAAAAACCCAACTATATTCATTTCTATATCATGATTTTTTGTTTTAAAGCAGAACCATGGAAGAGTCCTGTCGAAAAGAACAGTAACCAGTGTAAAATCCAAAAGGAATTAGAAGGTTTCAGTGGCTGAAGGCCACGTTTAAAGTCAGGTCTTCAACTCCAACACGCCCGGCTAGCACCTTCATGCTATACCGCAGGCCGCCCGTTTAGCTTGTCATGCATGAGAGTGATGGCGCCACCTGTGAAGTCTCGAAGAACCTGGACAGTCTCCCGTTGGAGCCGCAGGGACTCGCGCACAAATTCCTGCTGAGTCTCCGCCAGTTGCTGCACCGACTCGGACAGCAGCTCCAGAGAGCGGGAAACGGTCTCCATCAAGATGTTAGTGGCGTGCTGCTCCTGGAGGCTGAGCGAGGCGTTCTGTAGCATGCTCTCTCGCGCGTTGATGGTGGACTGCGTCGTCGAGTGCGAGGACGTGGATGTTGACGCGCCCGAGGGAATATGAGATTGTCCTGGTCTCTGGAGGCCGTTGTTTCCTTTGTGATCCCCTGTCGGCTTGGATGCGGGAATTGAAGGCAGTGCGTCATCTTTCGGGTCATCTTCCCACTCTGCCAATGAAACATTAGCATCGTGAGTCAAGGGAAACCAAATAGAAACTTGTTTATTGACATTTCGGTATAGCTCGGTTGGTAGAGCGGCCGTGTCAGCAACTGGAGGATTGCAGGTTTGATCCCCGCTATCCTAGTCAATACCGTTGTGTCCTTGGGCAAGACACTTTACCCACCTGCTCCCAGTGCTACCCACACTGGTTTAAATGTAACTTAGATATTGGGTTTCACTATGTAAAGCGCTTTGAGTCACTTGAGGAAAAAGCGCTATATAAATATAATTAACTTCACTTCACATTTCGGGAGTAACCTACTAAGATCCAAATAATTGCTGAATAGTAAACAAAAAAAGCATGTCATTTACAGTGGGGCAAAAAAGTATTTAGTCAGCCACCGATTGTGCAAGTTCTCCCACTTAAAATGATGACAGAGGTCTGTAATTTTCATCATAGGTACACTTCAACTGTGAGAGATAGAATGTGAAAAAAAAAATCCAGGAATTCACATTGTAGGAATTTTAAAGAATTTATTTGTAAATTATGGTGGAAAATAAGTATTTGGTCAACCATTCAAAGCTGTCACTGATGGAAGGAGGGTTTGGCTCAAAATCTCACGATACATGGCCCCATTCATTCTTTCCTAAACACGGATCAATCGTCCTGTCCCCTTAACAGCCCCAAAGCATGATGTTTCCACCCCCATGCTTCACAGTACGTATGGTGTTCTTGGGATGCAACTCAGTATTCTTCTTCCTCCAAACACGACGAGTTGAGTTTATACAAAAAAGTTATATTTTAGTTTCATCTGACCACATGAAATTCTCTTAATCCTCTGCTGTATCATCCATGTATCCATTTTGGTATAAACTCAACTCGTCGTGTTTGGAGGAAGAAGAATACTGAGTTGAATCCCAATAACACCATACCAGCATTTGGTCATACAAATGCTGATACTTTTTTTTTTCCTACAGAAAATACAAGTCGGCACTGTTGAAGCAGGGAAGGAAGCTCAAATGAACAACTGTATTTATTAACAAGCGCCTCACAAAACGCAACTCTGATATTGACAGAAAAACACACCTTCTGAAAAAACAAGAGAAAATTCAAAGCACACGGACAAGCAATTATAAAGTAATGATCAAGCTGAATGAAACTCCAGAGCAAGCAAAACTGTACAGGTACAAGTGAGCATCATGAACCGACTTGTAAGGTATTAACCATTCCACACACGATCATGACACTATCAGAAATATATCACACACCTTCACCTGGAAATCATGACGACACAACTCAAGGGACTTTTGATCTCGATAAAATAAAATTAAAACTTTTCAATATAGAGACCATAAAGAAAATGATATAAATCCAGACAATAATATATTTTCCAACGTTACAGATAATTGCTGTTACTATATGGACGAACAGTATAACCAAACTATTACAAATGGATAACAAACTTTATATAATCCATTTGAACAGCATAAGCATGTATGCAAATTTTAGTAACAATAAGGATTATTTGGAAAAATTTACAAAACCATTCAAAATTATTGCCATATCAGAAACATGGATTAACGCTGAAAAAGGAATGGATTTCCAGCTGGATGGATATGAACTCAATCACATCAACAAAAAAGAAAAAAAGCGGAGGAAGTGTGGCTGTATATGTGGACCAAGACTTGAACTATAGGGTACTGGGAACAATGTCAACTTCTGTGGACAATTTGTTTGAATGTGTAACCACTGAAATCTGTAGAGGAAAAAAACGAAAATACAATAATCCGCTGTATACAGTATAAAGGGCACCAGGTTTTAGCATATAATCATTTAATGATTGGATTGAGGCATCTTTTCAAAGGTTAATCAAAAAGTAATTTTTCAATATTGACCTTTTGAATCCGAGCAAACACAAACTAACATGAATTCACAAATACAATATAAAGTATGAGCCTTTATCTAAAAATCTACAGACCTGGCAGAATCACACCTCACTGTTCCATGTTTATCGACAACATTTTCACTAATGATATTCAAGACAAAACTATCAGCGGATTACTGATCATTGACATCAGTTACCACTTACCAGTGTTCACAGTTTATAATGGTGAATTTAAAGGAAATCAGACATATGAAGACAACACGAGGACGGATGAAACTTTGAAGGCACTGAAAAATGACCTATGTGCACAAAAGAAAGACGCAGTGTAGAAGGAAAGTGGTATTAATAAGGCATACAACACATTTTTAAGCATATTTACATCATTATATCATAAAACTGTCCTATGAAACATACTGTATATTGAGAATATATAGATGATATATATATATTCTCTATAGAGAATTTATAAAAGACAGAACCAAAGAGACTGAAAATAATTACAAAAAAGAATGTAATCAGTCTTATAAGGAAATGTAAAAAGGCAAACTATCACCCATCCATTTCCTACCGCTTGTCCCGTTCGAGGTCACGGTGGGTGCTGGAGCCTGGACACTCTGGACAAGTCCCCACCTCATGGCAGGGCCAACACAGACAGACAGACAACATTCACACTCACATTCACACACTATGGCCAATTTAGTGTTGCTAATCAACCTATCCCCAGGTGAATGTCTTTGGAAGTGGGAGGAAGCCGGAGTACCCGGACGGAACCCACGCAGTCACAGGGAGAACATGCAAACTTCACACAGAAAGATCCCGAGCACAGGATCGAACCCAGGATCTTCGTATTGTGAGGCAGACACACTAGCCCCTGACGCACTAACACCTCTCCCACCGTGCTGCCTGCATACTGTCATGAAATAATAACTAACAATAAAAGAAATACTAAAGGAATATGCAATGTACTAAACAGCATTATCAGAAAGGGTTCAAGACAAAGCTACCGCCAGTATTTCATAGATAACGACATCAGAAAGGAAACTATGGACGACAGAGTGAGTAGCTTTACCCAGTTCTTTGTGAGTTTTAGACCAAACCTGGCTGAAAAAATACTGATCTCTTGTCACCACAGAACTGGAATGATAATCTTACAGAGAGAAACATTAACTCAATATTCCTTACAGCAGTGGAAGAAAAAAAGAAATAATTGACATTGTAAATAATTTCAAAGGTAAAACATCGACTGATGACAATAACATTGATATGAAAATCGTGAAAAAAGTCATTGAGGGCATTTCTGAACCGCTAATTAGGGACCGAATGTCCCTTTGGGACAGAGGACCCTATTGAATTTCTAGCGTTTTATTTATTCTTTCTTTCTTTCTTTCTTTATTATTATTCCGCAACTTTGAGCTGTAATTTGACCCCCTTAACATGCTTCAAAACTCACCAAATTTGACACACACATCAGGACTGGCGAACATTGCGATTTATTCAAAAAACCTAACCCCAGAACTAAAAATTGCGCTCTAGCGCCCCCTAGGAAGAAAACACAGACAAAACTGCCTGGAACTTCCAGTAGGAATGTCGTAGCGACATGAAACAAAAACCTCTATGTAGGTCTCACTTAGACCTAGATTTCATACACTAACATCCTTCAGCAAAAATCAACAAGAAGTTTGCAATTCCCCCTTCAAAACAAGTTTTGTAAAAACACTCACCTTTGCCTCTTTGAGCTGTAATTTGACCCCCTTAACATGCTTCAAAACTCACCAAACTGGACACACACATCAGGACTGGCGAAAATTGCGATATAATCAAAAAACCTAACCCCAAAACTCAGAATTGCGCTCTAGCGCCCCCTAGGAATAAAACAGAGACAAAACTGCTCCTAAGAAGAAAACAGACAAAACTGCCTGTAGACATGAAACAAAAACCTCTATGTAGGTCTCACTTAGATCTACATTTTATCTAATGACAACTCCCAGCAAAAATCAACAGGAAGTTTGCAATTCCCCCTTCAAAACAAAGGTTTTGCAAAAACCGGTCACCTTTTTTCAAACATTATCTCCTCTGAGCGCGTTTGTCGTGTCGGCTTCAAACTACCACAGGAGAGAGATTGAACCCTTTTGATTAAAAGTTGATGAAAAAGATTTTATTAGTGCTACGGTTTTGATTTTATCAGCCTTCAAAGAACTGCTGCGCTGAAAACCATTTCAAAGATGGCCGCCGTGCAGAGACAGAGTGAGGGAGACGTTTTTTTTCCGTACCGTCTGCTGCTGGTGCGCACGCACCAACATTCGTGAGGGAGGGGCCGTGATCGTCTATACCAAGATGGCTGCCAGGTGTCGTAGCTAAGCCGGTATGTTTTAAAGTTGTCTTTTGCCTGCATATCGTAAAAACAACCGTCCAACATTTTACAACTAATTGTAAACTTATAAGGGCCGAGTGGTGACTAGAGAGTGTGTCGATGTTAAGATATTACGCCGAGTTGGTAAGTCTATCTGTTTGCTAAAAGTAGCTACTAGCCGTACCCATGCATTTTCAATAGGCGGATAGCATCGGGTTTTAATCGCGTTTCCTCCTATGTTTCTGCTCCGATTGAATTTCTTTGTATGTCGAGTCTTTATTTGAGGTACTTACATATGGTGCCTGACTGTTATGGTGTTTGAAGGCCATCTGCACTTTTTATGCGCCGAGTTGGTAGGTCTATCTGTTTGCTAATAGTAGCTGTACCCATGTATTTTCATTCTAACTTAAATCTGTCAGTAGACAGACACATTATGGAAGATAAAAACTACAACATTTATAATACTAAGTAGTTCTAACTTATATCTGTCAGTAGACACGTTATCGAAGGTAAAAACTACAACATAATACAAAGTAGTGTGTAGTTCTGACTTATATCTGTCAGTAGAGACGTTATGGAAGGTAAAAACTACAACATTTATGATACAAAGTAGTGTATAGTCCTAATTTATATCTGTCAGTAGACACGTTATGGAAGATAAAAACTACAACATTTACAATACAAAGTAATGTATGGTTCTGACATATCTGTCAGTAGGCACGTTATGGAAGGTAAAAACTACAACATTTATAATAAAAAGTAGTGTATAGTTCTAACTTATATCTGTCAGTAGACACGTTATGGAAGGTAAAAACTACAATATAATACAAAGTAGTGTGTTATTCTAACTTATATCTGGGAAGCTCAGACTTCCCTCTCCTCAGCCACTTCCATATATACTAGGTCGCGTCCATCGTTGCTTGCAGCTTTAATTTTCATCTGTAATTTATCATTCCAAACTGGCAAATTCCGAAGTAAAAAGAAGTGGCTAAAGTTGTACCGTTGTATAAATCTGGAGATGGACATCAATTCACAAATTACAGACCCGTCTCATTACAAACACAATTTTCAAAAATTCTAGAACAAGTATTCATAAACTGATTAGACAAATTCATAGTCAAACATAAATTACTCACTGACAATCAGTACAGATTCAGATCAAACAGTTCAACATCACTGCCATTAATGAAATCAATAGAAGTAATCACTAACGCTATAGAAGATAAACAATATTCAATTGGAATATTCATCGATCTTAAGAAAGCCTTTGACACACTCAATCATGAGTAATCAATACAGTGGAACATTACAGGATCAGAGGGATAGTTTTGCATTGGGTTGAGAGGTATTTAAAGGGCCACAGTCAATTTGTCAAGTTGAGAAACGATCGCTAATTATGTTTAGACATTGCGTCCCCCAGGGGTCAGTGCTGGGCCCCAAACTGTTTATAAATGACATATGCAACCTATAACACAAACTTCAAAATCACTCTCTTGTCGGATTGATGGTAAAAAAAAACATATGCAGAAATACTTGATCACTTCATGACACTTTCACATGTTATGAAACTATATTGCCAAATGTTTCTTAGGGACCGAATATATATATGTATATATATATATATGTATATGTATATATATATATATATATATATATATATATATATTTAATATATTTTTTTTGTATATTTTTTTATTTATATATATATATATATATATGTATATAGATGGTAATGTTAATGTAGTGTTAGTACAATTTTTTCCTGTGTTTTATTTGTCCTACATTACTAGCAACAGCGTCTGTTTTCTCTTCATCCACCGTATTTAAAGATTGCAGAAAAAGCTCACATTTTTAAATAAGTTGTTTATCATCAGATAAAGCAAGCGCAAGAATAGCTTTCATGAATGTGGCTATATTGATTTTCGACCTCGTAACTGTAACGCTCATAACTCGGCTGTGACATCAATCCTAGCTCCGACTTCCAACATCCAAGGTTAATGGAACACACCACTAGTGTTAATGAACAAGACCAAATCTATTTGTGGCAGTCCAAATGTGTTGTATCTTAACAACTCACCGTCTGTAGTGGGTAATTCAAACTGCAGATCAAACGCAGGTTGTGACGTGTCCCCTGCAAGAAAAAAAACATTCTGAAATGAACTATTATTTTAGTGAAATAATAACTATAAAATACAAACTCCATGACATACATGAATATGAATTGCTTGTATGACTGGAAATAATATTAATAATAATGGATTGGATTTATATTTATATCGCGCTTTTCTATTGTTAGATACTCAAAGCGCTCACAGAGAAGTTGGAACCCATCATTCATTCACACCTGGTGGTGGTAAGCTGCATCTGTAGCCACAGCTGCCCTGGGGTAGACTGACGGAAGTGTGGCTGCCTGTTTGCGCCTACGGCCCCTTCAACCACCACCAATCATTCATTCATCATTCATTCACCAGTGTGAGCGGCATTGGGGGCAAGGGTGAAGTGTCCTGCGCAAGGACACAACGGCAACGATTTGGATGTCAATAGGTGGGAAGCGAACCTGCAACCCTCAGGTTTCTGGCACGGCCGCTCTACCCACTACGCCATGCCGTGAAATGAAGTGTGTAAGTAAGCATTTATAACCGGACTGTCGACAGTGTCATGTATATACCGTATACTGTATATGGGGGTGCTGGAGCCTATCCCAGCTGCATTTGGGCAGAGGGTGAGGTACACCCTGGACAAGTCACCACCCCATCACAGGGCAAACACAGATGGACAAAACAACATCCACACTTACATTCACACACACATGCAAACTCCATACAGAATCCTGGGGATCGAACCCGGGACCTTTTTTATTGTGAGGCACATGCACTAACCCCTGTTTTACCGTGCTGCCTACACACACACACACATATATATATATATATATATATATATAAATATATATAGTCAAAATGTTGACATATTATCAGACAACATATACAGTGCATACAATATGTATCTGTTATGCAGGGTGGAAGTTTTCAAGTACCACGTGGGTGGATATATCCAGATAGCGATAGCATTGAAGGTGGTATTACAAACCCTGCTTCCATAGAAGTTGGGAAATTGTGTTAGATGTAAATATAAACGGTATACAATGATTTGCAAATCCTTTTCAACCCATATTCAGTAGAATGCGCTACAAAGACAACATATTTGATGTACAAACTCATAAACTTTATTTTTTTTTGCAAATAATAATTAATTTAGAATTTCATGGTGGCTGAAACACGTGCCAAAGTAGTTGGGAAAGGGCATGTTCACCACTGTGTTACATCACCTTTTCTTTTACCAACAGTCCAAAAACGTTTGGGAACTGAGGAAACTAATTGTTGAAGCTTTGAAAGTGGAATTATTTTCCATTCTTGTTTTATGTAGAGCTTTAGTCTTTCAACAGTCCGGTGTCTCTGCTGTCGTATTTTACGCTTCATAATGCACCACACATTTTCGATGGGAGACAGGTCTGGACTGCAGGCAGGCCAGGAAAGTACCCGCCCTCTTTTACTACGAAACCAAGCTGTTGTAACACATGGCTTGGCATTGTCTTGCTGAAATAAGCAGGGGCGTCCACGATAACGTTGCTTGGATGACAACATATGTTGCTCAGAAACCTGTATGGACCATTCAGCATTAATGGTTCTTTCACAGATGTGTACGTTACCCATGCCTTGGGCACTAATGCACCCCCATACCATCACAGATGCTGGCTTTTGAATTTCGCGCCTATAACAATCCGGATGGTTATTTTCCTCTTTGTTGAGAAATGTTGTTCTAAAACTGTTCGACAATTTGCTTACAGAATGGTGACCATCGCCCCATCCTTGTTTGTGAATTACTGAGCATTCCATGGAAGTTGCTTTTATACTCAATCATGGCACCCACCTGTTCCCAATTAGCCTGCACACCTGTGGGATGTTGCAAATAAGTGTTTGATGAGAATTTCTCAACTTTATCAGTATTTATTGCCACCTTTATCAACTTCTTTGTCACGTGTTGCTGGCATCAAATTCTAAAGTTAATGATTATTTGCAAAATAAACAAAAAACGTTTATCAGTTTGAACATCAAATATGTTGTCTTTGTAACACATTCAACTGAATATGGGTTGAAAATGATTTGCAAATCATTGTATTCCGTTTATATTTACATCTAACACAATTTCCCAACACATATGGAAACGGGGTTTGTAGTACTTAATTAATACTAGCATGATGAGACTGTCATCTTTCTGTTCTCTATTTTGTTTATATTTTGTTATATTAATATATTGGCCAGTTTGTTCGATCAAATAAAACACTTTATACCCTCTATGCGTATTTAAGGAAAAATAGTTAATATTTTTCCGCAACCCATAACCTTCTTTTTTTTTTTAAATCAATCAATCAATCAATCAATGTTCATTTATATAGCCCTAAATCACTAGTGCACTTTTAATATGTATGCATTGATAAAATGACACCTTTTCATTTTAAAGAAAAGATCGAGGCTATGCACCACTCCATGCGGTCCAGATTTGACCAGTTTTTATTAGTTACACTCAAGTGATTAATCAAAGCAACAGAATGTAAAAGAAAGTTTTTTTAATCAAATAACCTATTTATCACTGCAGCCATAAACTCAGGGAATACGTTATTGAACACCGGATGACTTTGGGCGTTATAAGAAAATAGTTTTCGCTTCTTTTCACTTATTTTTGCACTATTTTTGTTATTTTGATTAAACAATTATGCGTAATAAACAGCAATAACTATTATGTTGTTCATATTGTTACGTATTTATAATATTGTATCCAGTCCCATCTCGGTTTTTTTTACTAATCCGTTCCATAAGGTAGGAACATTGTAGTAATTATTTGGATAAGAAATCATGCAACTCAAATTAATTTTTTCAGACTTCCAAAAATATGAACACAAATGATATGTTTTATAGAAAATTATTCTAGTTCAGCATGCATTTAACAATGCAAACTACATGTAAATGATGAACAACAGGGATAAATCCACATTTGACATAACTTGTACTCTAAGACATCACCTTCCTACTTCGCCACTAATTTTTTCTTAAATTTCATTGAGATTTTTACCTTATTTATCAAAGTTCTAGCACTCAAAACATTTTTTTGCCAAATTGTGGCTTATATTGCAGTAGTACTCAAAGAGACTGAATCAACAATGCATCACACTCGATTCTGCGCAAATGATATGCAGGTTTGTCTGTTACGCACAAAGTTTGGCAGCAAGTTATAAAAACGGGCAACATTTAGGCCAAAAAACTTAAATCATACGAAAAGTGGGGCATACGAAAACATTATAATTTTTATATTGTTAAATTGGTTACAAATAGGGGAATAGTAGCCCTATATTACGGGATTGATGATAACATTTGCAGTATTACCCACCTATACTTTGCAGGTTCCACTTCTCTCCTGCTCTACTGAACACATTTTAATGTTGTCGTTTACATTTGATAAAATCAAAACTTTGCATTTCTACTAGAAAAATAGAACGTTAGCGGAGACGGACAACACATCCGTACCGTTGGGAGAACTCTGCATTCCAACCATGTCCTCGTCTTCCATTTCTTCTTCCTCTGGCACGTCGTCATCATCGCCCAAGGGACCAAAGTCAGTGCTGATCTCATCTTCCTGATCCATCTCCAGGATCTGGTGTACTATTTTCTCAGTTTGATTCAGGTCTTTGGAGAGGCGAGAGTTGAGGCCCCGGTTTGGCACTTTCCCCGACCGCATGGCGGCCACCTTCCGCTTCGTGTCACACTTTAGGTCGGACCATTTCTTGATGACCTCGATGACCTCTCGCTGGCATTCGCCAATTTCATTGACGCGGGCCGTGATTTCTGCCCAAGTGCGCTTCTTCATGTCTGTCGGCACGCCACGATTGAATTTGCCTTATGTGTGAAACAAAAATACTCATCAGTTTACACCCTCGAAGCGCTCAACATTTTGCGTACACCTTTCTGAAGATTAAAGGTAAATTAAAGCACATACCCACAACCACAGAGCGATGCTTCCGCACTTCATCCAAAAGTATGTGGACTTCGCTGAATGTGAAACGGGCTTTTCTTTTCTTGAAGCGTATGGCACTGTCCTGGTTGTAAAGTAATGTTGAAGACATCCTCCACGAACAGCGTCTAGCTCTTTCCCAAACTCTTGGCTTCTATTACTAGAGGAGGCAAGAAGTTGACAATCACATTGCAATTGTTATACAGCAATTCGAACACTTGCGTGGTCGCTAAAAAAAAAATGGTGCTACTTTCGCAATATGCGCTAAAAAGCCAATGATTGAATAGACCAGTGTTTTTCAACCACAGTTAGTGTGCCGTGTGCCGTGAGATAGTCTGGTGTGCCGTGGGAAATGATGCAACCTTACTTAATTGGTACAAAAAATATATTTTTTGCAAATCAATAATTATAATCTGACAATAACGTGTCGTTACTAAGTGCCTTTGCTGTGTAGAGCTCGGCATGGTAACCATGTAATACTCCATATCAGTAGGTGGCAGCAGGTAGTTATTGCTTTGTAAATATATGAATGTTTCGGGTGAGACTTAGATGGTTTGTTGTGACTCCAATATGCAGACCACAGCGGGAGGCAGCGCATACTTGCCAACCTTGATAGACCTCCAAAATCGGGAGATGGGGGGGTGTTTTTTGAGCTGTCCTGGATGAACTGAAATTATTTTTTGCCAACCATTTTGGAACTTGCAAGCGTATTTCTTCTTACTCGTCGTCGCCATGTCTCTTCTTCATTCTTCTGCCTCGCCTCTGTTATGTTTATGTACATTACTACTTGCCGTAGTTTTGGAGCAATGCATGATGGGAATCTGGATGTTGTGTGTCAGTGTATTAACGTGCCGGCTGGAATAAACACACGCTGTCATACATAAAACTATGGATAACGGAGACATATATAATAGTCTCCTTTTCAGGTAAGAGTGGACGCTAAACCAATACTGTTGTCCGGGTGGAAATCAGGAGAATGATTGCCCCAGGAGATTTTCAGGAGGGGAACTGAAATTCGGGAGTCTCCCGGGAAAATCGGGAGGGTTGACAAGTGGAGTGAAGCGAATCATATTTATATAGCACTTTCCTCTAGTGACTCAAAGCGCTTTTACATAGTGAAACCCAATACCTAAGTTACATTTAAACCAGTGTGGGTGGCACTGGGAGCAGGTGGGTAAAGTGTCTTGCCCAAGGACACAACGGCAGTGACTAAGATGGCGGGAGCGGGGATGGAAACTGCAACCCTCAAGTTGCTGGCACAGCCGCTCTACCAACCGAGCTATAAGGAAGCGTTCAGGTAAAAAAGGTACGTAATGCTTAAATACAAAAATGAACAAATGGAAAAGGCAATGAAGCATAGGGATAGCTATGTAAAATAAAAGTAAAACTGAACTGGCAACAAAATAAACAGAAACAGATTGCTGGATGACAGCAAAAACTTACGGCGTCCATAAAGTACATCAATCAATGATTATTTATATAGCCCTCAATCACTAGTGTCTCAAAGGGCTGCACAAACCACAACACAAACCACTACGACATCCTCGGTAGGGCCCACGTAAGGGCAAGGAAAACTCACACCCAGTGGGACGTCGGTGACAATGATGATTATGAAAAACCTTGGAGAGGACCGCATATGTGGGCAACCCCCCCCTGTAGGGGACCGAAAGCAATGGATGTCGAGCGGGTCTAACATGATACTGTGAAAGTTCAATCCATTGTGGATCCAACACAGCCGCGAGAGTCCAGTCCAAAGCGGATTCAACACAGCAGCGAGAGTCCCGTCCACAGTGGAGCCAACAGGAAACCATCCCAAGCGGAGGCGGATCAGCAGCTCAGAGATGACCCCAGCCGACACACAGGCGAGCGGTCCATCCTGGGTCCCGACTCTAGACGAGCGGTCCATCCTGGGTCCCAACTCTGGACAGCCAGTACTTCATCCATGGCCATCGGACCAGACCCCTCCACAAGGGAGAGTGGGACAGAGGAGAAAAAGAAAAGAAACGGCAGATCAACTGGTCTAAAAAAGGGGGTCTATTTAAAGGCTACAGTATACAAATGTAATAACTGCAACCAAATATTTTTGTAATTTGAAACTGTGTTTCACATCATTGTGGGGGAAGTTTAACCTACTCTTCTTCTTTAAAAATACATGATATGACAATCAACAATGTCCACACAAAGAAGGATAGCAACAACTTAAATAGCCTTGCTTGCTAACACACAGCAGGTGCGGGGAATAGCGCTCAAGGTAAGACTTGAAACTACTACAGGAAAACACCTACAAAACAGGAAGGGCAACCAAAATAACAGCGCAAGACAAAAACAATACATAGGAAAACACCAACAAACTCAAAATAAGGGACGACGACCTGTGGATAGGTTGATTGGTGTTGTAAACACAATACCAATGGGCGCAATTTACAAAATGCGCAACCGCATTGATGTCAAATCAAATGTTTGTTGGATTCATCACTATACAGTGTACATCCACGACTAAACTACTACCACAACTTGGTTTACTATTTATAAAATATAATAATGTAAGGTTACCTGGAACTTGAAATAGGCCACTCGGCCTGAATCCACACTTCCCTCGCCAAACACCTTCGTTTCCCAACCCTCACGCTTGGATAAATAGGCCTTGATGCCATCTACGCAGTGTTGGGAGACTGTTTTGCTTAGATCGCGTCCAAATTTGCAAAGTGCGCGAGATTGGTGAAATGCTTACAACATTGGCAACACAAAATTGGCCCTAGTGTGTGAATGTGAGTGTGAATGTTGTCTATCTGTGTTGGCCCTGTGATGAGTTGGCGACTTGTCCAGGGTGCACGCCGCCTTCCGCCCGATTGTAGCTGAGATAGGAACCAGCGCCCCCCGTGACCCCAAAGGGAATAAGCGGCAGTAAATTGATGGATGGATGGACGGACCTGGTGGAGTTTCATTTTTTTTACGTTTTCGGCTGGTGGTGTGCCCCCGGAAGTTTTTAATGAAAAGAAACCTGCCTTGCCTCTAAACGGCTTGAAAAACACTGAAATAGACAACGCATTAACACCGTTTATTAAGGACTAGCAACACTTAACAGTGAAAGTAGTTCGCCAAATGCACAATAGGAGTGCTACTGTAAAATCCAGATAAGATATCTTTGGTAGCTTATTTACTTATTTACATACTGTACTGTACAGTAACATACTTTCCCCGAACTGATATCAAGTCAACATTTGCATTTATCAGCTGGTATACTTTTTTGGGGCCAAACATTGAGTTTTTACGTAGCACAATTTCAACTCGGCTAGCTCCCTTTGTAGCAAGCTAATGCTACATTTGGGTTGGCGCTCAGTGTGCCCGTAGTTAAAAAGTACGTCCCAAAAAAACGTTTTTAAACACAATTCTAACATATTCCAATATACTTCTAATTGTCAGTGTTGGCTTGAACACAGTAGCACTGATACAGAACCAGCTCAAGCCCGGTTTTGGTCGCTATAGCTAATGGCAATATGAGAACAGGCTAAAATTACACAATGTTGGGGTTATTTCACCATTACAACATTTAAATGACAAACACATATGTACGAAAACGATGGACGCACCTGCGAGATATTAAAAAAAAAGTTTAGATTTGGTCCTTAAGTATGTCCTTATCAACAAGCTAGCTTGTGTAAAGCTAGCGGAAAAGACTCCTCCCGCCCCCTCGCACACTCAGACTCCATGTCCGGCATTCAAGAGAAGTCCACAAAATAAAATAATCCTGGTTTAAAGCGCAAATAAATTTATATTACCAAACGACCCATATTGTGTATTATTAAACGGAAAAAAATGGGCACAACATTTCGTATTTGTTAACCTTTAATTATCCATGTTGCTTGTATTTCATGATATTAACACATGCTCTTCTTTTGAAGGGATAACAACTTCCGAAAGTGACAGGAAGCAAAGGTGGAGAGACTTTATATAGTTACCGTTTTGATTGATTGATTGATACTTTTATTAGTAGATTGCACAGTTCAGTACATATTCCGTACAATTGACCACTAAATGGTAACACCCGAATAAGTTTTTCAACTTGTTTAAGTCGGGGTCCACCGTACTTTCTTGAAGTGCCGCCCGGGCGCTTATTAATTTAATGCCTCTTCTCACTCCTGCGCTTACCAAAGGCATGTGGTAAAAGTAAGCATGCGCTAATTACTTTAAAACCTCTTCTCACTCCGACACTTAACAAAAGGTATGCAGTAAAAGTTTGAGTGTGATGTAAGCTTGGACCTTAAATCCTACTGAATAGCTCTTAATCTTCTTCCCTTTATGCGATTTCAAATTACTGGTATTGAAATCAGCCTCCTCCATTTTGAAAATGATGACAGAGGAAGTGTCACTCGTGATGTCACGAGTTTGACCCGGTGGTAATACTAATTATGCGCTAATTATTTTGGGAAGCGAGTTTGACCCAGCAGTAATTCAAGGCAGGTGCATACTATATGCCCTGCGGCAATTCAAGGAAATAGGGTGTACCCCGCCTTCCGCCCGATTGTAGCTGAGATAGGCGCCAGCGCCCCCCGCGACCCCAAAAAAGGGAATAAGCGGTAGAAAATGGATGGATGGATGGCATCTATGGAAAATGTGAATACATTGGATTTGGTCTTCTTTTGAAGGTAGTACAACTTTCGAACGTGACAGGAAGCGAGGGTGGAGGGACTTTATAAATAGTTACGAATGGAAAACGGGAATACATTGGATTTGTAGTCAAAAGGACCGTATAGTAAATACTGCTAAACTAAAAAAAAAAAAAATAGAGCCAATATCCACATATATTTCAATAATCAAGGTTGTGAGGCATACAAAAAAGATGCAGGGACCCATTTTCATACATATTGTACATTAAAAATGCAAAATAATCCAAAACAATAATAGGGTGTATATACACTGAGCAACGGCCGTCCATAGTCATCCATCCATTTTCTACCGCTTGTCCCTTTTGAGGTCACGGGGAGCGCTGGTGCCTATCTCAGTTGCACTCAGACGGAAGGCGGAGTGCACTCTGGACAAGTCGCCACCTGATCGCAGGGCCAACACAGATAGACAACATTCACACTCACATTCACACACTAGGGCCAATTTAATGTTGCCAATCAACCTATCCCCAGGTACATGTTTTGGGAGGTGGGAGGAAACCGGAGTACCCGGAGGGAACTCACGCAGTCACGGGGAGAACATGCAAACTCCACACAGAAAGATCCAAAGCCCGGGATTGAACCCAGGACTACTCAGGACTTTCGTATTGTGAGGCAGATGCACTAACTATGCGAGGTCCACTTTAAGATTTTTATACAGAACAGAGTATTTCCTAATTATTCCATCATTATATGCCAAGTTCCATTAAACAAATCGCTAAGGGCTGATAAGGCCTGTGTATTACACTGCCTGTTAATAACATGAATGTCTAACGTGAGGCCCGGGGGGCCATTACGGAACACACTCGCTGGTTTGGCCCCTATGCCATATTTAAACAGTACAGTTAATTCAGCAGTAGTTTATATCTGCCACAGTATTCAAAAAATAAGTGAAATTCATCCAAACATGATGACCACACCTTCTTTATTCCCAACACAGCACAAATACATATTTTCTAAAGCAGTTTAAATTGTCGACATCTACAATGACAAACTTTGAAAAAGGCACCTTAATTATTGCCAGCATGCATTAGTGGCATACACATGTGATTTCACAAACTATGCTGGTGGAGACTATCGACCAAATGTGCATGTAACAAATAGTGAACATAAAAAGCGGTAAAAGGTGGCCCTGTCGCATTAATGCAGAACAGAAAATGGCACATTGTCAACCCGTCTAAAAAAAAAAAATCCCATGTCTTTTTATCTTTAAACAAATTAAAACCCCATGTGATACAGCTTGGTTATACAACAAACTCCTTCAGTCAATTAACTATTAAAACTATAAATATGAGGTGACATTACAGGGTGCTGTGCACGCTCTATGAATTGATGTATATATTTTTCATAACTCTTTATTCTATGCAGTGAACCTGTTTATGTCAACATCCCCCTGATAGCTCATTGACATTAACATAAGTGGTTGTCGACATAGCCAAAATCCATTATTTCTTGCGAATTACTTTACAAGAGACAGAAACAAAATGGTCAATTTATTTATCATTATAAGTTATACTCCTATTTAAAATAGTTACATACTGCAGCCAACAGGAGCTTTTGTGACCTGTTTTTAAAAAGGTTTTATTGTCATTTACATACCAGAAAATATATATTGTGAGAATCAATTAGAATTGAGAAAAGTGTTGAATCAAGACCTGATTTTTAATAGAATCATCACCCTAAGAATTAGAATTGAATGAAAACGTCACCTGTTTTAACAGTTGTATACCAAAAAACTAAGAATGCTGCAACACGTCAACATAATCTGACCATTTTTTCATAGAAATTGCTAATTTGGGTGTCACATTTTAAATTGACAAACATTTATGTTGACACCCACTTAAGCAGGCACTTTTTAGTAATAAGATCACAGTGGACTAGGATTTGAGTTTGTGACCAAAGATAGTAATCAGATTCGATATTGAAATAAGTTAATGCATTTTTCCACCTTATTGCTATACTTTAAACCTTGCCGCTGTCACAAATTAAAAATGAATTAAAAATGAAGTGTACTAAAATCGACAGCTTTGTGTCTCTTGACATACAATGGAAAAAAGTTTTTAAAAAGCTTAACGTACACATTTTAAACTGAAAACCTCAAATTTGTTGAACAAAATAAAAATTTCATGACCTGCTACTTTTCATTTTACAGTGTTTATGAAATTTATGTGCATGTACTGGACACCCTTTTCACATTTCATTTTGACTTGGGTGCAGATTAAAAGTGATTGTTAAACACAAACTTCGACACAAACTTAGCACGCAATCACATTGGCAAACTACGTTGTCTTCAGCAAACTGTGCTTCCCTGGGTTGACTACATTGTTTATACCTTAGTAGTGTGGCACAGCTGTTGCAGAGCAATGCTCTGGTGATCATGCATTGATCTGAAAATAACATTCACAGACAAATGAGTGGGAGAAATAAAAAATAAAAAGTGAAGTTGATAAGAGGTGCATAAAATGTATATAGAAGTAACATCTAAAGACAAAGATTCCAGCGCAGGAATATTCTTCTGAATTCAAGAATACATGGTCAGTTGAAGCCACTGAAAAGACAAAAGCATACAGAAGGTAACAGAGTATTAGATCAAACTAAAAATAGTTTTTAACAAAAGTAAGCTTTGATTACCTCCTGAACGTTGACTTTGATAGTCCCATTGTTATCCTTATCCAGCGTTTTAAAGGCACCTGAGTAAGATGAAGCGAACAATGTCAAAACTAAATCAGTCATTCAGCGCAGGAATCACACGATGGAAAAGCACAGTGACGCTTAGTATAAAAACTTACGGCACATGGCATCCAGCCTTACGAGACAGCCGATGTAGTTGTCAAAATCCATGTTTCCGCTCTCGTCACTGTATCTGCGAATTAGCATCTGGAACAGCTGCTCACTGAGAGGAAACCCTGAAAAAAGGTTTTAACACAGTGACCGTTTTCCTGGCTAAAAGGGGTCTCATGATGATTTTAATCTACAATGTTAACGCCTCCTTGTACTTTATATCATATGAATTGGATTTGTTGTGATGTAAATTGTGTGTAAATTTTGCTGCACCGTCACATTTATAACCCATTTTTTGAGTCTGTCTGCAAATGAAACTACACCCCACCTTCTCCATAAGTATCATAATTTATATTTTGAAAATGTACACAGTTAAATATATATCTTGAAGTCGTCGCCAATTTTTTTCCCCGTAGACACCATCAAAAATAAACTTCATAAACATTATATGGAGTCACCTAGGCACATTAAAACTTGCACACTCTCCGATGGATTGAGACCTGTATAAAAAAACTGTTTTTAACAGCATTTAATGTCACGTGTTGCACGCCAGTGTTATGTGCATACTTTATTCTCCAGAGGTCTAGCTGAGATGTTTACTCAATGTCTGAATAAGTATGTCTACCTCGCTGTGACGTCACAATGTAGCCGGACTGCAAAAACCCCTAAACAAAGGCATCTCAAACTGTGTGCAAGCGCAGACCAAAATGCATGAACATATGATTTGATGCATTGGCATTGTTTAACCCGAGTATCCAACATTGTAACATATATGAGTCAGAAAAGACTCATATATACATTATAGGTTCCTTTGAACTATTTTTTAATGATATTTACTCAAATTAAATCAAAGAACACAAAAGGAAAGATAGGAAGAAACAAACCATGTTGTTTTAACAGGCTTTTATAATTACTGATATTTGGCAGGCATACCGGTTTTCCAAACACCTTACTTTTCAACAAAATGTTGCCTTGGTTTTTGTACACCGTCTAAATTATCCTTTGACCAAAAGTTGCGTACCATTCCACAGAATCAAGTGGCCAAAAAAACAATCCCAAGCCTTGGTCAAGCAGTCTGTGTTTTTTTTAAAATTAAGTATAACTGCAAAATTATCAGCCATGGGGCCAAAGAAAGTTGCGTCTGCCAGCACTTTTATTAAGAAGGTCAGAAAGACGGTTGAATTGACAAAGAACTTGCAGCAAAGTATGAAGGCATTCACATGGATTTCGCTAACTAGTTGCACTGTTTGATGCCAGCCCACCGGCGGCCCACATCACTGCACAAAGAATCAAAGGCACTTAATGAAGATAAGAAAATTCACCCCCTTCTTTTCATTATGTTATGGTACGAACGCACGTAGCCGCTAAAAACGCCGAAAAGCGTGAATGCTCTTGAAGCGTACACATGATGATTTATTGACGCTGGAAAATTCACCGACTTTAATTTTCATTTATCGTCGGTTAATTGACTTATCGGATATCGGCCTAGGCCTACCAATTACCCGCGATAAAGGAGGGCTTACTGGAATCAATTTTACCTTATGTTTTAATGGGAAAATGGCTTCAGCTTTCATACCAATACCTACTAGTCTGATCATTTGTAACAGATTAATTAATGAAAATTGACGTATCACTGTGGGTCAGTCAATTTCCAAGACCAAAATATCAATATGGCAGAAACTAAACTCACCAGCAGCTCTGAAAGCATCGGGCAGCTCCTGTGCACAAATATAACCTGAGCCGTCTGAATCATGGGCCCTGTATATTCCCTGGAAAAAAAACATTCATGAGGAAGTTGATTTTGGAAGTATCCAAGTACAAAATTTGGCACATAACTGTATCTTTCCAAGGTGAAAATATAATAAGATAAAATAATATTGTGCTATGGGTGTGGTTTTAGATATATTTCAAATGTTTACAAATGTGTAAAAAGTAGTTCTCAATGAAACTAACAAGGATGATTTTTCAGAATTGGATTAAATATTTCAATTTTCCTTCAAACGTTTTATTATTAATATGTTAAAGGGAGGGCATCTGTTTCAAAGTATCATGTGACTTTGTGTACATTAAGATTAAAACATTTAATTTTAGTATAGGGGAACTGCGATGTTTGGGGAATTTTGCCTATCATTCACAATCATTAGGGGGACTACTCACATTTTTTTTAGCATTTTAAAGACGATTAAAAAACCCTTGCAAAATGCAACTAATGGGAGTCACCATTGGAGCCTCTAAAACAACTTTAAAACACCCTATCTGTTGTGTACACACTGCAAGTCTATATATATATATAATGTACATGTTATGACATGCTCATAACAGTATGTAATATGTCCAATATTTACCGTATTTTGGTCATTCAAGCATTACCAGAACTTCTTTCTTCAGCGCATTTATTTCTGTTTTGATAGCAGCGCACTTCGGACATTCGGCAACAAATGTGTCTTCCTATTCCCAGAAACCAAAGTGTGTGTGTGTTTTTATCATGGCAGACTAGGTAAAGGACAACTATTTTTGGACAAATGAGGATGCAAAACCTTAGCTTTATGAATCTGAATATACTGAGGATGAACTTATAGCGAGCGCTAAAAGAATGTGAAACGTTGGAGCAGACAAAAACCAAAGCCATTCAGCTGTTGACGCGGTAGCTAGCTTACCTCTTGCTGTAGCTAGCTTAAGGCTAATGCCGTAGCATGCTGTCGCAAGGCAATGTGCTACTACGTCAGAAAAAGAGTTCCTCAGTGTTTGCTCTTACAATAACAATGTCACTACAGCTTGGTTATTATACAAGTTATGAACGTAAATGAGATATTGTTAGCGGTTTTTAGATGCATTTTCTAAGTGATTTAGAGGCAAAATAGATTGATACCATTAGCTTCATTGCTAGTCACCAAGAACGAGCCGAATATTACAAATTAAAATGCAAAAAAAATACTTTTGTCACTCATAAGGATTGAACGATAGGCAAAAATTCCCCCAAAAAGTGCTGTTCTCCTTTAAATATGTTACACTGGCACAATGCCATTCTAGAAAGACTAACTCTGCTGCCATTGTTTCTCAATAAGAGAGTTCTCTTCTATGACTCACTGGTAAGGGATTAAACATGACCACAGGAATGCAACTGCAGTGCAGTGCAGAATAGAAACACCCATGCACAACAAATACATCGAGTGCGCTATACTTGCCTGCCATTTTTTGATGTTATTCCAGAGATGTTTGAATTCATGGAAGCCAAGTTTTCCAGTGCTGTCGCTCTACAATAGCATTAAAGGTAACAACTTGAAACAGCGCTAGTCACATTCTCTGCTCAATTTGCCCAAGGCGCATATCAGACTGGGTACCTCACCTTGTAACACCCGACACTACGCTTTACTTCTTTGCCTATTCAAAGATACTAAGAGGTCAAGGTTATGAAGAGTAATCCTATTTAAAATGACTACATGAGTGATTGTCAACATAACCATAGCCATTAATTGCAGATGCACATTTACTTATCATAAGAAGAGTGGGTATAATAAGAGATTTGATAACGTTCACCTTCCTGGATTGTTATGTTTTCACATGTTATTATTATTATTTATTTTTTTCTCAACAAAACTGCTATTGGAGTTTTGTTAAGTATTTTTGAAGGCCTGCTATACCATCCATTTATACACATACAGTATATATATATACATATGTGTATAAATGGATGGTATGGCAGGCCATCAAAAACACTTAACAAGACAATACACACACACACACATATATACATATATATACAAAACATACATTCATACATACATAGTGTGTGTGTGTATATATATATACACATACATACACAAAAATTAATACTTTATTGTTGCCTTCTGTTGTCCCTTGCACATGTTTTGTGTTCCTTTTGTGTATTCTTTCCTTATGGTAGTTTTGTTTACATTTTTCTATGTTCATATTTTGAAAAAAATCTATAGACATGTTTACTTCTGTTCTGAGTTCCGTTTGAAGTTTGAATTTAATGTTACGTATTGTTGTTCAAATAAAGCTGGAAAAAAAGAACTGTGATTGGCCAGTTTATTATTACAATTTATGGGGTTCACACAGCCCACCTTCGTGAACTTCTCTTCCTATCTTTTCAAAACATGCATACTTTAAAAGAGACCGTTGTTTCAAAATGATTTCTTCCAGCTCTAATATTAAAATCAGTGTCTCTACCGCCACTACACACAGGAAAATGTGTGGAAGTGAATTGCAAGATTGTGGATGACTAAAAAGAGGCTAACTTTGTTCATGTCATTCGACTGTCAAATCAACATGCTCAAGTGCTAATCTTGTATGCAGTTTGAAAGCCAGAGACAAAGATGTAGCAATTATTGATGACGGCAAAGTTATTGAGGTAATTTTCATTTATCATTCCTTTTATTGACTTATTTACTATCAGCTCAGGCCTACAATTGTATTGCATTTCTTAATGCCTCTGGACAACAAATGTAATACTTTTTAATGCCATTTAAGGCCTAAATTTTCAAAGAATCCATTTAATAACTTCTAATGCTTTTTAATGACCCGCGGAAACCCCGTTTATAGAAAATCACCCCTTTGGGTTCAAAATATTATGTCGACAAAAGTGTGAACCAATCAAACGGGTTCTACATTAACAATCTGTGGAACACAACATATAAGCCCGCTAACGATAGAAAGATACATCCATGACTGCCACCATGCTCCTGCAAGACTCAATTGTAAAACCATCCGTCTTGAGGTCTCCATCTGAAACAAAGAGGTTGTAAATTGATTTTTTCCTCTGTGTAATATTATACTATACAAGTTTGTTTTACAACAGACAGAGAAAAAGATGAGTAGGGCAGGAGACAAAACAAAAAAGTGTAACAATGCGTGCAAGACTGTACAAGACTATGTGAACTCACGTTTGCCAATGATTTTGTTTAGAATGTTCATCAGTTCAGTTGGGCTCACTTCCATGTCCTGTCAAAAAATAAAACAAGCATTGTGACTGTGTGCATGCAGTGTTCAATGTACACTAAAGGTTAGAGGATTATAAACATTTGTGAGCCAAGGTCCTCCTTGCACTTGCAGCTGTGTTATCGTCGACATAAAAGGTCACAAGGTAAAGAAGCCTTGTCTGCACTAATCACTCACAAAACCAGTTTGGGCTGCAAATTAAGTAAAGGCTGGCACACCTGTTTTAATGTCCTGGTTGCAGTCTCTTTAGAGCTGTCAAGGGTGAGTCATCAATCGATTCGTTTGTACACACCAACAAAACGGAAAGCTGGCCTTTTGTTTATTATTTGCCATAATGGAGATGATTATTTTGAACTTAGGAGAGCAACATGGAAACATATAATTAGCTGCTAGCTTGTCAGCCGGGTGACAAAATTAAATACAATATTATGAAGAAGCGATCAACGTTTGTGATCGGCAATGACGATCAAATACTTTTTAAAGAAAATCGGCTGATACTGATCAGTTTGAGATGGATCGGCACAGCTCTACTAATAAAATTTATAAAAGCATTAAGATAAGGCGAGATTGCCCTTACTGTGTTGTTGGTAAGGATGTATCGATAAACGGTGATAGTATTATTGCATTTAATTAAAATTAGCAAAAAACTGTGATTGATGTCTATACTGATAAACTTAAGTACTGACTAGCGTTAGCTTGGCAGCTAGCGTGCTTGCAAACATGAACATAAGAGACATTAACATCTTTCCCCATTAGAAAACGTCACACCCCAATCTAAACCTGTATAAACATATTACTGTCTGAACAACTGAGATAAAATATTCACATTGAACATAAATGCTGCTATGTCTTAGCACAAAGTGATCAATCTATACTTGACAGTGTCGAGTTGACACAAAAAGAGGTGTCTTCAACAGGGTTGGTTGCTAAAACTTTATTACGGACATGTACAATATACAGTTTAAAGTTAAAGTTAAAGTACCAATGGTTGTCACACACATACTAGATGTGGCGAAATTATTCTCTGCATTTGACCCATCACCCTTGATCACCCCCTGGGAGGTGAGGGGAGCAGTGGGCAGCCGCGGTGCAACGCCTGGGAATCATTTATGGTGGTTTAAGCCCCAATTCCAACCCTTAAAGCTGAGTTCCAAGCAGGGTGGTAATGGGTCCAATTTTTATAATCTTTGGTATGACTCGGCCGGGATTTGAACTCACGACCTACCAATCTCAGGGCGGACACTCTAACCAATAGGTAAATCACGTATTTTTAATTTTTCTTCACAACATGCCCGAAAAGGAGTAGGATGAAGCAAAGCTCATTTGATCCTACTCCTTTACAGGAAGTGAACTTGTGTGTTGTCACATTAACCAGAAGTGAAGCAAAGTGATGTTAACTAATTTGCATTTATTAAAAACAATTTAAAAATTTTTACAACTTAAAATGTAAAAATATAAACATATTTGAACACTCAAATAAAAGTAATATGGTTCTTATGAAGCTTTATCAAAATGTTATGTTTTTTTTGCCAAGAAAGTAGTCTTTTTTTATTTTCCATGCATCCATTTTCTACCATTTTATTTTTTTAAATAAAACTTGAATAAAAAATTTCAGTATGTGTATAATTACTTTTTGACCACATTTAACAAGGCCGCGATAATAATGATAATCGTGAAAATGTTGGTCACAATAACCGATATGTAATTTTGATGTCGTTACATCCCTAGGTGCGTTACGGTGACTGTGTGGGACATGTTAACTGTTTCAGAGTAAGACCGAAAAAAAACGTATGATTTCTCAAAAACCTCACTGCATGGCTACTGTAGGAATAAATACTCAGTACAATAATGGCAAAGATGTAAACAGTAAGAACCGGACCTAAAAGCTAAAGGGTTATTGTGCAAGTAATGTCTTAAAGCACCGGGACGGATTTCAAAGTACGGATTTGACATTATCGGAATATGTCAATATTATTCAACCCTCCCTAATCATGGCCTAGAATTTGGTTCTATTTAACATTTAAAAGCGTAATAGCCACTTAAACATATTTTCCAGCTTGACTTACAGTAACATGTTTATATATACTGCAATAAAATTCTCAGAACTGTGCAGCCTTAATTGATACAGTAAATAAGAGTAGAGTAGATATGAGTACAGACAAAAAAATGGATAGTAATCGGTTACACACTCACATCTCCAGCCAACTGCTGGAAAACTCTGCGGAACTGTTTCTCCTCATCACTCTCATGCTGCTCGGCATACGCAAGAGGTCTGCGGGGCGCAGGCTGCAACATGAGATGCATTAACATCAGCTGAAGTAACAGTGCAGCAATTTGCAGAATGAGTTCAAAATGAAATGGCTGTCACTCACAGGATCTGAGGGAATAAACTGGGCTGGGTCGATGTTCCTGCAATGATCAAATCAAAGTGAGAAAATTCAACTACAAACTGCATGTTTTGGCTTTTGAATTAGTTTATATTTGCAGGTTATTACCCGATGACATTAATCAGGCCACCAATTAACTTTCTGGCAAACATCTTCACTCAGCTGTGAAACACAGACGCAGAAACCATATGTTAATGTCATGCATATGAAGTGAAATAGTAAACAATACATTTAAATTGTGATCCATGTGATTTTGGCCAGTTCGTTGTTTCAAAGTACAAAATATAAAAAAATGTGTTACCTACCAGGCTAAAGTTTGAGTTACTAAAAGTTAGTAAAGTAGGGGTGTTTCAATACAGCTTATTCACTGATATTGGAGCCTTATATGTTGTCTAATACCGGTATTGATCCAATAGGGTTGCAAAATTAATGAAATTTTAATCGTGATCAAGATTTTGTCCGCAACAATTAAACGAGGGTGATCGCCGGCGATATTAACATTTAATAAGCAGGCTCGCCGGCGATTAACATTTAATCAGCAGGCTCCACTGCATATCAATTAAAAATTTTAAAAAACAACAGTCAGCCAACCACCAGGGGCAACCGAAAAACAGTGGACAATGTGAGCGAATAAGAGTGAGTGAGAAGGTGACTGCCGGCCACCTGTAGCTCCCGAAAATATTCCAAAAAATAAATGCATGATTACATTGGTGCCCTTCTCTCCTGTAGAGTGACCTACATTTTAACCCCGGAACACGGCCGCACGCCTCATCGTTCTCTAGGGATCCTGCGGCTTGTTCCCGCATACCCGCAAAGTATAAACCAAGATGCCTGGCAAATCTGCATTGGTGTGCACATTTAAACACATTTTTGAGTTGTGACGGTTAAGCATTAAAAACACTTCCCTTCTTTCCTCGACCGCCATTGTTTCCCCGCGACATGAAGCTAATAATCCAAAGAGAGTTAAGGTTGCTCACAGAGCCGTCCGCCCGCCACTGGCGCAAAGACCCGACGTACAGACGACTGGAACGTCAACCGTGCACCGAGGGACCCCATATCCATCCACCTCTCAAAGACACGCATAAATAATGAAAGTAATACGTTTTATTTGGCAAAGACATGTCCTATACAACTGTGAGCAGTACAGTGTGTTCATTGGGGTATGTGCGTTTTGTGCATAATACTTTTTTTTTCACTTGTTCGCTCTTTATGATGGCACTCTGCAATGGCATATTTATTTTGAGTTATCTCTTTTTCTTTTGTAAATTCTATTTTATAACTGATAAATTATATGTTTAGTTTCATTTTGAAATGAAAGCCCAGTTCACACACAGTTTTAAAAAAAATACAAATTTCAATAAAAATATGTTTTACATAACATAGTAAATAATCCATCCATCCATTTTCTACCGATTGTCCCTCTTGGGGTCGCTGGAGCCTATCTCAGCTGCATTCGGGCAGAAGACGTTGTACACCCTGGACAAGTCGGTACCCCATCGTGACTTCAATATTGATAAAAAATAATCTTGACTTTTATTTTGGCCAGAATCATGCAGCCCTATGATCTGATATGATATCAGCACAACTCTGACATACTTTTATTATATTGCAGTGTGGAATGCTAGAAATGGCTTGATCAAGTAAAATTAAAGAGATTAGGTATACAAAACACTAACCTATTTATTAGGAATCGTCTAGAATGAACTTATGCAATTTTTACATTGTGGGGTAGTGGTAATACTTTTTTGGCGACACCTTGAGGCCACAATAATTCATTAAAGTTAAAATCCGGACGCAATAAAGATGTCGAATATGCTCCTCCTGCCTCGGAAACTTTGCATCTGAAAATAATATGCAACCATAATTATTTGATAATTATACTGACAAATGTGAGGTTTTAGACTGCAATCGAGAACATTAATTAGCTATGTCAGGCTTGCGTGCTGTTGTGTGCTTAGCTGTTGTGTGCTTAGCTGTTGTGTAGCTGCTACTTCCTAGTAGCCTACCATGTTTACCTTTTGTAAATGATGGGACTTAAATACTCAAAAGACCATACTTGTGTGCTTATTGGAGTACATTAAGATGTTAACTGGCTGTCCAGCTTTGCACAAGTAGACACACTGCAGTACCGCTTGTAGCTGAGATTTTACATGCAAACCAATATAATGCGATACAGTACTTATTTGTTATGCTGATGGTGAACTAATATCCAATAATATCAATATTGAATTGGGACTTCCTAAGTTAAGATTCAATTTTGGTGTGGCTGGAAATTACACAATTAGGCGACAAAAGCCTGAAAGACGTTATCTTGGACAAATTCATGGGCCATATTTGCAAATCATTGTTATTTTATGTTTTGAAAATTTGTCATGGACCTGTCAATTTTGAGGAAATGCAACTTTGTGCACAATTCAAACATCCCCCAAAAATGTATTTAAATCAAAATGTTGGTCACGGTAGTCTAAGATGAAGGCAACCTCCATATCGAAGCTTTGATTCAGCAATATAGTGCTATGACATAAAAATGTATTTTGCACAATATAATTTTCTGTTGTTTATATAATAATGTTAATGTTTGGGCTGTGGCCAATGTAACTGCAGCATTTTACGTTACATGAAATTATTTTACAGCGTGAGCCAGCGGGAGCTTTGATGTCAACAATGTACTGCTACTAGAACAGAAAGAGATCATAAAAGGAAGCTAAACCAGTTCATTTCAGTTTCTAATTCAGTTTATTTCGAACATGCATACAATACAATGTAATGCATCACACAATTCCAGTTGTTTCAATACAGCACGTCCGAAAAGGTGTAGGAAGAAGCAGAGCATATTGAATCCTACCCCTTTTCATACCATCGCGATTTTATCCCATTTCCTTGTTCTCTGTAACAGAACAGTGAACAAATAATATACCATAGTAAGCAAACAAATATTAAATACATAAATCATTGTTGTCTCAATGAAAAAAGGGTTCAAGATGTTCATCATAATTCTTGTTCTGTGTACTTTGTGAACACTTGTAGTTTGAACAGTCTCATAAACTGAATCATATTGGTTCTTTTTTTGATTTCTTTGGTTAATCCATTCCATAATTTAAATTGCACATACTGATATGCTAAATGTTTTAGGTGTTGTACGAGCATACACATATTTTAAATTAGATTTTCCTCTAAGGTTTCTCCTCTTTTGTTGAGAAAATTTGTTGTACATTCTTGGGCAGCAGGTTATAGTTTGCTTTATATATAATTTTAGCTGTTTGCAAATACACCAAATCGTTGAATTTCAATAATAGTGATTTAATAAATAAAGGGTTTGTATGTTCTCGATATACCAACAAAACACCAAGATGAATTGGCATCAAAAAGTGAGAAGAGAAGCGCCTATGTTTCACTTTGGTTTGGATTAAAAAACTCACACCAACCAAACACCATTAGTCTGCAAAACCTACTGCCAAAGAGCAGCTTCTAGAAAGATGAACGCATCTGTCCTGGTCTATGAATTCAAGACACGTCATGAACAGTATAGAAACAGTTAGGGCTGGGCGATACATCGATATATACGATATATCGCGGGTTTGTCTCTGTGCGATATAGAAAATGATTATATTATAATATTCGAGTATACGTTCTCACGCAGTTGCTTTTAGCTGTGGGCATTCAGGCTCTTCTCACTCTTTCCTGTCTCTCCTCACAGACAAGCAGGCGCACATGTTTACATACGTCACATAGTGTCATGTCATACGTCACATAGGTGTCCGCCCTCGCAGAGCAGAGAGGTAGCATACTAGGCTACGTTAGCTGCTAACGTAGCCGTACGAGGGAAAGAAGGTGAGGATCTGGTAACAAATGAAGGAAGACTTAATTCCCAAGAAAAACAGCAGGGTTTCCATGGCCTGGCATTGGTTCGGCTTCAAGTAGGAATATGTCGAACAGACAACCGTAATTTGTCAAGTGTGGGGGGAAAAAGCGTTGCTATAAAAAGTAGCATTACTGCTAATATGTAGCATCATTTGAAAAGTCACTCGCTAGAGAATGAAGAGAATTCCATAACCTTAGTAACATACCACATAGTGAAGGACGAATACTATTTGATTTCCTATTATGCGGTTCATTTTTATTTGACACTTAAAATTTCTCTGACAATCTTGCACTTTATGTTTTGGAAATGATTTGAATGTTTGTGCCATTGCTTAATAACTTCAATAAACACAGTTTTGGTCAATTGGCTTAGTTGTGATTTCCCTCTCTGCATGAAAGTTTAAAAGTAGCATATATTAATGCACTTTGAAGAAGAATGTTTTAATTTATACACATATAATCATTACACTGCTGTGATTATATGCATCAATTGTTCATTCAAGGCCAAGGCAAAATAACGTAATATATATCATATATCACAACATGGCCTAAAAATATCACGATATTAAAAAAAGGCAATATCGCACAGTCCTAGAAACAGTGTTAAAATGTGACAAAGGTACTGACATAAATACATTCATCCATCCATCCATTTTCTACCGCTTATTACTACCTTTGGGGTCGCGGGGGGAGCTGGTGCCTATCTCAGCTACAATCGCGCGGAATGCGGCGTACACCCTGGACAAGTCGCTACCTCATCGCAGGGCCAACACAGATAGACAGCCAACATTCCCACTCACATTCACACACTAGGGACTATTTAGTGTTGCCAATCAACCTATCCCCAGGTGCATGTCTTTGGAAGTGGGAGGAAGCCGGAGTACCCGTAGGGAACCCACGCAGTCACGGGGAGGACATGCAAAAATCCACACAGAAAGATCCCCAGCCCGGGATTGAACCCAGGACTACTCAGGACCTTTGTATTGTGAGGCAGACGCTCTAACCCCCCACCACCGTGCTGCCCTAGGTACTGACATCTACATTATAATATTAAAGTAGTTTGAATTTATTTTGATAATATAAGTTGTACTAACGGCCCTGTGATGTCCAGGGTGTACGCCGCCTTCTGCCCGAATGTAACTGTGATAGGCTCCAGCACCCCCCCATGACCCCAAAAAGGACAAGCGGTAGGAAATGAAAGGATGGAAATTATACTAACAAACAAATTCAAACTACTTCCAAAAATTCAAACTTGCATGCCACGCCCATTATAATATTAAAATATATATTGGCTGGGGAAAAGGCGGCCAAACCCATGAACACAAAGACGGAACAATTGTTTAAAGTTGCGTCGTTGCGTAACTTGTTTACGGTTCCCCAAAAGCTCTCAAAAGGGGCAACGATAAGTTTTTAAACATGTGTATCACATTACAAAATGTCACCAGGATGAAAACGTCTGTCCTGGGTTGCTAAGTTGTCACTAATATCCTGTTGTTTAGTTTTATCAAATCAACTCGATAGCAAAACACACGACGTGGGTGGTGATAAAACATTGTAAAGATATTTCCGTTTAAGAGTGTTGTTAAAGAGAACGCAGCCTACGTACAGCAGCGACGTTCGTAGCTAATTTTAGCCAACACCACGCTAATAAGATAGCTAACTGGCCAGGGGCGCAACCTTGTCGGCTGAATCGGACTAACGCTTATACTTAGCTAACTTCTCTAGTTCTGTAATGCTTGTTAGTGATCAAACGTGTAGATTTACCGTGTCGGGCGTCACGGAAGTAGTGAGCTGGACAGTCTGCAGTTTGGCAAGTATCGCGTCAACTGTCACTGTTATCCGTATCCGTCAACACGCCCACGGATACCGCTCGCACACGTCCGGGTTGGGCGATAGTGCAATTCTCGTGTCGACCCGATACCAAATAAGTGCGGTGTCACATACCGATACTTTTTACTTTGCACTGTCGATCATTTATTACAATCAGAATGGAACGCAGGGAAAGACAATGACGTAAAAAGTACAAAGAAAGAAGAGCTTACAACCAAACGTTCCCTTTAAGGTGCATGCCTGTGCAATTGCGCACTGCTAACACGTCCTCTGTCCAGGGGCGCCGCTAGGGATTTTGGACCCCATGAAAATAATGTTTACAGGGCCCCCAACACATAATTTCATATAATTTCATCATCATTGGGGGCCTCTCTGGGCTCCCCTCCATCATGGGCCCCTAGAATCCGTCTCCTTTACCCCCCCCCCCCTTTCGGCTCTGCCCACGGCAATTCAATGCCCCGCACAAAATCCATTAAAAAAATGAGCAATTTTCAAAGTAACTGACTACAAGAGGCCACAGAGACAACAGTTTTCGTTATCACTGTTCAATTATTGTAACGTCTGTCGAGACGCTTTAAGGAGGACAAGAATTCCATCGATCACTTTGAGCAAAACTCTTTATAAACACATGACCAAAAACATCGCTAAACAATTTCCATCTAGCAAAGCTGGTCATTTTCTGCCGTACAAAACAGACCAAAGCCAACTTTGCCATCTGTCATATCAACAGCAGCCGCTCGTTCTTTCTCACTTGTGCCAACACATACACACATAGCACTGAGCTAATGATGCGTTTACAGCCACGTAAAAAGTCGGACATTTCCAACACCGCACAGTATGTGTAATTCCAGGTCGTTACACTATCCATCCATCCATTTCTACCGCCTATTCTCTTTGGGATTGCGGGGGACGCTGGTGCCTATCTCAACTACAAACGGGCGGAAGGCGGTGTACACCCTTGGACAAGTCGCCCTTCATCGCATGGCCAACACAGATAGACAGACAACGTTCACACTCACATTCACACACTAGGGCCAATTTAGAGTTGCCAATCAACCTATCCCCAGGTGCATGTCTTTGGAGGTGGGAGGAAGCCGGAGTACCCGGAGGGAACCCACGCAGTCACGAGGAGGAGATGCAAACTCCACACAGAAAGATCCCGAGCCCGGGATTGAACCCAGGACTACTTAGGACCTTCGTATTGTGAGGCAGATGCCCCAACCCCTCTTACACCGTGCTGCCCACAAATCATAATGTATTTTTTTGTTTTTTTTTACACTTACATGTTGCGGTTAATAGTATTCTATCTTTATGTGTCGTTATTTATACTGAATAAATGATGTGATAATATTCATCGGTCCACTCTCCATCCATCCATTTTCTACCGTTTATTCCCTTCGGAGTCGCAAACTAATTGGTGTTAATTTTCAATCCATCAAGATAAAAAAAAAATAATATCAAAATAAAATTACAGGATGTTATTTATATAGTTTGCTCATTGTCCTTGACTGGTGCACTAAAATAATGTTTTTTTTTCCTTTTACATTTGTAGCATAATCGGCAAAGATACAAATATTGCGACATCTAGTGGACACATTTGGAACAGATGTTTCTTTCATTCAAAAATGTTGGCTCATTTTTATACTTGGCAAACTCATCCCGCGGGCCGGATAAAAGCTGTCTGCGGGCCTGATCCAATGGAGTAGAGCCTTGCAAACCTTTTCCACCAAGGGGCATACTTTACTGAAAAGTCAAAGCATCTAAGGGCCATTTTTGTATTTGTTATTTTGTAAAAAAAAAACAATATATGTATTTAAAGACACACATTTGTGTCAGCTTTGTGCCATTGGTGAAAAACTATATTATTAGTATCAAAATGTCATCTTTTTATCATAACATTACTTTTTTTTTCATAATTTCTTTAAAGTTTTCTATGTTTTTTACTTTTTTGTTGTTGTTTTTTGTGTGTTATTTTATTTTGACAATATTCTGCGGGCCACATTTTGGACAGTTGCACAGCCTGTTGAGCTGGAGCCAATCCTATTGCTGACTGGGGGCCAGTCAATAACAGGACATACAATATGTAAATATAACACTGTCAAAATGAGCAATATCAACAACTGGACAAAAAAAGCACATTTGTGGCAATAAACTTAACTACAAATTATGGATCTGGATACGTTAGTATTGATCCAATACTGGCATCACTGTCAACATTTGGAACAATCCGCCCATCCCTTATTGTTGTTATTTCATTAATTTGAGTGTCGTATTTCGATCAGTTTTCACATATTAACATTTGTCTTATCAAACTATGTGAATAACGATGTTAAAAAAGACAGTAAAGCCTCCAGCAATACAGGGACGGATCCAGACTATGTTGAGGTAGGGGGATACAACCAATAAATTAGGGAGGCCACCTAAAAACGACGGCAAGTGCCTTTTATATATGTACAGTGTAGTGCACCCGGAATGTATTTAATACGCTTTAATTTTTCCACATTTTGTTATGTTACTTACTCCAAAATGGAATTAATTTATTTTTGTCCTCATAATTCTACAGACAATACCACATATACACAATTTGAAACATTTTTAGACATTTTAGCTGATTTGTTAAAAATAAAAGCTCAAATGAACATAAGTATTCCCAGCCATTTCCTATCGCTTGTCTTTCTCAGGGTCGCGGTGGTGTTCGAGCCAATCCCAGCTGCACTCGGGCAGAACGTGGGGTACACCCTGGACAAGTCGCCACCTCATCACAGGGCCAACACAGATAGACAGACAACATTCACACTCACATTCGCACACTAGGGCCGATTTAATGTTGCCAATCAACCTATCCCCAGGTGCATGTCTTTGGAGGTTGGACAAAACCGAATGTTTCAGATTACCCACTAGTGTTTGTACTAACTATGTGCTCTGCTAAAGTTTTTTTTATAACTACCTGTGTGTGAATCTGCATCAGTGTTTATGCAAATGTCCGGATCACTGGTGGCAGGAAATCATTTTTCTTTGGTTTTCCGCAGGTTTTTCTCCTGTACAGTCTTTCATCCGGTTTACTGACAATAAACGGTCTCGGCTGCTCATGTTCCATAATGACCACTGCTGGCTGCCACATCTCTCCTCTTTGCATCCTTGTATTTTCACCTGCCTCCAGGTCAGAGTCTCCTCGTTTGCCTGTCAAAGTACACGTTTTTGCTTCTCTTGCTTCCTTCTTAGCTGACTTTGTACACAAACAGCTTCCTCTAGTGTAAGCAGTGAGGTGGAGACTGGGAGATTTCCTTTCAGCTGTCAGCATGCTGGCACAAGGGTTAGTGCATGTGCCTTACAATACAAAGGTCCTTGGTTCAAGTCCTCGGGCTCGGGGTCTTTCTGTGTGGAGTTTGCATCTTCTCCTCGTGACTGCGTGGGTTCCCTCCGGGTACTCCGGCTCCCTCCCACCTCCAGAGACATGCACCTGGGGATAGGTTGATTGGCAACACTAAATTGGCCCGAGTGTGTGAATGTGAGTGTGAATGTTGTCTGTCTATCTGTGTTGGCCCTGTAATGAAGTGGCGACTGGTCCAGGGTTTACATCGCCAACCGGCCGAATGCAGCTGAGATTGGCTCCAGCACCACCTGCGACCCCAAAAAGGGACAAGCAATAGAAAATGGATGGATGGATGGATGTCGTCCCATCAGCAGCTGTGCCGGTGATAATCCCACACCTTCCCTTCCAGTTGTGTGTTGCGATACTCCAGTAGTGAAATGTCGGAGTCGCCGTTACTCTCTTATTTTTACAGTAGATTTTTGATTGTCTTTACAGTCCTTTTCTGTTTGACCACTTGGCTAAGTGTGACTGACCAGTGCTTGATATGTAATGTTTGAATTCCAATTTTCCTACAAAGTCCTTGAACTCAGCACTGGCATACTGAGATGACCACATCAGGATTGCCATGCCTTGCAAAAATTGGTTTCAGAGTGACTGTAACGCTGCTACTGGTCGCGTGTCTCAATTTTTAAATTTCTTGGAATTTAGAGAAATAATCCACACACAGTAGCAACTAAGATCCTTTAAAATGAAACAGAATAGTTCCGACTTTTTCCCACAGTCTGTCTGGTACTGGGTGTGACATTAGTGGTTCTCCTGGGTTGTTATTGCGGTTGTCGTTGCAAGTGGCACACTGAGACACGACTTATTCTTCAATCCAAGTGTGACTCATGGGTCTTGATTAGCATTTGTTGTCTCAGTGTACATGGAACAATTAGCGCTACCGATTTAAACATCAGTCCCGATGTGTGAGTTATTTCGTCCAATACGGTTGAATTTCTTTTGCTACTGCACTTTTTTCATTTGGCCAACCCTGCAGCGTAATGTCTTTCAGCATGAATTTTAGTGAATTTATTTAGTACCATGAATTGAATTACTTGGACCCCGACTTAAACAAGATAAAAAAGTTATTCGGGTGTTACCATTTAGTGGTCAATTGTACGGAATATGTACTGTACTGTACAATCTACTAATAAAAGTTTCAATCATTCAAGCAACTGTATTTCTGGGACTTCTTCTGAACTTCTGCAGTTTTTCTTCCGATATGGGTAGCTGAAGTGTGACCATATTCACTTTTAATTCTTTCTCCAACAGATCTTCTTTGTGCTCATTGTGGAATGCTCGACTCAATGCATCTGCAATATGAAGTTCTTTAACGGGCCAATAGGTGACTTTAAAACTGTATCTAAGTAGTATCCTCTGAAACCTCGTGGGAGCCTGGTGTATCAATCCATCCATCAATCCATTTTCTACCGCTTATTCCCTTTGGGGTCGCGGGGGGCGCTGGTGCCTATCTCAGCTACAATCGGGCGGAAGGCGGCGTAAACCCTGGACAAGTCGCCGCCTCATCGCAGGGCCAACACAGATACACAGACAAAATTCACACTCACATTCACACACTAGGGCCAATTTAGTGTTGCCAATCAACCTATCCCCAGGTGCATGTCTTTGGAAGTGGGAGGAGGCCGCAGTACCCGGAGGGAACCCACGCATTCACAGGGAGGACATGCAAACTCCACACAGAAAGATCCCGAGCCCGGGATTGAACCCTGACAACTCAGGACCTTCGTATTGTGAGGCAGACGCACTAACCCCTCTACCACTGTGAAGCCCGGAGCCTGGTGTAATGGTTTTTAAAAATACTTTGTGGTCACCCTCGAACAAGACATTTTTTTAATATAAATATTGGTGGAACTTCTCACAGCCATAAACAATGGAAAGCAGCTCTTTCTTAATTTGTGCATACCTGCTCTGACAGTCTGTGAGTGACCTGGGCAGGTTGTTGATCCTGCAGAATAATTGCTCCTATCCCTTCTGAGCTGGCATCTACTGACAATGTCACAGGTTTGTTCACATACTAATATTTTAGTGTTAGAGTGTTTGTTGCCAGCTGTTAAGGTGCTCAAAACTCCTTTTTTGTGCTTCTTCCCAATGCCCCTCAACTTCCTCTTCAAGCAGCTTCTTTTGGAATAAACTTTGGGAGATACTAGTTTGTTTTGTGGGGCTAGGATTTTTGTCACCAGTCTCACCTTTTCCTCATCAGGTCTCAGTCCATTGGCGCTGAGTGTGTGTCCAGTGTATTTAATTTCATTTGTCCTGATGACACTTTTTTTTGTTAAGTTTCAACTTGATCTCATTTTGCTTTGTCCAGCAACAACGTCAGGCTGTGATCGTGCTCTTCCACAGCGTCTCCCAGACAAGCAAGTCACCCATAGCTGCGTTTCCGTTGCAGTTTTTCACCCAAAAAAAAAGTAATATTTAAAAAAATTTGTTAAAGTACATTTGGGTTTTGTAGGTGTTTCCATTAAAGGGTGTTTTGCGTCATGAGCCGTAATTCTTGTAAAATTTCATCCTACGAGACTCAACTTTAAGGAAGATATTGCAGTCATTGCTCCGTGATTTCAATAGAAGACGAAGGCAGCGGGTGAGCGCTCAAAGGCAACTTCCTTAAGGCCCCCTTGACACTTGTACGGACATGTGGCTCTCTCCGAGCCTGCGGGCTGTATTACAGAAAAGGGACCCGTTGATGTTGTCTTGTTACGATAGCAGGCTTCGGATTTATTGCCAAAAGCCATATTGAAAGTTCAGCGTCATCGTTCAAGATTGCGCTACTCATAATATTTCCGAACTATTCAGTGAAAAATAACATTGCGCCGGCGTTGATACGATGTAGAAACACTGTGAGTCATTAGACAAGAAGTCCCTCCGTCGTTATATGGAGAAATCAGCTGTAATTTGAAGCAAGAACCCATACAAGATCAACAAGTCTGGGTGGAGCTGAGAACACAACATCTTCCTTGATGTCTCATACCCAGACTTTGGGAAATATTAAATTTTTCAAACCGGCCACCTTGAACGCCTTTCAAAATTATAACAGTCTATAAAGCTATGACCGTTTTGTTTGTGGATGGGTTTGTGACGTTTATTTTCATGTTCATAAACTGAGTGGACATTGTGTCGTTAAGCCAGGCGAGAGTAATACACTCTCAAACTATCTGACTTAAATTTGACACCCTGGATAATCACGGATAACTAATACAATGTCATCTCAGCCCACTGTTACTGTAAGGCAGAATTGGGGGAATGATGTTCTCTTCGCTTCGGCATTATTTTTTTGTATGTGGAGGCTAAAGTCCGGATGGAAGAAGTGAGTACTACTTTTAATCAATACAACTACTATCAAAGTTTTTTGAGAGTAAAAAAATATTCAGTCAAAGGAAGGAAAAAAACCCTCATAGCCATAGCACACAAAAACAAGTTACATAGAATCAATAAAACTTTCAACAGCATAGGAATGTGATAAAAGCTAGTAATCTCTCCCACCTCAATTGTGGTAGTTCATCTCACACATTGTCGGTATTATTAGTATCACTACTTGAAAGATCAGCAACAATGGGGGTGTTACAAGCAAAGTCTTCTAATATGGCCAATAGCAATGCATTGTGGGAAATGTAGAAAAATCAGAACCCCTCTAATTTAGCCATTTTGAAAGCTGCGCTGCAAGTGTTTACATCCAAACACTTTGCATTTTACTTAGACAAATATTTGGCAAGGCATAATCTGTAAGTGCCTAAACATATTGTGAACTATACTGCTATTGCTTTGGTCATTTGTGTATAAAACGTCTTTTTCTCTGCTGTGTCATACGCTAGTAGGCGCATATATGTTTGGTTTGTTAAAACGTTTTAGTTAAAATGCCATTTTCCGTCTGTACATGAATACAAATACTAATATTTTTATTGTATCTGTTTTGCAGTTTTACAAAATTGAAACTAAATGGTCTTCAGACAAGAAACCTGTTTTAATTATTTTTTTGGCCATTGCAATTGCTGCATAGGTTGGTTCAGTTAGAAACCTTCAACAGAGGGCAGACAAATTAGGATCAGATAAAAATGTACATTAACATGGTAATCATTGAAATGAGGATGCACTCAAAGTTAGTCATCATCATAAAGTTCACTAACAAGAAACATAAAACAGAATGGTGGAAACGGAGAAGCGAGCTGAAAATAACAAGCGTTTATTACAGGGATTCCCAAACTTTTTGACTCGGGTACCACATTGGGTTAAAAGAATCTGGCCAAGCAATATATTTCAAAAATAAATTTCTAAGAAGTTATATCGATTTGCCAGTCATACCATTAGGTACATCTGACACTCACCTATAGATAAGACTGGCTTCATTAAAAAAAGTTGCTTTTGGCAGAATTGACGTCACTGCATGTTGCAAGTCGCTGTTATTATATGCATGCCAAGATTACTGGTATATAAAAATAATATTTTATCCTACATTTTTTTTGTGTTTCCCAATTGTCCGAAGCAGAGAGGAGGATCTTTTCTCCAATTTCATCATGAGTCATGGGCCTCCAGGCAAAATCTTCCATCTGTCCAGAACCACCACTGGCCAGCAAGTGGCAGTATAGACTCAGCTTGATGATGAAAATAGTAAGTATATGCTTAGCTATTCTTTTCTTATTACAAACATTTAGTTCAGGTGTGGAGGAGACATGCTTGACCACTTTATCAACTTCAGCTTACTCAGGTATGAAAATAGTAAGTATATGCTTAGCTATTCTTTTCTTATTACAAACATTTAGTTCAGGTGTGGAGGAGACATGCTTGACCACTTTATCAACTTCAGCTTACTCAGGTAGGTACCTTACCTTGTTGGGAACCTGACAGTTGACTGCTTCAGAATTTCACTGTATGTTGGAATCTATGTTTCCCTCAATGAACCGCAGTTCCCCAGCAGTCATGCAGTCGGTATCACAATTAACTTGCTGTAATCACTTGTGTCATAGTTGTTCAGAGAATATTTTTTTATTGCATATGATAAATAAAATACCGCTATACAAGCTGCACAATGACTACTCTAATGTTGCTTGATCGTGACAAGTGTACTTTCTTTTGTGAAATACTTTACACGACATAGTCCTGTCATATTATTCTTGTTATTATATAGCACTATTGCTCGTGAACAGTGTACCTCTAAAGTCTGGATGTATATTGATTTAATAACTAATGAATTGATAAGTAGCAAATTAAATACGTAATAACCTAAAATTAATTAAAATTAAATCATTTCAAAAATAAAAGCGCTTAATAAATAAATGAAAATATTATATTTAATTGCATTAAAAAACCAAAAAAATACATTCAAATAATTGAATACATTGAATGACTAATAAATATGTATACATTTTTTTCATTAGTATTACATACTGAATACATATTTAAATATATCTTTACATATTTAAGTATGGAGGAGTTCAAGTACCTAGGAGTCTTGTTCACGAGTGAGGGAAGAGTGGATCGTGAGATCGACAGGCGGATCGGTGCGGCGTCTTCAGTAATGCGGACGTTGTACCGATCCGTTGTGGTGAAGAAGGAGCTGAGCCGGAAGGCAAAGCTCTCAATTTACCCGTCGATCTACGTTCCCATCCTCACCTATGGTCATGAGCTTTGGGTCATGACCGAAAGGATAAGATCACGGGTACAAGCGGCCGAAATGAGTTTCCTCCGCCGTGTGGCGGGGCTCTCCCTTAGAGATAGGGTGAGAAGCTCTGCCATCCGGGAGGAACTCAAAGTAAAGCCGCTGCTCCTCCACATCGAGAGGAGCCAGATGAGGTGGTTCGGGCATCTGGTCAGGATGCCACCCGAACGCCTCCCTACGGAGGTGTTTAGGGCACGTCCAACCGGTAGGAGGCCACGGGGAAGACCCAGGACACGTTGGGAAGACTATGTCTCCCGGCTGGCCTGGGAACGCCTCGGGATCCCCCGGGAAGAGCTAGACGAAGTGGCTGGGGAGAGGGAAGTCTGGGTTTCCCTGCTTAGGCTGTTGCCCCCGCGACCCGACCTCGGATAAGCGGAAGAAGATGGATGGATGGATGGAATATATCTTTAATTGAATAACATATGATTGTGATGTTATTATATTGCACTTTTGCTTGCCTACATTGTATCCCTAATGTGTCGACATACTGTAGACACACAAAAATCTTAAAATAATTTATAACTAATTAAATAATGCCTTTCTTGAAAAGTATAATTTTAAATAGATAACCTAAAACATTTAATGAATAAATAAAATATTACATATGATGAAAAAAATTGATAATGACTGTTGTGTTAATCAAATTTTTCAAATGAAATTATCCCGCGACCACAAAGGGAATAAGCGGTAGAAAATGGATGGATGGAAATGAAATTATTTATCTAGTATATATTCACTGGATATCATACATTAAATGAATGCAAATGTTTTCTTTTATTTTGATGTTATTATACTATCGACATGGTGTCTTTAATGTTTGGACATACTTCATACAAACAATATACAGTAGGTCTGACATACATTCCTGTATTCCAATTTCATTCAATTCAATTTATAATAAATTCAAAAAATGGTACATAGTAAACAAAATATTTAATTATTTGGAAAGTAATTATAATTACATTAAAAAAATGAAAAAATAATAATAATTACATAATTTGGATATTACATATAATGATACAAATAAAGTGCTTTTGTAAAAAAAATACAAAAAATAATAATTACCAATTCTTTAGTATGTATTTATATTGTACGCTCAATTGCCAAAAGTATTTGGCCACCCATCCAAATGATCAGAATCAGGTGTCTTAATCACTTGGCCCAGCCACAGGTGTATACAATCAAGCATTTAGGCATGGAGACTGATTTCTACAAACATTTGTGGAGGAAAGGGTCGTGCTCAGGATTTCCAGCGTTGGACTGTAATAGGATGCCACCTGTGCAACAAATTCAGTCGGTTCGGAGGTTGCCCGGAGAACTGAACATTTCGGACCGCATTGTGCCGAGTGTGAAATTTGACCGAGGAGGAATTATGATGTGGGGTTGTTTTTCAGGAGTTGGGTTTGGCCCCTTAGTTACAGTGAAAGGAACTTTGAATGCGGGAACAGTTTGGAGCGTGCCCCTTCCGCTTCCAACATGACTGTCACCAGTGCACAAAGCAAGGTCCATAAAGACAATGATGACAGCGTCTGGTGTGGATGAACTTGACTGGCCTGTACAGAGTCCTGACCTGAACCCGATAGAACACTTTTGTGATGAATTAGAATGGAGACTCAGAGCCAGGCCTTCTCGGCCAACATCCGTGTGTGACCTCACCAATGCGCTTTTGGAAGAATGGTCAAAAATTCCTATAAACACACTCTGCAACCTTGTGGACAGCCTTCCCAGAAGAGTTGAAGCTGTAATAGCTGTAAAAGGTGGACCGACATCATATTGAACTCTATGTGTCCAGACGTTAGTGAGACCCTGTAAAATGTAGTATAGTTGAGTGTGACTGCTAACCAACCAAGAAAGACTAGTAGCATAAATTGATATTTTTGATGTTGAAATATTCAAATGAGAACATTTGATATATACAGTTTAGGCTATTAAGTGGGTTTAACAGTGCAAAAGTTGCATGTTTTTTTCCCCAACATGATTCGTGCTTCACACACACACACACACACACACACGCACGCACGCACGCACGCACGCACGCACGCACGCACGCACGCACGCACGCACACACACACACACACACACACACACACACACACACACACACACACACTCACACACAGTTCTTCCTGTTATGCACAGCAGCGTCCCTCCCCCATCACATCTGCTCCTCTCGGGGATTATAGCACAAATGTCTGTCCCTGTGTGGTGGCAGTGGGATTACAAATGTGCTGTGCCCTTTCTGAGAGGTTAACCAATCAGGATGCACGATGCAGGGATTAACCAATCACACCAAAGGGAGGGAGGGCGGTGGGATTACAGTGTGCGCAGAGTGGGATTAGGTCTGTGTGGAGTGCTGCCTCTCCACTTCTCTACTTGCAGTTTATCATCAAAATATTACAAAGCAACAAATAGAAATTGCTTTTATTATTTATATGTACACAAGGTTACAGCAAGTATCTGTTCGCAGCTACTCCATATATGTCCTATTGTAAATGAACAACTGATCAATGCCTTTTAAACAAATAATATGAAATATTTCCAAACAATTAAAACTGTAAGGATGGATGGAAAACATAACAGCACACACACTTGCTGCAAATGTTCTTGTATGAATTTGATGATTGCGTGGCAGTAATGGGGTCATGCCGGGATTACCAAATATTGCGACTCGCAGTGTGGGATTGTTGTAAAGGACTGAAAGTAGACAAACCACTGGGCTTGATAGATGGTAAATTAAATGAAAAATGAATGGAAGCATGAGATTGCAGTCAGCTAACATAAAGTATGCAATCAGAAGAACAGACATTAAAATGAGACATGAAGAAAAGCCAAAGATAAACGAGAAGGAAGGAGGTTAAAAAAAAAAAATCCCGGCCAAGAAAGGAAGGCGAGGGGTTGACAAGGATGGATGAGAGACAGAAAGAGTGGAGGATAGGGCAATAATCCCAACTAATTCACTTAGGGCATTGCTGAAGGGAGGCTAAGAGGATTGGGACACTACCAGAATGAGATCAACTAAAATAACCAAGATGGACCAAGTGAAGCACCATGCCAGCCTTATGACTAAAGTCCACCTCAATCTGGAAGCGCTTCTATGTCACAAACTGTACAAGCAAGTCTAAACGTTGGGGCCTTTTTTTTTTTGACACATTTAAAAATGGTTAAACCAATCCAATGTAATGCTATAAATATATGCTAAACTATCTGAACAAAACGTGTGTTATAGCTGACAAAGCAAATTAGTTTTATACAGCCGAATAAATACACATCCCACTAATCTGCGTCAACGTAAGCGGTAAAATAACTCTGACATTGATTTGCGCTAATAACGGTAAAATAACGTCGACCATGATTTGCGCTAATCTTTCTTACGCTGGCGAACAATCTTAAAAATAACATTTGAACCTTTGTTAGTTGTGGAATCCGTGACATAAAATTTGTGGCCCAACATAGGCCCGTTTATGTTGACAAAAGCGCTTGAACAAGTCAGTAAAATATATACAGATCAATCGGCAGAATTTCACCTTGAAAATGTGACAACAGGGTGGTTTTTATTATTTACAGTTATGCGCTGTAAAATAAACGACTGTAGATTAGTTTTTACTAGGGCTGCGAATCTTTGGGTGTCCCACGAATCGATTCAATATCGATTCTTGGGGTCGCGATTGGATTATACAGTATATCGATTTTTTCGATTCAACGCGATTCTCGATTTAAAAACGATATTTTTCCGATTCAAAACGATTCTGTGTTCATTCAATACATAGAAATTCAGCAGGATCTACCCCATTGTGCTGACATGCTAGCAGAGTAGTAGATTTTTTTTTAAAAGCCTTTATAATTGTAAAGGACAATGTTTTATCAACTCATTGCAATAATGTAAATTTGTTTTAACTATTAAAAGAACCAAAAATATGACTTATTTTATCTTTGTGAAAACATTGGACACAGTGTGTTGTCAAGTTTATGAGATGTGATGCAAGTGTAAGCAACTGTGACACTATTGTTCTTTTTTTTATTTTTATAAATATCAAATGATAATGTCAGTGAGGGATTTTTAATCACTGCTATGCTGAAATTATAACTAATATTGATACTGTTGTCGATAATATTCATTTTTGTTTCACTACTTTTGGTTTGTTCTGTGTCGTGATTGTGTCTCCTCAATTGCTCTGTTTATTGCAGTTCTGAGTGTTGCTGGGTCAGGTTTGGTTTTGGAATTGGATTGCATTGTTATGGTATTGCTGTGTATTGGTTTGTTGGATTGATAAAAAAAAAAAAAATCACATTTTTTTTTATTTAAAAAAAAAAGAGAATCAATTCTGAATCGCACAACGTGAGAATCGCGATTCAAATTCGAATCGATTTTTCCCCACACCCCTAGTTTTTACGGTAAAAAACAGTCAGTTCAATCACCAGAATTTTACTGTAAAAACAAAAGTGGTCCTGTTTTTCTATTTACAAAAATATACTGTAAAAACAACAACCTGTAGGTCCTACAGTTAAAAAACTAACTGCCAACTCAGTCATCAGAATTTTACCGTAAAAATAACATTGGTATCGTTGTTCCATTTACAACGCTGCACTGTAAAAACAACCATTGATTTTACAGTAAAAAAAACAACAACCTGCCAGCTCACTAGGCAGAATTTTATTGTCAAATTAAAAGTGGTACGTTTTACCATTTTACAATGCACTGTAAAAACGACCCATAAATTGTATGGTAAAAAAAAATAACGGCAGCTCAATAGCAATAATTTTACCATAAAAATAATTGTAGTATTGTTTTTCAAACTACAAAACAAAAACAAAAAAAGCTGTACTTTTTATGATTATAATAAATTGGCAGCTCAGTCGCCAGAATTGAACTATCAAAATAGAAGTGTTACCGTTTTTCATGTTATAGTAATTTGGTGTAGATATTACTGTAGATTGAGGTTTTGTTAACTTAAAATCCATAGATAACATTTAAAAAAATATGTACGTCACCTTAAAAGGGCCCTTTTCAGTGACAAAAAGAACACGTGGGACCTAGACTCCATGTGTTGGTCAACTTTCATAGAAAAGACCACTTTGGGTCTCAGATTTTACGTCAGCAAAAATGGTTGACCGCGTTGACACAAGCGGGCACTTCATCCAATAATGACATCAGTTTGATATCAGCAAAAAACAGCCTGCAGCATTCTATAAGGCTCCGATATAAGAACTCCGATACAAGCAGTCTGTTCTGTTCCCGCTAACGTCTCTTCAGGTTGTCTTTCATTTGAGAGCCTTTTAAGAGTCCCAACTTCAAAACAGTGTAAAACTGAACATACACGAATAAAGTTTGTCATGTATGTACCTTACACGAGATTCAAAAAAACATCTCAGTGACATTTCAGCATAAGCGAAATGTATTTAGCTCGATGCTAATTTACATTGAATATACTGTACTATATGCTACTAATTAGAATTGGCGATTGTACATTGTACACTTTCAACAATAGACAAGACTGGCAAATTCAGCAGAATGGCCAAAACTACTTCCTGACTACGGCAACACACCTAAGACAAACTGAAATGAGTGCATATCGTACTTGCAAATGAGACTCAGATGTGTAAATACAACAAATTAGTAGCCTTTACAGTCCATTTTAGACTATCTGAATAAAACCAGTATGCAGTTGCAACATATCACCTGATCAAGCCTTTTCTAACGCTCCACACTACAAAATAAGTAAAACCTATGTATCATTCGTGCTGATATTGTATCGAATCGATATCAGTATTTGGTTGAACATGTTGCACTGTATCTAATATTTTGTCTATCAGCACATAACCAATTTGGGTGTACTGCACGGTTTAAAATCTCCGAAGGATTATCAGTGCACAAACGTGTCCAGAATAAATGGCTTTAATATAACACACAGCTAAAACAGAAGATCCGCTAAATGCTAACACTGGCTGTAGTACTGAACACAAACGCCTAAGAACATCAAGCAAATGACATCAAACCAAAGAAATAAGTCAAAATAAATAAAATAGCAAAGAGCCGTGTCGCTATGTGCAGTCTTTTTCTACAAACTGTTGAAAGGCGTTTGTTGTCCAAATGTATTCAGGTGAACGTCTCCTCTAAAATGGCGGCCTTTTTAAAGTAACATCAAACTCATACAAACAAGAAAGCCGCACGCCTGGCAACTAATAATATACGCATGCCAAGAGGCGTAGCTTCTCTAGAGGACCTGGAACTTCCAGGAGTTTTGGTCCTTATGGTCCAGGCAGTCCATTGTGGTGAAGCCCAGTTTCCAGGCCTGCTGGTCCTTGTAGTCTAGGCAGTCAACAGAGGTGAAGCCCAAGGAGGAGGCGGTGCTGTAGCCCTGTGAAGAAAGTGAGGCCGGTGACTGGCTGAGGGAGCCCCCCATGGAGGGCACGGTGATGGGGCTGAGGGCGCCCCCGGTCCCGGACAACTGCGAGTGCATGGGGGACAGGTAGGCGCTGCAGTCCAGACCCGTGAAGTAAGAAGTGGTGCTGGCGTAGCCTTGGCTGTAGGCGGACGGCTGGCCGTAGCTCATGGGGTATGGTGAGGGCCTCTGCATGCAAGGGGCGGTGGAGGAGGCCAGGGGATCAGGGAGGGGCGAGATGGCCGGGCTCCAGATGGACACGGCCGTGTTTCCGCCACCGGAACCCTGGGCCAGGCTGGGGCCTACCTGGACCGGCGAGGGGCTGAATGAACCGGACGGGTTGGGGACGGGATCTGGGATGGTGGGCTCCTGCACCGGCGAGGCCTTCTTCTTGGGTGGGCGGGGTTTAGACTGGCCATTGCTCTGCTGCTGCTGCTGGCGGCATTTGGCACGGCGGTTTTTGAACCACACCTGGACGCACAAATAGGATCGACATATAAATATTGTTATTCCTTGTACAGTAATCATTTGTTCTTCAAACCATGCTCTGTAAATGTTGAAATGAGGAGCGTGATCCAGACTTCCCAGAACTAATAGCTGACTGTTAAACTATTTAGAAAAAGGACATACTAAAAAATGGTATTGCATTTTACATGATATAAGAAAACAATATAAATTACAATCTTTATTGTTTTTACAAGATTAAGTTTGTAAATATAAGTGAAAAATAAACATTAAAAACTTCATAACTAAAACTTAATAAGCAAATAATATCTAAATCATATATTTATATTTGTCCCAGAGCCACATATTCAAAAATGCATATTCTATACAATCAAGAAATATGTAATATTTAAAACTTAATACATACACTTACTCAAATTAATTAATATTTCTTCTTCTCAATGTATGTTATTCATTTTAGTATGTTTTGATTTATATATGTAACTATTTGTAATTATAAATGTTTTTGTTTTTTTTAGCATTTAATTGTAAAAATGTGTGTAATAATTAATTATTTAATTTATTGTCAAATTATTTAACACTCATGAATCAACTTGTATTATAAATTAAACTAGCATGATATTTAATTGTAATAATGTGTTTATTAAATCATTATTTTATTTATTGTTGAATGATCAAATAATTATGAATGAACTAGTATCATAAATTAGACTAGCATTGTCACTAATGTTTGGACATGTAGGCAAAAAGGCATACGGTATATGATTATGAAACAATTCAAAAATGTAATGTATTAAATAAACACATATAACACACAAAATATTATTTAAAAATATTTCTTCTTTTAAGTTTATATTACAGATTTCAGTATATTTAGTTTTGTCTAATTTTGTACTTACTATTGTTTATCTTTTAACTATTTACTGTAATAGTTTGAATGATAATTTATTATTTGATTTATTATCAAACTAATAATTATCTATGATTTAATTAGTACTGCATTTAATTAGATTATCCTTGTTCCCAATGTCTGAACACATGGGCAAAAATGCATACTCTATACAAATATTTAAAAACATGCATAAAACACACACAAAAATTGAATACTTCCTCTTTTCTGTTTACTTTACTAATTTTAGTCTACAGTATTTCGATTTGTGAAGTTAAATATGATCTTCAACACTTCCCATCCAAACTGATGGAGCTTGACAGGTGCTGCAAAAAGGAATGTGCAAAACTGGCCAAAGATAGGTGTGCCAAGCTTGTAGCATCATATTCAAAAAGGTTTGAGGCTGTAATTGCTGCCAAAGGTGCGTCAACAAAGTATTGAGCAAAGGGTCTGAATGCGTACGAATATGTACGTGATTTTTTTGGATTTTATTTTACATACATTTACAAAAATGTCTACATTTCAGTTTTTTTTTATCAAAAAGGGGGTACTGAGTGCACAATAAAGAGAAATATAACACACTTTTTTGATTTTAGCAAATGGTTTCAATGACACAAAGAGTGATACATTTAGAATGGGTCCGAATATTTTCCATACCCACTGATAATGACAACACCGATACATATTTTACAAGTATTTATCAGATTTAATTGTATTCAGTATATGAAAATATGTTTTTTTTTTGTTTTTGTTTTTTGAGGGGGGTATTAATACTAGACCATTATTATTGCCATTTTTAAATGGTTTTATCATTTGATTATTTTCACCATTGATTGGTATAAAAAATACTATAATTATTACAGCAAAATCAAAATATGCATGGGGTATTTTTTGTAAAATATGAGTTTTTGCTCTTTGTTTTTCCATTCTTGCTGTTTTATTTTTCCATCCATCCATTTTCTATATGCTTATTCCCTTTATTTATTCTTTGTAATTATACTATTGGATCATTAGACTTCATAGATTCCCTCCGGGCACTCCAGCTTCCTCCCACCACCAATGACATGCACCTGGGGATAGGTTGATTGGAAACACTAAATTGGCCCTAGTGTGTGAATGTGAGTGTGAATGTTGTGTTGGCCCTGTGATGAGGTGGCGACTTGTCCAGGGTGTACCCGCCTTCTGCCCGATTGTAGCTGAGATGTGCACCAGCACCCCCTGTGACCCCGAAGGGGATAAGCGGTAGAAAATAGATGGATGGATGAGTTCCCTCCGGGTTCTCCGGCTTCCTCCTACCGCCAAAGACATCCACTTGGGGATAAGTTGATTGGTAACACTAAACTGGCCCTAGTGTGTGAATGTGAGTGTGAATGTTGTCTGTCTATCTGTGTTGGCCCTGCAATGAGATGGTGACTTGTCCAGGGTGTACGCCGCCTTCCACCCGCAGCTGAGATAGGCTCCAGCACCCCCCGCAACCCCAAAAGGGACAAGCGGTAGAGAATGTATGAATGGATGTTCAGACGTCTTCGCATAGATTGATCATCACTAAATTGAAAATAGGATTGGATCTGGATTATTAGTGTACAAAATGTTTTCATCTAATGTTTGTAGCCTTCAGTATGCCGCGGGCCATCATAAAACAAGCTGTGAGCCACAGATAGCCCCCAAGGCCACAGTTTGGCCACACCTCCTGTCACATATATTTCTATATACCTGCACACGTGACTCTGGCAAGTTGATCTTGAGCGCTACTTCTTCCCTCATGAAGATGTCTGGGTAGCGGGTCTTGGAAAACAGAGCCTCCAGGATGTCCAGTTGTGTTCTGGTGAAGGTGGTCCGCTCCCTCCGCTGCTTTCTGGGTGTGGCTGTAGTGTAAAAAAATAAAATAAAATAAAACTGTGAGGTACACAAAGAATGACCAAAAGTCCCCCCGCAAGAAATATGTACTTGAAAGTATACACCGACTTTGTTGTCAAAAGCAGAAACAAAAAAGACAGTTGGAAATAACCTGGTGACTTTGCTTTGGGGGACTATTTGCTCTTCATACACAAATATTCTACCCAGTCGTGTCAGAGAGAGAGAGAGTGAGAAAGATAGAGGTGGGGTGGAAAGAGAGAGAGAGAGACAAAGTGAAAACCTTTGCTAGTTCAAGTTTAGTTTGCGGAGTCAAATTGTGATTATTTGTCCTGCGGGGTTGCCAAACACCTCACAGTGTTTGTTTCAGAACAAGTCAAGTGACGAAGTTGTGGAGAGAAGGTTTTGTCTCGCTTTCATGCCATGTCATTTGAATGTCTTGAAAATTAGCCTGAGGAGGTAGAAATTAGGGAGAGGAGGAAAAAATACACATCTAATTTAAAATATAATAATCTGAGCCACCTAATCATTCCTTTCAAAAATAAGTAAAGTAAGTCAGTATGTAATTAAATTATTATAATTTTCTAAACCATTTTATTTATTTATTTATTTTTTATCAAAGGCCAGTAAAAAAATTAGCTGCTCGCCGTTAGTACTGTGCTTGTTTTGCGTTGAACACTCCTGCAATACCGCGATAGAAATGACAAGACTGTCTTAAGCGTGTAGGTCTCCAAACTGAAATAATAAATAAATACTATAATTAAACATTTATAAAATATTACACAATAAGTACAAACGAGACAGGGGGTTGGTGGAGTGGGTTCATCACAAGGCTAAAACCAGTCCAATATACTGTGAAAAACTTAATGTCGGCTTTGGGTTTTCACATCAACGGTTTAATGTTGTGTCTTTATATTACGGTTGCGGTTTAGGTTCATTTCGAACATGCATACTGTATACAATATGACACATTACAGACAGTATTTCGAGTTTATCATTACAACGTGTCCGAAAAGGAGTAGGACGAAGCAAAGCTTATTTAATCGTACACCCATTTTCCATTTCATAACAATTGCTGACACATTTGTCCACTTCCTGTTCTTAGTTTGTACACACTTTAAATCCATAATTATAATTAACAATTTTCTCATTAAATAGTTAAAAAAGTTGTAGTTCACATAATGAGATGATTACAAAATTCTCATTTTAAAGAAATGTAACACGGTTAGTAAATAACGTGTACTTTTGTAGTTATTTCCCCATATCTTCGATACGTTAACACTCGCAAGCAGTAGAGAATATAGAGTAATTTTTGGTACAGAACATACAGTATTTAGATTTATTCTGAAAGTATATCTTGCCACCTTATGTTGAAATTTGTGTTGACCACTTGTCCTTTTCAGGGTCGCACGGGGTGCTGGAGCCTATCTCAGCTGCATTCGGGCCGAAGGCGGCGTACACCCTGGACAAGTCGCCACCTCATCGCAGGGCCTCCAGTTCATTTTATCATCCATTATTATACCTGTTAGTTTGGTTAATTTTACTCTATTACTGTCTACTCTGCCTATTTGCACTTTTGATAGTCTGTTTTTGTTAAACCATCTCTTTAATATGTTAATTTATTCTGTTATTAGTTGTATTAGCGTCTGTGTGTTATCGCTTACCAAAAAAAAACAAAAAACTAAACACTGTCACTTTGTCTGCAAATAATACTAACTCAAAGTATTTTGTAACTTTACAAATGTTTATATACAGATTGAACTAATTTGGTCCCAGGATTGATCCCTGGGGTACACCACAAGATATATTTAGTGTTGTATGTGTGTTTGCCTAGCTTCACATTTTGCTTACTGTTGGTTAAGTTGCATCTTAATCAATTCAATACCAGTTCACTGATCAATTTTAGCTCTTTTTTGGTACATGTTTGTAGTAATTTAGGGCCATAAAAATTAACTGTATGCCATTTTTATTTTTATTTTTTTTCCAAGATGGCGCTGCTGTAGTGGCTGCTGTTGGCAGGAGCTCTGATCTCTTGTGTCATCCTTTTGTGTTTCCCTCTTGTTTTCATGTGTTATTATATATTGTTTTGCATTTTGGTGTCCTGTGTGACAAGGGGTGGCACTTTTGTGACCTCTGTGGTGCTTTTTTTTGTGGACTTCTGGATCTGCCTCCCGGGAGCCTTTTGGCCATGGAGACCAGCTGCTGGGTGTCTGCCACACCGGAGTCGGTTTGGAGGGACTGGAAGAGATGCGGATGAGGGGACAGGGCTGCAGAGCTAGCATTGAGCGCTGGGACCGAGAGGCTTCGCGGTGTCTTGGCTGGGTGAGCAGGTGTCGGACACCTCAGTCTCCTTGGACATATCATCGCTCATCCATGCGGACTGGACACTGGCCGAAAGTTGGTTGGCGGCCGAGAGTGGAGTCGGCTCTCTTGGTTGCTTTGTTGGATCCGCTCCGGTCTCTGGCCATGCTTCCTCCTCCCCAGCGGACGATGGCGTGGAACACCGCAGAGGCCACCACAGTGGATATGTTTCTTTTAATTTTTATTCATAGCTGTATGTAGAAGTGGCTGGTTGTATCTGCTGCTTTAATGTCTTTAATGTCCTCTGTGTTGTTTGATGTTTGATGTTTCCCTCTTACACACATGTAAGAGGGATGTGTACTATGGCCATGAGTTGTTTTTTTCCCTTGGCCTCAGTCTGCACCCCCTCTGCAGGACCCAGGCTAAGACCGATTTTTTTTTTAAATTTTTTATTTTTATTTTAATCTTCCATTTTTTTCTCCCATTCCCCCCCTGTTCTGTCTCCCTGTAATGTTTGTTTGATCTTGAATGGGATTGTGCTGAAAATTGTAATTGAACTCTGACGGAATAAATAAAGTACTATCTAATCTAATCTAATCTAATCTAATAAATAGAATAGAAGTACTTTATTGATCGCTGGGGGAAATTCAGAAATAAATGGCCCCGCGCTGTGCTTTGAACGCTTAGGTGCAACTGGGACCAAGGTGGGTGAAGTGTCTTGATTAAGATGGCAGAATTGGAGGATGGAATTAAACCAGCAACCCTTAAATTGCTGGCACGGCCGCCCTAGCAGTCGAGCAATGCCAAATCCCTACCTTAGGCGTAGAGGTCACCATAAATTATAAAATATCCATCCATCCATTTTCTACTGCTTATTCCCTTTTTTGGCGGAAGGCGGAGTACACCCTGGACAAGTCGCCACCTCATCGCAGGGCCAACACAGATAGACAGACAACATTCACACTCACATTCACACACTAGGGCCAATTTGTTTTAGTATTGCCAATCAACCTATCCCCAGGTGCATGTCTTTGGAAGTGGGAGAAAGCCGGAGTACCCGGAGGGAACCCACGCATTTTTCTGATAAATATAAAAAAATTAAAATGAATAAATAAATACGAAATTGATAAAATATTGACAAAACACAATAGTAATTACTGAAAACATCCAAAGATGAAGGTGAGGGGGAGGGAGTATTTGATATATATTTTTTGCAAAACAAAAAAAATAAAAAAAGACGTCTGAAACCAATTCGACAAGTTAACTCTTTCTCTTTACGTTATATAGCTCCTTTTTTTGCCTATTTTTGCTTTTTTATTTTGTAGTATTCTAGAGCCATAAAAAGATAACTGTGGGCCGCGCATTCTTTCCAGAGCTGTGCTTTGAACACATCTGCTTTACTAATATAACAATGACAAGATTTGCTTAAGCATAAAGGTCATCATAAAAAAAAAATACTTTAATAAATATATTTATAAACATATTAAATATATGAATAAATACAAATACAAAATAAATATTACTATTAAATTGATAAGACACTGTAATAAATACAGAAACATCTAAAGATGCCAGAGGCATTTTGACAAAAGGCAAAAAACTAAGCAATTTAACTTTTTCTCTTTATATTTTGAATTGTGGTTCTACCCCCCCCCCCCCCCGCCCATTTTTGTATATTTGTGTTTATTTAAAAAATGTACTAAATGCAGAAATTACTTTTAATTTCGAAATGTATGTCCAAAAAAAAAAACATAAAACATTTCAACAGCTTAACTTTTTCTACTTACATTTTGGATTTATATACTGTTCTTTCCCCAACGTTTACATTTTCATTTTTATTTTTGTGGCCCGAGGGGCTGCTTCCAGCCTGCAGATTTTTTTTTCTAATAAGACTATTTAAAAAAAAAATACACATACAAAGAGCAATACAAGAATAAACAGTTAAACATATGAAAATGGCCCTTGCTATATATGGATTTTTATAGTCTGTAGCCCTCAGTGGAAAAATGTGTTCACACCCCTGAAATAGCTTTAAGTCTATAGAAATGTAAACATCCACTTAAGTCACATAAGAAATTATAATGAATTATTGCAATAACATTTTGTATATATTGGGTATTCAGATGCAGTATGGTTGCAAGTTATAAACATATTTAAGGGGGGGGGGGGGAACAGCCAGTCATCTCTGTGTTATCAGCATCAACTTTTCAACATTATCCTCTTGCATTACGCACGTTTGCACCTGTTTAGTAACTCTATCTTTAAAATATGAAGCGCAGGCCAATAAAAATGAACATTTTAACAAAGTCCATTAAAAAGTAGTCTCAAAACAACTTATTTTATGTTTAAACATGAGTCACTAGTGTCATTTCTATAAAAAAAAAAAAGTGCATATACATTTAAATAAGTATATTTAGGGAAGGTGGTGCGTGCCAGCCTCTTTTTTTTACCCGCTAAACTCACGCAAAAATATTATAAACAAACAAACGAATGACAAAAAAAATTGAGTTATACTTACAAGGATAAGCAACAGTGGTGTGCAGCACATCCATGCCAGGGCCGGGCAAATTCAAGCCGTTCATGGTGTAATGCGGTTGTTTGATGTAGGACATCATCGTGGCTGCAAACTTTGAGGTCCTCTCTTGGGTGCGGGATGACAGCCGATGGCCCTCAGCTGAGACGCCAGGAAGGAGCGGACTCCCCCTTGGGACACTTCACAAAAACTGCAAAAAAAACAACACTTATTTTGCTCAGCCCGGAGCAAGATGGCGCGCAGAGCATCACCCAAAAATTCTTCTTCTTCTTCCTCAAGTGTGTAGGTAGGCGAATGGGGCCCCCGGGTGCCTTCACGCCGTGCACAGGACGCTCCACTGAGGTCCCCAGGCGCGCTCGGGCTGCTAATTAGAGGAAAGCAAACCGTAGCGCTGGTAAGCCCCGCCCACTCTTGCACGCGCACGTTACGTCACGCAACAGTTTGGCGGGCACATGGTCGGAACTCATCAGTACTTCTCCATCAGTGTGGACATGTTTACAGCCAAGCAACCAATGAAGAGCATTGTTTACAATTTTCAGTATTCACGTCATGTGTCTTTACAACAGTGGTTCTTAACCTTGTTGGAGGTACCAAACCCTACCAGTTTCATATGCGCATTCACCGAACCCTTCTTTAATGAAAAATAAAACGTTTTTAAAATTCAAGACAAAGTTATATGTTTTTGGTAACACTTTAGTATTGGGAACATATTCTAAGTAACAAAGACTTAAAGGCCTACTGAAATGAGATTTTCTTATTCAAACGGGGATAGCAGGTCCATTCTGTGTGTTATACTTGATCATTTTGCGATATTGCCATATTTTGCTGAAAGGATTTAGTAGAGAACATCCACGATAAAGTTCGCAACTGTCGGTGTTAAGAGAAATGCCCTGCCTCTACCGGAAGTCGCAGACGATGACGTCACGCATGTGGGGGCTCCTCACATATTCACATTATTTTTAATGGGAGCCTCCAACAAAAAGTCCTATTCGGACCGAGAAAAAGACAATTTCACCATTAATTTGAGCGAGGATGAAAGATTCGTGTTTGAGGATATTGATAGCGACAGACTAGAAAAAAAAAAAGATTTAAAAAAATAAGTTAAAAAAAAAACGCGATTGCATTGGGACGGATTCCGATGTTTTTAGAGACATTTACTAGGATAATTCTGGGAAATCGCTTATCCTTCTATTGTGTTGCTAGTGTTTTAGTGAGTTAAATAGTACCTGATAGTCGGCAGCTATGGACGGCACAAGCTCAACTTTTCTCCGGTAAGAACTGACTTTTTAACCACAATTTTCTCACCGAAACCTGCTGGTTGACATTTGGTAGGGATCCATGTTTTCTTGACCGTGCTCTGATCCATAGGAAAGTTTCACCTCCAGGAATTTTAAACAAGGAAACACCGTGTGATTGTGTGGCTAAAGGCTAAAGCTTCCCAACTCCATCTTTTTACTGTGAGTTCTCCAATATTAATTGAACAAATTGCAAAAGATTCAGCAACACAGATCTCCAAAATACTGTGTAATTATGCCGTTAAAGCAGACAACTTTTAGCTGTGTGTGTGTGCAGCGCTCATATTTCCTTAAAACCCGTGATGTCTTGCGTACACGTCATCATTACACGACGTTTTCAAGACGAAATTCCCGGGAAATTCAAAATTATAATTTAGTAAACTTAAAAGGCCGTATTGGTATGTGTTGCAATGTTAATATTTCATCATTGTTATATAAACTATCAGACTGCGTGGTGGGTAGTAGTGGGTTTCAGTAGACCTTTAATTTAGAGTTATTTGGTTATGGTTAGGGTCAGGGTTAGAATAAGGCCATGCAGAATAAGGCATTAATAAGTACGTAATAATACCTAGTTAAGAGTCAATATGTTACTAATTTGCATGTTAATAAGCAACTGATTAATGGTGAATATGTTCCCCATACTAAAGTGTTACCTTGTTTTTTTTTTTACTGGAGCACAAAATGAACCGTGCATGAACATCACCTTGTTCAAACAACAAAACCAAAACAATGCAATAAACTCACAACAAATTACACACCTGCAAATCAGTCAGCTGTTGTCGTATCCGTAATACGCCGATAGGGAGAAGTTTGTATTCACACGATGAGTCGGGTGTGTTTTGACCTCCGCCGAACCCCTGAGGCCGACTCACCGAACCCCTAGGGTTCGATCGAACCCAAGTTAAGAACCACTGCTTTACAACATGCCCGAAAATGAGTAGGAAGAAGGAGGTTCCAAGCCAGGGGTCCGGAACTTATGGTTCGAGAGCCAGATGTGGCTCTTTTGATTACTGCATCGGGCTCTCAGGTAAATCTTAGCGGACATTGCTTAACACCATAAGTAATGAATAATTCCGCTGGTAATCAGTGTTAAAAATAACGTTCATAATATAAAACATTCTCATGCATCTTAATGCATCAATCCGTTTTCTTCCGCACCTGTTCATTAGAAGTATTTTATTTATTATTGGTTAACTTCAAAATAACAATGTTATTAAAAAGAATAAGAGACTTATTATACTCTAAGTTGTATTCAGTGTTGTAAAATTTTGTACAGTTCTCACGGAAATACATTTTAAAATATTTGGCTTTCATGGCTCTCTCGGCCAAAAATGTTCCCGACCCCTGTTCTAAGCGTTGTAGGTGCATACAAATGTTCACAGTTACATTTTTCTCTAAAGTTATATTTCCCCTCTTTGGTTGAGAAGAATTGTTTGGGGAGTAGGTAGTTTGCTTTTTACATAATTTGAGCAGTTTGCAAAAGCACCAAATCATTTAATTTCAATATTTTTGATTTAGTAAGTAAAGGCTTTGTTTGTTCTATACATCCAACATTATGTATTATTCCAACTGATCATCATATCAATTCCTAGATATGGTCGAAATGATTTAAATTGCACTACGCATAATAAGCGCAACATTATTAATATTGTTACGACGGATATTTTCAACGAAAACTCCTCAACACAACCCACTTCAAATAATATGGGCTCTTTAAACATAAGATCATTGTTTCCCAAAGCGTTATTAGTTAATCATGTCATTAGAGACAACAATCTTAACATCATTGGTCTCAGCGAAACCTGGCTCAAACCAGACGTTTTTTTTGCGCTGAATGAGGCATCTCCTCCTAACTATACGAATGCGCATATTGCCCGTCCCCTTAAAAGGGGTGGGAGGGTCGCACTAATATACAATTAAAACTTTAACCTTACCCCTAACCTAAATATTAAATATAAATTGTTTGAGGTGCAAGGGTTAATCCTACTCCTTTTATATCTGACATAAATTTCATAACTATTGCTATACGGATCAGTCTGCTCACTTCCCTACTTCTTAAACTCTCACCCCTGCTAAATGTGTTAGGTTTTTACCTTTCAATCAAACACTCAACAAAGTCCTTTTCCATGTCTTTCAGCAGCAACGCTTACCTTTCTTGCTTCACCACTGAACGGTTTGCCCGGTCTCTCCTCCCTTGAGATACTTACTTTTCAGGTAAAAAATAATGAATCAATTGAGGGTTTTTTTGTTTTTTTTTACAAATCTTTTTATTTGAATGTTCTTTACAAACAAGACCATTACACACAGTGATCGCAGACACTCTTCAAAGGCGGTAGAGACTTGCTGGTTTTACATAGTGTGCAAATGCAAACAGGTGTAATCATGTCATCCCAGAGGCTACACAAATGTCAAACTTTAAAAGACACGGATAACAAAAAAATAAAATAATTGTGTACATACAGTACTTAATAACCGTGACATACGTGTATGATAGGAAATGAATCAAGTAAAACAAAGTAAATAAATATTGAATTATTAAATATTGACTTATCTTAATTAGTAAATTAGAACGGTATGGAATCAAAGCGCAGGTCTTGAACTGGATAAGAAGCTACTTAACCAAGAGGAAGCAATAAGTGAAGCCAGGCGAACACATGTTTACAGAGCTGAAGATATCTTATGTCGTACCCCAGGGATCAACACTAGGACCAAAATTGCTAAATCTTTATATAAAAGACATTTGTAAAGTTACAAAGAACATAAAATGAGTGCTATTTGCTGATGACACGACTGTGTTTTGTTCAGAAGAGAAAACAGAAGCTAATACAAATAATAACAGAAGAAATGACAAAATTTCAGTAAAACTAAAATATCGCTATTTGGTTACATTAGAAGCAAAAGTCAAACAAATACAAATGGACGAGGAATTCATATGGTGGTAACATGAATGCATGTTCACCTTTGGCACAGTCACTGCAGAAAAAAGCATTATGTGACTTACGTATTATTCCACGAGAAACGCTATGTGTACAGGAATTTTCCTGGCTGCCGCTGGTAAGTTCTAGCTTAACTGACTCCTCACCCAACCAGGCCACTGTAATTGCCTGTGTAAGAGCTTGCTCTAGTTTAGTTAGACAAGCTTGACTCAAATAATGGTCTACATTGCTGTGGAGAGTGACGGCGCCTTCCCTGTTATGGTGAAGGCCGTCCCTCCTCAGCAAGCTCGGTTTGCCCCAGAAAGAGGTCCAATTATAAACAAACGTTAGTCCCTGTTCTCTCAAAAATTTTGCCAGCCATTTGTTAAACGAGACTAATCTGCTATACCTTTCCTCATTGCCTTTCGCAGACAGGGGGCCAGAGACAAGTATTCAATACCGAGACATCTTTCTAGCGAGATTATAAATCCTAGCTACAGTATGTTCCTCTTTGTAATCTCTAACTGTGTCATCCTAGTATCATTGGAGCTGATGTGTACAACTATGTTCACGTAGCTAGTGGTGTGATCAGCCTGTCGTACGTGTTTACTACCTGTTGCAACTCAATTCCCTATGACTAGCTTCTGGCCCTGGGAATACACTTAATTATGGCTGGTTTACTAAACTGTATGTTCCGGGTGATGGAGTCCCCTATGACTAAGGTGTGGTGCCCGGTAGACTGGGGTCTAGGACTCGCTAATGGCTAAATCTATTACGCAACTGGCGGACACGTTTCTCTGGTAGGGCCAACCTATCCATGAGAGCGGTGCCCGAAGAGCAGGGAGCCATACTCTTGTTGTTTCTTCCACCGAGTCGAGTTCTTGCCCTCTTCGGATATGTCGGCGAAGAGACGCCTTCGGAGCATAGTTGCTTTGGATTGCGACTAGCTTAGTTTTGTTAGCTTAGCAGCCAGCTAGCTGAGGGAGAGGCGGTTAGACAGAGAGTGAGTGCTTTGTAAGGTTGATAAAACTGTACTAAACGTGTTTGAGAAGGATTAACGAAAGCTGTAAAACAAATAAAAGCACACAGATAGAAAGATAGTACTTATAGCTTTTTCGCGGCAGCGAGCGGCAACATACTTTTCCGGACGTGACGTCACTCCCCAAAAATGCCAGTCCTTGATACATCTCTCCATCAGTTTGTAGGTCCTTTATCTGGAAACATTGAAGACACATGGTCTATACATTTGTGTTGTGTTTGTATTTTTGGGTGTATTTTCATAGATTTGTTCATTGGATTTACATTATTTCTAATGGGCAAAAATTGTGTGTTTGGGGATGTAGTTCATCTGTGTGTATTTGCAAGGATTATTAAATGATTGACCAGGAAAATGTCAATTTTGAGTTTAAAGGTTACTTTAAAGGCCTACTGAAACCCACTACTACCGACCACGCAGTCTGATAGTTTATACATCAATGATGAAATATTAACATTGCAACACATGCCAATACGACCTTTTTAGTTTACTAAATTGCAATTTTAAATTTCCCGGGAGTTTCTTGTTGAAAACGTCGCGGAATGATGACGTATACGCGTGACGTCACGGACTGTGAGGAAATATTAGCGCTGCGCACACACACAGCTAAACGTCGTCTGCTTTAACCGCATAATTACACGGTATTTTGGACATCAGTGTTGCTGAATCTTTTGCAATTTGTTCATTTAATAATGGAGACAATAAAGAACAATGTGGTTGGTGGAAAGCGGTGGATTCCAGCTGTCTTTAGCACCGAGACCCAGCCGGCGTTTCTTTGTTTGTTGTGAAAGCAGAGCGGTCAAGCGAACATGTTTTCTCTACGTCAACCAGCATGTTTTTGGATGGGGAAATTGTGATATATATCTTACTGAAGACATCTGTGGATTATTCGTCGTTCTGCAGCAGCTGTGAGCTTGGCTCCTCGGCTTCTCTCTGAGACACAGTGTGTTCAACGCAGCCATCCGACCTCGAGGTATGTCTTTACAATCTTTATTTCACGGTCTTTAAAATCTCACTAAAACACTATTAAAACAATAAGCAGATAAGGGATCTTCCAGAATTATCCTAGTACATGTGTCTAGTTACATCTGAAATGCTCACACTGCCGTCGCCCGGAGCTGTCGCTTTTTTTTGTTTTTTCTTTCTAGTCCGTCGCTATCAATATCCCCAAACACGAATCTTTCATCCTCACTCCAATTAATGGGGAAATTGTCGCTTTCTCGGCCAGAATCGCCCGCGCTGTTGGCGTCCATGATTGCAATCAATGGGTGGATGTGAAGAGTTCGACAATCTGTGACATTACGCTCACTACTTCCAGGCTTTTTTAAGAGCGACCAAAAGTTGCGAACGGTATATCGTCGATTTTCTCTACTAAATCCTGTCAGCAAAAATATGGCAATATCGCTAAATGATCAAGTATGACACATAGAATGGACCTGCTATCCCCGTTTAAATAATAAAATCTCATTTCAGTAGGCCTTTAATCATACTTTGTACTTTTTTTTTTACGATACAGTTTTTTGTACAACAATATGTTGTTATATCTGAGGTGTCCAAAATGCAGCAACATTTTTAAGATGCATTCCCATACTTAAAATAAAAAACAAAAAAGATGGGAAAATGTTTATTATTGCAAGATATCAAACCAGATTTTTTATTGGGTCAATGGGTTTCCTAAACTGAAGATGACTCATTTGAATATAATTATTTTTATAGTGCATTGATATATTTTATTTCCTTGGGACACACATGGCTACAGCACTAAGGTATACGATGACTGTACATACTGTAAGTGGAACAGCTCATTCTGCATATACAGCAACAAATGGGGACGTGGGGGAGAAGCCTGAGCTCTTCTAATCCATGTTGGCCTGCCCCCCCCCAAAGATGGACTAAAAGCAGCATATTGATGCAAGTAAGGGATTTCATGTGTAAAAGGAGCATATTGTGTTCATTTAACACACTCACCTACACGTCATGTACAATAAAGCCACACTTTGACATCAGCGTCTAAAAGGAGAAGGAATCCACAGGTCTGAGATGAGAGGACAGAAGAAGAAGAAGAAGGAGGTGAAGGGGCAGAAGATGGAGACTCCCATTTTCCGTCCCTACTGACACACTGCTGCACTTAATCCAGATTAGAGTGTCTAAAGCAGGTCGGCTAAATCTACAGGCCAGCCAGCAGCACAGAGGCGGCTGTCAATCCCAATCACTCACCCAGCACACACGCACACTCTGCCTTAATCTCCCCAGTGCAAACCAGGTGCCACCAGCAGCTCAGCGTGCACCACTATACAGCAGTGCTTCTCCTCCCCGTGGGGCACAGAATTTCCCCAACAAAAATTTAGCATTGCACCTTGTATGCAAATACAACAAAAACTCCAACAAGGATATTTATAAAGTGCACACACGTATTCTGTCTTGAATAAAACACTTCTGTCAAAAAAAAAACAACTTTAGCATTGCACCTTGTATGCAAAAAAACATATTAATAAAATCCAACCTAGGGCACAGACTTTATTGCGACAAAAATGTAGCATTGCACAATAAAAATTAAACTCCAACATTAGTATGAGCAGTGTGAACTCGGTTGGTGCCATCAACTTGAGGGTTCCAGGTTCAATTACCGCTTCCGCCATCCTCGTCACTGCCGTTGTGTCCTTAGACAAGACACTTTACCCACCTGCTCCCAGTGCCACCCACTCTGGTTTGAATGCAGCTTAAAAGATGTCGATAAAGGGTTTCACTATATGTAAAGTGCTTTGAGCCACCAGAGAAAAAGAGCTACTGTATATAAATATAATTCACTTCACTAATAAAGTGCAAACTTACAACTTCTGTCTTGAATAAAACACTTCTGTCCAAAAAAATATTTGCATAGCACATTGTATGCAAAAGTATTTATAAAATCCAACCTTAAGGTTCACAAAGTGAATTTATTTTTACATTTTTATGACTTATGCAGAGCTCAAATACACAAAAAAAGGTACCAATAGGTAATAAAAGTTGGTTTTGCATAATAGGTACCCTTTAAATAAAACACTTGCTGACAAACAGAAAAAACCATGCAAGGGCCACACCTGGGCTTCACGGTGGAAGAGGGGTAAGTGCGTCTGCCTCACAATACGAAGGTCCTGAGTAGTCCTGGGTTCTATCCCGGGCTCGGGATCTTTCTGTGTGGAGTTTGCATGTTCTCCCCATGAATGTGTGGGTTCCCTCCGGGTATTCCGGCTTCCTCCCACTTCCAAAGACATGCACCTGGGGATAGGTTGATTGGCAACACTAAATTGGCCCTAGTGTGTGAATGTGAGTGTGAATGTTGTCTGTCTATCTATGTTGGCCCTGTGATGAGGTGGCGACTTGTCCAGGGTGTACCCCGCCTACCGCCCGATTGTAGCTTAGATAGGCACCAGCGCCCCCCGCGACCCCAAAGGGAATAAGCGGTAAGAAATGGATGGATGGATGGATGGGCCACACCTGCCAAATATGGCCAGGGGGAATTGCACATTGTATGCAGATAAAAATTTAACCCCAACATTTAGATTAAAAATGTGCAAACATACATCTTTTGTCATGAATAAACACTTCCGTAGACAAAAATGTAGCATTGCAAATTGTATGAAAATAAATAATTACCTCCAACATTTTGATTATTAAAGTAAAAACTTACATCTTCTGTCTTGAATAAAATACTTCTGTAAACAAAAATGTAGCACGGCACATTTTGTTTCAATTATTAACTCCAACACTGATATTAAAAAACCGCAAAGTTACATCTTCTGTCTTGAATAAAAAAGACTTCTGTGAACCAACATGTAACATGGCACATTATATGCATATAACGCCAAAATTGTGAGGAGTCTATTGTTTTAATATGTGAATAAATCCAGTATTTTTCACTGTATTTCTGGGCATTGGGCACAACAGCTTTAGCAATATGCAAAGCAACCAAAGACTTTGCCCGTTCACCTGCCGACACTGACCGCACCCAGTAAGATTTTTCCGTTTTTACAGTGGTGTTTGATTAGCAGGAATTAATGATCTCACACTTGCATTATGTACATCACACAGGCTGTAGATTCCACAGTGTACAAACCCTGTTTCTATATTAGAATGGGAAATTGTGTTAGATGTAAATATAAACGGAATACAATAATTTGCAAATCCTTTTCAACCCATATTCAATTGAATGTACTGTAAAGAAAAGATAATTGATGTTCAAACTCATAAACTTTATTTTTTTTGCATGTAATAATTAACTTAGAATTTCATGGCTGCAACACGTGCCAAAGTAGTTGGGAAAGGGCATGTTCACCACTGTGTTACATCACCTTGTCTTTTAACAACACTCAATAAACGTTTGGGAACTGAGGAAACTAATTGTTCAAGCTGTGAAAGTGGAATTCTTTCCCATTCTTGTTTTATGTAGAGCTTCAGTCGTTCAACAGTCCGGGGTCTCTGCTGTCGTATTTTACGCTTCATAATGCGCCACACATTTCCGGAGGGAGACAAGTCTGGACTGCAGGCGGGCCAGGAAAGTACCAGCACTCTTTTTTCCGAAGCCACGCTGTTTTAACACCTGCTGAATGTGTCTTGGCATTGTCTTGCTGAATTAAGCGGGGGCGTCCATGAAAAAGACGAAGCTTAGATGGCAGCATATGTTGTTCCAAAACCTGTATGTACCTTTCAGCATTAATGGTTTCTTCACAAATGTGTAAGTTACCCATGCCTTGTGCACTAATATACTCCCATACCATCACAGATGCAGGCTTTTGAACTTTGCTTCGATAACAGTCCGTTTGGTCCAGATGACACGATGTCGAATATTTCTAAAAACAATTTGAAATGTGGACTCGTCAGACCACAGAACACTTTTCCAGTTTGCATCAGTCCATCTTAGATGATCTCGGGCCCAGACAAGCCGGCGGCATTTCTGGATGTTGTTGATAAATGGCTTTCGCTTTGCTTAGTAGAGCTTTAACTTGCAGTTACAGATGTAGCGACAAACTGTATTTAGTGACAGTGATTTTCTGAAGTGTTCCTGATCCCATGTGGTGATGTCCTTTAGAGATTGATGTCGGTTTTTGATGAAGTGGCGTTTGAGGGACCGAAGGTCACGGTCATTCAATGTTGGTTTCCGGCCATGCCGCTTACGTGGAGTGATTTCTCCAGATTTTCTGAACCTTTTGATGATATTATGGACCGTAGATGTTGAAATCCCTAAATTTCTTGGAATTACACTTTGAGAAACGTTGTTCTTAAACTGTTTTGACTATTTGGTCACACAGTTGTGGACAAAGGGGTGTACCTCGCCCCATCCTTTCTTGTGAAAGACTGAGCATTTTTTTGGAAGCTGTTTTTATACCCAATCGTGGCACCCACCTGTTCCCAATTAGCCTGCACACCTGTTGGATGTTCCAAATTAGTGTTTGATGAGCAATCCTCAACTTTATCAGTATTTATTTCCACCTTTCCCAACTTCTTTGTCACATGTTGCTGGCATCAAATTGTAAAGTTAATAATTATTTGCGCCAAAAAAAAATGTTTATCAAAATGAACATCAAATATGTTGTCTTTGTAGCATATTCAACTGAATATGGGTTGAAAATGATTTGCAAATCATTGTATTCCGTTTATATTTACATCTAACACAATTTCCCAACTCATATGGTAACAGGGTTTCCATATGACATGGCGTAGAAATGTTTCCTGAAATATTAAACCGTTATATTGCTGACAAACAGCAATAGGGCCACATGCATGACAAAATGGGGCCCTCACCAGAATATTATTTGGAGCCCCCTGAAACAGGAACCACTGTATCAATAATCAGTATCGGCAATATTGGCCTTGTATTTAGTTTTAAAAGAGACAGCATCGCCCACCCGTACTCTTCGGCTAACCTAACACGCAGGTACAGAGGGATCATACAATCTTTATACAGACTCAAACCCTCAGCCTATTTTATTTTATTTTATTTGTCTTTGTTTATTATTAATCAGTCCAACAAAATAATACACAATAATACAATAATAATACAATTCCAACTCCAAAACCAAACCCGGTCCAGCAACATACAGAATAGCAGTCAACAGAGCAATTGAGAGGACACAAACATGACACAAAATAATCCAAAAGTAGTCAAACACAGATGAATAATATCAACAACAGCATCAATATTAATAAGAGTTCCAACATAGCAATGTTTAGAAATGTCAATTATATTGTCATCACAGCCATTTATAAGAAATAGAATAAAAACATGTATAAAATGAACAATAAGCAAGCAATAATCTCATAAGCTTGACAACACATTGTGTCCAATATTTTCCACAAATAATAAAAAATAAGGGAACGGTGGCAGAGGGGTTAGTGCGTCTGCCTCACAATACGAAGGTCCTGAGTAGTCTTTGGTTCAATCCCGGGCTGGGGATCTTTTTGTGTAGAGTTTGCATGTTCTCCCCGTGACTGCCTGGGTTCCCTCCGGTTACTCCGGCTTCCTCCCACTTCCAAAGACATGCACGTGGGGATAGGTTGATTGGCAACACTATATTGGCCCTAGTGTGTGAATGTGAGTGTGAATGTTGTCTGTCCATCTGTGTTGGCCCTGCAATGAGGTGGCGACTTGTCCAGGGTGTACCCCGCCTTCCGCTCGATTGTAGCTGAGATAGGCGCCAGCGCCCCCCGCGATCCCGAAAGGGAATAAGCGGTAGAAAATGGATGGATGGATAAAAAATAAGTCATATTTTAGGTTTAATATTGAATTTGAATAATGGATCCCATATTCCAGTATACATCCACTAACGCACTAACCCCTCTTCCACCGTGAAGCCCCATATTCCAATATATGACTCATTATTATCTAAACAAAATGCAGTTGTGTCTACTGATATCATTTCCATAGCTTGTGTAAACCAGTCAGTTTGAGTTGGACTATCAACATCTATCCGTTTTTTTAATATTACCCATTTTGTTATGATGCATATTGAAAGAAATGAATTTTTACTCTTTGATGACACATTACTAAATTGATGCCGATCACCAAGAATACAAGTTTGCAGTGTCATTGGGATGTTTATATGTAGGAATGTGATTGCTTCTTTTTTTGTTGTCTACCATAACTTTTTCCTTCTTTGACATTCCTCCAATAAATGAATACATTTCGTTGGCCTATTGACTGTGAGGCCAACCTGCTCAACACCAGGCTACCGTGCGTATATTTATTGGTTCATTTCTAGCCACTCGACATAAACTGTTGTTGACGTACCAGTAAGGAGTATATCATGCTCCAAGCAAATGGGGTGTAACAATAATGTTTTATTTTACTTAAAACTATGACCTAAATAAATATGTTACGCAAGATTCACTGTATTTACATGCATGTGTGTGTGTAATGAGTCAGGAGTTGCAGTGTGAACTGAGGTGTGTCAGTGGGGAGGATGAGTGATTACAGTGGACAGTAATCCTGTTGATGGATTAGCAGGTGGTATTAGTAGAAGTGGGGGTGTAGCACACTGTCACCTTTGAACCGTCACAATATGGAGCAGCAGCTCGCCAGGGCCTCAGGTCCGTCTGCCTCACCCCTCACATTCACACCATCCACATTGTACCTTCCAACTCAATGAACGCCGAAAAAAATATGCAAAGTTTTTTTCGTGCAAAAGTTGGAGAAAAAAAAAAAGGATTTGCTTGATATATGAATATTTGATTACAATAAAACTGTATAATTAATGGAACAACTGTGTATGTTGGTGTCAACAATCACAACTCAAATGTTCTTACTATATTTCCTGAATCAAGTCATGTAAACAAGCTAAACCAATGTTTTGGAGAGGTTGTCATGTGACTATCCCAGGATTTAGACTCCAATGATTTAAGTATTTTGAAGATATTTATCCATTTGTTTGCTTTAATTGTGTGTCATGTGCCACAATTCAAATGTTCTTAAACATTTTTTTAAACCCATTCATATAAATGAAACAAATTGGAAACAAATTTAGGATTGGTTGGTGGTCTCAGGAGATTTCTACCCCAAGATGGTTGTGTGTCAGGTAAGCCAGCTCATTTCCAAAAGTTTTGCCACCATAAAGAGTTTTTTAAATCCATTTTAATCCATGCTTTATTTAAGTGTCAAGAATCATTATTCAATTATTCATACTATATTCATTTGGTCAAACAAGCTAATATTAAAACATGTGTCACAAATCAATTGTTTTTAAACATTTTTTTCAACCCACTTATATAAATGAAACAAGTTAGAAAAATATTTAGGATTGATTGGTGGTCTCAGGAGATTTCTACACCAAGATAGATGTGTGTCAGGTAAGCCAGCTAATTTCCAAAAGCTTTTCCATTATAGAAGATTTTAAAGCAATTTAACCAACTGTATGCTTTAATTAGGTGTCAATAATCACTATTAAATTATTCATACAGTACCATATTCATTCAGTCAAACAACCTAATATAAATACATTTGGGCATAGTTGTCATGTGATTATCTCAGGGTGTAGCTTCCCCAAAATGGCAGTGTGTCCAAAACTATTTGTTATGCTCATTTTAAAAATATTTTACCTTTGATGTGTTTTAATTTGGTGTCAGGCATCACAACTCAAATGTTCTTAGTAGATTTCTGAAATAAATTCATGTAAACAAGCTAAACCAATATTTGGGAGTGGTTGTCATGTGACTATCCCAGGATATAGACTCCCCAAAATGGCATTGAATTAGGTATTTAGAAGATATTTAACCATTCCTATGCTTTAAATGTGTGTCAAGTGTCACAAATCAAATGTTCTTAAACATTTTTGAAACCCATTCATATAAATGAAACAAATTAGAAACATATTTAGGATTGTTTTTTGGCCTCAGGAGATTTCTACCCAAAGATGGATGTGTGTCAGGTAAGCCAGCTCATTTCCAAAAGTTTTGCCATTAAAGAACATTTTAAAACCATTTAACCAACCGTATGCTTTAATTAGATGTCAAGAATCATTATTCAATGATTCATACTATATTCATTCAGTCAAACAAGCTAATACAAAAACATTTTGGGGATAGTTGTCATGTGATTATCTCAGGATATAGCTTCCCCAAAAGGGCAGTGTGTCCAAAACTATTTGTTATGCTAATTTCAAAGATATGTTACCTTTCTTTTTTTATCAATCAATTTAACAAAACAATACACAGCAATACCATAATAATGCAATCCAATTTCAAAACCAAACCCGACCCAGCAACACACAGAGTAGCAACAAACAGAGCAACCGAGAGGACACAAACATGAAACAGAACAATCTAAAAATCTTACCTTCCTTGTGTTTTAATTGTGTGTCAGGTATCACAACTCAAATGTCCTTACTATATTTCTGAAATAAATTCATGTGAACAAGCTAAACCAATAGTTGGAAGTGGTTGTCATGTGACCATTCCAGGATATAGATGCCCCAAAATGGCAGTAAATTAGGTATTTTGAAGATATTTAACCATGTTTATGTTTTAATTGTGTGTCAGGTGTCACAATTTAAATGTTCTTAACCATTTTTTCAACCCACTCATACAAATGAAACAAACTAAAAAACTATTTAGGATTGGTTGGTGTTCTCAGGAGAGTTCTACCCCAAGATGGATGTGACATGTCAGGTAAGCCAGCTCATTTCCAAAAAATTTGCCAATAAATAAAATGTTAAAGCCGTTTAACCAAATGTATGCTTTAATTAGGTGTCAAGAATCATTATTCAATTATTCGTACTATATTTTTTCAGTCAAACAAGCTAATATAAAAACATTTTTGGGATCGTTGTCATGTGAATATCCCAGAATATAGCTTCCCCAAAATGGCAGCGTGTCCAAAACATTTTTTTGTTGTTGCTCATTTTAAATACTTTTTACCCTTCTTGTGTTTTAATTGGGTGTCAGGTATCACAATTCAAATGTTCTTACTAAATTTATTCAATCAAATTTTATAAAACAAGCTGAAAAAAACATTTTGGCATAGTTGTCATGTGACTATCCTATAGGACAGTGGTTCTCAACCTTTTTTTTTAGTGATGTACCCCCTATGAACATGTTTTTCATTCAAGTACCCCCTAATAAGAGCAAAGCATTTTTGGTTGAAAAAAAGAGATAAAGAAGTAAAAAACAGCACTATGTCATCAGTTTCTGATTTATTAATTGTATAATAGTGCAAAATATTGCTCATTTGTAGTGGTCTTTATTGAACTATTTTGAAAAAATATATACAAATAACTAAAAACTTGTTCAAAAATAAACAAGTGATTCAATTATAAATACAGATTTATACACATAGAAGTAATCATCAACTTAAAGTGCCCTCTTTGGGGTTTGTAATAGAGATCCATCTGGATTCATGAACTTCATTCTAAACATTCTTCACAAAAAAAGAAATGTTTAACATCAATATTTATGTAACATGTCCACAAAAATTCTAGCTGTCAACACTGAATATTGCATTGTTGCTATTCTTTTCACAGTTTATGAACTTAAATACATATTTTGTTGAAGTATTATTCAATAAATATATTTATAAAGGATTTTTGATTTGTTACTATTTTTTGAATATTTTTTTTTATCTCACATACCCCTTGCCATACCTTCAAGTACCCCCAGGGGTACGCGTACCCCCATTTGAGAACCACTGCTATAGGACATACTGTATCTGCCCCAAAATGGCGGTGTATCAGGTAAGTTGGCTCGTTTCCAAAGGCTTTTTTTTTTTTTTAATAATTAAAACTATTTTCAAACATGTTTAGGGTGTCAAATGTTACATTTAAAGTGTTATTATTATATTTATTTCATAGATTTTTACAATACAAAGCCAGGACAATTTCTCTATCAGGCTTTTAGCCTTAAGACTGCTACGGAAAGCCAGATGTGACATATTTGTCAAATTGGCAAACTTTCTATGGTCAATAAATGTCAGGGTTTAATTCAAAGTATTTCTAAGCACAAATAAGTGTCAAAGTCAAATATAAGAGTAGGGGAGGGATTACTTTTTGAAAAGCATTTTTTAATCTACCATTTTAAAAATAAACAAATAATACCTGGTTATTGTATTTTTTTAATAGTCAATGAAACGCCAGGGTCACACCTGTTGAACATGCTTTATCAGAATCATGCTTCAAACCCCGCTTCGAAAAGCTTTACGCTATAAAACGTGCTCAATGTAGTCATTTCCACTTAGATTTAAAAATAAAAAATCATCACAATTTTTTTTTTTTCATTTTTGTTTTGTAGGTTAAAATGTTTCATAATGTGCTCATGTAATTATTGTTGCTGAACAATTTGAATATATTATTATTTAATGAGTTTATAAAATATATTTTTTCAGTATCAAATGGTTTAAGTCGGTCAAAATTGTTTTACAGTTTAGGATTTAAATATTTTTTTATTTCAGGCAAATTGATGAACTTTAAATATTTTCAGTTACAGACTTAACAACAACATTAAAAAATATTTTCATTGTCATAAGATGATCTTAGTATATTTGTTTCCTTTTGTGTTGTTATCCCATGTTAATGAGGATACAATACGTTATGCAGGGGTAAGTTGAGTTTTATTTCTTTCTTTTGTTTATTGTGAACATGAACACACTTACAGCATAATATATCACACAATTTCATATCATTTTTTCTTTACACCATGTCCGAAAAGGAGTAGGGAGAAGCAAAGCTTATTTAATCCTACCCCAACACAAATACATACATTAATTTACTGACTTTTTTTGTAGCACAATTACATCAGTGAAGGATTAATACAGCTGTTATTGTAACATATAATTAAGTCAGTCATGATAAACATTCCATTTTTTATAAGGTTGAAGGTATTTTTCATAATTCTTCTTCTTTGTATTTTGTAAGCACTTCTAATTTGAACAACCTCTTATAAACTGGATCATATCACAACATTGTTTAACTTTAATCCGCAGTCCATAATTTAATTCCACACACTGATACACTGCAAAAACTGAAATCTAAATAAGATAACATAGCTCAAATAAGGGTGATATTTGCTTATTTTCTGTCTGATAAGATCATTCTTCTCACTGAGCAGATTTGATGTTAAGAGTGTTTTACCTTATTTCCTTGAATTGGCGGCGGGGCGCTAATTAATTTAAAACCTCTTCTCACTACTGCGCTTACCAAAGGCATGCGGTAAAAGTAAGCATGCGCAAATTATTTTAAAACCTCTTCTCACTCCGGCACTTACCAAAGGTATGCAGTAAAAATTTGAGTGTGATGTAAGCTTGGACCTTAAATCCTACTGGATAGCTCTTAATCTTCTTCCCCTTTATGCGATTTCAAATTACCGGTATTGAAATCAGCCTCTTCCATTTTGAAAATGATGACAGGGGAAGTGTCACTCGTGACGTCACGAGTTTGACCAGGCGGTAATACTAAGCATGCGCTAATTATTTTGGGAAGCGAGTTTGACCCGGCAGTAATTCAAGGCAGGCGCATACCATATGCCCTGCAAGCAATTCAAGGAAATACGGTATTTGTTTTAAGGGTTTTGGTCCTAAATTATCTCAGTAAGATATTACAGCTTGTTGCTGAGATTTTATGACCTATTGAGTAAAACATACTTGGAACTAGAATATCAACTGATGCAAAGCTGTGCCATTAACACACACGTATAAAACAATTTTTTTTTAAGTAATAATTTCTTACTTCAAGCATGAAAAAAAAATCATGATGCCGAGCGCCTATATGTCAAGATAATGGCACTAGCATTTACTTAATTTAAGAATATTTTTCAACATGTTGAGCAAAAAGGTCTCATTTTTTTTGTACCACGAAAAGTGCACTTGTTATTAGTGAGAATATACTTATTTCAAGGTATGTTGGGGTTCATTGAGGTTAGCTATTTTTACTTGTTTTGGGAAGTCTTGCATGGCAAGCCAAATTTTCTTGTTCTACTGGCAGATAATTTTGGTTAGTTCATATAAAATACCCCTCATTTTTGTATTTTTTTTCTTGTTTTTGAACACTCACTTTGCCATGCTAAAGGTATTTTAAACATGTACACAAAAATAATATGATACATCATGTATTTCAAATATTTTCACCCCTCATTAGTACATGTCCAAAAAGGTGTGCTTATAACAATCATATGATACTGGTTATTAGGGCTGTGAATCTTTGGGTGTCCCACGATTCGATTCAATATCGATTCTTGGGGTCACAATTCGATAATATATCGATTTTTTCGATTCGATTCGATTCTTGATTCAAAAACAATATTTTTCCGACTCAAAACTATTCTGTATTCATTCAATACATAGGATTTCAGCAGGATCTACCCCAGTCTGCTGACATGCTAGCAGAGTAGTAGATAAAAAAAAAAAAGCTTTTATAATTGTAAAGGACAATGTTTTATCAACTGATTGCAATGATGTAAATTTGTTTTAACTATTAAACGAACCAAAAATATTACTTATTTTATCTTTGTGAAAACTTTGGACACAGTGTGTTGTCAAGCTTATGGATGCAAGTGTAAGCCACTGTGACACTATTGTTCTTTTTTTATTATTTTTATAAATGTCTAATGATAATGTCAGTGAGGGATTTTTAATCACTGCTATGCTGAAATTATAATTAATATTGATACTGTTGTTGATAATATTCATTTTTGTTTCACTACTTTTGGTTTGTTCTGTGTCATGTTTGTGTCTCCTCTCAATTGCTCTGTTTATTGCAGTTCTGAGTGTTGCTGGGTCAGGTTTGGTTTTGGAATTGTATTACATTGTTATGGTATTGCTGTGTAGTGGTTTGTTGGATTGATTAAAAAATAAAGTAAAAATAAAAATCGATTTAAAAAAAATGAGAATCGATTCTGAATCGCACAACGTAAACGATTCGATTCGTATTCGAATCTATTTTTTCCCACACCCCTTCTGGTTATAGTCGCGACGGGGACTGGGCGCGCGAAATGGGGCACCAGAAAAAAAAAAAATGGGGAAGCACGTAATAAGTGTAAATACTGAACAATTTTGCAGTCTAAAACGACATATGTGTCAGTATAAACAAGTATGACATAATTCTTGTTGCATATTACTTACACATACTAAGTCTCAATGCAGGGCCTTTGTAGGGGAGAAAGGTGAAGACAATTCCAAGGGCCCACGGCCCGCTAGCTCAGACCCCATAGTTACGACAAAAAGATTACGCATACATTGAACTAATATATATTCATAGGAATGAATCCTAATTAAAAAAAAAAGCCACCAGTCAAACAATATTCTAACTTTAATCATTTCAAAAACCCCATTGGCCCCTTAACTGCGGTTCGTTCCTCCCATGGTTCTTCCTAATCGGAATTAAGCGAGCACCAGTTGACTCCAGTTACGATTGGGGCTTTTATTTTCAGAAAGAGAAATGTACTTGAGACAATGCCGCTATTCCGATATAAGCACCGGTAATCCTTAATGTCTTGACGCAAAAGTCTCTCTGTACTTTCTGTCTGCGCTGGGTGTTGCGTCATTGCTCCTCCGCGCACTGAGGCGGGGTCAGAGCCGCGCTCACTTGACACGAACTCCAGTACGAGGAGACTGTGAAGCATATCTGTCAACCTTCCCGTTTTTGCTGGGAAATCACGTATGTGTTCTACTTTATTCCAGGAATTTTACTCACAATAAATATTTACCATGAATTGATTAATGTGGACCCCGACTTAAACAAGTTGAAAAACGTATTCGGGTGTTACCATTTAGTGGTCAATTGTACGGAATATGTACTGTACTGTGCAATCTACTAATACAAGTTTCAATCAATCAATCAATCAATCGCCAGCAATCGGGTGTGTTTGACTCAAGCCTCGGCAACACTCGGCATCACTTGGGGCCACACGTTCGCGACAGCCGCGTGGCAAGTTGCAATTTAAGTGATTCTAATACAGGGGTGTCAAACGTACGGCCCGCGAACAGGTTTTAACCGGCCCGCGGGATGAGTTTGCTAAGTATACAAATTAGCCTAAAATTTTTGAATGAAAGAAACAGCTCTTCTACATGTGTCTACTGCAGGGGTCGGGAACCTTTTTGGCTGAGAGAGCCATGAGAGCCAAATATTTCAAAATGTATTTCCGTGAGAGCCATATAATATTTTTTAACACTGAATACAATTAAATGTGTGCATTTTTAAGTAAGACCAACATTTTTAGAGTATAATAAGTCTCTTATTTTTTTTTCTTTTCTTAGTTTATTTCAAACATGACATACATACAACATTATACATCAGGTAATTTCATAATTTCGCAATACACAATACATCATGTCGAAAAAGGAGTAGGAAGAAGCAAAGCTTATTTAATCCTACCCCTTTTCCACTTCAGAGCGCCCACAAATATATACATTCATTCACTGACCTTCTTTACAGCAAAATATCAAAATAGCAAAATGACATCTGTGAGTAACACAGCAGTTTTCTAACATGTACTTAATTATTTCAGTCATTATTAACATACCAAGATGAAGAATATCTTATTTTCAATAAGTTTGAAAGTGTTTCTCATAGTACTTCTTCTTTGTACTTTGTAAGCACTATTAATTTGAACATCCTCTTAAACTGGATCATATCAGTACAATGTTTAACTTCTTTACTTAATCCATTCCATAATTTAATTCCACATACTGATATGCTAAAAGTTTTAAGTGTTGTACGGGCATACAAATGTTTTAAGTTAGATTTTTTATTCTTTTTAATAACATTGTTATTCTAAAGCTAACCAATAATAAATGTAATACTTCTTACCATTAATGCGACTTCTTGAACAGGTGCGATGGAAAATGGATGGTTGGAATAAAATGCATGAGAATGTTTTATAATTTGAACGTTATTTTGAACACTGTGATTACCAGCAGAATTATTCATTACTTATCGTGTTAAGCAATGTCAGCTAAGATTTATGTGAGAGCCAGATGCAGTCATCAAAAGAGCCACATCTGGCTCTAGAGCCATAGGTTCCCTACCCCTGGTCTACTGGATGTTGCAATAGCAATTATTTGTATCTCTGGAGGATGGTACATATGTACAAAATAAACCATATGATAGTACATCAATCGAGGAAAATGATCAAACTACATACATGGCATACTGTAATTTGATTTTGATATTTTTTTATCTTGATAGATTGAAAATGAACACCACTGAGTTGACTGATGAACATTACCACATCGTTCATTCAGAAAATACAAATAATGACAAATAAAGATAAATACTATTAACCGCGACATGTAAGTGTAAAAGAACAACAACATTATGATTTGTACATTTTCAGAATGTGCTTCTTCTATTTTTAAACACAGAAAACAATCTGAAGGTGTCTTTATTTTTAAGTTATTGTGCAGGGATTTTACCAGTCCGGCCCACTTGGGAGTAGATTTTTCTCCGTGTGGCCCCCGATCTAAAATGAGTTTGACACCCCTGTTCAAATAAGACAGTGGTTCTTAACCTTGTTGGAGGTACCGAACCCCACCAGTTCCATATGCGCATTCACCGAACCCTTCTTTAGTGAACAATAAAATGTTTTTAAAATTAAAGACAAAGTTATGTTTCTGGTAACACTTTAGTATGGGGAACATATTGTAAATAACAAAGACTTAAAGGCCTACTGAAATGAGATGTTCTTATTTAAACGGGGATAGCAGGTCCATTCTATGTGTCATACTTGATCATTTTGGGATATTGCCATATTTTTGCTGAAAGGATTTAGTAGAGAACATCCACAATAAAGTTCGCAGATTTTGGTGTTAAGAGAAATGCCCTGCCTCTACCGGAAGTCGCAGACGATGACGTCACACGTGTGGGGGCTCCGCACATGTTCCCATTATTTTTAATGGGAGCCTCCAACAAAAAGTGCTATTTGGACCGAGAAAACAACAATTTCCCCAATAATTTGAGCGAGGATGAAAGATTCGTGTTTGAGGATATTGATAGCGACGGACTAGAAAAGAAAATTATTAAAAAAAAATAAGTAAAAAAAAAACGCGATTGCATTGGGACGGATTCCGATGTCTTTAGAGACATTTACTGGGATAATTCTGGGAAATCCCTTATCTTTCTATTGTGTTGCTAGTGTTTTAGTGAGTTAAATAGTACCTGATAGTCGGAAGGGTGTGTCCACGGGTGTCTTGACGCGCAGTGTCTCAGGGGAGTCGACGGCAGCTATGGACGGCACAAGCTCAGCTTTTCTCCGGTAAGAACTGACTTTTTAACCACAATTTTGTCACCGAAACCTGCTGGTTGACATTTGGTAGGGATCCAAGCTGGCTTGACCGTGCTCTGATCCATTGGAAAGTTTCACCTCCAGGAATTTTAAACAAGGAATCACCGTGTGTTTGTGTGGCTAAAGGCTAAAGCTTCCCAACTCCATCTTTCTACTGTGACTTCTCCAATATTAATTGAACAAATTGCAAAAGATTCAGCAACACAGATCTCCAAAATCCTGTGTAATTATGCCGTTAAAGCAGACGACTTTTAGCTGTGTGTGTGAGCAGCGCTCATATTTCCTTAAAACCCGTGACGTCTTGCGTACACGTCATCATTACACGACGTTTTCAAGACGAAACTCCCGGGAAATTTAAAATTGTAATTTAGTAAACTAAAAAGGCCGAATTGGCATGTGTTGCAATGTTAATATATATAAACTATATATAAATGATAAATGGGTTGTACTTGTATAGCGCTTTTCTACCTTCAAGGTACTCAAAGCGCTTTGACACTACTTCCACATTTACCCATTCACACACACATTCACACACTGATGGAGGGAGCTGCCATGCAAGGCGCCCACCAGCACCCATCAGGAGCAAGGGTGAAGTGTCTTGCTCAGGACACAACGGACGTGACGAGGTTGGTTATAGGTGGGATTTGAACCAGTGACCCTCGGGTTGCGCACGGCCACTCTCCCACTGCGCCACGCCGTCCCCCAAACTATCAGACTGCGTGGTGGTTAATAGTGGGTTTCAGTAGGCCTTTAATTTAGAGTTATTTGGTTATGGTTAGGGTCAGGGTTAGAATACGGCCATGCAGAATAAGGCATTAATAAGTACTTAGTAATGCCTAGTTAAGAGTCAATATGTTACTAATTTGCATGTTAATAAGCAACTGATTAATGGTGAACATGTTCCCCATACTAAAGTGTTACCATGTTGTTGTTTTTTACTGGTGCAAAAAATGAACCGTGCATGAACATCACCTTGTTCAAACAACAAAACCTACAAAATGCATAAACTCACAACAAATTACACACCTGCAAATCAGTCAGCTGTTGCCATATCCGTAATACGCCAATAGGGAGAAGTTTGTATTTACACGATGAGTCGGATGTGTTTTGACCTCCGCCGAACCCCTGAGGCCGACTCATCGAACCCCTAGGGTTCGATTGAACCCAGGTTAAGAACCATTGTAATAAGAGATGGTTGCACTTGAAATCGACGGAGAAAACATGTTTTGCCAAAATTCAAACTTAGTGTAAATACAGTCGTGGTCAAAAGTTTCGACTTAGACTTCCTTTTTATTGTCATTCAAATTTGAACTTTACAGTACAGAATAGAACAACATTTCGTTGCATTAGCTCATGGTATAGTGCAGGATAAAAAAAGCAATATGGTGCAGTTATCCATCCATCCATTTTCTACCGCTTATCCCCTTCAGGGTCACTGGGGGGACTGGAGCCTATCTCAGTTACAATCGGGCGGAATGCGGCGTACACCCTGGACAAGACGCCACCTCATCGCAGGGCCAACACAGATAGACACTCACATTTAAATAAATATAGATTACTGTTAAATATATAGCACTTTTGCATATGCATCCACGTTTATGGACGTATGTTATATTGTCTTTATACTCCAGCGAGTTAATCCATTTTGAGGGGTTTTATATACACTTGTGGAGGACATAATGTCCTGGCTCTTTTGAGTTTCCAATAATTTCTACAACTCTTATTTTTTTGTGATAGACGGGAAAGCTCGGTTGGTAGAGCAGCCGTGCCAGCAACTTGAGGGTTCCAGGTCCGATCCCCGCTTCCGCCATCCTAGTAACTGCCGTTGTGTCCTTGGGCAAGACACTTTACCCACCTGCTCCCAGTGCCACCCACACAGGTTTAAATGTACCTTAGATATTGGGTTTCACTATGATACACTGCAAAAACTGAGTGCTATATAAATATAATTCACTTCACTTCAATGATTAGAGCACATACTTGTTGGTCACAAAAAACAATCATGAAGTTTGGTTCTTTTATGAATGTATTATGTGTCTACTGAAAATGTGACCAAATCTGCTGGGTCAAAAGTATACATGATCAATTTTTGTGATGTAGAAAAGTTACAATCAAATCAAATCAACTTCATGGCATGGCCTCTTAACTTCATGTGAGTGGTTAGGATTGACGACACCTGTTCACTTTCCTGCGCCCATTTAAATAGGGCTCATGTGATGTATAGTCTCTAGACTCGGTTACAAACGTGACAATGGGAAAGTCAAAGGAACTCAGCACGGATCTGGAAAAAAAAATTAAGGACTTGAACATGTCAGGAAAGTCAATTGGAGCCATTTCAAAGCAGCTTAAGGTCCTAAGAGCAACTGTGCAGACAATTGTTTGTAAGTATAAAGTGCATGGCACAGTTTTGTCACTGCCACGATCAGGAAGAAAACGCAAACTATCACCTGCTGCTGAGAGAAAATTGGTTAGGATATAAACATATACTGTAGATATGTTCTCAGTGATAACGGTAAATAAACAAACAGATTTGAAACCTGACAGAGACTCAATCCCAAAAAGCTCAAGAATCACTGCCACAACAAATGTTCACACAATCTGAAAGGGTATTTAGCTGCAGTGGCAATATTGTCAATTACCACACAGTATCCTGCAGTTGACAGCTTGGTGTCATGGCTTAAAATTTTAAGGGTCTTTGATATATGTTGAGCTAAAAAAAAACCATTATTGTTAAAGGTAAGTTACAAAACCCAAAACCAGTGAAGTTGGCACATTGTTGAAATCGTGAATAAATACAGAATACAAAGATTTGCAAATCATTTTCAATCTATATTAAATTGAATGGACCTTAAAGACTATAGTTAACGCTCGAATTGGAAAATGTTGTTATTTTTTGCAAATATTAGCTCATTTGTAATTTGCTGCCTGCAACATGTTTCAAAAAAGCTGGCACTAGTGCCAAAAAACCCCCGAAATGTTCATCAAACACTTATTTGGAACATCCCGTAGGTGAACGGGCTCATTGGGAACAGGTGGGTGCCATGATTGGGTCTAAAAGCGGCTTCCAAGAAATGCTCAGTCATTCACAAACAAGGATGGGGCGAGGGTCACCACTTTGTGAACAAATGCGTGAGCAAATTGTCAAACAGTTTAGGAACAACATTTCTCAACGAACTATTGCCAGGAATTTAGGGATTTCACCATCTAAGGTTCAGAAGGTTCTGATAATCTGGAAAAAAACACTGTACATAACAATGAATGCCTGTGACCTTCGATCGAGTTGTTTTTTCCCTTGACCTCAGTCTGGACCCCCTCTCCAAGAACCAGGCTTAGACCGATTTTTTAATTTTATTTTAATCTTCTATTTTTTTCTCCCCTCAAGTTGCTGCTGATGTTTAAAATGTATTCTTAAGCCAGGGACTTAATTCTATATTCTATTATTTTGGGTTTTTGTTATTAGCTGAGGATTTGAGCATAGCTAAAGGTCAGTGTTAAAGAAGATTGAAAGTTATACTTTACTATTATTGTATTATTGTTAAGGCTTTTTAATATTTTTTATGTGAATGCAACTGTCTATGCATGAAACATCAACATTTTCAGAAAATTCCTCATGTTAAGCATTTGTGTCAAAAAAAACAACTCGACACGCATATTGGGTTTGACTTTGTTCAATTTTACTTTTCAGAAAAAAAATATTGAGATATATACTGTATTGTATATCGATATTCAGCCACAAAATATCAGGATATTAGTTTTGGTCCAAATTGCCCAACCCTATTATTATCCATTCCAGATGGATAATAACAAAAAGGCTAATGCAGGGGTGTCCAATCTATTCCCTCTCGGGCCGGACTGATAAGATCATGGCGTAATGATTTAAAAAATAAAGTAAAATTCAAAATTATTTTTTTTGTCTTACTTTGGCCAAAAACAGAACGAGCACATTCTAAAAATGTGCATATTAAAACTACTCCTCTTCACAAAACAGTTTAAATTCATTGAAAATTCTGAGCAAAAAAATGGTGCAGTTTCTAAAACACCATGAAGGACACAATATACTTTGACGTTGTCTCAGTGTTTTCACAAAGACATTAAACTTTAGTCACTTCCTGTTTAGCTTTCTCATTTTAGCAATTCACCATTAAACATTCTGTTTAGAAAAACAACCAGGTGTTTACTCAAACCGCCGTATTGGTGACTCCACACTCATTCATTTAACCATTTACCATTATTCAAATATTGTCATTATAATACAAACAAAACAACTATCAAAATGACACCATAGCTGAAATTAAGGTAACATATATACAAATGTAACTAATGTGAACATGGTAGATTTAAGCATAACATAAAATAGAACAACCAACAAATGTAGAAACGCACATATTTATAGTGGAGTTCAGGGTGCACATCGCGCTGTCAACCAATTTCAAACGCTGCACGGAACTCTAACTTCAACAGTAATGGTCATGTTGGCTGAGGCCTTAACATCTTACCGTTTCTTTATTTTACCCTTTGAGTGGATAATTTATAATTAAAGAAGGTATCGTGTATCTAGAGCAATATCTACAGCCAATCTAGAGGGCGCTTAAAGTCGGCTGACCCGTCGTCTTTAAACAGTGTGATGTTTAATGTGGTTTACACTTGAATTGCTATCGCGACATCCAGTGGACATATTTAGAACTGCAGTTTATTTCATTAAAAAAATTGCAGTTCATTTTTATACTTAACAAAGTCCTCTTGCGGGCTGCGGGCCGGATTAAACTTGTTCGCGGGCCGAATGTTTGACATCTTTGGGGGTTACTGTTTTTTATACTTTATTTTTCATAAATTGATAAAGCGTTTTTGTGTCGTGTGTCGTATGATTTGTGCTGATATTAATTGATATCGGTATCGGCCAATATTAAAAGCTCCAATATCAGTGTTATATCGAAAGTGAAAAAGTTATTAGTTTGTCACTGCAGCAAACTATTGGCCAGTATGGTAGCCATTACATTCATTAATCTTATATTGTATTATTGCAAACCCATTTTAACCTTTGTCATCATAGGCATGTCCAATATCATAAATCTTTAGTTGATTAAATAGATCTTGATCGGGGTGCGATAACCTTTTGTGTCATAATGGTTCTAAAATACATCCGAGCCAGGAGCAGATCAGTTTTTGTGTGAATTCATCAAATCTGTATAATTTGCCTATTGTAACGGTCCATTTAAAAATAAACTTAAATTTTTTTTTTTTTTACTTTTAATCTGATAATACACATAATAAACTACTCAAAATGTGTACTCATTTAACAGGACTGAAATACTAGGAGGGAGTTTTTAGCATAGAATCCGCAAATACAGTAACTGTAGCCACATATTTATACTAATAGCTTGTTGACAATAAGAAGCAGATTACAGTGATTTAACAAAATAAAACAATTTAAAAAATTAACATATAACATAAAAACATTTAATATAAGTAACAAGACTGTGCTAGGACTTTAGCCCCCCATCTCCATAATGTTTGGAATATTATAGCTAAACTGAAAAATAAACAAATAATTTTTTCGTCCTTTCACTGGCCTGGAGATGTGCGGAATAATACAATCTCTCTCTCTCTCTACTCTCTCTGTCTCCTCCAGTTGAGGTTTCCCTTTTTCAGAGAGGATTTGTGTTAGGATAACAGCACTGAGTGAAAACTGAGGGACATGACTAAAGTGTGAATTTCAACAAAATGTTAAGTAAAGTTGGGGTAGGGTGAACATATTCGAATTATAGCATTTCTAAAAGATTGACATGATTATATTTCATAAAATCTATTTAATAAGTAAATAAATAATTCGTTATTTGTAGTTAATTACTTGCTCGCATGATTTAAATTGACATTAAAAAAGACCTCAATATTTTGATCAAATTTAATTTATTGAAAAAGAAAATCTAAATTATTAATCTGAGTTTGAAAAAATAATAATATGACAGCACTACTAAAAACGAAAACGAAAACAGCAATAATTGGGAACGAAACAAAACGGTGCAATGTAAAGAGGAACAATGACAACAATAACACAAAGCTTAGATACAAGATGTTTTTAATGTATTTAAATATATTGAACTTTCCAGCATATTGAATAGGTTTTAGCGTTTTTGCAAAATTAAAGATATCAATATTAATATTTGGGCAACCGTGCCTTAAGAAGACGGATTATCGATTGAAAATGGGTGTATTATAAATATTTGTTTTCATTGGATTCAAATCAGCCCTTCACAGAACACAATTAAGGCATGCATTGTTACTGACATCTGGTGCACAAATAATGTAACAACAGTTTGTCACTAGGCGTATACTGTATATTTGACCGATGATAAAAATACATACATAAAAAGAGTTGAGTCAGACCTACATTTTTCACAATTAAGTGCTTATTTGAATGTATTAACTATCTTTTTGTCATCTGAAGTCTTGTAGGTTGAACATAATTAGTTTTAATTGCTTAATTTATAGGGACCTTATTGTGCTCCTTTCAAGGGCTTTTAAAATTATATTGGCTCCCAATAGGATACTATAGTTAGTGTCTTTTGATTGAAAAGGGTAGAGAAGGACCTCTTTAACGAAAAATAAAATAAATTTATGTGGATTATTTAAATTTAGCAATTCTCCCTTAAACCACCAGGGGCCTAATGTAATAAGCGTGCAAACGAAAAACCTGGTGTGTGCCCTTTTTTAGGGCAAATTTGACATGTGAATTGAACGTGGTAATGTTGCGTAACGCCAACTTCATGTTTAACCTATGCACATTTCTGCATGCAGTGGATACTTTGGCGACACACAGGGGTGTCATGAGTTCAACAAGGTAAAACAAATTGAGGCTAGGACACAAAATTCACTTTTTCGCCAATGCATTTAATGCTTCATATTTATATTCATATTTGTGAAATCGTGTATTAAGTTATTTAGGCGATCATTTTGCCACAGACGTACCACAGGGATTAATACTGAGACCAAAAGTGTTCAATCTTTATATAAATTATATTGGTAAAGTTATAAAAGACTTCAAGTTAGTATTATTCGCTGACGATACAATAGTGTTTTGTCTGGGAGAGAACACACAGGAGCTATCACAAACAATTACAAAAAAAAACATGAACAAATTAATAAGAAGGTGTGAACAAAATCAGACTATCCTTAAACCCCAGTGAAACTAAAATAATGCTATTTGGTAACAATAGAAGAGAAAGTCAAACACAAATACAAAGAGTTGGATTAAGCATTGAAAGAGTAAATGCAATCAAATTTTTAGATGTAATGTCAATGAATGTTCTCATTCATCCATGTCATCTCAGGGCATTCAATCGAATGTTAGTCCCTGCTCTCTACAAAAACTAGCGAGCCACTTGTTAAGCGAGACTAATCTGATATGCCTCTCATCATTGCCTCTTGCAGGCAGGTGGCCAGAGACAAGTACTTGATGCCAAGATATCTTTCTAGCAATACTACAAGTCCGAGCTATGTTCCTCTTTGTAATCCCTGACTAGTGTCTTTGGAGCCGATTCGTACAACTATGTCTGCGGAGCTCCTGGTGCGATTACCTTGTCGTACATGTTTACTAGGCGAGTTAGCTGTCTAAGACTAGCTTCAATTTCAGGAGCTCTCGCCCCAGGAATACACTTAATTATGGCTGGTTCACTAAGCTGTATTTTCTGGGTGATGGAGTCCCCAAGGTGTGGTGTCTAGTAGACTGGGGTGTAGGACTAACTAAAGGGCTAAATCTATTATGCGTCTCAACCAGGGCTTGTTATCTCGCTACAGCTAACGCTAGAAAACGTGTCTGTGGCGTCTAAAGTTACGAAATTACTCTGGTCTGACTGGCGGATACGGTCCTCTAGTAGGGTCAAACTATCCATGAGAACGGTGCACGAAGAGCAAGGAGCGTTTCAGTTGTTCATGTGAAAGCATTTCAGTAGTGTATGTAAGAGGTTATTCTGAATATGTCTCTAATGGCCCCAAATACACAATACTGGTTTATCACCAGCAACATCATCCCTCCATCCATCCATCCATCCATTTCTACCGCTTGTCCCTTTTGGGGTCCTAAAACAACCCATTAATTTAAAGTACAGTTATTGATTACTTCAGTTACATGTGAAAATACAACACATCCAGGGAATTTCAAGATTTGTTAAGTGAAGTTTTGATTTTCAAGCAGCCACAGTTTCAGAAGCATATTATGAGGTAAGAGTTTGTAAATCTTGACGTTACTTGGTATTGTGTTCCATAAGAAAAAACTGACTTCCCCAAAGCACTTTTTCTAAATGGTATCCGACAGTCACTTCTCGATCCTGATCACCTCGATCGATTTAAGTTAGTCTTTATAAAATATTTTAGTGGAGGTGGCGCTAGTCAATGGAGAATCTGGTACACTAAGGAAGCATCAGCATAATTTATTATATTTTCCCTACTCAACATTTCATTAGTCTTTAGGATGTTAAAATGATGGTGTGTCTTGGGGTTTTGGTCTCAGACTTTTAGAGCTTGCTTGTATGCAATTTTTATGTGCTTTAATGTGTATTTTCATGTCGATACTCAAGTTGTTACAATGTATAGGTAATATATGGCATGATCATTTCATTTAGATATAATTTTGCAGAGTCAAGAGTTAAGTTATTTTAAATGTATCTAAAATTCGACAGGTTGTATTTTATTCTACTCAGTTTTTTTTTACTTGTTGTCGAAAACATAGCTGTGAATCAATGATGATTCCTAGATATTTAAACTCCTTTAAAACGTCAAGCTTTATTCCATATACATACACATCAGGAGTTATGTTAGCATTTGCCTTCTTAGAAAAAGACATGCAAACAATTTTTGACAAATTAAGATGCAGATGAGAAAGGTCCAACCGGTTTGATACTTTGGACATAGCATCTGATAGATCATGTGCAGTTTGGCATTTAGTTTTTGCATGCACATACACAACAGCATCATCCGCATACATCTGGAAAGTTACGTTTGACGGACACTTATTTTTTTTAAGTAAAATAATGTGCAGACTGAAAAACAATGGTCCAAAAACCGAACCTTGAGGAATACCAAGAACAAAGTGAGTCGTTTCAGATGTAGAACTGTGTACTCTAACACATTGTTTCCTCTGCACAATAAAAAAAACTCCTTTAACACCACCGCTATCAATTTTAGACTTTTAATTTTCCACAAAGAAAACATGCCATCTCAGTAGAATGTTGTTTTTTTTCTGAAGCCAAATTACATTGGGTTTAAGTCGCATGAACTTTTTTATTCAAAAGTTTAATGAACTGCTCTGCCACCAGTTTTTCAGTTACTTTGGAAACTGCAGGGAGAATGCTTATCGGTCTGTTGGTATTGATTGTTGCAGGGTCTCCTGATTTACAGATTGTAGTAATAACTGTAGCTTTCCATGAGTTTGGAAATGTACCTTCAATTACAGATGTGTCAATGATGCTGGTGATTGGAGCAGAGAGCAATAGTTTATGAGTTTTGAGAAAGATTGTGTCAATATGAAATATGTCCTTGACATTTGAGTTATTCAACCCACAGATAACTCTATTTACAGTGGGGCAAATAAGTATTTAGTCAGCCACCGATTGTGCAAGTTCTCCCACTTAAAATGATGACAGACGTCTGTAATTTTCATCACAGGTACACTTCTGTGAGAGACAGAATGGGGGAAAAAATCCAGGAATTCACATTGTAGGAATTTTAAAGAATTCATTTGTAAATTATGGTGGAAAACGGGTATTTGGTCAACCATTCAAAGCTCTCACTGATGGAAGGAGGTTTTGGCTCAAAATCTCATGATACATGGCCCCATTCATTCTTTCCTTAACACCGATGAATCGTCCTGTCACCTTAGCAGAAAAAGAGCTCCAAAGCATGATGTTTCCACCCCCATGCTTCACAGTAGTTATGGTGTTCTTAGGATGCAACTCAGTATTCTTCTTCCTCCAAACACGACGAGTTGAGTTTATACCAAAAAGTTCTATTTTGGTCTCATCTGACCACATTACATTCTACCCATCCTCTGCTGTATCATCCATGTATCCATTCTGGCCTGCGGGCCTGCAGCGAAGCGGGTTGTGCCAGGACCAGCCTCGAAATCAGCGACTGGTGCATAGATGACCCACCTGGGTCTAGTTATCTAATAATCTGGAGCTAGAGGAGATTCGGAGCGAGAGCGAGAGTGACAGTGACACAGAACTCGTGCTGAAAAGCAAACAAATGGAAAACGCTGAAAATAAACTAGCATTAAACCCTGAAACCTGGGCTCTCATGTCGGTGATTGGTAGTCTGGAGAACCCACAACGGGGCACCCTCCACAGTCTGTTTGAAGGCTAAGGTGTGTGAATGAGTTTTAAGATGGGACTTAAATGCTTTTACTGAGGTGGCATCTTTGTTACCGGTAGGGCATTCCAGAGTACTGGAGCCCAATTAGAAAACGTTCTATAGCCAGCAGACTTTTTTTGGGGGCTCTTGGAATCACTAATAATAATAAGCAGGATTTTTTGGAATGTAGTTTTCTGGACGGAAAATAGGGTACTATACAATCAGCAATAAAGGATGGAGCTTGATCATTAAGTATTTTATACCTAAGTAATAAAATCTTAAAGTTGCATCCTAAGTGCACAGGAAGTGCCGGTGAGCCAGTATAAACGTGATATGATCAAACGTTCTTGTCCTTGTCAACAATCGAGCAGCAGCATTTTGTACCAGAAAACAACAGTTACAGTACTCAAGATGACGTAACGAATGCATCAATAAAGAATAGAGATTAATTTCGCCACACCTAGTGTGTGTGACAATCATGGGTACTTTAACTTTTAAATCAAGGCCAAGAGGCAGCAAAATATACAGTTACATAAACATACATGACATACACATTAAGATAAATAGATACAATTTAAAGGCCTACTGAAACCCACTACTACCGACCACGCAGTCTGATAGTTTATATATCTATGATGAAATATTAACATTGCAACACATGCCAATACGGCCGGTTTAGTTTACTAAATTGCAATTTTAAATTTCCCGCGGAGTTTCTTGTTGAAAATCTCGCGGAATGATGGCAGGTGCGCGTGACGTCATGGACTGTAGAGGACATATTAGCGCGGCCACATTTGCGGCTAAAAGTCGTCTCTTTTCATTGCGGAATTAAACAGTATTCTGGACATCTGTGTTGCTGAATCTTTTGCAATTTGTTCAATTAATAATGGAGGAGTCAAAGTAAAAAGATGGAGGTGGGACGCTTTAGCCTTTAGCCACACAAACACACGGTGATTCCTTGTTTAAAATTCCCGGAAGTGAAGCTTTACTATGGATCAGAGCGGTCAAGCGAACGTGGTTCCCGACCACTAGTCAACCGGCAAGTTTCGGTGAGAAAATTGTAGTGAAAAGTCGCCTCTTACCGGAGATCAGCTGAGCTTACGCCGTCCATGCAGCTGCCGTCGACTTCCCTCAGAGACTGGCGTCAAGACACCCGTGGACACACCCCTCCGACTATCAGGTACTATTTAATCTCACTAAAACACTAGCAACACAATAGAAAGATAAGGGATTTCCCAGAATTATCTTAGTTAATGTGTCTAAAAACATCTGAATCCCTCCCAATGCAATCGCCTTTTTTTTTTTTTTACTTTTTTTTTTTTTTTCTTCTAGTCCTTTGCTATCAATATCATCATCCACGAATCTTTCATCCTCGCTCAAATTAATGGGGAAATTTTCGTTTTCTCGGTCCAAATAGCTTTTCCTGCTGGAGGCTCCCATTAAAAAATAATGTGAGGATGAGGACGTGAGGAGCCCTCACCCTTGTGACGTCATTGTCTGTGACTTCCGGTGAAGGCAAGGCTTTTTTATCTGCACCAAAAGTTGCGAACTTTATCGTCGATGTTCTCTACTAAATCTATTTAGCAAAAATATGGCAATATTGCGAAATGATCAAGTATGACACATAGAACGGACCTGCTATCCCCGTTTAAATAAGAAAATCTCATTTCAGTAGGCCTTTAAAAACATAATCACAAGTGCTCTCAATCTGTACTTAAAAGTATTCAGTGAAATAGGAACAGGTAATTTTCAGTCTTTTTGCAACATGTTCCATGTAGAAGGAGCAGAGTAAACAATAGCCCTTTTTTCCCCCCAGTGCTGTGCGAGCAAATGGAACAGTGACCAACAAATGGCAATTTGAACGCAAACCATAAGAGTCAACACTCCTCTGTGTGATTAGATTACAAATGTAGGAGGGCAGTAAACCAAGCATGACCTTATAAATAAAAGTATACCAATGACTCAGCCTCCTGGAGGATAAAGAATACCATCACAATTGAGAATGCAGCTCACAGTGATGATTTAAGGCCCTCCAGTTAGTTAAGAACCTTAGAGAAGCATGATATACAGTGTCAATCCTATGTAGACATTGAGCAGAGGCATTCATGTAAAACAGGTCTCCGTAGTCTAAAATAAAAAATAAACAAAATGTTGCAGTGACAAGGCACTTTTTTGATGAAACTAAGACCAAAACATTTAAATAGTGTGGTTTCTGATCATAAAGTGCTATCTACGCCAAAACGTTGCGAAGACTGAAAAGTGTGTAAGATCGATCGAAGAATGAAAAGTGTCTAAGATCGATCGAAGAATGGGAGTTCATACAGGCAAGATGGAACATAATCTTGACATCGAAATCTCATCTTTACACATTTGAACAAATATTAACATATATTGTATAGAAACCTATTTGCCAGTTTGTCGTAGAGAAGGATTATAAAAAATATGGAACAGTTTGGCCATAATAAAGCAAATATAATTAAAGCGATGAGCTCTCTGACCAGTAGGGAAATAAGTAAACTATTCTTTTTTGAAAACATTGCATTTGGCGTTGGTAGGATCTGTGTTGGATTAGTGTATCGAAGCATATGGTTCTGCACGCAGGTGGATTTTAAGGAAATTGGATGCCATTGGAGGCCTTCAGGGCCTCACGGTGGCAGAGGGGTTAGGGCGTCTGCCTCACAATACGAAAGTCCTGCAGTCCTGGGTTCAAATCCAGGCTCGGGATCTTTCTGTGTGGAGTTTGCATGTTCTCCCCGTGAATGCGTGGGTTCCCTCCGGGTACTCCGGCTTCCTCCCACCTCCAAAGACATGCACCTGGGGATAGGTTGATTGGCAACACTAAAAATTGGCCCTAGTGTGTGAATGTGAGTGTGAATGTTGTCTGTCAATCTGTGTTGGCCCTGCGATGAGGTGGCGACTTGTCTAGGGTTTACGCCGCCTTCCGCCCGATTGTAGCTGAGATAGGCACCAGCGCCCCCCGCGACCCCAAAGGGAATAAGCGGTAGAAAATGGATGGATGGATGGAGGCCTTTAAAAATCCTATTTCACTCATGTTGCACATTTTATAAATGTAGAAAGAAAGTTCAATTTGTAGGTTACTCACAGCAACAATATCCACACTATAAAAAGGTGAATACAGTACTGAAAACAAAAATAAGAAGCGCAAGGATGCAAAGTAGCCAAGTATTTAGGAGGTGTACGCGTGGCTCTCTCGTCCTCTCTCACTGCTGTCTGTGCCGAGATTCTTCAGCCAAGGGAAAATATTGTTGTGGAAGACTTCTCCTTGTGGGTTCTCTTTTGGACCAATATCAAGGCTGCAGAGCCTGGCTGTCAGGTTTTACAAGTCTTTTTATTTTGCTCTTTAATGCAAATGTCGTTGTGCTTGTGCTTCCTCTGGCTCGTCCATCTGTCAGCGCTCTCTCCCCGCCCCTCATGGTCTTCGACGCTGCGAATAAAGAGACAGGTGATTAGATAAATTGTTCCAGCTGATATTTCTCCTCACCTGTCAGTAGCTTCACAGCCGGCCCTGCACATGCCCTGCCCACAGGGAACACGTGGACCACGTCCCCTTCACAATCGTGTTCAATTATTACCGTTCGGTTTTGTCTAATCTTGCTATATTTCTGATCATGCAGTGTGATTACACTGCAAACAGCCACTTAAGTAGTAGTTTGCATTAGAATGTATACATCAAAATTAGTACAGTACTTCATAATTTTTTTTTAACTTAGACTTAGACAAACTTTATTGATCCACAAGGGAAATTGTTCCACACAGTTGCTCAGTTTCAAAGGATGGAAAGGGTAAGGATGGAAAGGATAATGCAGTTATTAAGTAGACTAAAAATGTACCATAGTAGCAATATAACATGTATGTAATATTTACATATTACATAAACAATATATGCTAATATATTATATTATATTATATTATAGTTTTTATATAATATATACAATACATAACAAATACTAACAACTGCTGCAGCAAAAAAAAAAAAAAAAAGGGTAGTATAAAATAAAAAGTATATCCAGCAGAAAATATACATTATAAACAAAGAGAGGTAGCGAACATAGAAGCGGTCAGGTAATAGACAAATATCATATATTGCTGTATGGGGAGTGATTATACAGCCGGATGGAGTTTCGGAATGAAGGAGTTCCATTTAAAATGTTGCATGTTAGCATTAATAAATGAAAAATAGAAGTAAATATAATGATAAAATAAATAAATATAAATACAGTTATATTTTATCATTTTTGTTCAATGTAATTTTTAAGTTTAAAAATTGCAACAGTTTTTTAAAAATGTGTTTTCAATTGTAAAACCCATCCATCCATTTTCTACCGCTTATTCCCTTTAGGGTCGCGGGGGTAGCTGGTGCCTATCTCAGCTACAATCAGGCGAAAGTCGGTGTACACCCTGGACAAGTCGCCACCTCATCGCAGGGCCAACACAGATAGACAAACAACATTCACACTCACATTCACACACTAGGGCCAATTTAGTGTTGCCAATCAACCTATCCCCAGGTGCATGTCTTTGGAAGTGGGTGTAAGCCGGAGTACCCGGAGGGAACCCTCGCATTCACGGGGAGGACATGCAAACTTCACACAGAAAGATCCAGAGCCTGGGATTGAACCCTGACTTCTCAGGACCTTTGTATTGTGAGGCAGACGCACTAACCCCTCTTCCACCGTGAAGCACCTCCAAAACCCTCAAATCTAGACCCTAAACATCCCAGAACAAGCTAGTCCGGTGACTTTTAGACCTCCACCCCAGATCACACCTCACTCCAACCCACTTCTCCAAAGTGGGCTGGCTCAGGGTGGAGGATAGAGTAAAACAACTTGCACTGAGCCTAGTCTACAAAATCTGCTACACCTCCCTGATACTGAAGTACATGTCAAACTACTTCCTTGACATAAATGACCGCCATAACCACAACACCAGGGGGAGCTCCACAAACCACGTTAAACCCAGATTCAGATCTAACAAAGGTCTTAACTCATTCTCTTTCTATGCCACACCAATGTGGAATTGCACTCCCAACAGGTATAAAAGTAAGTGCATCTCTATCCTCCTTCAAAACCACTCTAAAACAACACCTCCAGGCAACTTCAACCCTTTACTAATACCCTCCCCCATTCACATCCCACGTCCCCGGATTATAAATAACCTAATGTAAATAATCAAATATACTTCTAATGTATATACTTGTTCTTATGCTATCTGAACTCACCATGTTCTCTGCTCGCTGTACATATCCTACTAAGTAAGACCTACACTGTTTCAATGTCCATTTCTCTGTTGATGCAATTGATGATGACTGAAGTACTGATATCAACCAAAGCTCCTCATCCCACCCCCCGGATTGTAAATAATGTAAATAATTGAATGTATATACTATGATGATTAACTTGTGTGATGACTGTATTATGCTGATAGTATATATTTGTACCATGATTAACGTGGACCCCGACTTAAACAAGTTGAAAAACTCATTCGGGTGTTACCATTTAGTGGCCAATTGTACGGAATATTTACTGAACTGTGCAATCTACTAATAAAAGTATCAATCAATCAATCAATCAATCAATCAAGCCCAATTGTAAAACCCTTTCTGGCAAAGACCCTTCTGGTCAGCAGGTGGCGGTAGTCAGCCCACGTGCACAGCTGATCACCGAATAAAACAAAGAAGAAGCAACAAAGCGGAAAAAAAGAAAGTAGCAAATGGCATGTCAATATTATGTACTTGTACACGCTCGTTGTTGCTAATAAGATCAATTTAATGATGTCGTTGACTTTTTCAGATGATTCTTAACAACAGGAAACATCAAACGTGAAGAGCGAAGCTATGAAATAAATAGTATTTAGTCCGTGTCGATTGGGAGGAGAGGTGACATCCTTCATCATGTTCCCAGACTTGTATCCTTTTGTGGAGGACAGTTTCAGTCGCTTCCCCTCGCAGAGTAACATCTACGGACTGTGTCAGGCCGGGGAACACCAGCTGCTGGCTGCGACGCTCAAAGGGAAAGTGGTGAGCTTCACCTACCAGGAGCTGCAACAGAAGATAAGACCAGTCGCCAAAGAGGTGCAATTCACCTACATTCCAGGTAGCGACACAATACTTTGCTAAATGTTCTATATACACATGCATATCGTTTTAGATACCGATACATTCGATATCTAACATTCCGTATGTTCTGAATAGTATTGAAAATCATTCGATACCACAATGAAAATTAAAAAAACTTAACTTCATCCATCCCTTCATTAACTACCGCTTTTGATGGTATTACGGACCGTAGATGGTGAAATTCCTAAATGTTTTGCAATAGCCCGTTGAGAAATGTTGTTCTTAAACTGTTTGACAATATCATTTTTTTTTTACCATGTGAGGCAATACAAATGATCTAGCCATACATTTTACAAACGACACTGCCCTCTGGTGACCGTTTCCCAACCCTTGTTTGTGAATGACTGAGCATTTCACAGAAGCTGCTTTTATACCCAATCATGGCACCCACCTGTTCCCAATTAGCCTGCACACCTGTGGGATGTTCCAAATAAGTGTTTGATAAGAATTCCTCAACTTTATCAGTATTTATTGCCACCTGTCCCAACTTCTTTGTCACGTGTTGCTGGCATCAAATTCTAAAGTTAATGATTATTTGCACACAAAAAAAAGTGTTTATCAGTTTGAACATCAAATATGTTGTCTTTGTAGCATATTCAACTAAATATGGGTTGAAAATCATTTACAAATCATTGTTTTCCGTTTATATTTACATCTAACACAATTTCCCAACTCATATGGAAACGAGGTTTGCACTTTCAGTGTGTATATAAAACGTTGATGGAGGGTTTTCAAGTTGTTTTAGAGGGCCTTGAAGGTTACAATGGTGACTCCCATTAGCCGCATTTTGCAAGCGTTTTTTTTTTTTAATCTTCTTTAGAATTAAAAAAAAAAACAACTAAAAACATATGTGTTCTTTTATCAACCCATTTTTTACTGCTTGTCCGTCACGGGGTCACAGGGGGTGCTAGAGCCCATCTCATAATTATTGTGAACAACAGGAACAATTCTAAAAAAAAAAGTCCAGTTCCCCTTTAAAGACAAATCTTAATTTTTTTCATTTGTTAATCAGTGTGGACATTTCAGCCTTTTCTCATTATGTTTTGCCTGTTTTTTGATTGATTGAAACTTTTATTATTAGGCTGCACAGTTCAGTACATATTCCGTACAATTGACCACTAAATGGTAACACCCGAATAAGTTTTTCAACTTGGTTAAGTCAGGGTCCACGTTAATCAATTCATTTTGTTAAAATTTTAAATTTTTGCTGTATTTTGTTTGTTTTTTTATTTCATTTCTGTAATATAAAAAAAAGAGCTGCATCAGCCAATGATCTGCAGGCTACACTTTGCCTTTCTGGTGAAATAAGTAAAACAGTGGCGCTCAAAGTTTTGCCAAACAACAGAAGAGTGTCTCTAAGCTGTGTTTTGTAAAGCTTGAGCCGCACACTTCCAGAGGTTTTACATTGTTTCTTTGGTAATGCACACTCCCTAGACTTGTGGTGGCGGAGCTCTGCTCTCACTCGCACGGTGAATACTTTTGTGACCGCTTGTATTTGATTACCGAATAGATATGTCACTCAAGATACACCTCTCTTTCACTTTTTGATGTGCAATGTGATTCTTTAAAGCTTCTTCTCTATATAGTTGATGCAGAGATTGTGTCCATTGATGCGTTCATCAAGTCTTCACCCAAAAGAGGCCTGGTGGTTGGCATTACATTCATTAAGGTATTTCATATCCAGAATAGAAATGTTTAAATGTATTCATGTGTATTTATTAAGTGGATGTTCTTTTTAACGTGGTCTCGTCACAGGACTCTGGTGACAAAGCTACCCCTTTCCTGAATATCTACTGTGACTATGAGCCCGGCTCAGAGTTCAACCTGGAGTCTATTGCACGTGAGTGAACCTCGCTCCACTCCACATCCGCCCTTTATAAACACAGAGGCATTGTGAATTGATTTTAACCAGCCTGTCTTAACAGAGAGTTGCCTAAATCTGGAGTTGCAGTTCACACCCTTCCAACTGTACCACACAGAGTAAGTCGGGTTGTTTTATATATGGTTTAATAGCTAAATATTTTGGAATTTAATTTCAAACAAGAGAGTTGGGTGGAAGATAATACCCAGATTCTATACCCAGTTGCCTTGTTTAATTGTTTGGTTGTCAAATGTTAAAGTTGTATTATTAAATAGAGGTCGGTGTCTAGCAGGACCGATAATCAGCATTTCTGTTTTTTTGACGTTGAGTTGCAAAAAGTTGGTGGACATCCATTGTTTAATTTCATAAAGACACGCCTCCAGCTGACTACAATCCGGCGTGTTGGTCAGCTTTAGGGGCATGTAGAGTTGGGTGTCATCAGCATAACACCGTATTTGCGTATGATGTCATCTAGCGGCAGCATGTAGATGTTGAAGAGTGCAAGGCCAAGGACCGAAACCTGGGAACTCCACACGTTACCTTAACATAGTCCGAGATCACATTGTTATAGGAGACGCACACCATCCTGTCAGTAAGATAAGAGTTAAACCAAGACAGGGCTAAGTCTGGCATATCAATTCGTGTTATGATACGCTCTAATAAAATATTATGATCGACGGTATCGAAAGCAGCGCTAAGATCGAGGAGCAGCAACATAGGTGACGCATCAGAATCCATCGTTAGCAATAGATCATTAGTCATTTTTGCGAGGGCTGTCGCCGTAGAGTGATTTGCCCCGAAGCCTGATTGAAAGGTTTCACATAGGTTGTTAGATGCTAAGTGTTCATTTAACTGCTCTGCAACAATTTTTTCGAGGATTTTCGAAATAAAGGGAAGGTGAGACACCAGTCGGTAGTTTACTGTGAGGTCAGGATCGAGGTTAGGTCTTTTAAGGAGAGGATTAATAACCTCTTTTTTGAATGCTAGGGGATCAGTGCCAGAGGAAAGTGATAAGTTTATAATATTTAGCACTGATGGACCTAATAATACAAAGAGCTCCTTAATAAGTTTCCCAGGAAGTGGGTCAAGTAAGCATGTTGTTTGTTTTATTCCATTTACACGTTGTAACAATTCTTCTAATGTTATTTCATCAAAACGAGAGAAGCTATTTTGGAGGGCAGTATCCACCGTATATACAGTCGTATCTGTGTTAATAGAACCCAGTTGTAGCTGGGACGCATTGTCTTTAATCTCCTTTCTAATCAGTTCAATTTTCTTATTAAAGAAATTCATAAAGTCATCTGCGGAGTGGATGGAGCTACTGGAAGGAGCCCCTTGTTGGGTTAGCGATGCTACTGTGCTAAACAAAAATTTAGGATCATTTTTATTAAGGCAGATGAGATTTGAGTAATATTTAGCTTTAGCTAAGGTAAGCATGCGTTTATGAGTTATTAAACTATCACACCATGCCTGATGGTGCACCTCAAGTTTAGTCGTGCACCATTTGCGTTCCAGCTTTCTACATGATAATTTCTGAGCTCTAGTTTCTTCTGTAAACCGTGGGGTACGCCGTTTTGGAGCCTTCTTTAACTTCAGCGGTGCTATACTATCAATGGTTTCGCGCAGGGCGTAGTTAAAATTGTTATTGAGGTTATCAATAGAGCCCACATACTTTGGGAATGGTGCCATTACCGAGGGCAGTAGGCCAGCAAGAGTTGTCGTTGTGGCAGCATAAATGTTGCGGCTGCTATAGCACTTATTATTATTATTAGCTTGCCGAACATGAGTCTGAACTTCAAATTTTATAAGGTAATGACCGGACATTACTTTAGTATACAGGAGTATCATAACTTTGGAAACGGTGATACCTCTGACTAGCACTAGGTCAATCGTATTACAGTTGCGATGCGTGGGTTCATTTATTATTTGTGTAAGACCACAGCTATCAATTATAGTCTGGAGCGCCACGCATGGTGGGTCCGATGGGGTATTCATATGGATATTAAAGTCCCCATTATAATTATATTATCGGCGTGCGTCACTAGATCAGCAACGAACTCTGAGAATTCACTGATAAAGTCCAAATAGGGCCCTGGGGGGCGGTAGATAACAGCCAGGTATTGAGGCAGCGGTGTGACAGACCTCATAGTGAGCACCTCAATCGATTTATATTTATTATTTAGGTTAGGACTAAGGTTAAAGGTTTCGTTTTGTATTAGTGCGACCCTCCCAACCCTTTTAAGGGGACGGGCAATATGCGCATTCGTATAGTTAGGAGGAAAAGCCTCATTTAGCGCAAAAAAGTCGTCATGTTTCGCTGAGACCGATGACGTTAAGATTGTTGTCTCTAATGACCTCATTAACTAATAACGTTTTCGGAAACAATGATCTTATGTTTAAGAAGTCCATATTATAGGTAGTGGGCTGTTTTAAGGAGTTTTTGATCAAATTAACCGTAGTATCAATATTAATAATGTTGCGTTTATTATGCGTATTGCACTTAAAATATGTAGGTATTGATATGACGGGTACTTTCAGATTGTTTGCCTGGCGCTGTGATAAACTGAACGCATCATAATTTGCCACCTCCGTAGAACGCATGTCCAACTCTGGCACAGTCATAGCAGAAAAAAACATTATGTGAGTTGTGTATTATTCTAAGAAATGTGCTATGTGCGCAGGGATTATCCAGCCTGGCACTGGCTAGTTCTAACTTAACTTACTCTTCACCCAGACTAGCAGGCTCTGTAATTGCCTGTGACCGGGCTTGCTCTAGTATAGTTTGTCAAATGTGACTCAATGAGAAATCTATGTTCCTCGACAAGATGATAGTGCCTTTCCGGTTAGGGTGAAGGCCGTCTCTCATCAGCAAGCCAGGTTTGCCCCAGAAGGAGGGCCAATTATCAATATACGTCAGTCCCTGTTGTCTACAGAAGCTAGCCAGCCACTTATTAGGCGAGACTAATCTGCTATATCCCTCATCATTGCCTCTCGCAGGCAGGAGGCCATAGACAATTACTCTATGCCTTGATATCTTTCTAGCGAGATCACAAGTCCTGGCTATGTTTCTCTTTGTAATCTTTGACTGTCTCATCCTAGTGTCATTGGAGCCAACGTGTATAACTATGTTCGCATAACTACAATAGAATAGATAGAATAGAAAGTACTTTATTGATCCCTGGTGGAAATTCAGCACCACAGTTCGCTCACAATAGACAATAATAATAATAATAATAAATAATATATAACATATATTATATATATAATATATGAATAGTATAAATGTATTCTACATATATTCTACATTTAAGTGCAGTTAAGGAACATATGCATTATACAGTCTGATGGCTGTCGGTATGAAGGACCTCCTGTGTCGTTCCGTATTGCATTTAGGAAGTCTAAGCCTTCCACTGAACATGCTCATTCTCTCCGCAAGGATCTGAGTGTAGTGGGTGTGAGGTGTTGTCCATAATGGCAAGGAGTTTTGCTAGACTTCTCCTCTCTGACACCAGCGCCTGAGAGTCCAGCTTTGCTCCCACCACATTACTGGCCTTCTCTACCAACTTGTCCAGTCTGTTTGTGTCCCTCACTCATAGCCCGCTGTCCCAGCAAGCCACGGCGTACAAGAAGGCGCCCGCCCCCCCCGACTCGTAAAACATCTTCAACATCTTTTTACAGACGTTGAAGGATCCTAGCCTCCTGAGGAAGTAGAGGCGGCTCTGTCCCTTCTTGTAGAGGGCCTCAGCGTGTTTTGACCCATTCAGCTTGTTGTCCATGTGTACACCGAGGTATTTATAATCCTCTACCAATGTCCACATCCACCCCCCTGATGGAAACAGGGGTCGCTGAAGTACTCCTCCTCCTTCCCAGGTCCACAACCAGCTCCTTGGTCTTCGTCACATTAAGCTGGAGGTGGTTCTTTCCACACCATGTGACAAAGTCCTCCACCAGTGTCCTGTATTCCTCGTCATCACCATCCTCAATACACCCCACTATCGCAGAGTCATCAGAAAACTTCTGAAGGTGGCAGGACTCTGACTGATAGTGGAAATCGGTGGTGTAAATTGTAAAGAGGAGGGGGAGAGGACTGTGCCCTGCGGGGCCCTGGTGTTGCTGACCAGCCTGTCAGAACATACTGTGGTCTGTCAGTCAGGTAATCTACAACCTAGGACACCAATGGGGCCTCCACCTGCATCTTCTCTAACTTCACACCCAGTAGCCCAGGCCGTATAGTATTGAAAGCACTGGATAAGTCAAAAAACATGACCCTCACACTGCTCGCAGGCTTGTCCAGGTGGGCGTGGGCTCGGTTCAGCAGTTAGTTGACTGCGTCCTCCACTCCCAGTCAGGGCTGGTAGGCGAATTGGAGTGGGTCCAGGTGGGATTTGACTGTAGGGCGGAGTTGTTCCAGGACCAACCTCTCCATGGTCTTCATGATATGGGAGGTTAGAGCCACCGGCCTGTAGTCCTTCGACGTGCTAGGGCGCGTGCGCTTGGGGATTGGGACCACGCATGAGGTTTTCCACAGTGTGGGGACATTCTGCAGCCTAAGGCTCATGTTGAAGATGTGCTGGAGCACACCACACAGCTGTGGGGCGCAAGCTTTGAGCACCCTGGGGCTCACACCGTCAGGACCCGCGGCCCTGCCTCTGTGTAATCTATTTAGCTGTGCATTCACCTGTTCTGCAGACAGACACACTGGGGGGGTCTCAGTTGGTTGGGGGAGGGCGGGGTCATCCTTCTGAGGGTGAGGTGTTAAGTTGGGGAGGTAGTCAATGGAGTTGGGGGGCTGTGAGGAGGAGAGGGGGTGGGTGGATTGGTTCGCTGAAGTTGTCAGTTGAAGTTGTGTTTTGGGGGGACGAGAATATATCGGAGCCATTGTGTCAAACCTGTTAAAGAACTAGTTTAGCCCATTGGCCCTCTCTTTGTCTCCGTCCACCCCCCTACCTCCTGACGGTTTGAGGCCGGTGATGGTCTGCATACCTCTCCAAACCGCCTTCATGTTGTTGTCCTTCAGCTTCCCTTCCAGCTTCCTCCTGTTGTTCTCATTGGCCTCCTTTAGTTTGGTCTTCAGCAGGACCTGAACTCTTTTCACCTCCTCCCTGTTACCAGCATTGAATACCCTCTTCTTCTTATTCAGTATGGCTTTGATGTCTTTGGTCACCCACAGCTTGTTGTTTGGGTAGCAGGTTACCGTCTTTGTGGTGGTGCAGTTAGCCTGTCTTACGGGTTTACTAGTCCTGTTGTGGGCTTCAATGTCAGGTGCTGTGGCACCGGGAATACACTTAATTGTGGCTGGTTTGCTAAACTTTATGTTTTGGGTGATGGAGTCCCCTATGACTAAGGTGTGGTACTCGGTGGACTGGGGTGTAGGGCTAGCTAAAGGGCTAAATCTGTTATGCATCTCAACCGGTACACCGTAGCTTGTAGGCCGCTTAGGGCTGCTAAAAGCTGGGCTAGTTAGTTCGCTACAGCTAACGCTAGCAGATGTGTCCGCAACATCTAACGTTACGAAATTACACTGCTCTAACTGGTGGACACGGCTCTCTAGCAGAGCCAACCTATCCATGAGTAAGGTGCACGAAGCACAGGAAGCCATACTCACAGTAGTTTCTGTCGCCGAATGGCGTGTCAGTTGTCTTCGGGAAGTGGTGGTCACGGTGGCGGGGGAGTAGCTTCCTTCAGACCCAGACCAGAATTTTATGGTATTGTGAATGTACTTATTTAGGATATTCAGAAGTTGTGATTTTAACAATTACAATGGAAAAAAATACCAATAAGCAATCCTAGTTTATTGTGTTTGAAAGCAATACTTGCACTATTGTTATTATATGATTACATTAGTGCTAAATTTGGTTCTCAAGATAATGCTGACAATAATACTCTTTCTCAGCAATATTTTTATGAGATGATATAGCGTTCAGCAAAATGTGTTATTGGCCTAAGGATGGCATGCACCTGTTGACGTGTAAACAACATTTTAGTTGTTGTGTTGTTTTTTTAAGGTAAAATATGTGCCTGGGCTAGATAAATGTCTAGATAAAGGTTTGGAAACACTGATATTCAATTATAACTATGATGTAATGAAATTAATGATGTCAAATGATTACATTTTCAAATCAGATTAATCACACTTTTGAATTTGCATTAATCACAGGTTTATTACTCACATGCATTATTTAAATTAACTTTTAGATAGACCCCAATATTTGGACACAAATACATTTTTATCGTCAGAATTTCACAGTTTTATTTAAAGTCACGTCGGGGTGAATTTGAAGCCAAGTTTGCCAGTGAGCTCATTAGTGGAGTCTCCTAACTCATCTTTGCACTGGTGTATGCATTGACCTAATCACTGACCGTATAACAATCTCATAGGGGTAACCATCCACGCTAAAGGTACAGGAGCATCCATCCATCCATCCATTTTCTACCGTTTGTCTCTCCCAGGGTCGCAGTTGTGTGATTAATCAGCATATATACTGTACATGATTAATGCCATATCTTTTGTGATTAATCACATTAGTTGACTTATTTTTGACAGCCCAACTGAAATATAAATGACATCAGAAAAATTCCCTTTGTGTTAGAGTGCAGAGTGAAGACGGAGGCAGGGAGACTGTTTTTCTTCTCAGTGGTCACGACCAGAGGATCCACCTGTATAAAGAGGTGAGCTCATACCATGTATTTGTGCGAGAGAGCTTTTTCATAACTTATGGGAAGGGACTAGATTTGGTCCAAAAAATGTTTGGTCAGCACACCTTATTTGCTTAACTCTTAAAGGGAATATTACTGTTTTATTAGGGAATACTGTAGATAACCCCATAAAAACCTAGTAGCTGAGGTAAGCCCTCGACCAGTTTGCTAATTATTTAACACATTTGGAAGAGGTATGTTAGTTTTAAATGACACAGAGAGTAGTAAGGATTAGAACTCTGAAGTCAGCTGGTGTCTGACTGTGTTACCATGGTCATAAAATAAATATGATATAGCCGATAAGCACATGCTATACATCCACATAAGTGAAAAATGTCAGCTAAAAGCCCAGCAAAACCAATTTAAGGAAAACAGAAGCCATTTCAAACAAGAAGAACCTTAATGTGTAAAGTGTTGCGACAGAGTGTTGTTTTTCATAGAACTACACAGGATTTGAATTTGCATATCAATACTTAGTTTACGTTGAATAATTGAGCCTCATGTTTTCAACAGAATGCTTCATTGCACCAGTTTGAAGAGCAGCCTGTGGAGAAGCTCTTCCCTGAACTCAAGGAATTACCCAGCAAGTTCGTCTTCCTATAAATTTTGTGTGTGTGTGTGTGTGTGTGTGTGTGTGTGTGTGTGTGTGTGTGTGTGTGTGTGTGTGTGTGTGTGTGTGTGTGTGTGTGTGTGTAATTGGACCTTTTACAGTAAATTACAAAATCAACCACATTTTTCCAATAAGTGATCATTTAAATCCAATGAATCTGTTTCAGAAACCCTAAAAAATCAACACAAAACACATTTTATAGAGAATAATTATAGTTTTTACATACAGAAATATAACAATACAGAAACATACAGAATATAATACAATACAAAAACATTTGAAATGCATGCGTAATTAAACCTAACTTCACTTTTACCTTTTATTGATAACTTGTGTATTTCTTGAATGCAATAGTGTTACTTACCTACTTTCTTAGAGGTGTGTAATAAATATTGTAAAGTGATTATTGGGCAGATATAAGGGATTATGATGAATCCGAAAATGTTGAAAAATAGCTAAAATACGTTCAAATGAGGCAAGATTACCCGTTCTGCGATGTAAGTGGGTTAGCAAGTCAAGTGCGCCTTTTCATCTACCTGCCCTGTGGTGAACTTCCCCTGAGCTCATTGTAAACAAACATAGCTGTAGGAGCCTAAATGCTGTTTAAGTTATTTTACATTTTATGGAAGGTGCTTTATGTTTATTCAGCCAGAAGGGGACTATTTACTTTATTTGCATGATAAGAAAATGTATATATTGAATGCTTAGAGTAATTATATAAATCTCACTTTAGGGGTAATTATTATATTTGTCAAAATGATTTGATGACGTAACTGTTTTAAGTGCATATATGGCGGAAGGATCTGTGTGGTAAGGGGGTTTTTGGACGCAAGGTGTAATGGGTAATTGCTGTCAGGTGCGGTGGAATCGAGCCACACAGTTTTTTGACCTCACTCATACTTATTGTCATTCATACTTTTTCTAACTAGTACTGCAACAAACTGTCTTTATTTTGTCATTCATTTGTTCCCACATCGTGACTGTTTTATGTTTTGAATTATTAAGATCACAAGTAAACCATACAAACGAAGAAGAACGTCTGGAGTTTTGTTTTGTTGTTGCCGCAGCAAGCGGAGTGAATGTGATAGTAGAGGAGCGTCAAGCTTAAGGCTACTTTAGGAATCTACATTTTAGTCAAAAAACTTGCTCTTTGTGGAGTAATCGGAACGTGGAACTGCCTGACTGTAAAGGATCAAGAGGAACAAGCCTGCAAGAGGAGGTGACAGGTACGTGAGTGCACGCTGCTTGAAAGTGAACGAGAGAGAGAGAGAGAGCTCGTCCCGGTGCGACGCTGCGGCACATCGGCATTTTTATTGACTCGTTGTGGAAATATTGGCTTGTAATGGATGCACAAGACAGTGGAAAAAGGACAGTAAAAATGACCGAGAAGGCTGTAGAAATGCACAAGGTGAGAAAGATGCAGGCACGCAAGAGCTCACTGGCTCAATTGACTCGCTTGATGAGGCAGATTGAGCACTTAATGGAGGAGGATGTTAATGTGGATGCTGTAAAAAATCAGCTTCGTGTGGACTTTAGTGGCTTGCAGCAAGAATTTTTGGATCTTAATGCTGATCTTCAGAAATTCATGTCTGAGGAGGAGTTTGTGGAAGATCAAAACAATTGGTTTAATCCAAAAAATAAAATGATGGAGGACTTTTTCTGGAAATGTGAGGAGTGGATGAAAGATGTTTTTAAGCGTGTTGAGCAAGCGGAAGAATGCAATAAACAAGTGTCACCTGCAGATAGTCGGTCTACATCAACAAAGAGGACCGCTAGAAGTCAAAGTAAAGCTGGATCACGAAGCAGAAGTTCATGTTCTTCATCTTCTGTCAGATTAAAGGCGGAAATGGAGCGTGTATCATTGAGAGCAAAGGCGGCAGCTTTACAAGAAAAGTTGGCCATAGAACAGGAAGAAGCTGCAATAAAGGCGCGAAAAGAAATGCATGCAATGCAAACAGCACTCGCTGAATGTGACGCTAAAATGGAAGTTTTACAAAACTATGAAAACACACAAGAAGAAGACAGTATCAATACAGCTGATAAAAAGGATGTTAGAAGACTTGCTAGTCCTAACACACAAGTACCACCACCCACTTTACCAACACGTAGCATTAAACATAATGCTCCCCCCAAATCTATTCAAATGACTACATTTGCACCAAGGACTGAAATTATAGAACAACAGACATTAACACTTGATGGGCTTTGCCAAGCAGTATCTCAGCAAGCCAATGTCACAGAGTATCTCGTGAAGAGTCACAAGGCATCTCTACTTCCACCTCTTTCCATTCCAACATTCAAGGGTGACCCCCTGGAATACAAATCTTTTATTGGGGCCATAGAACATGGAATTGAAAGCCGCACAAGTGACAACCGGGATTGTCTTCAATTTTTACTACAATATACAAGTGGACAACCACATGAGTTGGTAAAGAGCTGCATCAATATGGAATCTTCAGCAGGATACACTAAAGCAAAACAAATGTTAAAGGAATTTTTTGGTGATGACTTTAAGATAGCCGAAGCCTACATAACAGAAGCCATGGAGTGGCCAACAATCAAGCCAGAAGACGGTGTTGCCCTTCAGTCCTTTGCATTATTCCTCACAGGCTGCTCTAACACAATGACAGACATTACCTACATGGAGGACTTGGACAACACAGCCAATATAAAGGCACTGGTAAACAAACTTCCATATAAACTCAGAGAACCTTGGAGGAAGTTTGCATGCGACTTACAAGAAAGAACAAAAACAAGAGTTAAGTTTAAGGATTTTGTGGACTTTGTAAACCGGCAAGTCAAGTATCTTTTGAACCCGCTTTATGGGAACATAAAAGAAACCACCATGAACACGAAAGATTCTGTGAGACAAAAAATAAAACCACAATATGTAGAAACCCTCAAACCAAAAAAGGTGTTTACAACAGTCGTTGTGCCCCCCAAGACAGAAAATGATAACTACATCATAACAAAAACACGAACAGTGTTGGTGGACAGAAAACCTTGTGTTTATTGTAATGGAGAGCAACACAGCCTCACAGTTTGCAAGAAATTCAAAAGCAAGCTCCACAAAGACAAGATTGACTTCTTGAGAAGCAAAGGTGTGTGTTTTGCATGTTTAAAGCATGGACATATGAGTAGTAGCTGCAAACAAAAACTTCAATGTCAAGAATGCTCGAGACTGCATCCCACATTATTACACATTGGTCATAAAGACTCCAGAGAAGAAACCGGAAAGGACAATTGTGAACCGCAATCAATATCAAGTGCCATTGTACAAACAACTGAAACCTGTGGTGTCACTGGGGCCGGTAGAGAAGATTGTGTTCTTTCGATTCTTCCAGTGTACATCAAGGCACAGAAAGGAACCAAGACAGTGCTCACGTATGCCTTTCTGGACCCAGGTAGTTCAGCTACTTTTGCCACAGAGTCACTGATAAACCAACTGAATGTGAGTGGACGCAATGTAAACATTTCATTGCGAACAATGGGAAATGACACTGTTGTGAACACAAGCATCGTGACTGGTTTGGAAATCAGCAGCTTGGACGGAAAAGAGTTTGTGGAACTAAAGGAAGTGTATTCACAGAAAGACATTCCTGTCTCTAAGGACAATATTCCCCAACAAGAGGATATTGATAGGTGGCCACACCTAAAGGAGGTGAGAATACCTAAAATTCAAGCCAAGATTGGATTACTCATCGGAGTAAACGTTCCCAAAGCGATGGAGCCACTGCAAGTGGTTAAAAGTGTGGATAATGGACCATACGCTGTGAGGACGATACTAGGCTGGACAGTAAATGGACCACTCGGAGGTGGAAGTGACAGAACTGCAATTGACAAATGGACAGGAATTACTGCAAACAGGATCTCAGTGGTGAAGCTTGAGGAGCTTTGGCAGCTGCAGTTCAAGCATGACTTTCCTGATGCAGGACAAAATGAAAACATTGAGATGTCCAGGGACGACCATCAGTTTATCAGTATGATGTCTCAAACTGCAGTACTTAAAGATGGGCACTACAATATTTGCCTTCCAGTGAAGAAGAAGCCTTTGTCTATGCCAAATAACAGGGCAATTGCGGAGCAACGAGCACTGAACCTACGGAAGAGATTTTCGAGAGACGTCAAGTTTCACCAAGAGTACGTGGCGTTCATGGATGACCTTTTAAGAAAAGGTTACGCAGTAAAGCTTGAAAGTGAAGAGCGCAAATCTGCTGAGGGGCGAACATGGTATCTGCCTCACCATGGAGTAAGACATCCAACCAAACAGAAGTTGTGTGTTGTCTTCGACTGCGGCGCAAGCTTTCAAGGTACTTCATTAAACCAACAGCTTCTGCAAGGACCTGACCTCACCAGCTCACTATTAGGAGTCCTTATAAGATTTCGCCAGGAGTCTGTGGCGGTTATGGCGGACGTGGAAGCCATGTTCCATCAGGTTGGAGTAAGCGATGAAGACACTGATCTCCTGAGGTTTCTTTGGTGGCCTGATGGAAACTACGAGCTGGATCTCGTTGAACACAAGATGCTAGTTCACATTTTCGGCGCGACATCATCACCAAGTGTTGCAACCTTTGCACTTCAAAAATGTGCAACAGACTTTGTGGATGAGTTTGGACAGGATACGGCAAGGTCTGTCAACAAGAATTTTTATGTGGATGACTGTCTTAAGTCGGTTGCTGATGAAGATAGAGCCATTACCCTGTGTGCTGAGTTGAGGAAAATGTTGGCAAAAGGAGGATTTCGGCTGACAAAATGGTCAAGCAACAGCAGGAAGTTGCTTAACTCGATCCCAGAAAAGGAAAAAGCACAGGGCTTTCAAGATCTGGACTTGGACGAAGATTACCTGCCAATGGAGAGAACATTAGGCATCCAGTGGTGTGCCGAATCAGACCAATTCAAGTTTAAGATCAACCTCAAAGATAGACCATACACAAGGAGAGGATTGCTTTCCATAGTAAGTTCAATTTTTGATCCTTTGGGCTTTCTGTCTCCAGTAATATTGCCTGCTAAAATAATTCTGCAAGATCTATGTCGGCAAAGATATAATTGGGATCAAGACCTGCCTGACACAGTGATTGAGAGATGGAAAAAGTGGATCTCAAGTTTGGCACAGCTTGAAAATTTTGGAGTTGACAGATGCGTCAAGTTGAAGAAGTTTGGTGTGCCAGCCTTTGCGCAGCTTCATCATTTTGCTGACGCAAGTGAAGACGCCTACGGAACCACAAGCTACTTGCTGACACGCTTTTCAACAGGTGAAGCTCAATCCACCTTGATCATGGCAAAGACAAGGGTGGCGCCCCTAAAATCTCAGACTATTCCTCGAATGGAATTGACTGCAGCCACAGTTAGGACAAAGATGGATAAGCTTCTGAGAAAAGAGCTTGAGCTGGAAATCCAGGAGTCTATCTTTTGGACAGATAGCACGGCGGTGCTCAAGTACTTAAACAGTGAGTGTACCCGATTCAAGACGTTTGTTGCAAACAGGGTCGCAGCAATCCTGGAGCACTCTAGAACATCTCAGTGGAGATATGTTAACACCACTCTGAATCCCGCTGATCAGGTTTCAAGAGGACAGACTGTGGAAGCATTTTTGAAAAATGAGAGCTGGCTCTCAGGACCAAGTTTCTTGCTCAGCTCACAAGACCAGTGGCCTAAAAATCCAGATCCTGGAATGCTGGATATGGACGACCTAGAGGTTAAAAAAGTGACTCATGCATATGCCATTCAAACAGGAGAAGCCAAAGATTTTGTGGATCAGTGGGTAAACCATTATTCTTCTTGGACAGCATTGAAGCGTGCTGTAGCCTGGTTTCTAAAACTCAAAGATCTACTGAAAGAGCTAAAGGAAAAGAGAAAAGAACTAAGAACATCAGGAGAAGAAAGTAAGATGCTTGAATTCAAGGAAGATATTGAAGGAAAGTGTCTGACTTGTGATGACATGACTAGAGCAGAAACAGAAATTGTAAAATTCTGCCAAAGACAAAGTTTCAAGGAAGATTGGGCGATGCTGGAGAAAAATCAAAGAGTAAAGAAAAGTAGTTCACTTTTCAAGTTAAATCCAATTCTTCAAGATGGAATTATGAGAGTTGGCGGAAGGTTGAGCCGTGCAGCGATGCCTAACAACTCCAAGCAGCAAGCTATATTGCCTAAGGATTCACACATCACAAGGCTTGTGTTGAGACATATTCATGAGCTAACAGCTCACGCCGGAAGGAATCACATGATGGCAAATCTACGTCAAAAATTTTGGATACCTGGAGTCATTGGAGCCATCAGAAGGTTTCTGTCCAGGTGTGTCATCTGTAAAAGACTCCACGGAGCTGCTGGAAAGCAACTCATGGCAGATCTACCAACATGCAGGGTCCTACCTGACGATCCACCTTTCACAAGAGTTGGTGTGGACTACTTTGGTCCGTTCCAAGTGAGGAGGGGAAGAAGACATGTAAAGAGGTATGGCGTCATCTTCACGTGTCTTGCATTAAGAGCCGTACATCTGGAAATCGCATCCTCACTCAACACCGATGCCTATCTTAACGCAATCAGAAGATTTCTCGCCAGGAGAGGACAAGTCAAAGAGATGTATTCCGATAACGGAACCAACTTTCGGTCAGCTGACAGCGAAATGAGGAAATCCATCAAAGAATGGAACACCAAGAAGATTTACGAACATTTGCTACAACGAGGTGTCCAGTGGCATTTCAATCCACCAGCAGGATCTCACCATGGAGGAAGCTGGGAGCGGTTAATCCGTTCAGTGAGAAAAATACTGAGTGTTACCGTAAAGGAACAAGTTTTGGATGAAGAGGGTCTTTGTACCTTGTTTTGTGAAGCTGAAGCAGTCATAAATGGCAGACCCATAACAAAGACTTCTTCAGACCTCAACGACTTGGAGGCTCTCACACCCAACCATCTGTTATTGCTGAAGGTCAAACCTGAGCTACCTCCAGGAGTGTTTCATCCGTGCGACCAATACGCCAGTCGCAGATGGAAACAAGTGCAATACCTTGCGGATATCTTTTGGAAACGCTGGTGTAAGGAATACCTAGCGCAGCTTCAAGAACGTCAGCGATGGTCTTCACCTAAAAGAAACTTTCGTGTTGGAGACGTGGTGCTGATCGTGGACGAAACCTCACCCAGAAATTCCTGGCCACTTGGAAGAATTCTAGAGACTTTTCCTGGTGGAGACGGACTTGTTCGTCAGGTTAAAGTGAAGACTAAGACTAACGAGCTTCATCGCCCTATTACAAAGCTATGTTTACTTCAGGAAGCTGAAGATAATTAAAGTGTGGCGACGAAGCAAAGACCCAGAGTGGAATGGGGCAAGGACTACAAGCTTTTTGAGAAGTACTAAGGCTATTTAGGCACCTTAAATTTTGAGTTAACACGTTTAAGTAATTGTTTCAAGGACATTGATAACAATTAGGGGCCGGTAATGTAGGAGCCTAAATGCTGTTTAAGTTATTTTACATTTTATGGAAGGTGCTTTATGTTTATTCAGCCAGAAGGGGACTATTTACTTTATTTGCATGATAAGAAAATGTATATATTGAATGCTTAGAGTAATTATATAAATCTCACTTTAGGGGTAATTATTATATTTGTCAAAATGATTTGATGACGTAACTGTTTTAAGTGCATATATGGCGGAAGGATCTGTGTGGTAAGGGGGTTTTTGGACGCAAGGTGTCATGGGTAATTGCTGTCAGGTGCGGTGGAATCGAGCCACACAGTTTTTTGACCTCACTCATACTTATTGTCATTCATACTTTTTCTAACTAGTACTGCAACAAACTGTCTTTATTTTGTCATTCATTTGTTCCCACATCGTGACTGTTTTATGTTTTGAATTATTAAGATCACAAGTAAACCATACAAACGAAGAAGAACGTCTGGAGTTTTGTTTTGTTGTTGCCGCAGCAAGCGGAGTGAATGTGATAGTAGAGGAGCGTCAAGCTTAAGGCTACTTTAGGAATATACAATAGCATTGATCATTTGGGAATTATTTACTGTATTTACAACAAATGTTCTGAAAACATTCCATGAGGAGGTAAAAAAAACATCTCACATCAATACATCAAATCTTATCAGCAACCTGAGGAGCCAAGATCACTACATCTGTGTTTTGAAAGCCCATGAAGATGTCTGATGCTAAGAAAGGTGTGCATAAACTACAGTTCAATCTAAATACCGGTAATAATGTAAAAAAGATATAAAGAAGGTATAGGTCTTGAAAAGCTGGAAGTTATCTGTATCGGTATCAGCTACAAAAAAAAATTGCATCTCCATTCTTTATCAAAGTGCAGTCACTCGCAACTTTCTTTGGACCCGTGGTAGCTTATTTTGCATGTATTTTCTTAAAAAGCACAAAGCTTTTGACACCAACGCGTGGGATTTTTTGTTTGGCAGAAGAATGACAAGCGGGCAGTCAGACTAGTTTGTCACACATAATATTAGAGATGGTATACTAAACTTTTGGCAAAGGTTTTTGTCGGTAAGGAATCAAACGAATGTGTGTACGAAAACCGGGTACTCTACATGGAATTAAAAAACATCATCTTTTCTTTTTCCAATGTTGTTGTCTACAGGTCCAGTGGGAGACACAACTTAAAAGATTGTAACGAAGGCATGAAAGAACAATATAATACAGTATAAAATGACTTGTGTAAATCAAAGAGATTTGTAAGCGCAGTATTATTTATTTTTAAACCCTGTTAAATTGAGATGTTTTCTGTTTAATCTTTTGTTTGATATTTGTTTTAAAAGCGATAAACTCGTGAAATAACGTCTCACAAAAGTCTGCTTGTAAAAAGAGCATTTAAAGAAAAAAAGTTGCATCAATCCCTCATGAAATATTGTGCGTGTCCTTCTCTGCAGTGTGCTGTGGTTGGACATGTTGAGCATTGCTGAAGGCAGAAGACTGTCTGCGTTTGGCTGTCAGAATGGATGTGTTGGATTGGCTCTCGTCAAGCAATTTGAACCAGGTGAGACAGAAGTCCTTACAAAATATGCCATAAATAAAAGAACAATATACCCACATTTACACTGTTGTAGGGTTGTACAGTATACCAGTACTAAGTAGAACATGCAATTCCGGTAGGAATTGCGTGTGAATGCCGTATGTGTGCCAAACACAGATACGCGGAAGCTGCAGATACGCAAATGTTGTGTGTGTGTGTGTGTGTGTGTGTGTGTGTGTGTGTGTGTGTGTGTGTGTGTGTGTGTGTGTGTGTGTGTGTGTGTGGCCAATATATCCATCCATTTTCTACCGCTTGTCTCTTTTGGGGTCGCGGGGGGTGCTGGAGCTTGCTCAGCTGCATTTGGGGGGAAAGCAGCGTACACTCTGGACAGGTCGCCACCTCATCTCAGGGCCAACACAGATAGACAGACAACATTCACACTCACATTCACACACTAGGGACCATTTAGTGTTGCCAATCAACCTATCCCCAGGTGCATGTCTTTGGAGGTGAGAGCAAGCCGGAGTACCCGGAGGAAACCCACACATTCACGGGGAGAACATGCAAACTCCACACAGATAGATCCCGAGTTTAGGATTGAACTCAGGACCTTCGTATAGTGAGGCACATTGACTAACCCCTATTCCACCGTGTGTGTATATGTATATATATATTTATGTATCTATATATATATGTATATATATATTTATGTATCTATATCAGGAAATTGTATGTATATATAAATATATATCCATCCATCCATTTTATACCGGTTATTCCCTTATATATACTGTACATATATATGTATGTATGTATGTATCTATATCAGGAAATTGTCATTGAAATTAAGGGGCCATTTTAGAAAGTTCCAGATTTTTCGGCTCCATTTCTTACCAGATTCGAACCGTTCAACCATCCATACGCTCGACTCACCCTGAATATTGAACCCAAAAGCATGTTTCCCAAAATTACGGGTTTTCCTGGAATTTCCAGGAATTTCTTCCCATTGAATATGAATAATACACAAACTCCACTGCGAGGAAACACATAAATTTTACCCGATTTTATTCTGTTCATCTTTTAATTTAATTTAGCCTTCATTCTTTGTACAGTGTAAGTGACTTAGTTATTAATTTTGGTGGAGGCTCTGGTATCCCCTCTCTAGGGGAAACACCAAGTAGGATTTTTACAATGATGCATCAAATTGACAATGTCATTGCTGTACGTTCAATAATAACGACTATCATGTAACTGATTCACACACTGATCATCAGGAGTAATTGGGTGTTTACTATCTAGCTCAAGAATGCTTAGTCAGGACAGAGGGGAAACCGATAACAAAATCAGCAGACCTCAAATTGCTGCATGGTCACAGTACTATTGGAGCACTGCCCCCACATCATTTAAAATATTTCTTACAACAATCAAGTCATGCTGAAGACGTTTTTTATTACACCTCAACTTTTGAATGTATTTAGTTTTTGGGTGATGCCTTTCAGTTTTTAACTTGTGGTGACATTGTTTCAGTTGAATCAGCAAATGTAGATATAATCAGTGGGACTACAGGAAGACTGTAAGCGTGAAGTATTTAATTTGGGAATAATGCTGATCGGGTAGATCTTTTGGTTATTTTGGTGCTGCGGTAATATGTGGAATGTAATTTGAGTGCTATTGTTTGCTGATTTATTTTTAGTATTTATATTGATCAGTACTGTTCTTGAAGTTGATATGGTTTTATCAAATGCCAAACAATAATAAGTTATACTAAAAATTATACTGGTTGTTTAAGGCTTAAATTACAGCTGAGAAGAAAAGTCCACCAGTTTGAAAAATGGTGTACAACTGGAATGGAAGGTTCAGTGGCCTACTTTTGTGCAACTGGGAAGCTCCCTTGTTTCGTGACCCAAAGATTGGCACCATGTTAGCATACTGTATGTTTTTTTTCTTTTATTTAGGGCTACATGATTTTGAGAAAAAACCTAATTGCGATTTTTCTCTCCAAATTTGCGATTGCAATTCAAATTGCACTTTTTATATTTTACACATAAAACTGCAGAAAACTAAGGCATGTGAAATGTTCGCAAAAATGCAGAAATTTGCGTTTTTTTAACATTAATTTTTACGTCAAAATATCACTTCCGCACTTTTTGTTTAACGTTTGCCTCAGCCGCAGCTACTCACTGTTTGTCTTGCCTAAACGGTGCACTGAGTTGCAGGAAGAGGAAAATATCTGAAACACCAAAACAAGCTCGCTAGTTAACTAACCATCTAGTTAGTTTACTTGTGATCGCCTCTGTTCGCTCCTTGAGCTAAAATGTTGATGGCCGTCTCAATTGCTGCTCATCATATTTGGATGATTACAAACTACACACTAAGTTCTGAACTAGTTGTAGTGCTACAGTATTTTTTAATAGCCAGCGAAAAGGTATATTTTTGATGTGACGGAATGACTCTGAGAGGGACAAGCGGTAGAAAATGGTTGGATGTATGGATTGTAAACACAAGTCACAACGCCTTAAGTACAGTGTATTACCGGAGGGGGCGTGGTTACAGGATAGAGTTGCTAGATAGGGAACATTTGTTTTAGTTCTTTGATTGCCTGGTATAGACTTTTGCATTGCATTTTCAGTGATAACAATAAGGCAAGTAAATTATCTACTAAAAAAAAATATGTAGTACATTACAAGGGACGTGTAAGTGTCAAAAAGAGAGCCAAAAAAAGTTGGTAGATGACAATAAATCTAACGGTAAAATATAATGGAGAAATATACCCAATGGAAGGAAATGTAATCTTGATTTTCCCCCCAAAATGTTGGGGATTTGTGTGGAAGCACTTTTTGCTGATAGAAAAGTTCCTCTTTTTTCCCCCCCTCAAATTCCATTTTTTTTTCAAAGGGTGTTCACATTCTTGTATATTCTTTTTTTTGCCTTTTTATTTACTTATTTTACCTTCTATTTACCTCATTTAAATTTTTTGACTTATTTTACCTTGCACTTAATTTTACCTTTTTATCTTCTATATTCCTTCCATATTCTTTATCTTCTTTTTTTTCTTTTTTTTACCTTTTTTTCTTACCTTTCTTAACATTTTCTTTTGTTTACCTTCAATTCAACTTGATTTACCGTATTTTGGGGATTATAAATCGCAGATTTTTTCATTGTTTGGCCAGGGGTTCGACATATACGTTGGAGCGACTTCTGTGTGAAATTATTAACACAAAATATTAAATAATATTATTTTTCGAATTCGCGGAAGAGACAAATAAAATGTCAGCAATCGTCACACACACGTCAGCAATCGTCACACACACATCAACCAATAAGATTTTGGCGGGGGAGGGTCATGGCAGAAGTGTATTGTGGGTCACGAATGCTAACTGCTATTTGCTATATGCTACTGCCGTAGCTATTAAAATGGATCATTTCAACGTTGGCGGTAACTTATAAAAACTGAGAAGGGCTGAACAAAAATAGTACCTAAAAGGAAATCATATACTGCAGATAACAAGCTAGATGTAGTTAAATATGCAGCAGAAAACGACAAGAGGAAGCGGCTCATACCTTTGGAGTTGACAGAGTTGTTTAGAAGTGACATCGAGGAAAAAGATTTCATCGGATTTATTGATTAGGAAATGACAGATTGTTTAGTAAACATATAGCATGTTCTATAAGTTATAGTTATTTGAATGACTCTTACCATAATATGTTACGTTAACATACCAGGCACGTTCTCCGTTGGTTATTTATGCATCATATAACGTACACTTATTCAGCCTGTTGTTCACAATTCTTTATTTATTTTAAATTGCCTTTCAAATGTCTATTCTTGGTGTTGGTTTTTATCACATAAATTTCCCCCAAAAATGGCACTTATACTCCAGTGCGACGTATATATGTTTTTTTCCTTCTTTATTATGCATTTTCGGCCGGGGCGACGTATACTCCGGAGCGATTTATAATCCGAAAAATATGGTACCTTCTTTTATACAGTCTGGATTTTAGATTTTTTTATGAGTTACTCATTAAACGGTTAATTAAAGCTAAAGAATATAAAGCAAAGCTATTTCTGAATCAAATAAATCAATTTATTGATTTATTTACTGATTTCAAATCCGTCCAATAGATGGCAGCGCTATTGTACATAGTTGGCATTCGGAAGCTGGATAGCTCTGAACAAGCTTGATAACTGTTCCAGCAGACAGATGGTCGGTCATTAAACTGAACAGTTTTGCTCACTGTGGAAACCTGAAATGGTAAACAGCACAACACAAGTAAGTTAACACTATCTTTCACAAGACACATGTTCATCTACTGCTGCACAGTCAAACCAACCTCTCTAAGTCAATAACTTCATGTTCTGTTGTTAAATGAGGTAATGTGGCACAATTCTTATGAAACAAAGCGAAAAGTGACCTTTTTACCTGTCCACAAAATAACAGTGAGTTTTGCGTTAGGTTAAATTATGCAAATCAGAGAATGATGTAGTCGGAATTCTGGAGATAAACATTACAACACAAGCAAGTTTTAACAAACTTCTTTGTGCACAGTTATTACACAAGCATTCCATGTAGGATTATTAATGTTACTGTTTCTTCTCAAATTGTGCCAAAAGTTTGTACTTAAAGTGCTGTCAAATCTTAAATTTTTTTTGGTGGATTTTATACAATTTTTAGGGGTGTCCCAATCTGATAATGATATCATTTATTGGTCAGCATGAAAACAAGTATTAGATTATATCAGCTGTCATGTAAAATGTCAGCTATAAGGTATGATACAAACAGTCCTGCAAAATGTTAATTTGTAGAACGCTGGGCAAATTTAATGTCCTCCAATAAACATTCAAGGCTGGTCTTTTCTTTTATTTTCTTGTGGTGACGACTTGTCCAGGGTGTACCTCGCCTTGCGCCTGAATGCAGCTATGATAGGCTCCAGCACCCCCGTGAAAAGCGGTAGGTAATGGATGGATATTGCTTACACATACGTGTCCAAAGGCAGAAAAAGCGTATTAGAAAGTATCCACTAAAGAATGTGTCAGCCTCATTCAACTTACTCAGTGGACTAGTGGTTAGAGTGTACACCCTGAGATCGGTAGGTTGGGAGTTCAAACCCCGGCCGAGTCATACCAAAGACTAAAAATGGGACCCATTACCTCCCTGCTTGGCACTCAGCATCAAGGGTTGGAATGGGTGGTTAAATCACCAGAAATGATTCCCGGGCGCGGCACCGCTGCTGCCCACTGCTCCCCTCACCTCCCAGGGGGTGAACAAGGGTGATGGGTCAAATGCAGGGGACAAATTTCGCCACACCTAGTGTGTGTGTGACAATCATTGGTACTTTACTGTGTCATGAGGTTAGCTTAAAGAATTATTGTGACCACTAGGTGTCGCCACCGACAGCATAAGTCCATTCGAGAAGGTTAATTATAAATAGGTTAATGTTTTTCATACATACCATTATTATCCGTGTAAGTGTTTGTTTTACTTAATAAGCCATTTCTGAAGTTACACACTACACAATAATAAAAGTATGAATGATTCTTGCTGATATTGTATCTGATCAATATCGCTATCAACCAATTACTCAAGTCTCCAATATCGGTATCGTAAGTAAAAAAGTTGTATCGAGAGAATTACATTTTTGTTGTTGATGTATTTGAATTACTAGATTGTTCAACTTGCATGTCACAAAATTGTGTCAAAATAAAAAGGTCTGGTGTTTCTTTGCAAAATTTTCATGTTTTACCTTTTTCCAGTAATGGTTCAGGCACCATTTTATGCACCAGTATCATTTTAAAAGTAGGGAGTTGGCACCGGTATTGGGTAATTGATTGACTAATTTATTGATTAAGTGGTTTTTATTATAGGACAATACAATACATGTGTAATAGTTTTTTGCTTTACAAACCAAACCAACATTAATTTGCAGTGTTAAGGCTTGCAAGGGACTTTCCACATCAAAAGATAATTCAAACCAAATGCTTTTTTTTTCTCTTCCAGTTTAATATGTGGTTTAAATATAGTTTTCAATTTGCCAGGAAAAAAAAGACATCAAAAGATAATTATTTTTTGTTAATTTAGGTAGTAAACATGTTTTCTTTAATGACTACATTGTGTCCAGCGGAGGTTTTGCAGAGCTGGCGTGTTCAGTTCGACAGTCCAATCTCCATCGTGCTGCTGTTTCCTCTTACCTGCCAAAGTGAGTCTGATCCATCCAGCAGAAACAAAAGTATGTACGTTATGTCCACCTTTTATCACTTACAAAAGAACTTATTGTGCTTAAATTACCTGAGGTTTGAAAATCTCTTCGTTTTTTCAGTTTTGGGAGTTAAAGGTTACAACCTTCTGGTAACTAGCACGATAGAGATGGCTGTTGTCTACAGGTAAAGTATCACATTTTCAATGCTTTGTTCTGATTTAAAAACCAAACAAAAACACCCTACTTAAATTGTATTTTTGTGTGTCAGAAATGTGCAGGAAGGAGGTTTGTCCAACTCTATGTGCCTCTCTGACAGCGATCAGTGGGATGCGGTGCTTTGCGCCCTCGTCATCGACCTGGACTTTGATGGGGAGAAGGAAGTGCTGCTGGGAACATATGGACAGGTCATAAAGTGATAAATACACTTTACATGATAAATACGCTCAATCAGTGCTGTGCGGTGATGTTCATGGCTGGTGAGGAGGCACTGACTTATTTTTAACGTTACATTCTAGTGCTCAAATGTCTCTCTTTAAAGTAACCATAGCGTTCAGATGACCAAAATTTCCCCAACAAATTCTCTTTATGTGTTTTTTGTTTCTAATAATGATTCTGGCTTTCATTCCCATAATTTTTGACTAATGGGTAGTTGCTGTATCCAACTGTTCTTGGAATGCCCCTTTTCTATTGACTCAATATGCCGCCCCCTCTTATGGGGACGTCATCTACAGAACTGGAGCCCATTTTGCACAATAGACCCTGTCTATTGATATTGGTATCTTACAGAATAGTATCGGGACACCCCTACAATGATGTTCATGTTCATATTATTTTCCTACGGTAAAGTTTAGTTTTCATCCAATACCAAATAAATACTAGTTGATACAAATTTTGTATCAACAATCTTATTTGTGAACAATTTAACAATGTAAAGATACAACACAATGAGCCAGGTAATAAATTCAACAAATTAGATAATATTCCCTTAAATTACATACAATCGTTTGAGTAAAAATAAAGTCAATAGTAAAAATAGGTAGAGGAAAGACAACTATTAGCTCTTCAAATCCTAACAACAAACAACAAAACATAACACATAGGCTCATATCGATCCAATACTGATTGATACCACCTTACAGTAGATGTCTGGATCCGCCCTATTTACCTGACAATCTTTGTTCTTCAATGCAGGAACTTCTCTGTTATAAGTTCCAGTATACAGCAGAAGGGGAAGATGGACACTTTCAGTTTCTGTGGCGAAGAAGCTTCAAAAGCCCTTTGCTGTCAATCATCTACTTAGACTTGACTGGGGACGGTTTGAGAGAGTTGGCTGTCCTGACGCTGAAGGGACTGCATATTTTACAGGTACAGTATGAGAAACAAAGTGAAAGAGATTTACGAATGGAGTAAACCATCTTTAACGTTAACAATACTTCACTTCTGACCAACTGAATGATGTCCAGTTCATTCAGGTAAACTGCAAAGGTTTCAACTTCCGATTATTCAACCCTTGAACGTGTCACACAGGCACAAACATGCCGCCAAAATTTATACAGTAGTACCTCGACTTTAAAGCTGAAAGGGTTCATGCACATTTTGGGGGGAAATTTATCTATGGTTTACAAGAACTCAGATTTTGGGGTTTTTGTATTCGAAAAAGCCCTCTAAAACATCTTCAAAAACATCTTTTAACGTTGTATATATATTATGTAGTCGCAGACACATTGATAATATGTATTATTTGCATTACTTCCGTATTTTGGTAATTTTTTTAAGCATTACCAGAACTTATTTCTTGGGCGCATTTATTTCAGTGCACATAGCACTGAATAAAGGATTCACAACCTTATCCTTTTGAAGCTGAATATAAGGAGGATGAACTCCTGCTTATAGAAGCTGAGCGAGCACGAAGAGACCGTGAAGGGCTGGAGAAAAAGAGAGTTGTCAGTCGAGAGAGTCAGGACCGGTGTGACTTTGTGGTGTAAATGTGGGGATTGGAGCCAAGCTGATGTTAAGATTCTAGCTTACCTCTTGCCGTAGAAGTGTGATTGTCTCTGTGAGCAAGACAATGTATTACTGCGCTAGAAAAAGAGTTCCTCAGTGTTCGCTCTTACAATAACAATGTTGCTACAGCTTGGTTACTATACAGGTTACAGAGCATAAATGAAGTATTGTTGGCGATTTTTGGAAGCATTTATATAGTGATTTAGAGGCAGAATGGATTGCTTCCATTTGCTGCATTGAAAGCCACCGGGGCCGACGTGGTGCCGTTGGGAGAGTGGCCGTGCCAGAAACCTAAGGGTTTCTGATTCAATCCCCACCTTCTACCAACCTCGTCATGTCCGTTGTGTCATTGAGCTAGACACGTCACCCTTGCTCCTGATGGTTCCTGTTTAGGGTCTTGCATGGAAGCTCCCGCCATCAATAAGTAATTGTGTGTGTAATTGGGCGAATGTGGAAATAGTGTCAAAGCGCTTTGAGTACCTTGAAGGTAGAAAAGCACTATACAAGTATAACCCATTAATCATTTAAAATTAGTGAAGTGAATTACATTTATATAGCGCTTTTTCTTTAGAGACTTAAAGCGCTTTGCATAGTGGAACCCATTATTTACATCTTTGAGCTACATTTAAATTAGTGTGGGTGGTACTTGGAACAGGTGCCTGGATGGCAGAAGCAAGAATCGAGCCTGGAAAACTAAAGTTGCTGGCGTGGCCACTCTACCAACCAAGTCATGCCGCCCCAGTGAGCTGATAATTAAAAATTAACATGCACAAATTAAGACAAACATGTTTCTCATAGGGATTGTGAACAATTGGCAAAATTCCCAAAAAAGTGCAGTTCACCCTTAGTTGGTTCTGTAACAGAGCTCCTAACTCAAAACACTTCTACCTCAAATTAACGTCGCCCATCGAAAATAATATATATCAGTATAATTGGTGTTAGGTCCCGCCCAAACAGTACAATTTGATTATGTAACATGCCTTTTAAATAGAAAAACAAACTTTTTGATTAGATTTTGTAAATGTAAATGCTGTATGTGCACAAGCCGCTGACACGCATGAGCAGAATTCAAAAGCTTGAATGTCCAGGGTGAATGGAGTGTGTGGATTATAGAACTGTTTGAATCCATTAAAGAAATGTGGAGGTTTGTAAATTGCCCATTCATTCCCAATGGGGGAAAATTCCTGGTAATTTTGGGTAACCAGGGAATTTTCGGAACTGTGAAACATGCTGGCTTGAATGTCCTCAGTGAGTGGAGTGCGTGGATGTTGGAATGGATAAGAAATGTAGGATATTAAGAGGTTTATGTATTGCCCATTCATTTCCAATGGGGAGAAATTCCAGGAACCGGACATTTTGGAAAGTGGAAAACGTGTTCCCGCCTTCCATATCTAGGGTGGGTAGTGTGTGTGTATGGTTGAAAGGTTCGAATTGGGTAAAAAAAGGCGCAAAAGAGTAATTTGGGGGTTTTGAACTTTGAAAATCCCCAATAATTTTAATATAAATTTACAGAAAAATTTGGGAAAATCTGGAAAATAATATGAATGGGTTGGTGTTAGAAATTGTTGGATCGGTTGAGAAATGTTGATGTCGTAACACTTTGTAATTGAAATTTGGTATTTCGAAATTTCAGGTAGATTGGGAATTTGTACAAAAAAACAAAAAACTAGATGTCCCAACCGAGAAGAATGTTTTGATCGTGGAATGGTTGGAATTGACTGAAAAATGTGGAGGGTGAAAACGCTACAACAAAGGGGGGAAATCAGGATTCTGAGACTTCCTTGAATTTTTTCAAACTTGGAAAATTATAGTTTGATTATCCAAAGTAAGTGTAAGGTGTTGAAAGTGCAACGGTTCAAATCGGGTGAGAAATGTTGGAATTGTGCAAGTTTCAAAAATGCCCCATTCGTTTTTGATGGTAAAAATGTTACGGAAAACATGGAATTATGGGTAATCTGGGGAATTTTGAAAAAAAAAATGCGGAAGCCCATGATTCCACAGCCAAGCTGAACGTTTTAATACTCAAAGAGTTCCAATCGAATGCAAACTGGGCTATAGTTTTGGGGCGGAATAATAAAATGGATTATTTTTTTGGTGTAGAACATTTGAGTGAATGCTTCAGCATTCACAATATGATAAAGATTGTTTCAAAACAATACGATATAATGTACTACAAACCAATATAGTAGTTTTATGAATTCATGTATTAATAATGTACATCATTTATCTTGGAGACTGGATTTCTATGATATCTCCTTCCAACTGCTTCTCCGTCTAACACACCTTCAGTAGCTTCTTTATATTTTCATGGATAAATGTCCACCGTTTGGATTTCTTTTCAACGTCTTTGGCAAGCGTTATCGACTCATTCTGCTTTAGTGTAGTGTAGACTAGCAGTGCTACGCTCCAACGGCTTTGCCAAGTTAGCTAGCAACATGCACGGTCATGTTTTTGATTATTTCTGTCTTTAATTTAATGAATATCCTCCACTTCTTCTTTTCAGCACTGTCCTTCACACTTATTTTCTTCCTTCCCATGTTGGAAAAACAAATTTTGTCGATTTTCAGTTTTAAGTGAATGCTAGCGAGTCAGACAGGATGTTTTGGTCGGATCTTTCGGGGTTCACCATGATATTTTCTTATGCCAGCTAATGGTGGGGATGCTTGTTACTCAAATTTGTTTTTGCAACTTAAAGCATAAAAATTAGCCGAAAGACTGCTCTTATCTCAAAACACTCTTAATTGAAGGTACTACTATATTTAACATGTCACATTATTTCCTTTGCAATTTCAATTCTAAGGTGTGCAACACCTTCAAATAAGCTAAGACCTTGATGTTATATTTGCATACACATTAAGATGAAGTTTAGTTGTTGTTATCATATGTTCTCTCTGTCCTTTTAGCATAGTCTCACCAGCACTGCCGATCTGGTCGTGGAGCGTCTTGCCAAGAGGGTGGCGGCGCGGACTGCTGACTCCAAATTGGTGTTGGCCAAAGGTCAAGAAAGCGAAGAGAAGAAAGAGGACCGTACATTTCATGCATCTTTAAATTAACATACAGTATGTTCTGACTGCGTCTTCATGTCACTTATCACCACATTTGGGACAGTCACAATTTCATACCTGCCTTAAAATTACATTCATATAGTATATTTACTAGGGCTGTCAAAATTAACAAATTAACTGTTGATTAATAACCAAAAAAATGATTGCATTAATCATGTACACACTTAGATTAATCATATAATTTATTTTACCATACCATACCGTACCATACCAACTTTATTTATAAAGCCCTTTAAAAACTACCACCGTTGGAGAACAAAGGGCTGTACACCACAAAGAAATAAAGGCAAAGGACAGACTAAAAAAATAACATTTAAAACAGAAGTAAAAAACACATTAAAATAGCAAATACAAATTGCCCAAAGAACAATCTGTTAGATAAAAAGCAGTTAAAATGTTAAAAAGAGTTAAAAAAGTTAAAAGTTAAAAACAGTTTAAAGTCTCATGCTGGGTTAAAAGCCAGTGAATAAAAATTGGTTTTAAGAAAGGTCTTAAAAATAGCCAGAGAAGGGGCCTGTCTCACATGGAGAGGGAGATCGTTCCAGAGTTTGGGATTCGCAACAGAGAAGGCTTTGTCCCCCTGTGAGCTTGCGCTTTGATTTGGGGACCTCCAGGATCAGCTGATTAGCTGACCTGAGGGCCCGGGTGGGGGCATAGAGGTGGAGCAACTCAGAGGGGTAAGGTGAGGTAAGGTCATTTTAAAATGGACTCTAAAAGTGGAGGCTAAAACAGGAGTAATGTGCTCTCTTTTTCTTGTGTTTGTTAAAAGTCGGGCAGATGCATTTTGGGCCAGCTGCAGACGTGAGAGAGAGGATTGGTTAATACCAAAATACAGAGAGTTACAATAATCAAGCCGATATGTAATAAAGGCATGGATTACTGTCTCAAACTGTTGCCTAGAAAGGAGGTTTTTAACCTTGGCCAGCTGACGTAAATAAAAAAAGCTGGCTTTCACCACTGTGCCAATCTGACGGTCCAATTTAAAATCACTGTCAATACGAAAGCCCAGGTTGGTGACGATGGGCTTAATGTGTAAAGTCAGGGGGCCAAAGTCAACAGGGGGGAGCTCACAGGTACCACTAGGTCCAAACACTATCACTTATGTCTTCTTTTCATTGAAATTCAAAATAAATGTGTGTCATCGTCATAACAATGAAAACAAATATCATACTTTCTTAGGATTGAGCCCAGAGAAAGTAAATAAATAGAAAAGAGCAGTGGTCCTAAAACTGAGCCTTGTGGGACACCACATGTCAATGGCGCAACAGAGAATTCAAAACCAACATTTACAGAGAAAGTCCTGTTGGTCAAATATGACTTCAGCCAACGCAAAGCAGTACCATAGATGCCCACTTGATGCTGTAGGCGGCTAATTAAAATATTATGGTCCACCGTATCAAATGCTGCTGTTAGATCCAGTAAAACTAAAATCACATGATCACCCAAATCTGTTGCTCTCAGGATGTCATTAAAAACCCTTAGTAATGCTGACTCGGTACTATGGAGGGGTTTAAAACAAGATTGAAAGACTTCTAAAATATCACAGTCCTCTAAAAAAGGGATTAACTGGGTAAAAACAATCTTCTCCAAGATCTTTGAGAGGAAAGGTAGTTTAGAAATGGAGAAATGGGTCTAAAATGGGCTAAAACTGAACTGTCAAGACCAGGTTTCTCTAAAAGCGGTTGAACCACGGCGTGTTTAAAACTGGTACGAACTACACCAGAAAACAGCATCATGGGGGGAACCTGAGGGCTTAATATGATTTGTTAATTCTTCTAACTGCCGCAGAGGCACTCGCTCAAACTGATTAAAAACAGCAGAGTAGTTAAACGGGACAGAAGGGTCAGAAATTGGAACAGAAAGGAGAACCCTTGTTGTGGCAATCTTATCAATAAAATACTCTAAAAAGGCATTGCACAATTCAGAGGAGGGTTCCAAAAATGTAGGCTGAGGGGCAGTAAGAACAGAGTCAATGGTTTTGAATAAAACACCAGGGTCAAAACCATTGGAGGCAATAATGTTTGCCAAATGTTCTCTCTTATCCTCTTTTACTGTCCTCTGATATCGATACCCAACAGTCCTTTAAAATCTGGAGTGACACCCAAAGCTTTTCCTTCCACCTGCGTTCAACTTTGCGGCACTCGCGTCTGATCGCAGGGGTTCTCTCATTAAACCACGGTTCTGATTTAGTTTTCGCCTTTTTGATTTTTAAAGGAGCCACTGAGTTCAAGGCAGTCTCACAGGTGGAGTCAAACAATTCACTAAGTTTCTCAGTGTCAGAAAAAACAGAGTCAGAGGGTAAAAAACTTGGTTAAAAGCAATAATAAACTGACCAGCAGTGGAAGGGTTAAAAACTCGACAGAGATGCACAGGAGTGTGCGCTCCAGCTGTCAAGCGGTTAAAACTGGCCTCAAATATGACAGGCGTATGGTCTGAAAGCAAATTGTCACAAATGTCCAAGTTAGACACAGGAAGACCATATGACAGGACAAGATCAAGCGTGTGACCACGTCCGTGTGTGGGGCCAGACACAAACTGGGTCAAATTTAAAAAGTCTATAAGGTTTAAAAAATCCTTAACCACTGGCTTGTCGGGACAGCATACATGGATATTAAAATCTCCAACAATAAGGACACGATCATAGTGGGGCATAATTCATGCTAAAAAGTCCGACAAGCCATTGATGAAGTCCTTGTTGTATTTGGGCAGGCGGTAAATGACAGCGCACAGCACCGCGTCAGCGCGACACACCTCAAATAAAGTCATTTCAAAGCTGGCGAAAAATGACGAAGGAAATCATTGCTTACATTTATAGTCATTTTTATAAAGTATCGCCGTTCCTCCTCCACGGCCTGTGGTACGAGGAGAGTTAAAATAGCAACAGTCTGCCGGCAGAAGTTCAGAGAAAACATTGGACTCACCGGCACCGAGCCACGTTTCCGTAATGTAAAGGAAGTCCAGACAGCGTGACTCGAAAGAATCCCTGAGTGGGAATGTTTTCTTCGCCCGTGATCTGGCGTTTACCAGACCAATTCTGGCAGGAGATGAGACCGGCGTGGCAGAACACTGGGTATCCCGGTGTTGTACCGAAATCTGTTACCCATCGGAATTTGTAACTCCAGGGGGTGATGTTCCCAAGGCGTTTGTTTGATGGTTAAACGGCAAGGCCAAAGAGGAGGAGAAGAAGAACGCTTTCGTAAATGGCGTAAACTATCCTTAATGCTTAAACGTCAGTTGTCAGAATTTCAGCATGAATAAATTACACATATTCTTGAAATCAATGACTTACTTTCATTATAGTATGAGTCCATTGTATCAGCTGTTGATTCTCTCTCACACATACATTTTCCAATATAGATAAGGCTATACATGCACATGCGGTTGTTCTGTTTGTTATGGCTTTATGTTCCCTATTCTTAAGCCAGTCACCTCAATTACCATTTCCTGCCCTTTTTACACACCTCCTCCCTTCATCTCCTTACACTTTTTCTCATTTGGACCCTCAGAATCTGGACGCACTAGGGTTACATGTTCCGATAAGCTGTGACTTGGCCGTCAGATTTCGAGACCTTACTGTATGTTCCCTATTCTTAAACCAGGCACCTCAAATACAATTTCCTGCCCTTTTTACACCCCTCTCACTTCATCTCCATACACTTTTTCCTCATTTGGACCCCCAGAATCAAGACGCACGAGGGTTACCTCCACAGCTGTTACCTGGTGGACTCCAAACACTTGGGTACTTTAGAGCGAGCGTTGCCTAATGAGTCAAGCACGAGACTCCGCTGCTCTGCTGGATAAATGGCCTGTGAATATTCAGAAAAATCATAGAGCTTCACTTCTATTTCCTCACTGTCAGATAAGCCGATAAGAGAAACACCCAGGATTAGGAGATGTAAATCTTCACCTACTGTAAAAAAAACAGTGGCCAGCTTTATGGACAGCTCCCAAAACGACAAAAAATTAATTGGGATCCAGCTGGAAAAAAAAAAAATTGTATGCAAATTTGGTTTACATTTAAAAATGCAAAGCACATTATTTGTACCATGTTCTCATATTAACAATGGAATCCTACTTTCACTCATGTTTTTTTTTTCCTTGCCACATCATTGTCATGGCAAATGAATCAATGTATGCAGCTTGTTTCCCTCCTCGGCTGTTGTAGCACTTGACTAGTTTATGTAGGTATGCATTGATGACCTAAGGGCAAGAAAGTGAAGTGAATCCACCTAACTTTATTATTGGGGTTTTTTTATTTGTCTTAGCCAGATGTAAGTAAAGGAAATTTGTGTTTCAGCTTACCTCGCTTTCAAGTTCCTTGTTGGGTTCCTGTGCGATTGATGTCCCAATACCACAATTTGTATTGTCCAATTTTGGACAGAAGAATGTGACAATCCTGTCCTCCCCAAGCTTCTTTGATATCTGCCAGAAAGATTTTATTTTTTTAGAAATGCAATGTAAAAACAGGGGTGGTAGATATGTAAGAGGGGATGAAATGTTGGTGTTCACATTTAAATCAAGTAATGTTTCTAAAATGGGTTTTTGGTCATTTACATTGGTGTGGATTATGTGAGATGGCAGGGATTCCATGGGATCCTCGGGCAAGTGTCATTCCTCTTTTGGTAGACCCAGAGGTGGCTGAGGTGGTCTCACAAGTGTTTAGGGTGATGGCTGTGGCAAGAGCAGAAGAATCTTCAACCACTGTGGTGGCAGGTGAGGCCGTATTTGGAGTGGCTTCAGCAGGGGAATCTGTGGAGCATGTCCTCAATTTTGCCCGTATTCTAGGGCCTTCCTCCACATATTTTCTTAAATGATCAGCATTGACCTTATACACAGGCCTTCCATCTGTGCTGACAAGGTCAATGGTTTTCCCCTGAATGTTTGTTATGCAAAATGGACCAAGGAAGTCAGGCTCAAGCTTTCCCCCTTTTCTTTGCTGACTTTGGACATTTCGCCGCCACACCATGTCCCCCACCTGCAGATATTGAGTTTTAGGCCTGTTTTTTGCTGCCTGGGTTCTTTGATGAGCCTTTTCTTGATTTTTTTTTGTACAATGGGTAATATTTTCTCCTGCCGTTGTAGATCAAACATCACTGCTTCCTCTGTGTATAGCTCCTCAAAAGACTTATCAACCTGTGGCAGAGAAGAAACGGATGCTAGACATACACTGTAGTACTGGCAAATTGGGATTGAAGTCTTACACAAGGGAGGAATACTGCATAGATGACATTGAAATGTAGATGAATGATAGTTAAATGGAAGTTCTCTGCAACCTCAGAAGGGTATCACGCCTCCCTTCCGAACATGAGGAAGTATGGCCAAAAATTTGTGGTGATTTGTTTTTCGGTGCTTAGGCCGAACATAACTGCGTCCAAATAATCATCCCAATCCTTCGCCTTGTCTTTCACGAGCTTCGCCAGGGCTCTCAACAATCATTTCATAGAAACAACATAGATGCTCTAAAAGTTTGGAATATTCTGGGTGAAACTAAGATTTAATGGAAGAAATATCCAACAACTATAATTATACAGTAATCATTAACAAAGCTGTGATGACATGTTTGGGGTTTTTTTACCTCTGAATGCCAGAGTTGAGTCTCTCCACCAACCCATTTGTCTGGGGGTGGTATGGAGCACTAAGGCTTCTTTTAACTCCCAAAAGCCGGCAAACATCTGTGTTGATCTGTAAAAGTAGTTTGTAATTTAAGGCTTCAAGTATTTTCACATGTTTAGTCCTTTTAAACTTCACAATTTAGGTCAAGCAGTATTCTATCAAGAATATTATAGTCATCAATTGTATCAGTGAGAAGTAAAACACAATAATTCTAAACTAAATCATAAGTTTGTGTATCTTACATCAAACAAAAAGGTATATGCATACATTGTTGACAAATTATTTGCCCTGGTCAGTCAGGATTCTTTGTGGAACCTCAAGCTGATGGAAAAATTTGAGGATGCACCCTGTCACTTCTGCTGTTTTAGGTTTTAGGGCATATGCCTGTGCCCATCTGGTGCAGTAATCTACCATCACACAAATGTATTGGTTGCCTGTCTTGGTCTTCACCAGCCTGCCTATGAGGTCCATTCCGACCAGCTCAAAGGGGCATTTGGTCTTGAAGAGAAGAGTGGAGAACAATGTTAGCGTGGAGTAAACACACAAAAACTCGCACAAACACAGGGAGAATTATAGCTGCTGTGAGGCAATGGTTCGGAGACATGAAATTTTAGGTGAAATTTTCATATTTTTTACAACTAGTTTGACTTTGGTAGTCTCAAATGATTGACCTCTAAACAGCGAGGCATTATCCCTGCCAGAGTTTGAATAGGGCCACCTTTTCATGGGAGATTGCAGTGCTAGCCACCCCACCTCTCGCCAAGGATACATGCTGTGTAATTAAAATGCAAAAGGTGAAGTTCACCTTGATTGGCTTGTACTCTGTGCCTGCCTTTAGGTCAACCCTGCCCTTCTGTTGACAGGACGTGCATTCAGACACCTGAGTATAAAAAACATTGATCAATACAAAATATTTAACGGCTTAAAAGTTATGTCAGTATGGGTATGTGCAGAGTATGTTATTTAATTGTTTGACAAAGGGGAATGGGGTATATAGGCCAAAATGGTAAAGACTCTTTGATATATACTTGGGAATCAAATTGTTTATTTCAGCAATGAAGGCCAAAAATGAGGAAAAACCAAATCTTACCCATTTTTCAATGTCACCCGTCATGGAGGGCCCGTAACATCTCTTGGAAATTGCATCCCCTTGTTTTGATCTGGCCACAATGTGCGCCAATGCCCCACACGGGGCGGCGTGGCGCAGTGGGAGAGTGGTCGTGGTTCAATCCCCCCTCTTACCAGCCTCGTCACGTCCGTTGTGTCCTTGAGCAAGACACTTCACCCCTGCTCCTGATGGGTGCTGGTTAGCGCCTTGCATGGCAGCTGCCTCCATCAGTGTGTGAATGTGTGTGTGAATGGGTAAATGTGGAAGTAGTGTCAAAGTGCTTTGAGTACCTAGAAGGTAGAAAAGCGCAATACAAGTACAACCCATTTATCATTTATCACACACCACTTTGACTTTCAGCTCTTTGGCTGATCCTTTGTGGCGGAGGTAATATAGCATGCCATCCATGACAAATCAAAGCATTAATTGAAAGCTTATTTCTTACAATGAAAAGTAATATAGTGAAATACAAATATCTCTGATTTGAAATCCAGAGATTGCAGCAATGGTATTTGTTTAATGTTGAAATTTCAATGCTTTACTTGCTGTGCTCACCCCTAACAAAGTGAGCGGCCAGATTCAATACAAATGAAATGCAAAACTCACAAAGGGCGTGGGGGCAATGTATATTCATTCATGAAGGATCTATGTAGATTAAGATTTAGTCTTAGACTATTAAATTAATAAAATGAAAATATGGCTCCGAGACTGTTTATTTATTCCTCAAAAAAACAATACACGAGTAAATCCGCGACAAAAAATATCTTATCCATCACACAATCAACTCAGAGGATATGGGCACGGCCTCAAAGGGTCAATATTCGATGAGGCAGAGAATTGCCATCATACCAAAATATACAGAAAGTTTTTTTTTGGAACAAAAAATGGAAATTAACATTAATTTCACTTTTTCTTCAAGTTTCCATGGATTTAGGTTAAAAGGTGTACAATTTCAGACACATTTATGCACCTGAGTAAAGTTGCGCCACATTCTCGTGCTAGGATAGAGTCCATCTTAAGTATGAAAATCTACAAACACTGAATTATGCTGTAGTATAATGTAAAACTGTAAATTTAGAAAGGGAATACTTTGTTTTTCTTTAAATACATTAACACCATCACATTTTGTTATAATAATACTAAGTCGTTGAACTTCTTGAGGCAATTTGGCATTTGTTGGGGTAGTCATCAAGTGCGATGCTAGGTACCATAACTTGCCTTCTACTAAGTAGTTTGCCGCTTTTCTTTTCAGGTTGAAGCGCTTGTATTTTCCCTTCGGTAAGGTATTCCACCAATTCTCTATAGGTGCTTGATTCCATGATTTAGATTGGAGTCAAACTCTTCCGGAAATCACTGTTCCGTATAAATGATAAATGGGTTGTACTTGTATAGCGCTTTTCTGCCTTCAAGGTACTCAAAGCGCTTTGACACTACTTCCACATTTACCCATTCACACACACATTCACACACTGATGGAGGGAGCTGCCATGCAAGGCGCCAACCAGCACCCATCAGGAGCAAGGGTGAAGTGTCTTGCTCAGGACACAAAGGACGTGACGAGGTTGGTACTAGGTGGGATTTGAACCAGGGACCCTCGGGTTGCGCACGGCCACTCTCCCACTGCGCCACGCCGTCCCAAGAGTATAAGAGTTTGCCAATCTCGAAGCGATTCTGTATTGTTCTGTAACCGCTAATAAGTTGGAAGGTGGGCTTCAAACTGTTATGTTTGACTAAAGGGGAGGTGACGGCAAACGAACACCAGGTGGCAGTATGTTCAAAGATTTATTATATATAGTAAATATATACATAAATCTGTAGTACTAATAATAATAATAATAATAATAATAATAATAATAATAATACTAATACTGCTAATGAATAAACCAAGGAAATGAAGTCTGACCAAAACTCAAGTGTGTATGGTGTAAGGCTATGTGTGTAGATTAGATGGAGGATGTCTTACCAAAATGTTGACGAGAGTGAAGTAACGCGGAAGTCCGTGGGAAAACGTGTCCAAGCGGGAGGTCGAGAATCCAAAAGGCAGGCAAGGGGAATAACAGGGGATCCAGGAGAAACACGGGAAGAGTCAGGTACAGATGGCTATAATCCGGCCAGTGATGGCAGGTTGTCCAGGTCTATAAAGGCAGCTCCGTCATTACCATCAGGTGTGAAGTTTGCAGGTGACTGATTGCAGCTGGCGGCTGCTGCAGGGCGGGGACGCGCGCGGCTCGTTCCTGGATGTGTGCGCCCGTGGGCGTGTCCCGAGTGGCGCACAGATGGACGAGCGGCGCTGGCAGGGGTCTGAACCGTAACAGTACCCCCCTTCTTATGGACAGCTTCCAGATGTCCCACAGGTCGAAACACCAAGAGCACAGGAACAAAAGTCAAGGGAGGGCGGAGGGGCGAACTGGTGGTGGGTCGCCAGCCCAAGTGTCCCCAAATCCACCGGGGACGAGTCTGGTGGCGATGGCGAGTAGAATGCAGCTGACGCCGGCGAGGCGGGCAACCAAGGAACGGCCACCATCTTGGAAGTCGTGGAGGCGGACGCGAGTGACGCCATGGTGAGTCTCGCCAGAAACGAGGAGGTGACGTCTGAAGCGTGGAGGCATAGGAAGACGGCGGCGTGAAGGCAGCGGACGTCATCTGCGGCGTGGAAGCAGCGGAAGTCATCAAAGCCAAAGACGAGGAGGGCAGCTGAGGAGCTGGCCGATGTACTGAAGTCGGCGCTGCAGGCCGAGGAGCAGAGGTCGAGGCCAGCCTGGGAGCTGGTGGAGACACAGGGGCCAGCCAGGGAGCTGGTGGAAACGAGGGGTTAAGCCTTGGGGCAGGCACTAGTTCGGGTGCTAGCTCAGGGACTGCCGCTAGCTCGGAGGCTAGCTCGGAGACTACCGCTAGCTCGGGTACTGCTGCTAGCTCGGGTACTGCTGCTAGCTCGGGTACTGCCGCTAGCTCGGAGGCTAGCTCGGGGACTGCCGCTAGCTCGGAGGCTAACTGTGGGGCTGGTGCTAACTCAGGGGCTAGCTCGGGGACAGACGCTAGCTCGGAGGCTAGCTGTGGGGCTGGTGCTAGTTCGGGCGCTAACCTGGGGACTGGTGCCAGCTCAGAGGCTAGTCTGGGGACTGGAGCTAGCTCGGTCGCTAGCCAGGGAACTGGTGGCTGTGGCTGAGAAAAGCGGAAGACAGGTGGAATTAGTTTGGCAGGGGGTAGCCTGTCTGGGTGCCACTGCGCCGCCACACCAGCACAGCCACCAGTACTATCCCCCCCCTCCAAAATCGGATGCCAGACGCTTCCTGCAGACTGAGGAACAGTCTCTAAGGGTGGAAAGAGGGTGTCCAGGCGACGAGAAAATTCCTCTTTGCTAATATTGCTACTGAACATCCCCTTCCAAGACATGTTGACGGGACAAGACAAATCCTCCCGTGTGGAGCAAAAAAAAAGAAAGTGAATGGGAGAAGAGGAGGAGAAAGAAAAAAAATTCACAGGGGGCTGAACGAAAGTCACTGGGGCAGGGCTAAGGTACCGTCAGGTCCCTAATCAATTGGCCGGATTATACTGTTATGTTTGACTAAAGGGGAGGTGACGGCAAACGAACACCAGGTGGCAGTATGTTCAAAGATTTATTATATATAGTAAATATATACATAAATCTGTAGTACTAATAATAATAATAATAATAATAATAATAATAATACTAATACTGCTAATGAATAAACCAAGGAAATGAAGTCTGACCAAAACTCAAGTGTGTATGGTGTAAGGCTATGTGTGTAGATTAGATGGAGGATGTCTTACCAAAATGTTGACGAGAGTGAAGTAACGCGGAAGTCCGTGGGAAAACGTGTCCAAGCGGGAGGTCGAGAATCCAAAAGGCAGGCAAGGGGAATAACAGGGGATCCAGGAGAAACACGGGAAGAGTCAGGTACAGATGGCTATAATCCGGCCAGTGATGGCAGGTTGTCCAGGTCTATAAAGGCAGCTCCGTCATTACCATCAGGTGTGAAGTTTGCAGGTGACTGATTGCAGCTGGCGGCTGCTGCAGGGCGGGGACGCGCGCGGCTCGTTCCTGGATGTGTGCGCCCGTGGGCGTGTCCCGAGTGGCGCACAGATGGACGAGCGGCGCTGGCAGGGGTCTGAACCGTAACACAAACTGGATAAAGCCAAATGTTTCAAGTGCCTTGGTATGGCGCCACCTCCTGTTAATAGTGTGAAATGCCATAAGCTTACGCCCAGTTGGCTGGGCAAAACTCCTACGGGCTTATCGGAAAATGTAACATTAGTGTGTCCTGATTCTGTGGGTCCAAATGAGAAAAAGTGTATGGAGATGAAGGGAGGGGGGTGTAAAAAGGGCGGGAAATTGTAATTTTGGTGCCTGGCTTAAAGGCCTACTAAAACCCACTACTACCGACCACGCAGTCTGATAGTTTATATATCAATGATGAAATATTAACATTGCAACACATGCCAATACGGCCTTTTTAGTTTACTAAATTGCAATTTTAAATTTCGCGCGAAGTATCCTGTTGAAAACGTCGGTGTGATGCCGCGTGCGTGTGACGTCACGGATTGTAGCGGACATTTTGTTCCAGCCCGATCCCAGCTATAAGTCGTCGGCTTTAATCGCATACTTACACAGTATTCTGGACATCTGTGTTGCTGAATCTTTTGCAATTTGTTCAATCAATAATGGAGACGTCAAAGAAGAAAGATGTAGGTGGGAAGCGATGTATTGCGGCTGCCTTTAGTAACACAAACACAGCCGGTGTTTCCTTGTTTACATTCCCGAAAGATGACATGAACCTTTACTATGGAACAGAGGGGTCAAGCGAACATGGTTCCCTACCACATGTCAACTGGCAGGTTTCGGTGAGAATATTGTGGTAATAAGTCGGCTCTTATCGTAGACATTCATTGTGCACCTGTCAAAGAGGCAGCTGCGGACTCTCTTGCCTACTCCGACCGGCCGCCCCCGGATGTGGGATGCTTACACCGTGGAGGAAGGGGAAAAAAAAAGCTCAGCCCAGCCCCAACGGCTGCTTTCGCTTCGCCTCGCCGAGAAACGTGGCTTCCCTCAGAGACGGTGGCGGGCACCACACCTGTGGCCACACCCCTCCGACTTTCAGGTATGACTATATATTTGTTACGCGTGCGCCGCATAGTGAATGCGGGAGGAAAGCCACCTCTCGATGCAGGGGATCAGAACAAGCAGGATAGAATGTAAGAACAGGTTTAAATATAAAATACAAAGTAACACTTGTACAAAGGGGTAAAAATAAGCTCGGGGAGCTAGGCTAACGCTAGCAACAGGCAGAGTTCAGAGTTCAAATGCGCGAGCCGCGCGCGCAGAGGCTAAGCTACACTTAGCAGACAGAACACAGATAGACAAAACTCACGTAACTGTTGCGGGTGGCAAACAAACTGGCCATCAGAACAAAGGTATCAGGCGGTCTTAAATACTAAAATCATAATTACAAACAGGTGAAGGCGCCAGTGTAGGTGAAGCAAATGAGGTTGTCATGGTGACGAATACAAAACAAGGAAGTGCTCAACTCAGGAAAACAGCAGAGTCCAAAACATGATCAAAAGAGAACACAATAGCAAACAACAAACGATCCAAGTAGTGGATCGTAACAATATTTTCACTAAAACGCGAGTAACACAATAAGCAGATAAGGGATTTTCCAGAATTATCCTAGTAAATGTGTCTAATAACATCTGAATCGCTCCCACTGCCCTCGTCTTTTTTTGTCTTTTTTTTGTAGTCCTTCACTCTCACTAGCCTTATCCACGAATCTTTCATCCTCGCTCAAATTAATGGGGAAATCGTCGCTTTCTCGGTCTGAATCGCTTTCGCTGCTGGTGGCCATGATTGTAAACAATGTGCGGATGTAAGGAGCTCCACAACCGGTGATATCACGTGCACATCGTCTGCTACTTCTGGTACAGGCAAGGCTTTTTTATTAGCGAGCAAAAGTTGCAAACTTTATCGTCAATGTTCACAACTAAATCCTTTCAGCAAAAATATGGCAATATCGCGAAATGATCATAGAATGGACCTGTTATACCCGTTTAAATAAGAAAATCTCATTTCAGTAGGCCTTTAAGAATAGGGAGGTTACAGCCATAACAAACAGAACAACCGCATGTGCATGTATAGCCTTATCTATATTGGAAAATGTATGAGTGTGAGAGAGAATCAACAGCTGATACAATGGACTCATACTATAATGAAAGCAAGTGATTGATTTCAAGAATATGTGTAATGTATTAATGCCGAAATTCTGACAACTGACGTTTCAGCATTAAGGATAGTTTACGCCATTTACGCAAGCGTTCTTCTTCTCCTCCTCTTTGGCCTTGCCGTTTAACCATCAAACAAACACCATGGGAACATCACCCCCTGGAGTCACAAATTCCGATGGGTAACAGATTTCGGTACAACACCGGCACAGCATCTTTAAATTTGAAGGATTCACCCCACGTTGGCGGCACCGAGCTGCACAGGTGCGGGTGCCGCGAGTGCAGGGTCTCTCATCGGGGACGATTTCCGGTACAGGGTAACCTGATGGATCCCGGACGGCCAGAAAGCAACAAAGGAACTGCTTAATCCGTTTCCCGTCCAGGCAGCGCTGGAAGAGCACGCCAACAGTACTCTGCTTTACCCGCCAGCCACTACGGGTGCCGCGGCGACGCTTCCGCGGAATGTTCGGGCCTGGAAACTGGAAGAGGTGAGCTGGTATACCTGACAGCAACAGGGGCACTTCATTTGGACCAGCAAAATCAAAAGAAAAAATATTTTTGATAGGTGGTCAAAAAAACAACAATTCTTGGCGATCATACTCCAGCAGTGACTCAAACTGTTTAGTGCAGCAGGACAAAATCAACAAAAACTGAAAGCAGACAGAGCAGCAGACAGCAAGCCACACACGACGGCGCCATCTGGGAATAATTAATTTGGACCGTACAAGCGCTTCTACCTTAACCGCAATACGTTTAGTGATCAGATCTATGCATATGTCAGGACAAAAACAAGTGAGGAACTCCGACTGGTGTGCTCGCTGGAATTTTTCATGCCAAAATACAGCCTGGAAAAACTTTAGATAAAACTGTTGTCAAGTTTTGTGCAAATAAATGTGGTGCATTCAAGTACAACATAAAAAAAATTTTCCGGATGAAATTCCGAGAATAAAATGCCATTTGTGTATGTGACAAGTTTGTGTCGCGGGGTTCTTCAGGACCGAAGAATCAGCCAATCTTCCAGTTGACAATTCTTTTAATGACTTTTCACACAATATTTCTTCTTTTTCTCATTCAACAATGTCTTTTCTTTCCTTTTTCGTTATGACAGAATTTCTTCTTTTCGTTCATTCACCAAATCTTTTCAGTTGGTTCACTCACAATCTTTTTAAACTGCTTCTTTGCCTCCAGCGTCTCTTCCCTCAGCCGCCCCTCGCGTGGTCTCGTCTGGCTTTTCAGGCCAGCCCTGTGTTGTGCCGAATTCTGCACCCCCGCCGTAAAATGCACCCCCTGTCGGGAGCGCGCTTACGTCACTCGGTTGCGTCACCCGTCTCGAAAAGTAGCTAAACTCGGCTAAAATCGCCTCTTTCGGCATAAAAATGTACATAACAAGGTGAATAATCCAAGTTGTCTTTACTTTGGATATATTAATGGATGGATTAATTGTGATTCTTTAATGATTTCGCCGCCATTGCCTTTAATGATTTCGTCGTCATTCAATCGCCTCTTTCGGCAGAAAAATGTACATAACAAGGTGAATAATCCAAGTTGTGTTTACTTTGGATTTATTAATGGATGGATTAATTGTGAGCCTTTAATGATTTCGCCACCATTCAGATAAGGCGAAACAATAACCATTTAATATAGGAATATTTGCTGTCCCGAAAATGTATTGAAGTATTGTATTAAAGAATATATACACCAAAGTAAGCCTCTATATGTACTTTTTTAGAGACATCAAGGAGAACAAATGTTTGCTGCTTCACTCGACGGGATCCAATACATGTATTTTAAAAATATGACATTTTCTTTAACTGTAAGAAGCTCATGGGTGGATGGATGAATACATTAATAAATGAATGCATCTGATACCTATCGTTGTTTTGATTTTAAGAATTTTCAAACTGAACATTCACAAATAACTTTACCAAAAGTACCCGAAATACCAGAGATGGAGTTATGGTGGGGGTGCATTTTCAGTGAAGAGTTGATTCCAGCTGCCTGAACATCTATCTATCTCTGGCTAGGATGGTCGTAGAGACATGAAACTCACCCTAGTAACTCATCCTTACCCCCTCTGTATACTGTGAAAACCATGTGATGATTGGACCTCCACAGGCGAAGTTAGGGGGGGGTGCATTTTCAGGCAGCACCAACAGCCCACCTGCCGGAAAATGCACCCCCTAGCTATCTCTGGCTAGGATGGTCGTAGAGACATGAAACTCACCCTAGTAACTCATCCTTACCCCCTCTGTATACTGTGAAAACCATGTGATGATTGGACCTCCACAGGCAGCACCAACAGCCCACCTGCCGGAAAATGCATCCCCTATCTATCTCTGGCTAAGTTGCTTGTAGAGACATGAAACTCACCCTGGTGACTCATCCTTACCCCATCTGTATACTGTGAAAACCATGTGATGATTGGACCCCCACAGGCGGAGTTAGGGGGGGGTGCATTTTCAGGCAGCACCAATGGCCCACCTGCCGGAAAATGCATCCCCTATCTATCTCTGGCTAGGTTGCTCGTAGAGACATGAAACTCACCCTGGTGACTCATCCTTACCCCCTCTGTATACTGTGAAAACCATGTGATGATTGGACCTCCACAGGCGGAGTTAGGGGGGGGTGCATTTTCAGGCAGCACCAATAGCCCACCTGCCGGAAAATGCATCCCCTATCTATCTCTGGCTAGGTTGCTCGTAGAGACATGAAACTCACCCTGGTGACTCATCCTTACCCCCTCTGTATACTGTGAAAACCATGTGATGATTGGACCTCCACAGGCGGAGTTAGGGGGGGGTGCATTTTCAGGCAGCACCAACAGCCCACCTGCCGGAAAATGCACCCCCTAGCTATCTCTGGCTAGGATGGTCGTAGAGACATGAAACTCACCCTAGTAACTCATCCTTACCCCATCTGTATACCGTGAAAACCATGTGATGATTGGACCTCCACAGGCAGCACCAACAGCCCACCTGCCGGAAAATGCATCCCCTATCTATCTCTGGCTACGTTGCTCGTAGAGACATGAAACTCAACCTGGTGACTCATCCTTACCCCATTTGTATACTGTGAAAACCATGTGATGATTGGACCCCCACAGGCGGAGTTAGGGGGGGGTGCATTTTCAGGCAGCACCAATAGCCCACCTGCCGGAAAATGCACCCCCTAGCTATCTCTGGCTAGGATGGTCGTAGAGACATGAAACTCACCCTAGTAACTCATCATTACCCCATCTGTATACTGTGAAAACCATGTGATGATTGGACCTCCACAGGCGGAGTTGGGGGGGGTGCATTTTCAGGCAGCACCAATACCCCACCTGCCGGAAAATGCAGCCCCTAGCTATCTCTGGCTAGGATGGTCGTAGAGACATGAAACTCACCCTAGTAACTCATCCTTACCCCATCTGTATACTGTGAAAACCATGTGATGATTGGACCTCCACAGGCGGAGTTAGGGGGGGGTGCATTTTCAGGCAGCACCAATAGCCCACCTGCCGGAAAATGCATCCCCTAGCTATCTCTGGCTAGGATGGTCGTAGAGACATGAAACTCACCCTGGTGACTCATCCTTACCCCATCTGTATACTGTGAAAACCATGTGATGATTGGACCCCCACAGGTGGAGTTAGGGGGGGGTGCATTTTCAGGCAGCACCAATAGCCCACCTGCCGGAAAATGCATCCCCTATCTATCTCTGGCTAGGTTGCTCGTAGGGACATGAAACTCACCCTGGTGACTCATCCTTACCCCATCTGTATACTGTGAAAACAATGTGATGATTGGACCCCCACAGGCGGAGTTAGGGGGGGGGTGCATTTTCAGGCAGCACCAATAGCCCACCTGCCGGAAAATGCATCCCCTAGCTATCTCTGGCTAGGATGGTCGTAGAGACATGAAACTCACCCTGGTGACTCATCCTTACCCCATCTGTATACTGTGAAAACCATGTGATGATTGGACCTCCACAGGCGGAGTTAGGGGGGGGGTGCATTTTCAGGCAGCACCAACAGCCCACCTGCCGGAAAATGCATCCCCTATCTATCTCTGGCTAGGATGGTCGTAGAGACATGAAACTCACCCTGGTGACTCATCCTTACCCCATCTGTATACTGTGAAAACCATGTGATGATTGGACCTCCACAGGCGGAGTTAGGGGGGGTGCATTTTCAGGCAGCACCAACAGCCCACCTGCCGGAAAATGCATCCCCTATCTATCTCTGGCTAGGATGGTCGTAGAGACATGAAACTCACCCTGGTGACTCATCCTTACCCCATCTGTATACTGTGAAAACCATGTGATGATTGGACCTCCACAGGCGGAGTTAGGGGGGGGTGCATTTTCAGGCAGCACCAATAGCCCACCTGCCGGAAAATGCATCCCCTAGCTATCTCTGGCTAGGATGGTCGTAGAGACATGAAACTCACCCTGGTGACTCATCCTTACCCCATCTGTATACTGTGAAAACCATGTGATGATTGGACCCCCACAGGCGGAGTTAGGGGGGGGTGCATTTTCAGGCAGCACCAATAGCCCACCTGCCGGAAAATGCATCCCCTATCTATCTCTGGCTAGGTTGCTCGTAGAGACATGAAACTCACCCTGGTGACTCATCCTTACCCCATCTGTATACTGTGAAAACCATGTGATGATTGGACCCCCACAGGCGGAGTTAGGGGGGGGTGCATTTTCAGGCAGCACCAATAGCCCACCTGCCGGAAAATGCATCCCCTATCTATCTCTGGCTAGGTTGCTCGTAGAGACATGAAACTCACCCTGGTGACTCATACTTACCCCATCTGTATACTGTGAAAACAATGTGATGATTGGACCCCCACAGGCGGAGTTAGGGGGGGGTGCATTTTCAGGCAGCACCAATAGCCCACCTGCCGGAAAATGCATCCCCTAGCTATCTCTGGCTAGGATGGTCGTAGAGACATGAAACTCACCCTGGTGACTCATCCTTACCCCATCTGTATACTGTGAAAACCATGTGAACATTGGACCTCCACAGGCGGAGTTAGGGGGGGGGGGTGCATTTTCAGGCAGCACCAACAGCCCACCTGCCGGAAAATGCATCCCCTATCTATCTCTGGCTAGGATGGTCGTAGAGACATGAAACTCACCCTGGTGACTCATCCTTACCCCATCTGTATACTGTGAAAACCATGTGATGATTGGACCTCCACAGGCGGAGTTAGGGGGGGTGCATTTTCAGGCAGCACCAACAGCCCACCTGCCGGAAAATGCATCCCCTATCTATCTCTGGCTAGGATGGTCGTAGAGACATGAAACTCACCCTGGTGACTCATCCTTACCCCATCTGTATACTGTGAAAACCATGTGATGATTGGACCCCACAGGCGGAGTTAGGGGGGGGTGCATTTTCAGGCAGCACCAATAGCCCACCTGCCGGAAAATGCACCCCCTAGCTATCTCTGGCTAGGATGGTCGTAGAGACATGAAACTCACCCTAGTAACTCATCCTTACCCCCTCTGTATACTGTGAAAACCATGTGATGATTGGACCTCCACAGGCGGAGTTAGGGGGGGGTGCATTTTCAGGCAGCACCAATAGCCCACCTGCCGGAAAATGCATCCCCTAGCTATCTCTGGCTAGGATGGTCGTAGAGACATGAAACTCACCCTAGTAACTCATCCTTACCCCATCTGTATACTGTGAAAACCATGTGATGATTGGACCTCCACAGGCGGAGTTAGGGGGGGGTGCATTTTCAGGCAGCACCAATAGCCCACCTGCCGGAAAATGCATCCCCTAGCTATCTCTGGCTAGGATGGTCGTAGAGACATGAAACTCACCCTGGTGACTCATCCTTACCCCATCTGTATACTGTGAAAACCATGTGATGATTGGACCCCCACAGGCGGAGTTAGGGGGGGGTGCATTTTCAGGCAGCACCAATAGCCCACCTGCCGGAAAATGCATCCCCTATCTATCTCTGGCTAGGTTGCTCGTAGAGACATGAAACTCACCCTGGTGACTCATCCTTACCCCATCTGTATACTGTGAAAACCATGTGATGATTGGACCCCCACAGGCGGAGTTAGGGGGGGGTGCATTTTCAGGCAGCACCAATAGCCCACCTGCCGGAAAATGCATCCCCTAGCTATCTCTGGCTAGGATGGTCGTAGAGACATGAAACTCACCCTGGTGACTCATCCTTACCCCATCTGTATACTGTGAAAACCATGTGATGATTAGACCTCCACAGGCGGAGTTAGGGGGGGGTGCATTTTCAGGCAGCACCAACAGCCCACCTGCCGGAAAATGCATCCCCTATCTATCTCTGGCTAGGATGGTCGTAGAGACATGAAACTCACCCTGGTGACTCATCCTTACCCCATCTGTATACTGTGAAAACCATGTGATGATTGGACCTCCACAGGTGAAGTTAGGGGGGGGTGCATTTTCAGGCAGCACCAACAGCCCACCTGCCGGAAAATGCATCCCCTATCTATCTCTGGCTAGGATGGTCGTAGAGACATGAAACTCACCCTGGTGACTCATCCTTACCCCATCTGTATACTGTGAAAACCATGTGATGATTGGACCTCCACAGGCAGAGTTAGGGGGGGGTGCATTTTCAGGCAGCACCAACAGCCCACCTGCTGGAAAATGCATGTTTTTCCCCTCTAAACTCTCTCCCTTTGTTTATAATGCCAATTTTTTGCTGGATTTAGTCTCTATAAACTCCAAGGAAAACAATACCCGGCTGGGGACAATTTTTGAAATCGGTCTCCAAACTAAGGCATGCGGGCCGAAAGCGGCCCTCCGGCGTCTAAAATCCGGCCCCTGGATTTTTATTCATTTTTTGAATTTTTGGGACATGGGGGACTTGTGGGAATCCATCCCAGGCAAGATTTTTGAACATTTTGAGGACTTTTGCCTACTTTCCCAACTTTCCCCCCCACTTCCATTGTGACTTTGCGGTGTGCGCTATGGACATGCTGGGCATCCCTTGACTCGGGTGGCCAGCTGCGGGACTTGTGTGATTGATTTTTTAAAACTTTGAGGACTTTTGCCTACTTTCCCAGCTTTTCCCCCACTTCCAGTCAGTTGTGGTGTATCGCTATACATGGGCTATTATTAGGAAGAGGCGTTTATTTGGTAATATACAGTATATATATATATATATATATATATATATATATATATATTTATATTTATATAGATATACATATATATCTATATCTATATATACTACACACACATCGTGATATGTATATATGTATACATATATATATATACATATTTATATGTATATATACAACAATGTGTGTGTGTGTGTGTGTGTAATATATACATATATATATAGGTGCGGCATGGCGTAGTGGGTAGAGCGGCCGGCCAGAAACCTGTGAGTTTCAGGTTCGCTTCCCACCTATTGACATCCAAAAAAAATCACTGCCTTGGGCAGGACACTTCCCCCTTGCCCCCGGTGCCGCTCACACTGGTGAATGAATGATGAATGTATGATTGGTGGTGGTCGGAGGGGGCGTAGGCACAAACTGGCAGCCACGCTTCCGTCAGTCTACCCCAGGGCAGCTGTGGCTACATATGTAGCTTACCACCACCAGGTGTGAATGAATGTTGGGTCCCACTTCTCTGTGAGCGCTATATATTATAAACATAATGAATACATCGGTATTACTTTAATATAATCTGAAACCAGTCTTGTAATTAAATATTTTTTTGTCAGATCAGAGGAGAAGAAATATAATTTCTTATCAAACAAGATATAATGCAATTTTTTTTTGATACAAACAAATAACAATTTCCCTTGTGGGTTGTACATTCAAAGTAACAAAAATAGAACCAGCCGAGTTTTTTTTTTATGTTTATTTATAAATTTCAACATTTACAAATAGTTGAGAAAAAAATAATCACAATAAGTCCAACAACAGTATAAAAAATTACAAAACATAAAAACAGAACAAAACAGCGCCAGGAAGTTGTAAATTCAAAGTAACTAAAATAGAATACAAAAAAAACCTATATACAATAAACAAAGTGCAAAGCCCTATAGGCTCATCCAAATTCAGTAAATAACTTAAAATTTAAAAACATTTAAGTTTAAGACGGCGAAATCATTAAAGGCACTTGAATGACGGCAAACTCATTAAAGGCTCACAATTTTTAAACATTCACAAGTAAGGAAAACTTGGATTATTTCAACTTTTTATGTACTTTTTTATGCTGAAAGAGGCGAATTCCGAGCCGAGTTTGGACACTTTTCGAGACGAGTGATGCAAGCGAGTGACGGATTTTGGACGCCGGCGGGCCGCTTTCGGCCCGCATGCCTTAGTTTGGAGACCGATTTCAAAAATTGTCCCCAGCCGGGTATTGTTTTCCTTGGAGTTTATAGAGACTAAATCCAGCAAAAAATTGGCATTATAAACAAAGGGAGAGAGTTTAGAGGGGAAAAACATGCATTTTCCAGCAGGTGGGCTGTTGGTGCTGCCTGAAAATGCACCCCCCCCTAACTCCGCCTGTGGGGGTCCAATCATCACATGGTTTTCACAGTATACAGAGGGGGTAAGGATGAGTTACTAGGGTGAGTTTCATGTCTCTACGACCATCCTAGCCAGAGATAGCTAGGGGATGCATTTTCCGGCAGGTGGGCTATTGGTGCTGCCTGAAAATGCACCCCCCCCCTAACTCCGCCTGTGGAGGTCCAATCATCACATGGTTTTCACAGTATACAGATGGGGTAAGGATGAGTTACTAGGGTGAGTTTCATGTCTCTACGACCATCCTAGCCAGAGATAGCTAGGGGATGCATTTTCCGGCAGGTGGGCTATTGGTGCTGCCTGAAAATGCACCCCCCCCCCCTAACTCCACCTGTGGAGGTCCAATCATCACATGGTTTTCACAGTATACAGATGGGGTAAGGATGAGTTACTAGGGTGAGTTTCATGTCTCTACGAGCAACCTAGCCAGAGATAGATAGGGGATGCATTTTCCGGCAGGTGGGCTATTGTGCTGCCTGAAAATGCACCCCCCCCTAACTCCGCCTGTGGGGGTCCAATCATCACATGGTTTTCACAGTATACAGATGGGGTAAGGATGAGTCACCAGGGTGAGTTTCATGTCTCTACGACCATCCTAGCCAGAGATAGATAGGTGTTCAGGCAGCTGAAATCAACTCTTCACTGAAAATGCACCCCCACCATAACTCCATCTCTGGTATTTCGGGTACTTTTGGTAAAGTTATTTGTGAATGTTCAGTTTGAAAATTCTTAAAATCAAAACAACGATATGTATCAGATGCATTCATTTATTAATGTATTCATCCATCCACCCATGAGCTTCTTACAGTTAAAGAAAATGTCATATTTTTAAAATACATGTATTGGATCCCGTCGAGTGAAGCAGCAAACATTTGTTCTCCTTGATGTCTCTAAAAAAGTACATATAGAGGCTTACTTTGGTGTATATATTCTTTAATACAATACTTCAATACATTTTCGGGACAGCAAATATTCCTATATTAAATGGTTATTGTTTTCGCCTTATCTGAATGGTGGCGAAATCATTAAAGGCTCACAATTAATCCATCCATTAATATATCCAAAGTAAACACAACTTGGATTATTTCACCTTGTTATGTACATTTTTATGCCGAAAGAGGCGATTGAATGACGACGAAATCATTAAAGGCAATGGCGGCGAAATCATTAAAGAATCACAATTAATCCATCCATTAATATATCCAAAGTAAAGACAACTTGGATTATTCACCTTGTTATGTACATTTTTATGCCGAAAGAGGCGATTTTAGCCGAGTTTAGCTACTTTTCGAGACGGGTGATGCAACCGAGTGACGTAAGCGCGCTCCCGACAGGGGGTGCATTTTACGGCGGGGGTGCAGAATTCGGCACAACACCGGGCCGCGCGGAGAACACATCAGAAAAGCGCTTTTGGAGCGCTGCAACATCCGCTTTCTGTTTGAGCGTGAGGTGATCATCACATGGGAGGGGAGGGGAAGGGGCAGTGCGCGGGACCTCTGGCCCCAACTCCTCCTCCTCTCTTACTACCGTCACCATGGAAACAGGCTCCGCCTCCTTCCATGCTTTCAGCAGATTGAGGTGGTAAATTTGGGTGTCTCCGCCTCGGTCCGAGCGCCGAACCTCATAGTCCACTCCCCCCACTTGCCGTGTGACCTCAAAGGGTCCTTGCCATCGCGCAAGTAATTTAGAGCTGGAACTTGGAAGGAATAAAATGACTTTTTCTCCCGGTGCAAATTTTCGCAGCTGGGTTCCCTGGTTGTACGTGCGTTTTTGGCGTTCTTGGGCTTGGAGCAAATTATCCTGTGATAAGTGCCCCAATGTGTGGAGTTTTGCTCTCAAGTCCATAACGTACTGGACTTCAGTTTTACTGGAGCTTGGACCTTCCTCTCAGCTTTCCTTAATTATGTCCAGCACTCCACGCGGCTTCGTGCCGTACAACAACTCGATTGGTGTAAAACCTAGGGAGGACTGGGGTACCTCCCGCATCGCAAACATGAGGGGATCCAGCCATTTGTCCCAATTTGGTTTGTCCTTGTGCGTGAATTTACGGATCATTGTTTTTAGCGTTTTGTTCAACCGTTCCACCAGCCCATCTGTTTGGGGGTGATACACGCTGGTGCGGATCGCTTTGATACCCAGTAATCCGTATAGTTCCTTTACTGTGCGTGACATAAAGGACGGGCCCTGGTCGGTCAGGATCTCTTTCGGGATCCCGACCCTGGAGATAATTTGAAACAGCGCTTGCGCTACGCTCCTTGCGGAGATGGAGCGCAGAGGCACTGCTTCGGGATAGCGCGTTGCGTAATCCACTAGGACTAACACAAAGCGATATCCCCGTGAGCTCGGGTGAAATGGCCCGATGAGGTCCATGCCTATTCTTTCGAATGGGACCTCTATAAGTGGTAATGGGCGCAAGGGCGCCTTTGGGACGGCCGCTGGATTTACCAGTTGGCATTCCGGGCAGGCGGCACACCAGCGTCGCACGTCTGCCCGAATGCCCGGCCAATAGAACCGGGCCATTACCCGATTAAGTGTTTTGTCGTAACCCATATGTCCAGCCATTGGGTTCACATGCGCAGCCTGTAAAACAATTTCCCGGTGGCGTTTCAGCACCAGCAACTGGATGATTTCTTCTCCCGGAGTGTCATGGGTCACTCTATACAGCTTATCTCTCATTATGGAGAAATGCGGGAATACCCGCGCTGCTCCCGGGCGCATTAGCTGACCGTCGATATGGTCGACTTGGTCCCAGGCCGCGCGCAAAGTTTCGTCTCGCGACTGCTCGAGGGGAAAATCCTCCGTGGGATGCCAATAGGAGGCCGGGGGGGCGTCCCGCGAAGCCCCCGCCGGTTCCCGTTCGGCAGTGTCGGAAGGCCCCGCCTCGCCACTGAGAACCGCGCGGATACTCCCCTTTTCCTACAGTCCGTGAACGCCTCCCCACACATTGCGTCACGAGAAGTGGAAACCCCGGCCAATTTGTCCCTAATATTATGGGAGGCGTAAGGTGCGCACTTACAGCAACCTTCACACTATGCTTTTGTCCCCGATGCCAAATTTTTACTGGAACAATGGGATACGTGTGCACATCCCCATGAATACACCTAATTCGCCCCTGTGTTGCCTGCCTCAACGCCCCGGGTCGAACCAGGTTTTGGTGGATCATGGATTGTTTGCACCCCGAATCCACCATCGCCCGGTATATACTCCCTTTAACCCTTACCGGGACACAGTATGCCTCCCCTGGATCGGAGGCGGGTGCTGGGGGCTCGACAACCCGTATCACTTGCCCCACCTCCATCAGTGAGCAGTCCCTTCTCACGTGACCAGGTTGGCCACACCCCCAGCACACCGGCCCTGGCGTTCGAGGTGCCGTCTGCGGGGGAAGCCCCTTTTGCGCAGCGCCGGGATCCTGGACAGAAGGAGGAACATGACAAGTATTATAATCCCCATGCCCCCCCTTTGATGGTGCTGGAGAAGGATGTGTGTGTGTGTGTGTGTGTGTGTGTGTGTGTGTGTGTGTGTGTGTGTGTGTGTATGTGTGTGTGTATGTGTGTGTGTATGCATGCTGTCGCTGTGGTTTCGAATACATCGAGGAATATTTGCGGGTCCTCCCTCTCCGACATCCTCTGCATGGAGGTCCCCTTCTCCTTCTCCTTTCCTCCGGTCTGGCTCACCAGTGCTTGCAGTACCTGCGTCTGTTGCATACTTGCCTCCATCTGCTGCTGGGTGGCTGCCGACACCTCCGCCAGCACTCTTCCCAGCGCCTCCAGAGGGGTTGTGGTCGTCATCTTTCCTCGGTCCTCGCTTGGTTGGGCGCCAATGTGACATGTTTGTGTCGCGGGGTTCTTCATGACCGAAGAATCAGAGCCGAACTTCCAGTTGACGATTCTTTTAATGACTTTTCACACAATATTTCTTCTTTTTTCTCATTCAACAATGTCTTCTTTTCTTTTTCGTTATGACAGAATTTCTTCTTTTCGTTCATTCACCAAGTCTTTTCAGTTGGTCACTCAGAATCTTTTTAAACTGTTTCTTTGCCTCGAGCGTCTCTTCCCTCATCCGCCCCTCGCGTGGTCTCGTCTGGCTTTTCAGCCCCGCCCTGCAGTCACCATCGCTGCTAAATAGAGACAGGTGATTAGATAACTCGTTGCAGCTGAGGTGTCCACTCACCTGTCATCTTGCTTCCAGCCGGCTCCTGTGCATGCCCCGTCCACAGGCGGCACGTGACCACGCCCCTCCTCTCACAGTGTATAAATATCGGGGTCTTTTATTGACTTAATTTCAATGATGTAAGCGAGTGATTCATCATAATCCATCCATATTCCAAAATGTCATTAATCTGAATAAAAAGTTAATAATTTGACAGCCCTAATATTTACATTAAATGACATTTCAATGTTTGATTAAATTGTGCTTAATCAACTGAATACCTACCCAACTAGGAATTGAATATTTGATGCAACTTTTGTAATGATCTATTTGGTTTCCTCAAGCCTATTTTTTTTACATGCACCTGTGTTCCATTTAGTATATACTAAGTGATTATTACAGGAAACTGCACTTTTTTTTTTTTTTTTTTTTGCCTATCGTTCACAATCATTTTAAGAGACAAGAAGACACTATTTTTCAAACAAAAATTGTCTTGTTTAATTCTACTTCTAAATCATAGCTGCGGACCGGTCAACGCTTGATAATTTTTTTCTTTGTCATGAAAAAGGGAGGTTTTTGTCATGAAAAAAGGAGATTTTTTTTGTTGTGCACTAATTGTAAGTGTATCTTGTGTTTTTCATGTTGATTTAATAAAAAAAAAAAAATAGAAAAAAATATATATATATATTTTTAAATAAAATAAAATTAAAAATGTATAAAAAATTCTTCTGCTGCCCGGTGGTTGGGGAGCACTGCTCTAAATCATTTAAAAGATGCATTAAAAAATCGCCAACATTACTTCATTTACATTCCGTAATTTGTATAATAACCAAGGTGTAGCGATATTGTTATTGTAAGAGTGAACACGTAGTAACACATTGGCTTGCTTCGGTATTAGTCGTAAAAGCTAACCACGGAAAGAGATAAGCTAGCTTCTACGTCAGCACGAAACACGTTTGAGTTTGTATCATATTACAGTATCTGTAATGTATTTCATGTTTTGTTTGTACAGTTTGTACAGTGATGTGTTGCACGTATTATGAGCAGTAGTATAGTCACTTACCCGATGGACAGTTGTCTGTTTAGTCAAGCTGACCGGCAACGTTTCCTGTAGATTTTGGTAAATGAACCATTAATTTGGTATAGCTTGGCTCAAAGTTCCAGATTTGCAGCGTGACCATGTCGTACTCTGTCGGCTTACCTCTGCTCCAATGTTTCAGCCTCTTCTTCTTTCTGCAGCACTTCATCCTCCATATATTCAGCTTCAAAAAGATAAGGTTGTGAATCCTCATCTGTCCAAAAATAGTCATCTTCGTTGTCTGTTACCAAGTCTGTGATGATTAGAACACACATTAGAGTTTAATTCCGGGAGTAGGAACATATGTGTTGCAGGATGTTGGAAGCGCACTGCTATGGAAATGGAAATACCGTAAATATACCGAAGAATTGGTTCCGGCTGTGCATAAAATGACCAAAATACGGTAAATCTTGAACATATTGCATACTGTTATGAACGTGTCTGTTACTACATTATATATACACTTGCAGTGTGTGTATAAAACTTTGATGGAGGGTTTTGAAGTTTTTTTAGAGGGCTTGCAAGCGTTTTATCATCTTTAAAATCCTAAAAAAAATAAAATAAAGACATATGCTCTTGTCTCTAATAATGATTGTGAATGTTAGGAACATTCCAAAAAAGGTGCAGTTCTCCTTTAACGACAACAACGTTTTTTGGTAACGTCTGATAAACCAAACACTCCACTAGATAGAGCAGCTCTTCTTAATCACACTTTCGCCAACTTGCTGTTTGTCAAAAGAGTAGAAGGAATGGTTATTTGCCAAGAATTTGTTGCAGTCCTGCTTGATGATGAATAAAATACATTCGAGCAACTTGCTCTGTAAATCTGTTTTGGGGTTGGGGAGAAAACAAATTATAATATTGTAGTCAACATTAACCACAGTTAATGAATGTAATAAATATCTGAATAATTTTAATACATTATGGACTTTTGTCTCAATGTTTTGCTTAGTTTTAATGTGGGATTTCAAAAATAACGTGTGTGATTGATCACAAAACATATTACATTAATCATGTATACACGCAGATTAATCACACATTTTATTTTGATTGCACAAAGAACAAGTGGTAGAAAATGGATGGATGCATGCTTCTTTATCATAATGGCAAATGGTTACCTGGAATGTGGTGCAGGTTGATATATGGTCATTGCACACTGCAGTGCAAAGAGGAGTGAGAAGACTCTAATTATTGTGTTCGCTGGCAAATTTCACTTCAAAATAAATGTTAACAATAAATACAATTCTAGTTTTGAGCAAATAAAACATGTGTATTCAATATAACAAATGTGCTCAACCTGTCACGCCTGTAAGATAATTTTGTTTTTTTGCCATGTTTGTTCAGGTTATGTTTAGTTTTTTGGACATTTTAGTTCTGTTTTGCATTTCCTTATTTGTCTTGTTACCATGCCAACTCATTAGTTTTCACCTGTCACCTCCCCAGCCTCACACCTGTTTTCACTAAACATCACAGCTACTGTTTAAGTCATTCTTTTTCTATCTTCGTTCTGGCATCTTCACACACCTTCCCATGCTGCACGTCCTTCACGCCCTCGGTTATCTGCTTCATGCCTTGCTACGCTGTTCATTTTGTCCATGTAAGTTTTTGTTTATAGTTCATAGTCAATTGCTTTTGTGCTAAGTCTTTTTGTTTATGTTCATTATTTCATGCCATCGAGCAAGTGTTTTTGTTTCATTTTTGTATTTTGTAGCCAAGTTTTGTACCTCCACTGTGAGTGCTTTTTGTTTATCTTTTGTTAGTGATAGTATTAAATAAAAATATGTACTCACACTCACGTCTTGCCCGTGCCAGATTCCCTCTGCGTCGAAGAAACAACCTTAATCCATGCCCCAGCCCGACACAACCATTGTGATCCTAAAATTGCATTTGTGTCAAAATATTGTTGAATTTTTTAAAAGTTAGTTTCCTCGAACAAAATAACAAAATCAATTGAGGTAACATAAAAAAAACTTTAAATTGTGGTTATTTTTTTAGCATTTCTTACATACCAAGAAACAAACCAGTACAAAAAGTGAATAAACCTTGATTAACCTAAAATTAAGGCATGGCTGGCCTTTTGGCTACAGCCTGTATGGTGACAGAGTGAGAGGCACCACTAAGTATTTTGACAAGCTCATATGTGAATAATAAAAACTGCAAAAGCATTCGTTCCAGGACCTTTTTCCGACATTTTCTCAGCATTTAATCCGAATCCGTCAATTACTTTTGTTGCTAACAATCGGGAGTACGCAACTGGTTGAGCCTTGGAGTCATCTATCGCCATCTTGTGGTATTGAAGTGTAACTGCAGTTTGCAGTGCCGCTCTCTGTCGTATTCTACCTCTGTGCAGCGGCGTGAATGCATGGTCTCTAAATGTGTACTTTACTGAAAACAAACCTTGTAAATCAATTATGTCCAAAATAGAATGTTTTAATAATCAAATATATTACCTCAGTTTTTGTGGGCACCACATTTTATAAGATTCCGTTTTCCGAATTGTGCCTGATTTACGTATTTTGTCTTTGGTTGTCAGGCAAACGGACTAGTTTGTCCGGTAACGTTTATTCTGCGGAATCAAGTCCCCCAAGAATCCTGCTCTGTCGTCCAGCATGGGGCCAAAGAGAGCTATGTGTCAGCACTTTGATAAAGAAAGAGAGAAACAATATTGCATTCAAGAAAGTGTGACGATGGTGTTTGTGCAGTAATTTTCTCCCCTGGTGCCTCTGCTTATCCATGTTTTTGCCAACAATAGTCTTCAATAAAAAGGGAAAGTGATGTTAGATGTTCAAAGAAAAAAAATTGAAAAATGTTTGATTTGTTTAGAAAATACAAGGTGTTTTTTTTACAAAAAATAACTAAAAAGTAAAAAAATAAAAATAAATAAATATGGCTGTTATTTTAACAATCTTGGTGACTGACCTGCCAGTTTTTTTTTTTACTGTAAAATCTACTGAATGTACATTTTATTTGCTCTGTTAACAACTATAATTGTTCTATATATATCAGGGATCGGCAACCTTCAGCTTACAAAGAGCCATTGGAGCTCATATCCCCCCAAATAAAACCCACCTAGAGCCACATGTGACGTCTCGGTGGCATTGTGGTGACGAGTTCTCTCGTGGGTGCAGCGGAAGATGAAACACAGCGTGAGGGTAAGGATAATGATTTATTTACACACTAAAGAACAAAATAAAAACAGACTAGGAAACAAAACACTTTGCATGAAGGCACTAACAAACAAAACTAGCTTGGAAGAACAGAAAGCGCTAGCGTGAGAACTAGGGAAAAGAACAAACAAAATAGCGTGGAAGCTAATCGAGCGCTAATAGTTACCACGATGCTGGAATGTGACGTCATCTGTTGCGGGGGAGCAAACAGGAGTCCAAGACTGAATGTCAAACAGAAGCGGGCATATGTAGGGAGATAAATAATCAAGGGCAGGTGCGCGTGATCAAAGCAGAGACAGGTGACACTAAGTGGGTAACTACGACAACGGAAACAAAACCAGGAAGTGCCACAAAGAACTGAGGAAGACAAATACAAGACAGAATGTGATAAACAGAACCAAATCCAGAATATGCCATGATCCAAGACGTGGATCATGACATAAGCCCCCCCCCCCCCCCTCTAGGGACAGATACCAGATGTCCCAAAAGTTTAACATGAACCCCCCCCACACACAAAAAAGTCCAAACATGAAGGGAGGGCGGAGGGAGGACACAGTGGAGGGTCGCCAGGTTGCATGTCCCCGAATCCACCGAGGACAAGCCATGTGGCGGTGGCGGATGGAACGCCGCTGCCGTGAAAGTCTTGGGGGCACCCTTGTAGAGGCCACACCCGTGGCCGACGTGGAGGAGGACGACCCCGGCGAGGAGGACGACCCCGTAGAGGCCACACCCGTGGCCGACATGGAGGAGGGCGCTTCAGCGGCGTCGTCATGGCAGGCTTGGATGCTGCAGACGAGGGTGCAGGGACTGCAGCCAAAGCAGGCCCGAAAACAGCAGGCGAAGACGGGGCGGTTGCTGCAGCCGAATCAGGTGTCGTCGTCGTGGAGACAGGCGTGGACGCCGCAGCAGACGAGTCAGGCGTGGACGCCGCAGCAGACGAGTCAGGCGTGGATGCCGCAGCAGACGAGTCAGGCGTGGACGCCGCAGCAGACGAGTCAGGCGTGGACGCCGCAGCAGACGAGTCAGGCGCGGACGCCGCAGCAGACGAGTCAGGCGCGGCGCCGCAGCAGACGAGTCAGGCGCGGAAGCCGGCACAGGGGCCGGCACTGGTCTCAGCTGAAGAACAGGTGCTGGAGTGGGATCCAGCATGACGTCCCGTGCTGGAGTGGGATCCAGCATGACGTCCCGTGCTGGAGTGGGATCCAGCATGGAGTCAGGTGCTGGAGTGGGATCCAGACCTCGACTACAAGTATGACATGGACTCGGACTAAGACTTGGACTCAAACTATGACGAGGACTACGACTGACTAGGACTAAGTCTATGACTAAGACTGGGACTATGACTATGACAAGGACAGGGACCAAGACTCGAACTATGGCTAGGACAAGGACTAAGACTTTGAACAAGACTATGACTAGGACTAGTACAAGGACTAAGGACAAGACTATGACTAGCACAAGGGCTAGAACTTGGGCTAGGACCTGGACAAGGACTAGGACTAACAGTCATACTAGGGCCTGGACAAGAACTTGGGCAAGGACTAGGACTAACAGTCATACTAAGGCTTGGGCAAGGACTAGGACTAACAGTCATACTAGGGCTTGGGAAAGGACTAGGGCCAGGGCTGATTACAGCCAGCCGTGGTGCCGGTGGAGGCGGCCTAGGAGGAGCTAACCGGAATACCGGTGAAGGAGGACATACAGGAGGTTGCGGTCTGGCGGGACGATAGACCGGTGGAGGAGGTCTTTTTGGAGGAAGAGGCTTGGCTGAACGCCGCTGTGCTACCTCCGTAGCACAGCTACCATCACGAGCCCCCCTTCCACAAGCGGATGCCAGACGCGCTCTCTATGGTCTAAAACTACCTCTAGGGGTGGGTGGGGGGGAACAAAAAGAGGCAGACAGGGAGGAAGGAAGGAACAGTCATTGGGGAAGGGGGCCAAGCCACAGGTGGTGGGGTTCCAGAAAATAAAGATTTATATTGGGACTCAAAACAAATGTCCTTAAGAAGTGTGATGGCTTCATTTACATCCCCTGTGGACGACTGAGGGAGTGCATGTTTCAAAAAAAATTCCTCATCTCCACTATCCTCAGGAGACGTCGGAGGAGTGACGTCACGGCTGGAGTAACTGTGACTGACAGGCCAGCCGGATGATTGAAAGGAAGGACAAAAAAAAGGATTACCAGACATGTAGGGTGAGTCCTGGACGGGTTGGAACTGGTTGTGTTCATGAGGTAGTGATGGCAGGTTTAGCGAGTTTCTGTCGCTAGGCGGAGCCTTTCCTCGTGACTTCCGCCCTTGCTGATGCGTGTGAGCCGGGCGAGGCGGGACCACATCGAGTCGAGAGGCGTCGGGAGGAGCCTGGAGACATCCGGGCTCCCAGATCCACACTGGCGTGTGGCGAAAAGTCCCCGCCTCCATTGCTTGGGCTATCTGCCCCGTGAACTCATCAAAAGCCTCTATTTCGGCTGCGAGAGAACGTTTACATGCTTGGACTCTTCTGTGACGTCTCGGTGGCATTGTGGTGACGAGTTGTTCTCTCGTGGGTGCAGCGGAAGATGAAACACAGCGTGAAGGTAAGGATAATGATTTATTTACACACTAAAGAACTAAATAAAACAGTCTAGGAAACAAAACACTTTGCATGAAGGCACTAACAAACAAAACAACAGAACTAGCTTGGAAGCTAGGAAGAACAGAAAGCGCTAGCGTGAGAACTAGGGAAAAGTACAAACAAAATAGCGTGGAAGCTAATCGAGTGCTAATAGTTACCACAATGCTGGAATGTGACGTCATCTGTTGCGGGGGAGCAAACAAGAGTCCAAGACTGAATGTCAAACAGAGGCGGGCACCTATAGGGAGATAAATAATCAAGGGCAGGTGCGCATGATCAAAGCAGAGACAGGAGACACTAAGTGGGTAACTATGACAATGGAAACAAAACCAGGAAGTGCCACAAAGAACAAATACGGTGTTACTGTTCAAACCGTGTGTGATGTTACAGTGGCCCAAAATATATAAAATTGGTTAAATAAAACTATAATATAATATGAAATATAATATATACTTAGTTCTTCTGTATTTTAAAAGCCTACTGAAACCCACTACTACCGAACACGCAGTCTGATAGTTTATGTAGCAATGATGAAATGTTAACATTGCAACACATGCCAATACGGCCGGTTTAGTTTATTAAATTGCAATTTTAAATTTCCCGCTGAGTTCCTTGTTGAAAACGTCGCGGAATGATGACGCGTGCGCGTGATGTCACGGACTGTCAGGAAATATTAGCGCAGCACCATTTGCGGCTAAAAGTCGTCTCTTTTCATTGTAGAATTAAACAGTCTTCTGGACATCTGTGTTGCTGAATCTTTTGCAATTTGTTCAATTAATAATGGAGAAGTCAAAGTAGAAAGATGGAGTTGAGAAGCTTTAGACTTTAGCCACACAAACACACGGTGATTCCTTGTTTAAAATTCCGGGAGGTGAAGCTTTACTGTGGATCAGAGCGGTCAAGCGAAGATGGCTCCCGACCACTTGTCAACCGGCAGGTTTCGGTGAGAAAATTGTGGTAAAAAGTCGCCTCTTACCGGAGATCAGCTGAGCTTGCGCCGTCCATGCAGCTAATGTCGACTTCCCTCAGAGACTGGCCTCAAGACACCCATGGACACACCCCTCCGACTATCAGGTACTATTTAATCTCACTAAAACACTAGCAACACAATAAAAAGATTAGGGATTTCCCAGAATTATTCTAGTAAAACATCTGAATCCGTCCCAATGCAATCGCCTTGTTTTTTTTGTTTTTTTTTCTAGTCCTTCGCTATCAATATCATCATCCACGAATCTTTCATCCTCTCTCAAATTAATGGGGAAATTCTCGGTCCGAATAGCTCTTGCTGCTGGAGGCTCCCATTATAAACAATGTGAGGACGTGAGGAGCCCTCACCCTTGTGACGTCAACGTCTGCGACTTCCGGTAAAGGCAAGGCTTTTTTATCAGCACCAAAAGTTGCGAACTTTATCATCGATGTTCTCTACTAAATCTTTTCAGCAAAAATATGACAATATCGCAAAATGATCAAGTATGACACATAGAATGGACCTGCTATCCCCATTTAAATAAGAAAATCTCATTTCAGTAGGCCTTTAATGTTAGTCATTATAGCGGTAATTGGAGAGCCAGGTGTTTTTTCTGAGGTGGTATCAGGTGAAAAAAGTTTGAGAACCATTTATCACATATTGACTGTGTGTTGGATGGTTGTTTAGTAGTGATGGGTAAATAAGGCTTCGGTGAGTGTGTGGCACACCCACTTGCTGTATTGACACTGCACTGATGCTGCGTTACTGTTTCATATTGACCACCTGCCATCTACTGGATTTAAAAAGTCACTACATTTTTCAAATCAATAGCTATGTTGAAAGGAACATTAAATGCTAAACTAAGTAAGCAGAAAACATTTACCCTATTTGACGCAAAACATTTACCCTATTTGACGCTATGAAATAAAAAATGGTCCCGGACTTGGTAATATTTCCCACACAGCAGCTGTATCTGTCATGAGCCGTGGCCCAGATCATGTTTTGTTTAGGTTTTGTTCTGTTAGTTTTGGACTACCTCAGTTTCCATTTTTGTGCGCCCCTGGGTTTTTTTGGTTACCATGGGTGCTGATTGGTTTCAGCTGCTTATGATTAGTGTCCGAGATGCCCACCTGCTGCCGGGCACTAATCAGAGAGCTATTTATTCACCTTGCTCGCTGGCTTCGTTGTTTGCAGTATGCACCATGTTATGTTTGGTTATTCCTGTGTCCTAGTTCGAGAGTCCTGTGCAAAGATTGACCTTAACCTCTGCATTCGATAGGCACGCGTCCTTTTTGTTTGTTTCCTGTTTTTGGTTTGTGTATGATTTATGAAGAATAAATCATATCCTACTTTCACACTTTCGTCTGGAGTTGTCCGTCTGCATCTTTGTAAAACGACCCCGCATAAACAGTATCGGCCACATATATCTATATTTTTTGTTTCTTAAAGGGACGCACACATCGAGGCTTCTGAGTGACACTCAAACGCACAGGTCAGCTGTCTAATAGTTTGCTTCTTGTGTAGGCAAAGCAGGAACAACAGCGTGTAACAATAAATTAAATCTTTATTGCTTTAAGAAGGGGGACCGGAGGGTGTGTTCCAACTATCGTGGGATCACACTCCTCAGCCTTCCCGGTAAGGTTTATTCAGGTGTACTGGAGAGGAGGCTACGTCGGATAGTCGAACCTCGGATTCAGGAGGAACAGTGTGGTTTTCGTCCTGGTCGTGGAACTGTGAACCAGCTCTATACTCTCGGCAGGGTTCTTGAGGGTGCATGGGAGTTTGCCCAACCAGTTTACATGTGCTTTGTGGACGTGGAGAAGGCATTCGACGTGTCGGGAAGTCCTGTGGGGAGTGCTCAGAGAGTATGGGGTATCGGACTGTCTTATTGTGGCGGTCCGTTCCCTGTACGATCAGTGCTAGAGCTTGGTCCGCATTGCCGGCAGTAAGTCGAACACATTTCCAGTGAGGGTTGGACTCCGCCAAGGCTGTCCTTTGTCACCGATTCTGTTCATAACTTTTATGGACAGAATTTCTAGGCGCAGTCAAGGCGTTGAGGGGTTCCGGTTTGGTAACCGCAGGATTAGGTCTCTGCTTTTTGCAGATGATGTGGTCCTGATGGCTTCATCTGACCGGGATCTTCAGCTCTCGCTGGATCGGTTCGCAGCCGAGTGTGAAGCGACCGGAATGAGAATCAGCACCTCCAAGTCGAGTCCATGGTTCTCGCCCGGAAAAGGGTGGAGTGCCATCTCCGGGTTGGGGAGGAGACCCTGCCCCAAGTGGAGGAATTCAAGTACCTAGGAGTCTTGTTCACGAGTGAGGGAAGAGTGGATCGTGAGATCGACAGGCGGATCGGTGCGGCGTCTTCAGTAATGCGGACGTTGTACCGATCCGTTGTGGTGAAGAAGGAGCTGAGCCGGAAGGCAAAGCTCTCAATTTACCGGTCGATCTACGTTCCCATCCTCACCTATGGTCATGAGCTTTGGGTCATGACCGAAAGGATAAGATCACGGGTACAAGCGGCCGAAATGAGTTTCCTCCGCCGTGTGGCGGGGCTCTCCCTTAAAGATAGGGTGAGAAGCTCTGCCATCCGGGAGGAACTCAAAGTAGAGCCGCTGCTCCTTCACATCGAGAGGAGCCAGATGAGGTGGTTCGGGCATCTGGTCAGGATGCCACCCGAACGCCTCCCTAGGGAGGTGTTTAGGGCACGTCCAACCGGTAGGAGGCCACGGGGAAGACCCAGGACACGTTGGGAAGACTATGTCTCCCGGCTGGCCTGGGAACGCTTCGGGATCCCCCGGGAAGAGCTAGACGAAGTGGCTGGGGAGAGGGAAGTCTGGGTTTCCCTGCTTAGGCTGTTGCCCCCGCGACCCGACCTCGGATAAGCGGAAGATGATGGATGGATGGATTTATTGCTCAAACGGCAACATTTTCGTCCTCTCTTGTAGTTCAGACCTATACTTCCTCCTCCTGTCTACTGTGCTAAGCCTGCTAAGTAATGTAACATATTAACATTAAGCAATGCACCATCATGCTCACTTGCTAGTTTGCATAAATATATACATCCATCCATTTTCTGCCGCTTATTCCCTTTGGGGTCACGGGGGCATACTTGCCAACCCTCACGGATTTTCCGGGAGACTCCCGAAATTCAGCGCCTCTCCCGAAAACATCCCAGAACAAATTTTCTCCCGAAAATCTCATGAAATTCAGGCGTAGTTGGAGGCCACGCCCCCTCCAGCTCCATGCAAACCTGACTCAATGTTGTGACCCTCTTAAACAGGACAATACTGCCATCTACTGTACATAGAATAGAATGTACATATATTCTACATTAAAAAAAACAAAAAAAACTTAGATTTATATCGCGCTTTTCTAAACACTCATTTGGTGAATTATACGGCACCCCTCTTAACCGCGCCCCCCACCCCAACCACGCCCCCAACTACGCCTCCGCCCACCACCCGAAATCGGAGGTCTCAAGGTTGGCAAGTATGCGTGGGCGGCGCTGGTGCCTAACTCAGCTACAATCGGGCGGAAGGCGGGGTACACCCTGCACAAAACGCCACCTCATCACAGGGCCTACACAGATAGACAACATTTTACACTCACATTCACACACTAGGGCCAATTTAGTGTTGCCAATCAACCTATCCCCAGGTGCATGTCTTTGGAGGTGGGAGGAAGCCGGAGTACCCGGAGGGAACCCATGCATTCACGGGGAGAACATGCAAACTCCACACAGAAAGATCCCGAGCCCGGGATTGAACCCTGACTACTCAGGACCTTCGTATTGTGAGACGGATGCACTAACCTCTCTGCCACCGTGAAACCCAAAATTTGTATATTCATTCAATATTTATATATCCGTAGCAAGCCAATTAACAGCAGTTTTCTAACTCGCAAAGCTGACTTCACAAAGAGGCAGCAATTACATGTTACAGAAGTTGAATTGTGATGATAATTTCTCCTCGCCTTTCATTTACCAACAGAAAAATTACGCTAGAGCTCCCTCTCAGCAGTTCACAAATGTGGGTAAATGATTGTTTAAGATGGACAAACACTTTTAAGCATAAAACTAACCACGGAGAATGTCTCCAACTTGTGGAGGACCGAGCATACAGCGTACAATAAGCGAGTCTTTAATAGTGTTTTTAATATAGTCATAATCAATATTAGCTATAATGAATTTCAACAAGGGCAGCATGGTGGAAAATAGGTTAGTGCATGTGCCTCACAATACGAAGGTCCAGAGTAGTCCTGAGTTCAATCCCGGGCTCAGGATCTTTCTGTGTGGATTTTGCATGTTCTTCCCGTGACTACGTGGGTTCCCTCCGGGTACTCCGGCTTCCTCCCACTTCCAAAGACATGCACCTGGGGATAGGTTGATTGGCAACACTAAATTGGCCCTAGTGTGTGAATGTGAGTGCGATGAGGTGGCGACTTGTCCAGGGTGTACCCCGCCATCCGCCCAAATGCAGTTGAGATAGGATCCAGCACCACCCGCGACCGCAAAAGGGAAAAGCGGTATAAAATGGATGGATTGATGGAATTGAAACAGTACAGAAAATTGACATTGAGCGCTGAGTGTGTGGTGTTACTGACCTCTAGAGTCTACTGTTAAACCCATGTGGTATAAAACAAGTAATACATCAATACAATAATTGGTGAAATCATGTGCTAATTGAGTTTACGGTTATAAAGAACACTTAAAACATTGACAAGCACAAGATGATTCTATGTGTTATGAATTAAAATAAGCTTCGAAAACACAGCCACTTTTGCCACAAAAACAACAAAAAAGACACAACATTCTTGAAGAACTGTCCAAGAAAAATGTTGGCAAAGTACACACTTTAAAATGCTGGGTTATTTTGATATATCCCAATTTATGAGTTGTGAGTGTTGGGCTAAATTTTGGAGTTATTTTTATGAAGCGCAATTCTTTTTTTTTTTATAAGGGTATGAGTAAGCATTACTCAACTATTGGGTTAAATAATTTAACCCAATACTTTGGTTGCGAATAACCCAACATCAAGTTATCATAACCCAACTTTTTGGTTAAATAATTCAGCGCTAAAGTTGGGTTGAAAAAATTAACCCTAAATGTTGGGTTAACATAACTCAAATAAAGGGTTCGTCCTTTTCTGAACCAGCAGTTGGGTTAAAATTGGTTTATTTTTAACCCAACATTTTTTAGTGTACTGATGAGGTACAAAATGTATCAAAGTTGGCCTCTCACCAAATTGGCTGTCTGCTATTTTTTTATTGAAAAATGTATTTATTGGAGAATTACCTGCCAAAAGTTTGCAGTTGTGTATGTCTGATTTTAAACATCATCGAAAGTGTAATTCAGGAGTTTTCATTGAGGTTATGTTTGCCTTTAGATGGCCACTTGTAACTGTGAATAAAATCCATCCATCCATTTCCCACCGCTTGTCCCTTTCGGGGTCACGGGGGGTGCTGGAGCCAATCCCAGCTGCACTCGTGCGGAAGGCAGGGAGTATATATATATATATATATATACGTATATATATATATAGATATATATATATATATATATATGTATGTATATATATATATATATATATACATATATATATATCTATATATATATCTATATATATATATATATATCTATAGTGCAATAATAGTGTACATGGGAAAACAGTTAAAAAGTTTATTATATGGTAAAAAACAAACAAACTCACTTGCCAGAATTTTACCGTAATATCCTGCGATGAGGTGGCGACTTGTCCAGGGTGTACCCTGCCTACCGCCCGAATCCAGCTGAGATAGGCTCCAGCAGCCCCCGTGATCCCGAAAGGGACAAGCGGTAGAAAATGGATGGATGGATCTACAGTCATTTTTAAAGTGTACAATTTGATGAATAACTTGCTTTGAAATCATTACTCAAGCAGATATTTAAGTATTATTCCTTAACCAAACCTTTTATTTTTTGGTAATTACGTAATATAATATTCTGTTGCCTTATTAGATTATATTAAAGTTGAAAATATATTAATTTGCATGCAGTACATGTATTTGTTTTACGTCAAAATGTAGAGAACATCTATGTTCAGTATGAAAAGATTAAGGCATATTATTTCCGGGCTTTCGCATGATGTGACGGTCCACATCTGGCCCTTGGGCCTTGAGTTTGATTCTTGTGGTCCTTTACCGTACCCAAACCTAAATCTTAAATCAATATCAAAATCTTAGCTCTAAATCTTCAATCTGAACCTAAATGTTAAATCTAAACCTAAATCTAAACGTGAGCACAAAATCTATCGCCAAGTGTAGAAGTGAACATTTAACATTTAGCTCTTACTTTTGGATTTAAGATTTATATTTAACATTTAGGTTTAGATTTAACATTTCCGTTTAACATTTACGTTTAGATTTAAAGGAGCCATATGTAATAATTTCATGTCAAGGCGTCATTAAATGGCCCTGATATATCAAAAGGCATTAATATATCATGTTCTTTTCGAATACCTTTATAACTGATAACAGAAATTCAGCCGGGATATGCTCATATATAAATTAGATTCACAGCCCCGAAATATTGTTATTGTTTTTATTTCGATGTCCCGTCCTCTACCGTTTGACCAATTAGAAAGTCTGTGTCACATCCAGTTTGCCAGTTACACACCGCCACCTTCGTCTGGCTACTGCCACTGGTAAAGTTACTAAATATGTCAGACTTTAGTAAATCTAGAAGGTGTCGTTACAATTCTCAACTTATTAATAACAAAGCCAGGAACAAAACGAGGATTTGTATCAAGGATGCCTTTGAAGGATGGAGATGATTGAAGGCGGAGAATATTTTTTTTAATCTGGCGCCAAATTTGCTAATTTCCTCCTTGATAGGTAAGGCATTTACGTTTTCTTATTACTTGTAATAAATCGAAATGGACATTTCCTATGTAAACTATATTGTCCAAAACAGTCTATGATCTTATCTAACAAAGCTAGTATCTTCCTGCATTGAATGCTTATAGCATGCTAGCCCGGTCAATGACACATCGACATACAGGCTAACGGGGGAAATACATGCCCGTTAGCCTGTATGTCGAAAACAGGAGCGTATTAGAAAGTATTCAGTATAAAACATGTTGGCATCATCTAAAGCCATTACCACGGTGAACTCTAATAGGCACTGATTTTATAGTTTAGCACCTCTCTGTGTGCAATTTCCATTTACTTTCCACCCACAGTCAGAATGTTTCTGTATATGTGTATATCAGGGGTCTCAGACACACGGGCCAATTGCGGCTCGCGAGACGTTATTTTGCGGCCCCCACCTTAATATCAAAGTTTAATGTTAGTGCGGCCCGCGAGTTTTGTTTGAACAGCTCTTGACAGAGTTGTTATCTAGGTCCAAAATGGCTCTTTCAACGTTCTGGGTTGCCTACCCCTGCGTTAGTGGAAAAGCAGCAAATGAGAGACGTTGCCATGGAGACGAGGGTTTTCTTACGTGTATGGCTGCAGACACACTGCAACACCTGTCTGTCAGTAATTATAGTCCTCAATAATCTGGACCGATTCAAACCGTTATTTGTTTTTTTAAATAAATGATAAATGGGTTGTACTTGTATAGCGCTTTTCTACCTTCAAGGTACTCAAAGCGCTTTGACACTACTTCCACATTTACCCATTCACACACACATTCACACACTGATGGAAGGAGCTGCCATGCAAGGCGCTAACCAGCACCCATCAGGAGCAAGGGTGAAGTGTCTTGCTCAGGACACAACCGACATGATGAGGTTGGTACTAGGTGGGGATTGAACCAGGAACCCTCGGGTTGCGCACGTCCACTTTTCCACTGCGCCACGCCGTTTGTATTGTTTAATTTGCATTGCCTCACACAAGGAACACTACATGTATTTGTATATGACGCCGGATAACACTTCGGGAGCCGTCACTTTTTTGCATTCGCTATCCGCCGACCGCCGTGTTGCTGCAGGGAGGAATAGCGGAGTGACACACATTGGGGAAATAACATTATTCTCCGTGCGTCGGCTAAATACAAATATATTCCACAACCCCAAACATGTCTTTTTCAAAGCCTGCATTGAAGAGAAAGGTTTGTGATGAGCAAAGATGATTCCAGGAAAAGTGGGAGATGCAATATCTCTTTGTTGAGCACAGGGACACCCTGACGCATCTTATTTGCACAGAGAAAGTTGCGGTGCACAAGGGATACAATTTGAAACGTCATTATACAACTAGACATGCTGAGGAGTATGCAAAGATTTTTGAAGAAAACTTTTCTTGCGGCCCAGCCTCACTTAGACTCTGTATCCAGTGGCCCCCAGGTGAATTGAGTTTGAGACCCCTGCTGTAAAACAATTAGAAGCACACAGATAGAACGATACTTAGATTTTTTGCAACAGCAACAGCGAACAGTCACTCACAGCAAACCTGAACCACTGTGATGTGGAAGATGGAAGATGTGGAACACAAATTTACCAAAAATGACTCCAGGGCGTGGCCAACTCTGCTGCTCACTGCTCCCCTCACCTCTCACGCATTGGTACTTTACCTTTAACTTTAATATTGAGCATTCACATTTAGATTTAAGATTAATATTAATGGGCAGCACAGTGGGCAGGGGTTAGTGCGTCTGCCTCACAATACGAAGGTCCTGAATAGTCCTGGGTTCAATCCCGGGCTCGGGATCTTTCTGTGTGGAGTTTGCATGTTCTCCCCATGACTGCATGGGTTCCCTCCGGGTACTCCGGTTTCCTCGCACCTCCAAAAACATGCACCGGGGGATAGATTGATTGGCAACACTAAATTGGCCCGAGTGTGCGAATGTGAGTGTGAATATTGTCTGTCTATCTGTGTTTGCCCTGTGATGAGGTCACGACTTGTCCAGGGTGTACTCCGCCTTCTGCCCGATTGTAGCTGGGATAGGCACTGTCACGCTTTCGGCGCACTTGCTGCGCAGAGTTGCCACTTCGTGGATGCACAACGACCAGTCAGCAGGAGTGCAGGTAAGAAACTGATATTTAATATAATAAAACAAAAGAACACTGATACAAAAGGACAAAATAAAGCGCGTGCCTACGCACAGAAGCTAACGCTAAACTTAGCAGGAGACAAAAGTACAAAAATATAACGTGCCGACCGCACGCAAAGATAAGGCGGAATTTATCACATGGAAAGACATACAACAGAATACTTAACGTGACTTGTTGCAAAAGCAAACAATGGACCGAGGAAAAACTGAGGAATCAGGTTGGCTTAAATACACAAATAATAATCAAAAACAGGTGTATGAGGAGCCCGTGAGGAGGAGCACATTACGTTGCCATGGTGACTAAACAAACAGGGAAGTGCTCAAACACAAGGGATCGGCAGAGTCCAGAACTAAACATGAACAAAGACATATAAACGGCAAAACAATAAACGATCCGCGTAGCGGATTGTGACAGGCACCAGCGCCCCCAAAGAAAATGGATGGATGATTATTTAACATTTAGGTTTTGATTTAACGTTGAGGTACAATATTATAGTCAACATTTAAAGGCCTACTGAAACCCACTACTACCGACCACACAGTCTGATAGTTTATATATCAATGATGAAATATTAACATTGCAACACATGCCAATACGGCCTTTTTAGTTTACTAAATTGCAATTTTAAATTTCCCGCGACTTTCTTGTTGAAAATGTCGCGAAATGATGACGCATACACGTAACGTCACTGACGTCAGGAAATATTAGCTCAGCACCAGATACGGCTAAAAGTCGTCTGCTTTAACCGCATAATTACACAGTATTTTGGACATCTGTGTTGCTGAATCTTTTGCAATTTGTTCATTTAATAATGGAGACTAAAAAGAACAATGCTGTTGGTGGAAAGCGGTGGATTGCAGCTGTCTTTAGCACTGAGACACAGCCGATGTTTCTTTGTTTGTTCGGAAGCGGAGCGGTCAAGCGAACATGGATGGGGAAATTGTGATATATAACTTACAGCAGCGGCAGCTGTGAGCTTGGCTTCTTGGCTTCTCTCTGAGACACTTCGTGTTCACCGCAGCCATCCGACCTCAAGGTATGTCTTTACAATCTTTAAAATCTCACTAAAACACTATTAAAACAATAAGCAGATAAGGGATCTTTCAGAATTATCCTAGTAAATGTGTCTAATTACATCTGAAACGCTCACTCTGCCGTTGCCCGGAGACGTCGCTTTTTTTTTTTCTAGTCCTTCACTTTTAATATTGTAATTCATGAATCTTTCATCCTCGCTCAAATTGATGGGGAAATTGTCGCTTTCCCGGTCCGAATTGCTCTTACTGCTGGTGGCTCCCATTATAAACTATGTGAATATGTGTGGAGCTGTCCCGCCAAATTTCTTCCCCCCTACAAAAACCACCCCCCCCATTTACATCCAGGGTCATGATTAATACAGATGTTTTGTTAACGCTGTATTATAAAAATATAGCGCTATATTATAAAAAATATAACGCTATATTATAAAAATACAGACGTTTTGTTAACGCTATATAATAAAAAAAAAAAAAAAAAATAAAAACTATTTACAAACACAAGCTATGGGATGACGCATTTACTCCCGGGGTCACGTTTCCTCACGTTTTCTCTTACATCATCCAATAGCTTGTGTTTGTAATTTTTTTTTTTTTTTTAATAATATAGCATTAACAAAACGTCTGTATTTTTATAATATAATGTTATATTTTTATGATACAGCTATAACAAAACGTCTGTATTAATCATGACCCTGGAAGTAAATGGGGGGGGTGGAGGTTTTTGTAGGGAGGGAAGAAATTTGGCGTGACAGAGCCCTGCAACTCGTGACGTCACGCACACATACTTCCGGTAAAGGCAGGGCTTTTCTATTAGCGACCAAAAGTTGCAAACTTTATTGTGGATGTTCTCTACTAAATCCTTTCAGCAAAAATATGGCAATATCGCAAAATGATCAAGTATGACACATAGAATGGACCTGCTATTCCCGTTTAAAGGCCTACTGAAATTAGATTTTCTTATTCAAACGGGGATAGCAGGTCCATTCTATGTGTCATACTTGATAATTTTGCGATATTGCCATATTTTTGCTGAAAGGATTTATTAGAGAACATCCACGATAAAGTTTGCAACTTTCGGTGCTAAGAGAAATGCCCTGCCTCTAACTGAAGTCGCACACGATGACGTCGCATGTGTGGGGGCTCCTCACATATTCACATTATTTTTAATGGGAGCTTCCAACAAAAAGTGCTATTCGGACCGAGAAAACGACACTTTCCCCATTAATTTGAGTGAGGATGAAAGATTTGTGGTTGAGGATATTGATAGCGACGGACTAGAAAAAAAAAAAAGTTTAAAAAAAACGCGATTGGGACGGATTCCGATGTTTTTAGACACATTTAATAGGATAATTCTGGGAAATCCCTTATCTTTCTATTGTGTTGTTAGTGTTTTAGTTGAGTTAAATAGTACCTGATAGTCGGAAGGGTGTCTCCACGGGTGTCTTGATGCGCAGTGTCTCAGGGGAGTCGACGGCAGCTGCATGGACGACACAAGCTCAGCTTTTCTCCGGTAAGAAGCGACTTTTTAACCACAATTTTCTCACCGAAACCTGCTGGTTGACATTCCGTCGTGATTCATGTTTGCTTGACCGCGCTCTGATCCATAGTAAAGTTTCACCTCCAGGAATTTTAAACAAGGAATCACCGTGTGTTTGTGTGGCTAAAGGCTAAAGCTTCCCAAATCCATCATTTTACTGTGACTTCTCCAATATTAATTGAACAAATTGCAAAAGATTCAGCAACACAGATGTCCAAAAAACTGTATAATTGTGCCGTTTAAGCAGACAACATTTAGCTGTGTGTGTGCGTAGCGCTCATACTTCCTAAAAAACCGTGACGTCTTGCGTACACGTCATCATTACACGACGTTTTGGAGACGAAACTCGCGGGAAATTTAAAATTGTAATTTAGAAAACTAAAAAGGTCGTATTGGCATTTGTTGCAATGTTAATATATCATCATTGATATATAAACTATCAGACTGCGTGGTGGGTAGTAGTGGGTTTCAGTAGGCCTTTAAATGTGATGAAAATCAACTAAATCTGAAAAGTGAGTTAATTCTGAGAAATATATTTGTGATCAAAGTGTGACTGAACTTTTTATATTCGGCACCCTATGCGAGAGAAATGAATTAGTTGTCATGTTTCTTTGCAGACTGCAGCCGGTGTCGCTATTGTGTGTGTGGGATTGGGGGTGCCAGTGACTTTGGTTGAGCGCCTCAACAATAAAGCAGCGTGAAATGAAAAGAGCGCCTTTCATTCAATGGGGTTTATATTTAGCTCGGTGTGTGTGCGTGTGGGAGGGGGGCAGCAGTAAGTGGAGACCCCCAGTCCTGCAGGAGAAGATCCGTTGGACGCCAAAACTTGCTCGTTTGGCGGCGCGCGTCATCGTTTCTTGCGGCGGGAGAGACGCAGAGAAGGAAGAACGCACGTTTTTTTCTCTCTCTCTCCCAGCTCCAGAAAAAAAGATAATGGCCGGTGGTGGCGAAGCAGCCATGGAGCATAACGGGATCTTTTCCACGTCGAACCTGCACAACCTGCAGCAGAGCCACATGGAGGCTGACAACGCGGACTCCCGCAAGCGGCCGCTGGAAACTCCGGAGGAGGAGGCCGGATGTACCAAGCGCACCAACACGGGAGGTGAGGACAACAAAGCCGCTCATCCGCTGTGTTGACGTCGCCTTTCGTTCCGTGTGTGTTGCTTCGACACAAACGCACTGTTGTGGCGCACTTGCTCGCACTTTGGCGTGCACGCCAACATGTAGCACACTGGAACTACCCGGATGTTGCAATCAAAACGGTCAAAAATTGTGAGCTGTGCAGTGATGGATAGGATGGGCATAGTTTGAATTTGAACCGTTCTAGAAAGTTTGGACGGTTTATATCAGGTTTTTTTGGGATAAGATGTCCCCATTTTTTAACTAGAAAAAATATCCCGTTTAAAGGGGAAGTTGCAGTTCCTTCACAATCCCTATCTAAGACAAAAACACACATCCATCCACAAATTTTCTACCGCTTGTCCCTTTTGGGGTTGCAGGGGGTGGTGCTGGAGCCTATCTCAACTGCATTCGAGCCTAACCTGACTGTCGCCAGATCCTTGTAGTTCGCTGAGCTCCACACAAGGATTTGGGCTCGAGGGCAATGCAAACTCCTTCAAGATAGCAAAAAATATTGAACCAATCAGGATCGCCAGGCGGGATTTCATAGATGTGACGTAGTGCCGAAGCGACTGTTTGATTCAAACAACAAGGATCTGGGTTCGAGGGCAATGCAAACTCCTTCAAAATAGTACAAAATATTGAACCAATCAGGATCGCCAGGCGGGATTTCATAGATGTGACGTAGTGCCGAAGCGACTGTTTGATTCACACGACAAGTATCTGGGCTCGAGGGCAATGCAAACTCCTTCAAAATAGTACAAAATATTGAACCAATCAGGATCGCCAGGCGGGATTTCATAGATGTGACGTAGTGCCGAAGCGACTGTATGATTCAAACAACAAGGATCTGGGCTCGAGGGAAATGCAAACTCCTTCAAGATAGCAAAAAATATTGAACCAATCAGGATCGCCAGGCGGGATTTCATAGATGTGACGTAGTGCCGAAGCGACTTTTTGATTCAAACAACAAGGATCTAGGTTCGAGGGCAATGCAAACTCCTTCAAAATAGTACAAAATATTGAACCAATCAGGATCGCCAGGCGGGATTTCATAGATGTGACGTAGTGCCGAAGCGACTGTTTGATTCAAACAACAAGGATCTGGGCTCGAGGGCAATGCAAACTCCTTCAAGATAGCAAAAAATAATGAACCAATCAGGATCGCCAGGCTGGATTTCATAGATGTGACGTAGTGCCGAAGCGACTGTTTGATTCAAACAACAAGGATCTGGGCTCAAGGGCAATGCAAACTCCTTCAAGATAGCAAAAAATAATGAACCAATCAGGATGGCCGGACGGGATTTCATAGATGTGACGTAGTGCCGAAGCGACTGTTTGATTCAAACAACAATGGCGGCATGCGGCGAGGAGTCTTGTGCTGGGATTGATTCTGCTACTGCTACTGTTTTTTCGAATCTATCGAATATTAATTATTGAAAAGATGAACAGAAATTTTCGCTCTATTGTTATCCTATATATCAGCTGTTCTGTTTTGGATTTCCCAGCATCGCTCTCATCAGCGTCACGGGTTGATTAGGATGTGAGTGGTTGAAGTAACACTCATTCAAGATAACAGACAAATGGTTTATCCAATCACATACAATTATTTATTGTTTTACAATCTCCCGCCTTCTGAAATACACCTCCTATTGAGAAGTCCCGGATCCTTGTGTGGAGCTCAGCGAACTACAACGATCTGGCGAGAGTCAGGTTAAGGTGCAACCTGGACAAGTCGGCACCTCATCGCAGGGCCCAAGAACACACATATGTTTTATTTTGTATGCTTTGTAAATCGTAAATACGAGCTTGCAATAAGTATAGCTAACAATGCAGGTCATTGGGATTCGATCTATTCAAATGCTTTAAACTTTGATAGTGCTCTATCAATGTTTTGTATACACGCTGTAATTATACATGTAAGATGGCAACAGGCACATTCATCCATCCATCCATCCATTTTCTGCCGCTTATTCCCGTTCGGGGTCGCGGGGGGCGCTGGCGCCTATCTCAGCTACAATCGGGCATTCATAAGAACATGTATTATTTACGTGTTTTTGTCGACTGGGGCTACTCCAAGGAACTTCAAACTTCTTATTAGGGGTTGAGGTGCTGGGACCATAATAGCTGAATAGACAAGCGTTTGTCAACAACAAAAGCATTTTACACTGGAATTAGGCATATATTCAGGAAGAAGTACGTCATGCCTGCATACAATATCACAACAAATGGTAATCCTTTGGGTATTGTCAGTACTATCAGAAAACAAAGACTAAAACAAACTACAACCAACGCTCGCAATAATTATACAGGTGAAAATAAATAGAGCATGCTCAGCAGCCTAATGTACGCCCAAAACTAAAGAGGAGACATTTTACCAAGGTATGCCTACGTATAAGCTACTGTTTCAAACATTTCAGATTGCCATATAACTTGGTCCACAATATGCAAACATGAATGAGGAATTATTTTATCATGTGATTAGGCTGTCTCCATACGTTTCACATTTCCATGATGACGCTGTAAGTATACATGGAAGAACATGTATTATTTACGTATTTTCGTCATTTTAAAGGCCTACTGAAACCCTCTACTACCCACCACACAGTCTGTTAGTTTATATATCAATGATGAAATATTAACATTGCAACACATGCCAATACGACCTTTTTAGTTGACTAAATTACAATTTTAAATTTCCCGCGAAGTGTCTTGTTGAAAACGTAGGGGAATGCTGACGTGTATGCATGACGTCACAGACTGTTAGGAAATATGAGCGCTGCACACACACACAGCTAAAAGTCGTCTGCTTTAACGGCATTATTACACAGTATTTTGGACATCTGTGTTGCTGAATCTTTTGCAATTTGTTCAATTAATATTGGAGAAGTCAAAGTAGAAAGATGGAGTTGGGAAGCTTTAGCCTTTAGCCACACAAACACATGGTGATTCCTTGTTTAAAATTCCTGGAGGTGAAACTTTACTATGGATCAGAGCGGTCAAGCAAACATGGATCCCGACCAAATGTCAACCAGCAGTTTTCGGTGAGAAAATTGTGGTAAAAAGTCGCCACTTACCGGAGATCTGCTGAGCTTGTGGCGTCCATACAGCTGCCCTCGACTTCCATCAGACACTGGCGTCAACACACCCTTCCGACTATCAGGTACTATTAAACTCACTAAAACACTAGCAACACAATAGAAAGATAAGGGAATTCCCAGAATTATCCTAGTAAATGTGTCTAAAAATATCTGAATCCGTCCCATGGCAATCACGTTTTTTTTTTTGTTTGTTTTGGTTTTTTCTAGTCCGTTGCTATCAATATCCTCAAACACGAACCTTTCATCCTCGCTCAAATTAATGGGGAAATTGTCGTTTTCTCGGTCCGAATAGCTCTTTTTGTTGGAGGCTCCCATTAAGAACAATGTGAGGATGTGTGGAGCCATCAACATGTGACGTCATCATCTGCGACATCCGTTGGAGGCAGGGCTTTTCTGTTAGCAACCAATAGTTGCGAACTTGATCGTCGATGTTCTCTACTAAATCCTTTCAGCGAAAATAATGCAATATTGCGAAATGATCAAGTATGACACATAGAATGGACCTGCTATCTCTGTTTAAATAAGAAAATCTCATTTCAGTAGGCCTTTAAGCATACTGCTGCGCAATTATTTCACAGACGCATTACAACATTTACTAGTTCCCTGAACATCAACTACAACTAATCGTGGCAGATTTCATGACAACCTACTTTGGGACAAATGATGATCCAGAACATAGCTACAAGAGGGGGAAGAGACCCTTCAAATGACTGTCAACATTTTTAAAGATTAATAAACTCACAAAATTAATATATTTCAAGTCAACAAAATTACCGGCAGTAGTGGATAAATCCGCTGGAAAGGGGACACAATACACTATCATCTTCCCTCATCTCTGTCCCCCTGTCTACTGTTGTCACAAACGAAAGCCAATCATTTTAAATTTCCTCTCGTAGATAGGTGGGACAAGTTGGGAATACATCCACTCACAATTCTTCAAAGCATACAAATGAGAGAGAGTGGGTGCTCGTTATGAAGTAGAGCCAATCATATGTTTTTCCTTGTGAGTTGAGGAAGCTGAAAAAAAAATGTGTGGATTTAACGTGTTCTGCATCGTAATATGTGAACACCTGAGGGAAAGTGAAGAGGATACATTTTATTTTTGACGCTATATGAAGCCATCAGCAGGCGAGTCATCGTGAAATTTACACAACTGTAAGTTAAAGGGGAATTGCAGCTTTTTCTTTTAGAATGTTGCCTATTGTTCGCAACTCTTATGAGACAAGAAGAAAAAGGTATTCAGATTTTTTTTTTGCATTCTACTTTGTATTAATCATAGGCCTGGGCCGATATTCGGTAAGTCCTTTAATTGACGATAAATTAAAATGAAGTCAGTAAGTTTTTTCAGCATCGATAAATCGTCATCTGCATGCTTCAAGAGTATTCACGCTTTCCGTCGCTTTCAGCAGCTTCGTACGTTTGTGCTATAGCGGAATGATAAGAAGGGGGTGAATTATCTTGTCATCGTTAAGTGTTGGCGACTTTGTGGGGGAACTTGCAAGGCAAAAAGCCTGCTAGCTTCACACAGTGCAACTAGTTAGCATGCAGCAGCTAACATGGACAAAATGAACACAAAACAAAATACCACTGCACCACTGTGGGAATATTCTAGTTTAAACCTTTGGATCAAGTTGAGCGTATCAACACCAAGTAGCTAGTTAGATAAGCACGACAAACCTGCATGCCCTCTTAAAACTGAGGCATTTGGTTAATTATCCAGGTCAGTGCAAAAATGGTGTGCGTTTATAGAAAATTTGGTTGTTATCACTACATCGCCAAAGACATGCTACCCTTTTATATCGTTGAAAAACCAACATTTCTATTGTGCTGCAAATGTTTGACAGACCTTTGTCATGTTGTCTTGTCATGTCAGTTTTTCCTCGCTGGGAATCTGCCAGTCTTATTTTTTTTTGCATATGACTTGTTAAAGGCCTACTGAAATGAGATTTTCTTATTTAAACAGTGATAGCAGGTCCATTCTATGTGTCATACTTGATCATTTCGCGATATTGCCATATTTTTGCTGAAAGGATTTGTAGAGAACATGGACCATAAAGTTCGCACCTTTTGGTCGCTAATAAAAAATGTGTGAGGGCTCCTCACATCCTCACATTGTTTATAATGGGAGCCTCCAACAAAAAGAGCTATTTGGACCGAGAAAACGACAATTTCCCCATTAATCTGAGCGAGGATGAAAGATTTGTGGCTAAAGATATTGATAGCGAAAGACTAGAAAAAAATAAAATAAAATAAAAAAGTAAAAAAAAAAAAAAATTGCATTGTTAGCGATTCAGATGTTTTTAGACACATTTACTAGAATAATTCTGGGAAATCCCTTATCTTTCTATTGTGTTGCTAGTGTTTTAGTGAGATTATATAGTACCTGATAGTCGGAGGGGTGTGTCCACGGGTGTCTTGATGCCAGTCTCTGAGGTAATTAGTCACGGCAGCAGCAGCACGACAGAAGTTCAGGTGATTCCCGGTAAGAGGCGACTTTTTACCACAATTTTCTCACAGAAACCTGCCGGTTGACAAGTGGTCGGGATCCGTGTTCGCTTGATCGCTCTTATCCATGGTAAAACTTCACTTCCGGGAATTTTAAATAAGGAAACACCGTGTGTTTGTGTGGCTAAAGGCTAAAGCTTCCCACCTCCATCTTTCTACTTTGACTTCTCCATTACTAATTGAACAAATTGCAAAAGATTCAGCAACACAGATGTCCAGAATACTGTTTAATTGCGCGATGAAAAGAGACGGCTTTTAGCCGCTAGTGTTGCTGCGCTAATGTGTCCCCTCCAACTCGAGATGTCACACACACGCGTCATCATTCCGCGACGTTTTCAACAAGAAACTCCGCGGGAAATTTAAAATTGTAATTTAGTAAACTAAACCGGCCGTATTGGCATGTGTTGCAATGTTAATATTTCATCAGTGATATATAAACTATCAGACTGCGTGGTCGGTAGTAGTGGGTTTCAGTAGGCCTTTAAAGGGGAACATTATCACCAGACCTATGTAAGCGTCAATATATACCTTGATGTTGCAGCAAAAAGACCATATATTTTTTTAACCGATTTCCGAACTCTAAATGGGTGAATTTTGGCGAATTAAACGCCTTTCTGTTTATCGCTCATGTGGTGATGACGTCAGAACGTGACGTCTCCGGGGTAATACAGCCGCCATTTTCATTTTCAACACATTACAAACAGCTCTGTTATTTTCGTTTTTTTGACTATTTTTTGGAACCGTGGAGACATCATGCCTCGTCGGTGTGTTGTCGGAGGGTGTAACAACACTAACAGGGAGGGATTCAAGTTGCGCCACTGGCCCGAAGATGCGAAAGTGTCTGCCGCCAGACCGCCATTGAATGTACCAAACTGTCTCCACATTTTACCGGCGATGACAGACATGACACAGAGATGTATGGATAACCTGCAGATGCATTTGCAACGATAAAGTCAACTAAATCACAAAGGTGAGTTTTGTTGATGTTGACTTATGTGCTAATCAGACATATTTGGTTGCTAACATGCTACGCTAATCGATGCTAACATGCTATTTACCGGCGGTGCTAAGGCAGACATGGCACAGAGATGTTTGGATAACCTGCAGATGCATTTGCAACTATAAAGTCAACTGAATCAAAAAGGTGAGTTTTGTTGATGTTGACTGCCAGCTAATCGATGCTAACATGCTATACTAATCGATGCTAACATGCTATTTACCGGCGGTGCTAAAGCAGATATGGCACAGAGATGTATGGATAACCTGCAGATACATTTGCAACTATATTACGTTTCCTTCCACCCACATTTAATGCGAAAAAAACACTTACCAATCGACGGATTTAAGTTGTTCCAGTGTCAAGAGATGCGAAAGTCCTGATCGTTTGGTCCGCACATTTTACCGGCGATGCTAACGCAGCTATTCGGCCATGATATGGCTACGAATAGCGTCAATAGCTATTGGCTCAATAGCTTCAGTTTCTTCTTCAATACTTTCATTCTCCAACCATCCGTTTCAATACATGCGTAATCTGTTGAATCGCTTAAACCGCTGAAATCCGAGCTAATGTCGCTATATCTTGCTGTGGTATCTGCCATTGTTTGTTTACATTGGCAGCACTGTATGACGTCACAGGGAAATGGATCATCGCATCGCAAATAGCGAAAATCAAGCACTTTAAAGCTTTTTTTTAGGGCTACTCGGTGACCGGTAAAATTTAGAAATAAACTTCCAAAAATACAACAAGCCACTGGGAACTGATTTTTATTGTTTTTAACCCTTTTGAAATTATGATAATGTTCCCCTTTAATACATCTGGTTATAAAGTAGAGTTTATATTGTAATTGCATTTTTGTCTAATAATGTCCTAACGTGATTGCCAGAAATTTACAACTCTACCTCTGCCTACACTTTCAATAGTGAAATGAAGCTTTGTTTGTCAATACTTAAAATGTAGCCATTCTATTTATTGTCTTGCTTGTGTATATTTGAGGCCTCTCCCCGAACATGTTGTATTGCTTTTAGTTGTGATTTTCAATCAAGTGCGACATTTTGCTAACCAAGTAAATGTTATTGTTAATATATCTTTGTTTCATTTTACTTGGATATTTAAATGTTTGTTTCTTAATGGGCGTTAATGTATCTCGTATTTGCGTTAGCATTTAAGCTGGCTTATGAGCTACTGCTAGCATGCTTCTCCAGTAAAAGAGCAGTATCACTGGTCAGTTGATTTATTAAAGTGATATCAATCACGGTTTTACAACAATTTTACTATAAAAGGGTAAAACTAATTGTCGGGAGTTGTACCGCCGTTTATCAATTAACCTTTTTTTGTTACATCCCTCCTATACAGCGATCTAAATGTGAGAATTTGGACATAGTTTAAGTGATTCTGATCACACATAGTGACCTATGAGACAAGCGCAAGGTACAATATCGGTTGAAATAAACCACGTAAAAGTGCCGCTAGCAACAAAAGTAACTAACGCCAATGGCCTTCAGTTGGCTGCTTAGCAACTATGAAAACGCACACTAGAGAACACAACTCCCAGCCGGAACTTTCCAGGATCAGAGATGGAATCTCAAGAAACAGATGAACAGAATATGAGAATGTTAGTGCAAAAAATTAGATAGATTAGATAGTACTTTATTTATTCCGTCAGGAGAGTTCCTTCAGGAAAATTAAAATTTTCAATACAATCCCATTCAAGTTTAGACAAACATTACAGGGAGACAGAACAGGATCGCTGACGGGTCTGCCGGCTTCCAGCGCCCCTTACAAAAAAGATGAGATACAGGTAAACAAGGGGGGGAGGGGGGATGGGAGAAAAAAATAGAAGATTAAAATAAAATAAAATAAAAATCGGTCTTAGGCTGGGCCCTGGAGAGGGGGTGCAGACTGAGGCCAAGGGAAAAAAACAACAACTCATAGCCATGGTACACATCCCTCTTCCATGTGTGTAAGAGGGAAACATCAAACATCAAAGAACACAGAGGACATTAAAGACATTAAAGCAGCATATACAAGCAGACACTTCTACATACAGCTATGAATAAAAAGTAAAATAAACATATGCACTGTGGTGGCCTCTGCGGTGTTCCACGCCATCGTCCGCTGGGGTGGAGGGAGCATGGCCAAAGACAGGAGCAGACCCAACAAAGCAACCGAGACAGCAGACTCCACTCTCGGCCAGTGTCCAGTCCGCATGGATGAGCGAGGATACGTCCAAGGTGACTGAGGTGTCCGACACCTGCTCACCCAGCCAAGACACCACGAAGCCTCTCCGTCCCAGCGCTCAGTGCTAGCTCCGCAGACCTGTCCCCTCATCCGCATCTCCTCCAGTCCCTCCAAACTCTGCAGTCCTGTCCCCTCAGCCGCATCTCCGCCAGTCCCTCCAAACAAAATACACAACCTACAATTATATATCAGAAGTGCATCCATCCAATTTTCTACCGCTTGTCTCTTTTGGAGTCGTAGGGGGCTGCAGCCTATCCCAGCTGCACTCGGGCAGAAGGCGGAGTACATCCTGGACAAGTTGCGACCTCATCACAGGGCCAACACTGATAGACAGACGTTGATTCACTCTTACATTCACATACAGGGGCCGATTTAGTGTTTCCTATCCCCAAGTGCATGTCTTTGGAGGTGGAAGGAATCCATAGGACCCAAAGGGAACCCACACAGTCACGGGGAGAACATGCAAACTCCACACAGAAAGACCCTGAGCCCGGAAAATCGAACCCAGGACCTTCCCGCTGTGCGGCACTATGGCAAACCACTGGTCCACCCAGATATCATAAGTCTACAATAAATATAGAATGTCAACAATTAGATATTACAGGTTTCAAATATCAGATATTGAAAGTGTAGAATCACAGAATGACAGAGAGAAATTATTTTCCTGCTAATATAAGGAAGTTCAAAGATGAAATGACGATTCACAGAGAGAGCAGTGAGACAGGTCCTACAAAAGGAAAATCCAGCATTGCGCCAATGTTGAATGCCAAGCAACAAGATAACACCAATCTATCAGACGTTTACATGACCGAGCACCTCTTTAAACACAATGCAGACATCGCCAAGAAAGCTCGTGACTTAAGGAAAAAGGGAAAAAATTAAGGGAACTTGGAGTGCCAACTGCAAAATTTACATCAGGCTGAATTGATGTAATAAGATTAATAAGTCCTTTTTTTTTTCTTTTTTTTCTTTTTCTTCTTTGTCATGAAAAAGGGACGTTTTTGTCATGAAAAAGCGAGTTTTTTGTGGTTGGTGCACTATTTGTAAGTGTATATTGTGTTTTTTATGTTGATTTAATAGAAATATAAAAAAATAAATAAATGTTTTTTTTATTTATTTATTTTTTTTATATAAAAAATTCTTCCGCGGCCCGGTGGTTGGGGACCACTAATCTAGAGAGTATTTAAGGATCTGGACAAAAAAAAAAGTTCACAGCAATTTCACAACAACAATGATAATGGAGTCCGACAAAAAACAAACATCTACATTCAACATCAACACTACCACGTTCCAAGGGATGACTGAACAAGAAGACCTTGATTCAGGAGAACATTCATCTACACTCAAAGACATTCATACAGCAACACAAAAAACTTGCCGAACATTAAAATATGGACGTGAAAACCTTCTGCAACATACACCATAAATATATGTAATTAGAGAATAATATAAATCCAAATGTAATTTTCTCTCCTACATCAGGAATCATTGTTTTTAATATACAGATGAACAATGTAACAGCAACAATAAATCCAACAAGAAACTGGGAATTATTCATTACAAAAGCAGAAGATTGTGTAACATGAAGCATTTTTTTGTAAATGTTCAACAAACCCTGTAAAATGATCGCTACCTCAGAAACGTAGATTAATGATAACAAGGAATTGATTTTTATCTGGAAGGATACCAAAAAGGGACAAGCGGTAGAAAATGGATGAATGGATATGAACTAAATTAAATCAACAGAACCAACAGGAACAAAGGAGGTTAGCGGTGTTTGTGATGAAGAACCTGAAATACAAAGTGGTAAAAACATGTAATTTCCCTCTCAGTCGTCCTCAGACGAGCTTCCATCGGAATCTTCAATCATTCCGGTTCTCCATACACCCGGCCAGCTCCGTAGGGCTTTCAGCTCCCACATCTTTCTTCAGGATGTCCACGTATGTTAGTGCGGGACGTCCTCACGATCGATGCCCATGCGTTGGTTCCTATAGGACCAGCCTGCAGGCCGGGAGCTCTCGAATACTGTGGCAGTGGCCGGCCAGCCTCATCCTCCTAGCTGTTACCTTCTTGCTGAGCCTCGGCAGTTGCCCGTACAGGTCCTTGTTGGTGATGTGGATCTTCTGGTCCACATTCAGAACAGCTTGTATCATTCTGGTGTAGCACCCTTATAGTGACTTCTGCAGGGTGGGTGTCAGGGTCCAGCTTTCGCAGCCATACAGGAGGATAGACTCCACAGTGGCGTGGAATAGACTCAGCTCTATGTGTCGGGAGAGATTCGAGCACCACACTCTTGACATATCATTCAGGGCCCTCCACGCTAGTGCCTTCCTGACCTTAAGGTCTTGTTCTGTGTTCATCCAGGAACCCAAATACTTGAAGTCATTGACCTCTCGCAGAGCATTACCATGGTGATTACCTCAGTCTTCTTTGCGTTCAGTCTGAGGCCAACCCTGATACAAAGCACCTCCACTCTGTTCAGGACTTCCTGTGCCTGCTCAATGCGATCAGCCAACAGGCAGGTGTCATCTGTGCAGTCTAGGTCTGCCAGGGCTACAGCAGGGGCTCTACTAGGCCGGGGGTTGGCAACCCGCGGCTCTATCTTTAGCGCCGCCCTAGTGGCTCTCTGGAGCTTTTTCAAAACTGTATGAAAAATGGAAAAAAATGAGGGGGTAAAAAACATATTTTTTGTTTTAAAATGGTTTCTGTAGGAGGACAAACATGACACAAACCTCCCTAATTGCTAAAAAGCACACTGTTTGTATTAAACATGCTTCACTGATTCGAGTATTTGGCGAGCGCCGTTTTGTCCTACTTATTTTGGCGGTCGTTGGAACTCACCGTGGTTTGTTTAGATGTATACCTTTCGAGGACGTGTTTTATGCCACTTTCTTTTTCTGTTTCATTTTGTCCACCAAACTTTTAACGTTGTGCATGAATGCACAAAGGTGAGTTTTGTTGATGTAATTGTCTTGTGCAGTGCTATTCAGACATATTTGGTCACTGCATGACTGCAAGCTAATTGATGCTAACATGCTATTTAGGCTAGCTATATGTACATATTGCATCATTATGCCTCATTTGTAGGTATATTTGAGCTCATTTAGTTTACTTTAAGTCCTCTTAATTCAATTTATATCTCATGACAAACTATCTGTATGTAATATGGCTCTTAATTATCGGGGGGGGGGGTGTCCTTTTTTTTTCTTTTTTTTCTTTTTCTTCTTTGTCACGAAAAAGGGACGTTTTTGTCTTGAAAAAGCGAGTTTTTTGTGGTTGGTGCACTATTTGTAAGTGTATATTGTGTTTTTTATGTTGATTTAAAAAAAAAATTTTTTTAAAAAAGTTTTTTTTATTTATTTATGTTTTTTATATAAAAAATTATTCTGCGGCCACGGCCCGGTGGTTGAGGACCACTAATCTAGAGAGTAGAACAGGGGTAGAGAACCTATTGCTCTCGAGCCACATGTGGCTCGTTTGATGACTGCATCAGGCTCTCAGATAAATCTTAGCTGATGTTGCTGTGATGGGTCAAATGCAGAGAATAATTTCGCCACATCTAGTATGTGTGTGACTATCATTGGTACTTTAACTTTAATCCAGTAAGTAATAAATAATTCCGCTGGTAATCACAGTATTAAAAATAAGGACAGGTCATCTGGTAATCACAGTGTTAAAAATAATGAAGAACATGACAGTAAAATAATGTGACTATACGTTAAAGCAAGGGTCGGCAACCCGTGGCTCTAGGGCCGCATTTGGCACCGCTGTAGAGGCTCCCTGGAGCTTTTTTAAAAATGTATGAAAATGGAAAAAAGATGAGGGGGAAAATATATTCTTTGTTTTAACATAATTTTTGTAAAAAAAACATGACATAAAAACTTCCTAAATGTTAGAAAAAACACTGTTTATATTAAACATGCTTCACTTATAAGAGTATTTGGTGAGCATCCTTTTAATCCTACTAATAATATCAGTGGTCTTTGAACTCACCGCAGTTTGATTGATTGAATTTATAAATTTGGGAAAAATTGCTTCGGTTTGTTCCTTTTGGAACAACCGAGGTACCATTGTTTACATAATTGAGTTTATTTGAGTGTAATTTTTGGAACACAGCCACAGCCCGACACTTTCCATCCTCAATAGTCTCAAGTCGTTATTTTGGCGGTAGGAGAGTGACTAACTCAAGGGGTTGCAGTTCACAATAAAAAAAAATTGAAATAAGGAGAAGTGGCTATATTTTGTGATATAACGATTGAAAATGTCATATCACGGTTATTGTGACCAAAATGATCACGGTTATCATTAGAGGTGGGAATCTTTGGCCACCTCACAATTCGATTAGGATTACAATTCAGGAGCTACTATTCGATTAAAAATCGATAGTTGATGCATCTTTAATTTATGTATTTAGATGCTGTTTTACATTTATTTTATTTTCACTAAATACGCGTTTATCAATATTAAAAACAGTGCATTTGTAATAATAAACTGTTAAATTAATTCCCATCTTTATTAAATTAATGAAAATGTGTGCAAAACTGGAACATTAGTGCCCGATAATAAAGGAGCTGGTCGGATTTCTCGGTGAAGTGGCTCGCTGCAGTCAGCCAAGTTTGTAACTATTTATTTAAAATTTATAAATCGATTATCGATTATTCACATTTACTAATTGATTTTGTAATCGTCCATGTCCGATGCAAAGGGTCATCTCAGGCCGCACACACCCCCTCAAGAGACCTGGTTTCTAATCGCATAATCTAGATGTGTTAGTCTGACTTTGGAAAAACCGAACACAATCAGATTTAGGGTTTTTCTATGAGTTGAAGGATGCTTATTTAGAGCCAAACTATTTGAGAAATCAGGAGTTTTACCACGGTTTAATCGTTACGTCCTGTGCGCAATGAGACAACACACTCTTTGCACCCACAGAAACTAAGTTTAAAATAAGATGTAGTTCCAGCGTTTAGATCTTTCCCCATCTTTACTGAACAATGGCGCCATTCTGCTTTTGTCATACCCACTTGTCTTTCTCCGATTATGTCTTTCGTTGGGAAAATTCCAAGGAAGAGACTTAGAGGACAGAAGAGGGTTTTTGTCGTTAGCCAAAGTCTGTGCTGCACTGCATTTGTTTATTGAGTATACTCCTAACTGGAGGCATATTTCCTGTGACTTACTTTAAATGTGTATTTTGTAGGAACCAAACCTACAGTTACAATCCCAAACATTAGATTACGAATCCATGCACAGTTACACCCCTAGTGAAGTGTACTAATAGATATTCCCACCACTGATAACCATCTGTTTCTCTCTTACTGTATGTCAGACAAAGAATTAGTCTGGTTATTAGATGAAGACATTTTTTTTCCCCCTTGACAAGTAGGAACTATGTGGCTGTCAAAACACTGGAATCGCATTGACAATGTACAATAGTTTCTGATGGTGTGAGTCTTTATGAGGCCTGGATCATTTTGAAATCACAGTATAGTAAAGTATCCATCACAATAAAAAGTCACTCTTAATTGTTGGGTAGAATAACTAAATCATTCATTGTTTGGGATTATCTTTATGTTTTTGATTAACATTCTAAGACCAAAGGACTCCCGTATAGAGGGGAGCTGGGTTGCATCTGTGTGGCTATGTTGATTGTTACACGAAAGTCATCTCAATAAACACATGTTATATATTCACATAACCAGAAAAACGTAACCTACTAGCTGAAACAAACCAAATTTCAAGAAGACAGTTGAAACTCCAGGATTTTAAATGGGCAAATGTCGACTTGTCCAGGGTGTACGCCGCTTTCCGTCGGAATGCAGCTTCGATAAGATCCAGCAACTCCCGCCACCCCAAAAGGGACAAACGGTAGAAAAATGGATCGATGGAAATGTCGGAAACTATGACACGATTCATGACAAGTCAGTCGGGCTGGGCCAAATGGAAAAACAATTATCACAATAAATGTTTTTATTGATTAATAACCTGATGATTTGTATTGTTTTTAACCTGCTAGTTTTAAAGCACCTGTACTAAAAACTAAAAAAACTAGAGATTAGTTTAAACTATTATAAACATACTGAATAAACAACAACAGTGTCATAACGGAGAGGTTTTCACAGCTTGCTGCGAAGTTTGTTCTCCCGGGATGCAAACAGACTATTCCGGACCAGGCGTGAAGGTAGGAACATATTTATTAATCTAACTCAAGTAGGGCTCCAACTAACGATTAATTTGTTAATCGGTTAATCTATTGATTATTATTTTGATTAATAATCGGATAAAAAAGATAAACTATATTTCTATCCTTTCTAATACTTTATTTTAAAAAACAGCATAGACTTAGACAAACTTTAATGATCCACAAGGGAAATTGTTCTGGCACCATGTCCTTTCGACTTGCCAAACATAACAATAACAAGGCAGGTATTAGAAAAATGTTGTTGTTTTTTTTATAAAGTGCACCATTGTCCTGCACAATAGCAATAATTTGCCTAGGGGAATTTCAAACCTGTCTACTACCTATTCGAACCATTCTGCAATGTTGGATGCTGAATGTCTTTCCTCTAGTGGCATGGTCATAAGGCAGATTGACTTCATGTTCCATTCGTCTCCAACCTAATGGCATGTATTGCCAAGGTAGGCTTCCTTGGCTACACTTGTCCACACATCAGTGGTCAGAACAATTTTGCTCTGGGTGGCTTTAATGTCAGTTTTCACAGCTTGAAATGTCTGCTCATACTTCTTCTCCATCAGTTTGGTAAAATGGGTCCTCGAGGGAAGAGTGTAACCAGGGTTTAGGATGTAAATCCTTTTTCTGAAACCGTCATCCTCCACCATTGATAGTGGCCTCATGTCAGTCACCAACATATTTAGGACACTATCAGTCAATGCAGCCGCTTGCTGTGGCGAGCACACCTTCCTTTGGACCAAGTCTCTAATGCTGGCTTGTTTCTTTCTGAAATGAGAGAAACCATATAATGAACGTACATAGTAGCAACATTTACATGTAACTCAATACATACTTAGTTGATTTATTTGATAATTTCTGATGTAAAAGACACATTTTTTCATATCATAGTCACTGTTGCCTAGTTTTTCTTGTTATATTGTTATTTTTACTGTTATATTTTTATTCTTATGTTGCTTTTTTATTTTTATTCTTATTGTAATATTTCCTTTTTTTTTTTTTCCCATTTAAACACCCGTTATTTACTTTTTAAATTCCATCTCAATTCTGTACACTGCTGCCGGAATTTAAAAGTTTCCTGAGGGAACTCCCTGAGGGAATCAATAAAAGTACTATCTATCTATCTATCTATCTATCTATCTATCTATCTATCTATCTATCTATCTATCTATCTATCTATCTATCTATCTATCTATCTATCTATCTATCTATCTATCTATCTATCTATCTATCTATCTATCTATCTATCTATCTATCTATCTATCTATCTATCTATCTATCTATCTATCTATCTACATATCTATCTATCTAATTACACCACCACATTAAAAAAAAAGCTAAATGAAATAAATGGACATTGGGGATGCAGCATACAACAATAATAACACAGAAATGTAACTCATCAGATCAAAACTGGGTCAGATATTGTACATGTTTCTGTTGTGAATAATAAAGGATTCATTTTAGGCTGCCTGTGAATAATAGCATGGAATATTCCAGCACCTTCATAACGTTTATATTACTAAAGCGTCACTCAAATATTATATAGCTTTATCGGGTCCGGCTACATTGATCCATTATGAAACCAACCTGAGATATTTCTGTCCGTTACGTTTATTTCCAAATTGGTAAACGTGCGTTTTCGTTCTCAAAACGGAGTCAAATGTGCCGGAGACACAACAACAGAGACATAACGTTAACGTTACTCACAAAAAAGCTGAATTTATGAATGCCTGTTGCCGCTCATAACAACACAGAAAATGAAGACCTCGCACTCTCCAAGAAGTTCCTAACACTCTGAAAGTTAATACACAACAGTTGCTGCAGTGCTGCTTTAAAAAAATCTCCTCGTTAACAACATATTAAAAACACACAAAGACGGAGACAACGGATCAATGTACTCGGACTATGGACTTAAAAAGTTACGTACCGTGAGTTTTTTTCTTCATCCATGGATCCAACATGCTTCCTCTTAAGGTGCTCCCAAAGCGATGTCGTACTTCTTTGCCAGGCGAGGTCGATGCTGCACGTTTTGCAGGAAACGGTCTTCTTTGCAGTGTTTAAGGTGAAGAACTCCCACACTTTTGACGACTTAGGTCGTACACTTTTCTCCATTGCACTTACACTATAGCTCCTGTTTTCCTCCACCATTTTTCGAATGTTTCCAGACAAAGGCTACGACTTGGTCACGTGAGCTGCACATGACACAGCTTTGGCTGGCTTACTGCCACCTCATGAGACATAGCCCTGTTTTGTACTTTTTTGTACTTATTTTGATTATTGTTTCTCAGCTTTTTGTAAATGTTGCAGTTCATAAATAAAGGTTTAGGAAAGAACGAAAGGAAGAAGAAGAAGAAAAAAAAAGAGCTTCTGTGCATGCGCACTGCACACATCAAACGAATCGATGACTAAATTATTCGCCAACTGTTTTTATAATCGATTTTAATCGATTTAATCGATTAGTTGTTGCAGCCCTAAACTCAAGAAATCTTCTCAGGCCATGAGGTAAACCAACATAAACTATGGCATGGAGCAAACAAAAAACTTGTTGAATGAAACAAAACAACATAAACTGTGGCGTGGAACAAACAAAACTTAGTTGGACACGGCATGAAGCAGACAACATGAACAATGGTATCGCGTGAAAACATGCAATGACGCCAGGCCGACTGACTGGCAAAGACAGGCTTGAATAAGGGTCCGAACACCAGAAACAGGTGAAAATCATAAGTCGGCATGGGAACCAAACAAAACAAGGGAGTGCAACCAGGAACTAACAAAAAATAAAAAAAACAAATTCAGACCACCGATTAAATAATAGAATGCACAGTAACATACCCTGAGCCGTTCTGTGTGGAGTTTGCATGTTCTCCCCGTGACTGCCTGGGTTCCCTCCGGAAAATCTGGCTTCCTCCCACTTCCAAAGACATGCACCTGGGGATAGGTTGATTGGCAACACTAAATGGGCCCTAGTGTGTGAATGTGAGTGTGAATGTTGTCTGTCTTTCCATGTTGGCCCTGTGATGAGGTGGCGACTTGTCCAGGGTGTACACCGCCTTCCGCCTGAATGCAGCTAAGATAGGCTCCAGCAACCCCCGCGACCCTGTAAGGGGCACGCGGTAGAAAATGGATGGATGGATGTATTATTAATTTTCTTTTAACTTTTTTGTATTTAGGCAATTTTTCACTAATAACACGTTTTACAAGGCCACATTGAACACATCATGATAACATAACTGACCTTCGTCAGATACTAATAATTAACAATTTTGAGCATCTGACGAAGGTCAGTTGTGTTATCATGGTTTAGTTGCTCAGTAATTATGAATAATAATGTTTAATAATTACTCAGTAATTATTCGTTACTAAGTAGAACTTGAATGTGTCATAGTACAATTCAATGTAGCCTCTGATGGGTTCACACTGGAGCACTGTCCCACAGTGATTTGTGGTGACTTTTTTTTAACGAACTGGTGACCTGTCCATTTCCTACCGCTTATTCCCTTGTGGGGTCGATAGGTGCCAGCGCCCCCCGTGGCCCCACAAGGGAATAAGCGGTAGAAAATGGATGGATGGATGGGTGACCTGTCCAGAGTGCAATGCGGCCAGATGACAGCTAACGTAGACTTCAGAGTCCAGCCTTTGCCCCGTCAAAGGTAATGTTACAGACATTAAATGAATGAACAAGTAGGCTAATTGTTTCATCCACCCTCGGTAGTTCTACTCTCTTTTCATTCTTAGAAAAAGTTTTTTTTATTGTCGACGGCATGGTCTTACTGCATACCTTCTTCTCAAATATTTTCTGGTGTTTCTTTTTTGGGGGGCATCTTAACGCTGCTGGAATTCGCTCACACCCACTTAATTCCAATGAGAATGAACCATGGGAAGAACAGTTTTGCTAGATAGTAGTAGCTGATGGTCTTTTGGTGGGTTTATGACCAACAGTAATCTGTTTTGCTCAATAAAAAGATACAGACCATCTTGAGGTGAAGGAGGAGAAGGATCCTTCTCCTCCTCGAAACGTCTCGGCTGACATCGTCATTGTTTTAACTGTCGGGATCACTTGTTGAAAAAAGTACAAAATAAATTATGTGTTTGTTTAGAGTTTAGGTTGGATTTGGATTTTGTGCGCTGCATACATTTTCTGTGCGCAAAGGTCACGGGAGAAGTGTGCAATTGCTAAGGTGCGAACCTTAGAAAGAAAATTGGTGTGGAGTCTGTGGACCAAATAATTTTTTAAGAAGGAGCCAGGGAGGTTATTGAAATTAGAATATCTTATGACTAAGTGATGGCGTTGCGCGGTTGGGAGAATGGCTGTGCCAGCAACCTGAGGGTGCCTGGTTCGATCCCCACCTTCAACCAACCTCATCACGTCCTTGAGCAAAACACTTCACCCTTGCTCCTGATGAGTCGTGGTTAGGGCCTTGTGTGTGAATGGGTGAATGTGGAAATAGTGTCAAAGCGCTTTGAGTACCTTGAAGAGAGAAAAAGTATACAAGTGTAAGCCATTTATGACTTGTGGCTTTATTTTAAAATCTGATTAATTTGAATGAATATATATTAGTTTAGCGTATGCATATTCATTTTGTCTTAGAGGCTACTGGGGGCTGTGTGTGGGCTCTTGCGGGCTCTAGGCCCTTAGAATTGTCATCACTTTCTCTTTATACAACGGCCCTGAAAATAGCAATGCTTAAAGGGGGACTGCACTTATTGGGGAATTTTCTCTTATCATTCACAGTCCTTGTGTGAGACAAGCACACACAGGTTTTTCTTTATTTATGCATTCTAACTCATAAATAAACGCTAGCAAGAGTCAGCTAACAATGGCGGTAATGGTGTTTGCCCTATTCCGCAGACCCTCCAACAATGTTTTATGTACACGGTGTGAGTATATATGTAATGTAGTACCAGGCACGATAATAATCAACATTCAAAATGTATTCATTTAACAGATGCAACATTTGCACTTTCCTTCAACAACAACTAATAATCATGACAGACTTCATGAAAGCCAACATTGACTAACTTGGGACAAATGATGATTCAGAACCTTACATTTTTTTAACCTGAATATACAAAGCAGGGTTTCAACTAGATTGCCACTATATATGTAGTGATCGGGGCATAGCTACAGGTGTGGTCAATATGATGTCATCATATATCAAATCAATGCAAACTTTATTTTACATATATGATGATCATTTTGATTTGCAATGATGCATGTATTTTCTTTAAAAACGCAAACATTTTTTTATGTATATTTAAAAACAATTATGTGTTATTAGTTATTAATAATAACATATTTTTTCTAATATCAGAATCAGCTTCATTGACCAAGTATGTTAACAAACACGGAATTTGATTTTGTAGACTGTGCTGTCTTTGTTCAATGCAATTTCAATTGTTGCTGCTTAAAGGCCTACTGAAATGAGATTTTCTTATTCAAACGGGGATAGCAGGTCCATTCTATGTGTCATATTTGATCATTTCGCGATATTGCCATATTTTTGCTGAAAGGATTTAGTAGAGAACATCCACGATAAAGTTCGCAACTGGAGAAAAGCCCTGCCTCTACCGGAAGTCGCAGACGATGACGTCACATGTTGATGGCTCCTCATATATTCACATTGATTTCAATGGGAGCCTCCAACAAAAACAGCTATTCCGACCGAGAAAACAACAATTTCCCCATTAATTTGAGCGAGGATGAAAGATTCGTGTTTGAGGATATTGATAGCGACGGACTAGAAAAAAAAAAAAAAAGGTTTTAGAAACATTTAATAGGATATTTCTGGGAAATCCCTTATCTTTCTATTGTGTTGCTAGTGTTTTAGTGAGTTTAACAGTACCTGATAGTCGGAAGTGTACGTCCACAGCCAGGTGTTGACGCGCAGTGTCTCGGGGAAGTTGACGGCAGCTGTACGGGAGGCAGAAGTTCAGCTGATATCCGGTAAGTGGCGACTTTTTGACCACAATTTTCTCACCGAAACCTGCTGGTTGACATGATCCATAGGAAAGTTTCACCTCTGTGAATTTTAAACAAGGAATCACCGTGTGTTTGTGTGGCTAAAGGCTAAAGCTTCCCAACTCCTTCTTTCTACTTTGACTTCTCCAATATTAATTGAACAAATTGCAAAAGATTCAGCAACACAGATCTCCAAAATACTGTGGAATTATGCCGTTAAAGCAGACGACTTTTAGCTGTGTGTGTGCGCAGCACTCATATTCATAACAGCCCGTGACGTCACGCGTACACGTCATCATTACACGACGTTTTCAAGAGAAAAGTCCCGGGAAATTTAAAATTGCAATTTAGTAAACTAATCCGGCCGTATTGGCATGTGTTGCAATGTTAATATTTCATCATTGATGTATAAACTATCAGACTGCGTGGTGGGTAGTAGTGGGTTTCAGTAGGCCTTTAATGTGAAATGTAAAACAGACTACGTTAGATTCTGCCCTCCCTGATTGTTAGAGTTTACTTTACCAAATGTGTAAACAGTCATTTGAATTAAATATGAAAAATATACCTTGAAGTGTTTTGTTTATATTCTAGACAATGAAGTCACTGTAAAACTAAAACTAGGCACACTAAGGAAAGTAAATTACATAAACACATGAAGTTCACACACGTATAATCGTGTTAAATTAATTATTTAGTTTTGGGGGAAAAAACAATACAGGTATGCAAGATGAAGGTTGGCTCTCACATCGCTGGCTTAATGGTAATGTACAATGGACGTAATAGATGACTCTCATTAGCTTCACTGTAAATTACTGTGAATTACTGATATATTGTTAACCTGTTTACAAAAAAATGTATGGTATAATACTGGCTGCTGTGGGTCCCAGGACTTCGCCGTAAAAAAAATAATGGCCATCAGCTTATCCCCAGGTGCATGTCTTTAAAGGTGGGAGGAGACTCCACACAGAAAGACCCTCAGCCCAGGAATCGAACCCAGGCTCTTCTCACTGTGAGGTACAAGCACAGGGGAAGTGGCTACCACCACCATCGAGTGTGAATGTGGAATGAAAGATGGGTTCTCACTTCTCTGCGAGCGCTTTGAGTATCTAGTTAATAGAAAAAGCCCTCTATAAATCTATCCATCCATCCATCCACCCATTTTCTACCGCTTGTCCCGTTCGGGGTCGCGGGGGGTGCTGGAGCCTATCTTAGCTGCATTCGAGTGGAAGGCGATGTACACCCTGGACAAGTAGCCATCTCATCACAGGGCCATATATAAATCTAATCTATTATTATTATTATTTTTATCAATATTTTTACTGAGAAATTTGTTTCAATATACAAAACTTTTCTATTTATAAAACGTGTTTACAAATAAAAATAAAAATGACAGTATCCAATCCTTCTGTGGCAGTCCAAAAGTATTATGGCAGACCTTCACAAATAAATGAATGTATGGGAACGTGTCCCTTGCTCTTAATATACTGGTAGGGGGAACGCTGGATTTTATGTTTTGTTTTTTGTCTGTGGAATAGGTTGCAGACCAATAAAAAAAACAAGCTGGAGGAGTCAAATGGCCCGCAGGCCACATTTTGACGCCCCCTAGCATACAATATAATAAGCATGGCATTGCATTGTACAGTACTGATGGTACTGATCCCCTGCTGTAATCACCAACCTCCTGACTACAACTGGTATTGATTGTGTTTCTTGTAGTGAACTGATCATTAACATGACTGTCAGTTGTAACAAAGGAAAGAAATCCCTGTGCTCTTAGAGCCGAGCCCCTCAGTCGAGCTTTAGAAGCTACGGACACGCCGAATTGAACCGAATCACCCGTCTTTTATCAGCACTTTCCGTCCCCTCACTCAAAATGAACGTCTTTCATTCGTTCGTCTTTGTAATTACCAACCGGTCGAGCCCATTTCGCTTGGCAAACCTGCGTCTTCCAAAAGCCCAGCGAGGCTCAGGCAGAACGAGTGATCATCTAAACGATGCTAATGGAGCGCTTGGCACAGGAATGTGAGCTGTAGTTCTTCCCCCCTGTTTTTTTGTTTTTTTTTGTTGGGAAGGACACAGGTGCCCTTGCAGAGCGATGTGACGTGAGCAGACTGTGAATTTGCCAGGTGGCGATGGAAGAAAGAGCGAGGGGGGAGAGATAGGAAAAACGACGATAGATGGAGTCTACAGGGAAGCTTTGTCTATATACACACTGGCTCCAATATGCTGGAAAGACCAAAAATAAACGGTTCTTGATTCACTGGTGGAGGTGGAAACGGACCACCTTGTTGTTGTTTGACCTGCTGTCTACTCACACACATGCACACACACACACATTGCAGTTGTTATGTCTCTTAAGATACCTTTCTGTGTGAGATTTATAGGCGTAGTGATTGGCTTCATCGCCCTCCTCCCCTATCCCCCACCCTCCACCATTCTGCGGCACTGCCATTTGCAATGGTTGATGAGCCCCTCCGCCCTCTCAAACATGGCCGTCTAAGGGACGGGGGGTAGGGGATGAGGGGGGGTGGCGGCGTGGGCGTACAACCCGCCGTCTACAATCACTCCTCCTCAGCGTCCTTCATCATCCGCCTACATTATCAATACACCCCCTTCAGTCGCCGCTGAAGGTCACACCGCACGCATTCGTGGTCCGTGGCTCTCGACGCGGTTGGCCTCGACGCCTCATCCCATCGGTTTCCTCGGGAGGAAAAAAAAGGCGAGTGGACGGGCCCCCGTGCTTTATAGTGCTGCGTCAAAAGAGGCGGAGCACGGGGTGAAAATTCAATTTTTTGGGACCGGCTTTGGGGGGGGCGGGGACGTGACGGCTCACACGAGGAGGCCCGCCATTGGCCAAGTGGAGTGTCATTCCCGCGCGCTGCCGCAGATGGACAGGCCACTCGATGAATATGGATGAGAGCAGTAAAAAGGGTGATGCGGCAGGGAAGACCCCCCTCCCTCCTCTTCCTCCTTCACACCGATGCAGGCTCGAACAATGCGTGCCGTCTTTCACTGAAAACACTGAGAGCCTGCATTAGCATTTTCGCAGACAATTGAAGCTGCGGCCAGCTGCTGGCATGGCTCGGACACTGCGGTGAAATCCCTTCTTCCGCACCCGCCGATGAAACAGTGGAAAAAGGTTGACTGGCCGCATTCCTTAACACTACGCTCGCACCTATGCCCAGGCTGATGTTAAGATACCCTTAAGAGATTGCGCCCCGGCATTGATGGCGATCTGACACAGGACTTGAGAAGCAGCAGATCTCATAATGGGTGAGCTTCAAAACTCTTTTTGTCTTACTTGTTGAATTTACTAGACGTGCTCATTAAGTGCTCTAAACTATGGGTCATTTTGGTAAGATGGTCCATCTAAATGCGCAATGGTTAACCAGTTGTGTGAAGAAGGGAGGACAGCCATACCCCCCTGACCCACCCCCTTTGGGTGACTTAACTAATGATATTAGCTTCAGCAGTATTTGGAAGATGGGGGTTTGAACTAAACACCCCACTGGCTCAGCATCCCGATTCGCCCCACTGTTCGAGTTCCCTTGGCGGATTGCAGCAACAGATTGCTGTGTTTACTCTACCACATGATGTCGTTGAAACCTGTTACTGTGATCTCAGACGTGAGGTTGGAATTAATTATTGATGACTACAAACATGACCGCGAGGGGTCGACCGAGAAAAGCCATAGCGGTTTTGCGTTCCCACCCCAGCCCCCCACCGCATTTACCTGACGCCAAGCTGGAAGTTACGCAGTGGGTTTTGGGCTTGTCTGTAAACAACAGGTCTTTCCATGTTGGGCTCCTGCAACAGGAGTCATTCCAATCAAATCTTCAGCATGGCTACAGGACCACGGACCATACAGTGCCAGAGTAGTAGATGCGTTACAGTGACTGTGTCGGTCATGCGTGATCTGAATTTTTTTCACCAAGGTCATTTTATAGTTATCCCAATATGCGGATTGCGGCAGGAGAAGCAACCGCCTCGTGAAAATTCAATGATTAGAAATCGAAAAATTCTCACGTTGGTGGAAATAGCATAACGAGAGGACCCAGTATGTTTACATTTCTACATAAGATTTATAGTAAATTTACAATATTGAACGCAAATTTAAAAAAAAAAGAATCAACTGACACTGACACAGTTGTCTTTCTGTTAGCTGGGAAATTATTGGGTGTCTGAATGGAACATGAGGGGCATATTAATGCAAAGAGGAGAGGGGCAACTGTTTAGGCATGACATTGCCATCCGCTGTCACGTTCCTCCACATGACACTTTAACACGTGTATTGAGGCAACAGGTTGATCTTCATGCACAGTTCTCCACCTTTAGCAATCCGTCTTTCTCCTGATGCTCCTAATTTCCTCACGGTGTTCGATTCTGTGGCTCGTAAAAAAACAAAACCTGACTAAATAACACTGGTTTATTAAAATCCAATCAAATACATTAATCCCTGTGTTTCTTTACATCGCTGCCCGGTCCAGTGGCGTCACCCTCGAGGCAGCTGAACAAGATCGAACATGACGTCATTGCATCGGTCTCAGGATTCAGGGAAGAGGGAGTGTTATTGTTATAGAGCTTCAGAAGAGGAGGATCAGAGCAAATTTTTGGGCTATGTCTTCAGTATGTTTGATTTATTTGTAGACTTTCAAAATTTTGTTTCCATATTCAAGATCACTTTTTCTATCAACAACAAATGCAGATAATTACTTGTTTAAAAAAAACTTTGCTTTTGCCAAAGAGAAAGACATTTGGCGGTTGAGTCTTCAAACCGACTCCCTTCCAAAATTGAAAGTGCCTAGGAAATACACCAGAGCAATTTAATTGGCAACCTGGAGGCCAAATCGGCCCCGGGAATGACACCAGACCGGCTCGCTAGTTCAGTTCAAAAACCTGGAAGAGACTAACATCTTTTGCAGCAGATACCTAAAAACACAAGAGCGCTGTAATATAGGATCTTTGACTAGCTTTTTGGCAGTTGGTCCTTAAATCAGAATCAGAATCAGGTTTATTGACCAAGTATGTTTAATACACAATTAATTTGACTTGGTAGACTATGCTTTCTTTGGTCAATGCAAGAAACTAAAACAGCAAAGAACTCCTGTTGTATAGAAAGGGCTTGTTTTCCATATTAAATGACCTTGATAAAATAAATAGACAACATTTAAAAATTTACTGCAGAAGATGCTGGTTCAAAGGAATTTACAAACTAAGAATAATAGTGAAAGGAGAAGTCTGGCCCATCAGTCCTCAGCCGTCTGGATATGTGTTCCCCAAAACTATGTAGTTGAATAACCCCGAAGTACACCCTCTAATAAACGTATAACAGCATGTCGTTGTCACTGATTGATGCATACCTCGGTTTTAGGGTCATGGATCGATTCATTTTGAGTACATTAAGGGGGCAAAATGCAAAAAATAAAACTACTTTGATTTATGATTTCTTAAATGAAGCAGAAAAACTGCAAATCCCTGATAAGTAATTTGTCAATAAACACAATAAAAAAAACTTTGAGACTAAGGCTGAAGCCCACTTCTCCACCTTAACCCTTCACCCTTCGTCTTATCCCTTGTTCTCACTCTTTCAAACTGAAGGCCAAGACATATTGGTGAAAAACACGCCCGAGGATATTAGAAACCAATTGTTTCCCACTACATTATGACCCCAAGCTGTAAACATGCTACACTACATTGTACTACAATATGTTACATCACAGTTATTGGACAGATACACTAATGAGTTAATAAAAGCAAACCTTGTGGTATTCAGACGTTACAATATGTACAAATGTTTAGTTATCAATTTTGAAATAAAAAACAACAACATTTTAAACATCCATCCATCTTCTTCCGCTTATCCGAGGTCAGGTCGTGGGGCAGCAGCCTAAGCAGGGAAGCCCAGACTTCCTTCTCCCCAACCACTTTGGGTCTTCCCCGTTGCCTCCTACCGGTTGGACGTGCCCTAAACACCTCTCTAGGGAGGCGTTCGAGTGGCATCCTGACCAGATGCCCGAACCACCTCATCTGGCTCCTCTCGATGTGGAGGAGCAGGGGCTTTACTTTGAGCTCCTCCCGGATGGCAGAGCTTCTCACCCTATCTCTAAGGGAGAGCACCGCCACCCGGCGGAGGAAACTCATTTCGGCCGCTTGTACCCGTGATCTTATCCTTTCGGTCATGACCCAAAGCTCATGACCATAGGTGAGGATGGGAACGTAGATCGACCGGTAAATTGAGAGCTTTGCCTTCCGGCTCAGCTCCTTCTTCACCACAACGGATCGGTACAACGTCCGCATTACTGAAGACGCCGTACCGATCCGCCTGTGGATCTCACGATCCACTCTTCCCCCACTCGTGAACAAGACTTCTAGGTACTTGAACTCCTCCAGTTGGGGCAGGGTCTCCGCCCCAACTCGGAGATGCCACTCCACCCTTTTCCGGGAGAGAACCATGGACTCGGACTTGGAGGTGCTGATTCTCATTCCGGTCGCTTCACACTCGGCTGCGAACCGATCCAGGGAGAGCTGAAGATCCCGGCCAGATGAAACCATCAGGACCACATCATCTGCAAAAAGCAGAGACCTGATCCCACGGCCACCAAACCGAAACCCCTCAACGCCTTGACTGCGCCTAGAAATTCTGTCCATAAAAGTTATGAACAGAATCGGTGACAAAGGGCAGCCTTAATGGAGTCCAACCCTCACTGGAAATGTGTCCGACTTACTGCCGGCAATGCGGACCAAGCTCTGACACTGATCGTACAGGGAGCGGACCGCCACAATAAGACAGTCCGATACCCCATACTCTCTGAGCACTCCCCACAGGACTTCCCGAGGGACACGGTAGAATGCCTTCTCCGAGTCCACAAAGCACATGTAGACTGGTTGGGCAAACTCCCATGCACCCTCAAGAACCCTGCCGAGAGTATAGAGCTGGTCCACAGTTCCACGACCAGGACGAAAACCACACTGTTCCTCCTGAATCCGAAGTTCGACTATCCGACGTAGCCTCCTCTCCAGTACACCTGAATAAACCTTACCGGGAAGACTGAGGAGTATGATCCCACAATAGTTGGAACACACCCTCCGGTCCCCCTTCTTAAAGAGACGGACCACCACCCCGGTCTGCCAATTACAGAGGTACCGCCCGTGATGTCCACGCGATGCTGCAGAGTCTTGTCAACCAAGACAGCCCGACAGCATCCAGAGCCTTAAGGAACTCCGGGCGGCTCTCATCCACCCCTGGGGCCTTGCCACCAAGGAGCTTTTTAACCACCTCGGCAACCTCAGTCCCAGAAATAGGAGAGCCCACCACGGATTCCCCAGGCACTGCTTCCTCATAGGAAGATGTGTTGGTGGTATTGAGGAGGTCTTCGAAGTATTCCTTGTACCTATCCACAACATCCGCAGTTGGGGTCATCAGAATACCATCCGCACCATACACGGTGTTGACATTGTACTGCTTCCTCTTCCTGAGGCGGCGGATGGTGGTCCAGAATCGCTTCAAAGCCGTCCAGAAGTCGTTTTCCATGGCTTCCCCGAACTCCTCCCATGTCCAAGTTTTTGCCTCCGTGACCGTTGAAGCTGCACACCACTTGGCCCGTCGGTACCTGTCCACTTCCTCCGGAGTCCTATGAGCCAAAAGAACCCGATAGGACACCTTCTTCATCTTGATGGCATCCCTCACCGCTGGTGTCCACCAACGGGTTCTAGGATTACCTCCCCGACAGGCACCAACTACCTTGCGGCCACAGTCCAATCGGCCGCCTCGACAATAGAGGTGCAGAACATGGTCCACTCGGACTCAATGTCCAGCACCTCCCTCGTGACATGTTCAAAGTTCTTCCGGAGGTGGGAAGTGATACTCTCTCTGACAGGAGACTCTGCCAAACATTCCCAGCAGACCCTCTTCATGCGTTTGGGCCTGCCAGGTCTGTCTGGCATCCTCCCCCACCATCACAGCCAACTCACCACCAGGTGGTGATCGGTAGAAAGCTCCGCCCCTCTCTTCACCCGAGTGTCCAAAACATGAGGCCGCAAATCCGATGACACAACTACAAAGTCGATCATGGAACTGCGGCCTAGGGTGTCCTGGTGCCAAGTGCACATATGGACACCCTTATGTTTGAACATGGTGTTTGTTATGGACAAACTGTGATGAGCACAAAAGTCCAATAACAAAACACCACTCGGGTTCAGATCCAGGCGGCCATTCTTCCCAATCACGCCTCTCCAGGTTTCACTGTCGTTGCCAACATGAGCGTTGAAGTCTTCCAGTAGGACAAGGGAATCACCCGGGGGAGCACTCTCCCGTACTCCATCGAGTGTACCCAAAAAGGGTCGGCACTCTGAACCGTTGTTTGGTGCGTAAGCACAAACAACAGTTAGGACCCGTCTCCCCAGCCGAAGGCGGAGGGAGGCTACCTTTTCGTCCACTGGGTTGAACTCCAACGTGCAGGCTTTGAACCGGGGGGCAACAAGAATTGCCACCCCAGCCCGTCGCCTCTCACTCCCGGCAACGCCAGAGTGAAAGAGAGTCCAGTCCCTCTCGAGAGAAGTGGTTCCAGAGCCCTTGCTGTGCAGCAAAGTGAGTCCGACTACATCCAGCCGGAATTTCTCTACTTTGCGCAGTAGCTCAGGTTCCTTCCCCCCCAGTGAGGTGACGTTCTACGTCCCAAGAGCTAGCTTCTGTAGCCGAGGATCGGACCGCCAAGTGCCCTGCCTGCGGCTGCCGCCCAGCTCACATTGCACCCGACCTCTATGGCCCCTGCTATGGGTGGTGAGCCCATTGGAGTAGGTGACCCACGTTGCCTCTTCGGGCTGTCCCCGGCCGGGCCCCATGGGAACAGGCCCAGCCACCAGGCGCTCGCCATTGTGCCCCACTTCCGGGCCTGACTCCAGAGGGAGGCCCAGGTGATCCATGTCCGGGTGAGGGAAATCTGAGTCCTTTGTTTGTGTTCATCATAGAGGTCTTCGACATTTTAACATTTTAAACATGGCTAATGTAAATTCTGAAAATAGATTAATTAGTAATTAATTCAATAATTTATGGTCAAGTCTGTTTGCTGTTCGTTCCAACATTGTATTTAAATTTAAAGTTAAGTTAAAGTACCAATGATTGTCACACACACAGTAGGTGTGGTAAAAAGACTCCTCTGTTTTTGACCCATCTCCTTGTTCACCCCCTCGGTGGTGAGGGGAGCAGTGGGCAGCAGTGGTGGCCGCGCCCGGGAATTATTTTTGGTGATTTAATTCCCAATTCCAACCCTTGATGCCGAGTGTCAAGCAGGGAGGTAATAAGTCCCATTTTTATAGTCTTTGGTATAACTGGGCCGGGGTTTTAACTCACAACCTAATGATCTCAGGGCGGAAGGCAGGGTACACTCTGAACAAGTCGCCACCTCGTGGCAGCGCCAACACAGATAGACAGACAACATTCACACTCACATTCACGCACTACGGCCAATTTAGTGTTGCCAATCAACCTATCCCCAGGTGCATGTTTTTGGAGGTGGGAGGAAGCCAGAGTACCCGGAAGGAAGCCACGCAGTCATGGGGAGAACATGCAAACTCCACACAGGGAACAAACCCAGGACCTTTTTGTTGTGAGGCACACAAACTGAACCCTTTTTTCTACCTTGCTGCCCATTCTTAAAATGGCTAAAGTAAATTTTGAGAGAAAGATTAGCCGTCTTATTATTCATGAAATGTAGTAATATGTAGTGAAGTCCATTTGCTGCGAGCCTGACATCGTAATTTACTAGCTTCAACAGTGTTAGCTAGTTCGTATGATGAACAGTTTTAAAAATCAAAAACAACATTCTACACATGGCTAATGTAAATTATGAAAGGAGAGTAGCTGTCTAATCATTCATGAAATGTAGTAAATGGTAGTGAAGTCCATTTTGCTGCCACATTGACATCATATACTTTACTAGTTACAATTGGTTAGCTAGCTCGTTTGACGAGCGCTGTTTTAAATAAAACATGCAAAACATGGCTGGTGTAAATTTTTAAAGTAGATTAACTTTCTAATCACTCATAAATGTAGTAAATTGTTGTGGAGTCTGTTTGCTGTTATTTTGACATTATAGTTTACTAGCTAAAGTCACGTTAGCTTGCTCATATGACAACCAATTTCACAATTGACACATAAACATGGCAATTTTTACATGGTGTAGGATTGAGTACCCGATAAAACATGAGTGTCAATGGAATGAAAATCAATCATGCTTATGATTACTTAGATGTATGTGCAGGTTGCATTGAAGTGTGGTTGGGACCAAATTTTGTTTTGAGGGGTATACATTATTTGGCACTCAGCCCTTTCCTTAGCCTTGCAGGAAATTAGGTACACCATTTGCTTGACATGAACACGCAAAATTGACGCCAAAGGGCTATGATAAGAGGTAAGGGGGAGAATTGGATTTCAGCCTGATTATACTTTGATAATTTCAAGATTATTCAACACCAATGTGTGGGATGCATTGTTTGGGCGCTTGATTCTGTGAAATAAAACCTTGGCAATGTAAACGGACTGGTTTATGATAATCAAGATGGTATTCCAAAACTTGTGAGCATTTTAGGCGAAAGCTGAATCATACAAAAAGTGTGGCATACTACTTTTTGTAATAGTTTACAAGGTTTCTTCCTACGAGGGTTGTACAATACACCGGTATTAGTATAGTACCGCGATACTAATGAATCTGATTCAGTACTATACCGCCTCGGAAATGTCCAAACGCCATGGGTGGATCTACACCTAACATCCACTGTAATGATACCAAAGTACAGTTGCGTATCTAGTCGATACTACTAACATTACGTCAATATTTTTTGGCATTTTTTTTGTAATTATTATGTTTATAAACTCAGGAAATATGTCCCTAGACACATGAGGACTTTCAATATGACCAATGTATGATCCTGTAACGACTTGGTATCATCCAAAACTAATCCAAACAACTAATCCAGAAGAATAAGTGATTATTACATTTTAACAGAAGTGTATATAGAACATGTTAAAAGAGACAGTAAGAAGATATTCATACTATATAAACAAGTAGATTAATAATTCATTTTCTACCACTTGTCCTTTAGAATTTTGACAAAATAATAGAATGGAAAATAACACAAGATATAACTGCATATGTCAGCAGCTAAATTAAGAGCCTTTGTTTGCTTAATTACTAATAAAAGACAAGCTGTCTTGTATGTTCACTATTTTATTTAAGGACTAACTTGCAATAAGAAACTTATGTTAATGTACCGTGAGATTTTTTGTTAAAATAAGGCCAATAATGCCATTTTTTGTGGTCCCCTTTATTTAGAAAAGTGTCGAAAAGTACCGAAAAGTATCGAATTAATTTTGGTACCAGTACCGGCACCAAATATTGGTATCGGAACATCACTAACTCCTACTAAAGTGCAACGATTCAGAGTTACAATTTAGTTCCTTACTGGCTTAAGTGCAGCATTATTAGTTCCAGCGTGGATCACAATGCAACATCCCTGTTGAACAATGGTGGCACACTGCTCTCGTCTTATCTGCTTGTCTTTGACCGTTTACGTATTTCATTTGGAAGGCCCAAGTGTTAACGGCAGAAGACGGTGCTGTGGGTTCTCAATGTGCAACCATGTGTGTAACAGTAGTCAAAGGCACTCTGCTCTTTTTCCTTTATTGTAACGCATCAGCGTGTTGCGCAGGTTGCATTGAATATACTTATTTATACCCTTCTTTTTATACCTGAGTAACAATAACTGCATTTTGGAGAGAGGTAGCTTAAAACCCATTGAAAAGAGTTAAAATTAGGCCCTTGCAATCTGGAAAGGAGGTCATCATTTCTTCTAAAAGAAATCTAGGACAGGACACGGAACATATTTCCAGTCTCTGGTTGCACTAAAGCTGCATTTTCCCATTGCGAATGTTTGGCGTTTAAAGGCATTGGAGAGGAGTATGGCGTACAGTATATGATCACGTTGCCGGGCTACTTTACGGGATGTGACCTTTTTTATATTATGTTTCTCTCACAGAGGAGGGTGAGTACTTCCTGAAGGTGCTGATCCCCAGCTATGCAGCCGGCTCTATAATTGGCAAGGGCGGCCAGACCATTGTACAACTACAGAAAGAGACGGGGGCCACCATTAAGCTGTCCAAATCCAAAGACTTCTACCCAGGTAAACCACATTCATATGTCCTCTGTTTTTCTCTAATAAAATAATAATTTGAGTCATAAACACATTATTACTCTTGTGAACTTGAAATAATACAATGTATGTCTATATAGTGTCTTGCTCAAGTTTTAAATAAGACCCATGGTAAACTTCAATGCCAGTAAATGGGCTTGACCCTAACCATTGTTCTCGTAATTGTATCCAAAGAAACACTGCTTTACGAAACACTACAAAAGGTGACAGACAGATCAATGTTAAAGCGGAACCAAACTATCCTTTTTACCAAATTCAAATGGCTGAAGAGTAGAGCAGCCTGTGTTTGTCCTTCATGCCTCATGGGAGGCTTGAAACAGCTAAAAAAATAACAGGTGCTGTAGAGGTGGGAAAAATGATCAATTCTTTGATGCGGACACACACAGGACGAAGGAGAAGAGGACAAGCTATTGCTAGCCACGGTTCTAACCTATCTTGAATGTAAAAAGGAATAGTTGCTGTGTACACTTCAACAGAAGCCTAATAGGCACTGCGTTACAGAAAAGAGTAACCTGTTATGAAGAGGAAATAAGCGAGTGGATTAATAAGTCAGGGGAGACAATAATATCCACGCAGTACGGCAACACGTCTGTCATTCATACATATGAACGAGCAGAGAGACGCCAAACGTCTTTGAGCCGCAAGTTTATGGCGACTGGGGCCAAGGTGTCTGAACATTCTGCTGTGTTTGAGGGCACAAAAATTAAATCAAGGATGCCTGTTCCCCAAGTAAGGACTTTTATTTATTTGTTCATGTAGCAGGCTACAAAAGTTCTCACGTATCAAGTCTTCCATACTGTATTTATAGCCAGAGGAGGAAATTTGCATACATATTGTTAATCCATCCATTTTCTACCGCTTGTCCCTTTTATGGGTCGCGGGGGGTGCTGCGGGGTACACCCTGGACAAGTCGCCACCTCATCACAGGGCCAACACAGATAGACAGACAACATTCACACTCACATTCACACACTCGGGCCAATTTAGTGTTGCCAATCAACCTATCCCCAGGTGCATGTCCTTGGAGGTGGGAGGAAGCCGGAGTACCCGGAGGGAACCCATGCAGTCACGAGGAGAACATGCAAACTCCACACAGAAAGATCCCAAGCCCGGGATTAAACTCAGGACCTTCGCATTGTGAGGCACATGCACTAACCCCTGTGTTAACATTATTAATAATTAAATGTAATACATTGAGAATATATAAAAATAGTATTTGATGTATTAACAATATACAGTATAGTAGTGATATTTGTAATATCAAAATTGTATTTATAATCCAATCTCAGCTCCTGAATCGTAATCAAATTGTGAGCTCCCCAAAGATTCTAAAGTAGCTTGAAACAACACAAGAAATAAGGGCATAATAAAGTTTAAGAAGTGTAGATGTAACCACATTACAGCAGAACGTATACAGGTATTAATAGTAAATTAACAAATACATTAATAAAAATTAGAGAGAGAATAATATAGGAACTGGTATGCTGCTGTGACGCGCTGTTTAGCGAGCACTGCCAGGCACACAGATCAATCCATAAATCAGTAGTGTCGATCGCAATGATAGTATCAATAGGGGAGTGATTAGGTCAATATTTTTATTTTCACAAACTATTTTTTTTTTTGTTCTTGTTAATGTTTACAAACTCAGAATATAATTCCGTGGACACAGGAGGACTTTGAGGGCAAAAACCAAAGGGTTTAAATGAGTAATATATAGTAGTTTTTGATTGTGTTAAGTTATTGTGTAGGGGTGTCAAAAAAATAGATTTTCAAACATTGGTTTATTGGATTTTTTTTTTACAAAGCGTTACCAGAGATACATACAATAGAGGCCCCCCACCCCAAAAGATTTAGTAAAAAACAAAAAAAATTCAAATAAGTACAGGCAAATATTAAAGTCACAGACAACTGCACTTCTGAATGTCCTCTGACATTTCAATTATGTTTCAGTCAGGGTTAAATTGGAGATCAGACTCTTTTACATATTTTAGGAAAAGACCCCATATTTTTGGACATTCTACAGGACAACTATTCAATGTCAGCCTAATGTTTCCAATTTAAGGAAATAAAGAATATTTCCAATCCAGTGGGTGTGAAAAGGAGACACCACAGCCTTCCGATTTAGCACGAGTCTGACAGCCAACAAAGTACTGAATGCCACCAAATTATTTTTTGATTTGCTGAGAGAACATGACATAAGAGCTACACCGAACAGTCCACTGAGAGCAGTGATTCTCAAACTATGGTTGTATGCGGGCTCCATCTGGTGGTACACCAAAGAATCACTTAATTCAATACTCAACAACAGTGTTACTATTCAAACTGTGTGCAGTGTTACAGTGGCCGAATTATTAAATACAATTGTTAAATAAAACCTCTGACTTGTTTTTAATGAATACTTAGGCCTTCTACGTCACTGTATTTCAATGTTGGTCATTATGGTGGCACTTGAGTGTTTTCTGAGATAATACTTGGTGGAAAAAAGTTTGAGAACCACTGACTTAGAGGGTTTGGTTCAATCTGTTCCCCAATTACCAAAAGACAAAGTATTAAAAATTCCAGTCGAACAACTGTAGAGTGATGGGCAGACCCAAAACATATGTATTAAGTTCCCTGGAGATGGTTGATATTGATCTCTTAGTATCGATATTTCGTCATACATCTTAGCCATCGGACGTTGTTATGATAAGTAGGATATATTAGTTTGCATTGAATAAAGCTATGTCAGGCACAAATAGAAGACTTAAGAACTCTTCTTAAAATCTTTGTCCAGCTATTCTCAGATAGAATCACTCCTAAATCTTCCTCCCAAAGTTACTTAATTGAATTCTGAGCGACTCAGGGCGTGAAACAAAAATGTGATAATTAATTGCATGCCATTGATCCTTTTAAAGTTGGAAGTGGTGTCAGAAACACATCTAAAACTGTGTCAGTCGGTGAATCTGGCAACCTAAGGAAAGTATTATGATCAAAACTGCAGATCTGTAGATTATCTAAAAAAGTGTTGCTTAGGGAGTGAAAACATATTACAAAGTTGCTGAAAAGAGGCAAAAGTGTTGTCAATGTATAAATCTTTAATTTTGTTGCTCCCCAGGCGTGACCACCTTAAAAAGGCAGTATCGAGAAAAACGCAGTGATTGGTGCAAAACTAGAAATAGCCTGTAAACCAAAATAGCGCTTAAACTGAACTCAAATCCTAAATGAGTTTTTTGCGATTGAATTTTTAGTAAAAGCAAAAGTAAATGAGTCAATGAGAGAGTGAACCAGAGCCCTTAGAGATACTGATTTAGTTGAGTTTTCCTCTTCCGATTCTTTTTTGTAGCGATTCTTAATAGATTAAAAAAAGTCAAAAATTGTTTTTTTTGTGTGTTTTTTTTTTTAGAAAACTCCTCTGTCCAGCCACCCAGGCAAATCATATTGTTGATGTAGATGCCCAGATATGCTGTGCAGATTTACTTAAAGAGAAGTCTGGGATATTTCTCTTGTTGCCTTTCTTGTGTTTGAAGTTAATAAATGTTTGGCTATAATTTTACTATACAAACAAACGTGATACAAGCATTTATCAGAGCTCATCATATATTTTATGAATCACAGAACTGACACCCAATGTTATTTAAAAAAAAAGTACTGTTTTTGAATCGAGAATCATTTTGAATCCCCCAAGAATCAAATCTTGTGGTGCCCAATGATTCACACTCATATTAATGTAAACTATTGACTTAGTTTTAATCAAACTACTAATGAAGTTTGATCGTTTAATCAAACTACTAATGAAGTTTGATTATTATTATTACTATCATTAAAATTTGTCCAGGTCTAAGTCTAAACAATTGTATGAATAACAATAAATTGAGGAACAAGTTTGAATATTGTTTTAATATAGTCAATAGTACTTACCATGTATACATTTCAAAATGTATGGTTAATACTTGTGATCGTTATCATCTGATTTAACAAATGGATGATCGAAATCGGCAGTTTAAGACCCTTATCGGAACATCCTTATCTCGAACGCATAAACATCAAGATAGATAGGTAAATGGCGTTTTTTTATGTGGTTTTCAAAAATAAACTTAAACTTTTGTAAACGTATACTCTTGTAGAAATAATCCTAATAGCATTCATTACTATATTTCAAGGATTGAGATTTATATACTAGTTAAACAGCCCATCCATCCATTTTCTACCACTTATTCCCTTTGGGTTCGCAGGGGGCGCTGGTGCCTAAAAATAATTTTTTTACCCTGCGTCTAAAAAAAACTTAGAATCGAGAATTTTGTGAAACCAGAATGGAAATAAGGAAGTGGGTTCTACTGTAGTAATGGGATTACACAACTAAGGTTTGACTTTTGTGAGTGCTGTTGGAAGAAGAGGGCTCGGACCTGGCATGATTGCTCATGCAGGCGTGCTGGCTCCCAACCTTGGTGTGTGATACAATCAATGTGATGCATGTTATGAATGATAAGTATGGAAACTCGAAATATTCCACCAAGTCAAAGCCCACAGAACGCAGGAACACATGCACACAATGTTGTGATTACTCCTCCCACCAATGATCACAAAGTTCCCTTGCATAATAAAAAAAAAACAAAAAAACTGCATAGCCCATGGTGAGGGCAGGTCATCACAGTAGAAGGAGTCAAATCCGGTGAATAAGATTCTGTGGAAACTGTCAATGTCGACCAAATCATCAAGTCTTGGTCCACATTGATGTTTTTATTACAAAAAAGTACCCACACAAGTCCATCTGCATTATCAACCAAAATGGGTCATTTATATTAAAATGTGTCTGTATGTTGACTTGTGGTGTAATATTGTAAATTTCATCAATATTGCTTGGGTGTTTTTGTAAAAGCAGATTAGTGGTAGTAATTTAATGTTAAGAAAATATCATATCACAGTTATCAGGACTAGGGCTGGGCCGATTACACATTTTGCTGGATGATGTATTGCTCCACCAATTATTGCCAATAAACAATATTATTGTTAGCATTATTCTGTCACCAAATTCAGCGCTAATGTAATTATAATATATAGTGATAATGCAAGTGGCCGTTTAAGAGGATACATATTTTATTTGTTATTACTTCAGAACTGTTTACCATTGCACTCAGGGCTGGGCGATATTGGCTTTTATTAATATTGCGACATTTTTATGCCATATTGCGATATACGATATATATTACGATATTTTGCCTTGGCCTTGAATGAACACTTGATGCATATAATCACAGCAGTATGATGATTCTATGTGTCTACATTCAAACATTCTTGTTCATACTGCATTAATATATGCTACTTTTAAACTTTCATGCAGAGAGGGAAATCACAACTAAGTCAATTGACCAAAACTGTATTTATTAAATACTCTTCATTCTCTCACGGGTGACCTTTTAAATGAAAGAACAAATTAATAGTGTTGCTACCTTTTTGTAGTAACATTTCTGCTGCATACTTTGCATTGATTGATTGAAACTTTTATTAGTAGATTGCACAGTACAGTACATATTCCGTACAATTGACCACTAAATAGTAACACCCAAATACGTTTTTCAACTTGTTTAAGTCGGGGTCCACGTTAATCAATTCATGGTACAAATATACACTATGAGCATAATACAGTCATCACACAGGTTAATCATCATAGTATATACATTGAACAGCATATTGCTGTTGTCTGCTGAATATCTTCCAACTTGAAGCCAAACCACCGCCAGATGATGGACCCCCTGCTCTTTATGTTGGGCATTTATTGTTCTTCCTCCATTTGTGATAAGTTTCGCACCATCTCTCTCTCTCTGATCGGCGAGAGCTATGACGCTAGACTCGCGCGAGTATGTGACGTATGTAAGAAGGCGGGCTTGTTTTCCGTATCTGTCAGAATGAGAGACGAGGAGTGAGAGAGAAACGCCTGTTGTGTAATGCACGCAGCTAAAAGCAACTCGACCTGCCTCAGCTAACGTTAGCTCTCGGCGAGAGCGTGTGACGCTACACGCGCGACAGTATGTGACGTATGTAAGAAGGCGGGCTTATTTTACGTCTCTGTGGGAAGGACGGACGAGAAGGAGTGAGACACGCCAGTAATGTAATGCACGCAGCTTAAAGCAACTGTGTGAGAACATATAATCGAATATTACGATATAGTCATTTTCTATATCGCACAGATACAAACCTGCGATATATCGTATATATCGATATATCGCCCAACCCTAATTGCACTGTAATCGCAAGGTAAATAACTTTTAGTAATCCGAAACAAAAACAAAACATAAAGTGGACTCTCATGTCTGTAAGCAAAAATGTTACCTAATTTTTTTCCCAATTGGAAGAACGAGGTCAGGCGTTGTCTTTTATTGATGCCATCACAACATTCTTGCTTGTTTGTCCTTGTTGATGGGCTCATATTTCCCATCTAGGTTGAAGCTGAAATATTCCCACAACGGGACATTTGGCCTTGTAATCAATACTTTTTCCTCTTTATTTTTGTTACTTGGCAGTACTTCTCACTAGCAAGTCGCGAGTAAGGAGTCGATGCCCTTGAATCCTGTGTATGTTAGCGAGCCTGATCGTCGCCCTCCGAGACAAAGATTGTGGATGACTAAAAAAAGGGCTCACTGCGTTCAGTTAATACTACTATCAAAAAACCCCGCTCACGTGCTGAAAGCAAAGTGAGACCTCTTTCTCCCTGTTTGAGAGACGTACAAAACACACACGGATATAACAATTTATTGACATCAGCAAAGTTATTGACTTTATTTTTATTTATCGTTTGATTAATGGACTTATTGACTACCGGTCCAGGCCTAATGATGACCAAAATGATCAGGGTTATTATTATTGTCACTGTATTGTTGAATGTGCTCAAAACGTACTTATAAACACACTGAAATCAATTTTTTTATTAACTAAAATAGACACACTGTTCGAGACACCACCATCTTGCATGTTTTGTGTTTCTTATACGTCACTTGTAATGTTTTAGTTTTAGTGTTTTATATGTTTTAATTGCTAAGCTGTTATTATTTTTAAATATTGGTTTGTACTGTAGCACTTTAGCCTTTCTTGAAATAAAATAAAACCTATTTGTATTATGTATTATTTCTGGCGCGCGTTGTGGCATCCTACTCTATTCAGCGATCTTTGAACCAACCGTAAAAACGCCTATGTCTTGTATCCCTTTGAGTATTGTAAGATCACTTTGTTCTAAGAGAGCACAGTTTGTAGGTTCAATGTGCACAATTGAATATATTAGTTTCTCAGACAAAAATATGTTTATATAAGTTTAGTTTTGGGTATGTTGTCTCTTAATGGGGCAATAGGTTAATGTCGCTTGTTTTCATGTTAGCATTTGAGCTTGCAAGCTGGTGCTAGCCAGTCTCTCAACTTATCAAAGTCGAGTTATCAATCACTGTTTTTCAATAATTTTTTATATAAAACTGGTAACACTAACCATCAGGAATTTTACCGGTTATTACTATAATAAAATGAAAAAAGGGTGTGGGGTAAAAAGAAAGGTACAGCCACTTACCTTTTTTCTTTGGCGGTAGACTTCTCAGGTGTTCTCTAATCCCTCTTATCACAACTAACAAATTGCACCCAATTTCAATTGTGCACTTGTGGACAAAAAATATGTTAACATACTGCTATAAGCTGAATTTTCTTTATTATACACCTATATGTCTTATGTGTCTGGTAAATTTGTACGCAATGACTAGTTTGAATTATCTCAACACAAGTCAACCAACCCGAGAGATGTCGGCCTGAACTGGTACCACTGTCACAGTAAATCATTTCTTCTGTCAGTGTAAAGTCATCTAAAAAATTATAGAACATTGTTTTTATCGTCGAGGACATACTTTACTCATAAATGAAGGATGTTCACTGTGCGGAATTTGGCTTTTGTCCAAAGTTTTGAATCCTGTTTCTCGCAGATAAAAAAAAAAAAGGCCTGTTTGAGGCGCTGGTCTGTTTGTCAGGCTCTCTCTTGAGGTGCCCTTGAGCAAGAAATAAATCTCCCCCAGACTACCACTACAGAGTACATGCTTACTCCCTTTCCTGTATGCGTGTAAAAGAGTTATCTGCATGCTCTAATGCTTGCACAACAAAACACACAGCGAGAACATTAAAATTTCCCTTCAGGGACAAAATGGGTATGAAAAAAGATGTACAGTAACAGCATTTCAGGAGTTGCATGAATTTAGCAGGGGATGCTGGTGCTTGCTTTGTCATGGCTATATATTATTTTCAGATATGCTGAACAAGTAACATTTTTGCAAAATTCCACATGTTCGAAAATATGTAGGAATAAGCAGATCTTTTATACTTCCACTTTTTTCCAAGTATATTCCTGATAATTCAGCCACAGCATGCATTTGCTGTTGATGTCAATGCCGCTCTTATATACTGTATATTTTAGTTTTGGAAAAGCTTCCCTCTTATGTCAGACCTGTCCATCTTCACATTTTCCACAAGAAAATTCCCATATTTTTCCCACTTTCCAAGCGTCCTCTAAAAGTTTCCCGCAATTTCCTGTTCCTTAAATTTAATTTAGAACATATATATATATATATATATATATATATATATATATATATATATATATATATATATATATGTATATATATATATATATATATATATATCACTAGCGATATACAAGGATATATATCCTTATATATATACATATATATTTACATATTATCCAGTACTATTGCAATAACTTAGCATCCGGTCCGTTCTGCAACACCCAGGCAAATGTTTGCTTAACAGATCCTGTAGCTGGTAAAGGCCTTGAAAATAAAAGCATGCCAGTCATTAAACAAACTCTGATAGACAGACCAAAGAATTTGCCTAATTTTCCAGAGAAATGTCCTTTATTTTCAAATTGGGGTGTCCAGATCTGGTATAGATATAGGATGACGTTTTGATATCAGTAGAAAATTAGGTATTGGATTATACCGGAGTGCATCTACAACGTCTGATATCAAAACTTTAAAAAAGAAGTCTGTTTTGTCTGCGCTAACGACCCTTATTGCTAGTTTAGTAGACAGATAACAGGTTGTCTTACTTTGAGAGGCTTTTTGAAGAATTTCCCCTAGGGAACAATAAAGTACTTTCTATTCTATTCCATTCTATTAAAGGCGACCTATAATGCAAAACCAATTTCTCGTACCTATTTGAGCCTGTTTTATTTTGTGTCTTTGGGCTCTGCGGAAGTCCTGAACATTTGAAATCGGAGATATTTATAAAAACAATCATACATCCCTCTAAACGAGCCATTTGAAAATATCCCCATTTGTGATGTTTTTCCCATTTGTGACATCAACGGATATCTCCATATATGGTACAACGTTTTGCGCGAGTCTGCCATTGTAGTCAAAGGGTGTCTTTTTTTTCTCTATTCTCTTGTGGGGCAGACTGGCTTGTACATGCACATGCATCCTCTGCTGTTTCCAATTCTAATCTCAAAGTAGAGACACGTAAGTAAGACCTCACAAAAAAACGGCAGAAAACAGCTTGAAGTTAATCTGTGAAAACAGAATTTTGACCAAAGGACCACCTTTACACGGTATGCAGACCAAAAGGAAGTGTTTTAATTGTAGAACAAAATCATGATATAAAGGGGAATTGCAATGTTTTTTCGGAATGTTGCCTATAATTCACAATCATTTTGAAACACAAGAACACTTTTTTAATGCATTCTGAATAGTAAAATGATGTGGACATAAATTGGAAAATTGGCCAACTTTGACAGCAAATTTAGACCCAGAGGAGACAAGAAAGGCAACTGGTTTCCACCCACCTTTTTTTTAACCCTTTGTGAGGATTACGAGTCATTCTTCATCTAAACAACGATATAGGAATATTAGTTCATATAATCAGTCGACATCCCAATGAGAGCAGACATTGGACAGTAAGTGATATATTACTATGTTTGTTGGCTCTCATTAAGTCTGCAGTTTGTAGTGATATGTGATTTTGTCAAAGGAAAAACGAACACCATGATACGTCTATGAAATAATTGCGCCACCGTATGCTTAAAATGAGCAATAAACGTAAATATTACATGTTATTACAAATGTGCCCATTACTATATTACATAAATACTTGCAGTGTGTATATAAAATGTTGATAGAGTTGTTTACACGTTTTATAAAGTGTTTTATAGGCAGGATAGAGCGACTCAAATAGGCTCCATTATAAGCGGACTTTTGATCGCATTTGTTTACTAGTTAGAATGCTTACAAAAGAAAAACGTGTTCTTGTCTTACACAAGGATGGTGAATGATAAGCAAATTTAAAAAAAAGTGCAGCTCCCTTTTAAGTCTTTACTTCAAAAAAACTGAACACAGAAATAATTTACATGAGATACAAAATAACTTCTCTGTGATATTCCAACATAAAATAAACGCATTACAAAAAATGCGCTAGCTCAATGCTAGTTTACATTAAATATGCCATATGCATGCTCCTAATTACCATTTACGATTTTACAGGGGAATTTTAACACCTCCAAATTGGGCAATCAAAACCACACTAAGACTCACGTTACAATTTATCAGCTGGTGTGTGTGATAGGTACAATACCTACAGTACCGTATAAACACTTTGTAGGACTCAACAAAATACAAGAGTGGCACATTCCACCTATGGCAATAGACTACTTACAGACTACAACAAAGAGACTCACAAATGTAAGAAAACAACCGGTTTGTAGAGCGGTTGTGCCAGCAACTTAAGGGTTCCAGGTTCGATCCCCACTTCCGCCATCCTACTCACTGCCCTTGTGTCCTTGGCAAGATACTTTACGCACCTGCTCCCAGTGCCACCCTAGCTGGTTTAAAAATGTGACTTAGATCACTTACTTTACTATGTAAAAAGCGCTATGTAAATATAATTTACTTCACTTCACTAACAACCAAATAGCATACAGTCCATTCCAGCCTCAAGCAGTTCTATTCGGCAGTGCCAGGACCTAGCATGCAGACCCACGTGATTAATGGTAAATGGTTGTACTTGTATAGTGCTTTTCTACCCCTTTTTAAGGAGCCCAAAGCGCTTTGACAGTATTTCCAAATTCACCCATTCATACACACTTTCACACACTGATGGCGGGAGCTGCCATGCAAGGCGCTAACCAGGAGCCCATCAGGAGCAAGGGTGAATTGTCTTGCCCAAGGACACAACGGACGTGACTAGGATGGTAGAAGGTGGGGATTGAACCAGTAACCCTCAAATTGCTGGCACGGCCACTCTCCCAACTGCGCCACGCCGCCCCTCCCAACAATGTATTACTTCGTCAAGCCTTTTCTACTATTACACACTACAATAGGTCAAATGTATTTATTATACAGGCTGAAATTGTATGAAATTGACATCAGTATTAGCCAATAGTTAAGGGTCCAATATCGTATCAGAAGTGAAGAACTTGTATCGGTACATCCCTAATTCCAAATGCAAACTAGGATAGGTATGTCTTACCTTGATGCTCAATGTGTGTTAACTGTTTTAAAATATGTATACATTCTGCATCCTTTTGAAGATTATCATTTGCATTACAGTGGCTTATATTGGTTAACTGTAGTACATCTGCCCCACAGTCAGGATATCAAGGGTTGGAATATTAGTGTGGATTATGAAGTTAGCTTCTTAGGTTAATTGTAGTCTAAATTGTGCACCAGTGTGACTGTATGTGTGAATGGTGGCCTACGCATGTTCTGTGATTGACTGGCGACCAACCAGCTCAAAACAAAATATTTGGAAATATTTTGGCCCCCCATGGAGGCTGTGGGTCTCTCAACACCTCACTGTTGTGTTTGTATATTCTGTTTTTTTTTCTCAAGTAAGCTGGGTTGATGATAATTAACTTGTTTTCTATCCCTTTATCCAAATTAGAATCAATGAGAGAACCAATAAAGAACCGAACCGTTAAGCAGAATCTTATCAATTCCCATCCTTAGATACCGCCCATCACTAATAGGTACTAGAGTGATTGGGTCGATAGATTTATTTTCACAAAATAGTTTTGTTGTGGTTTTTCTTAATTTTTACAAATTCATGGAATAATTCCTTGGACACAGGAGGACTTTGTGGGCAAAAACCCATCCATCCATTATCTTCCGCTTATCGGAGGTCGGGTCGCGGGGGCAACAGCCTAAGCAGGGAAACCCAGACTTCCCTCTCCCCAGCCACTTCGTCTAGCTCTTCCCGGGGGATCCCGAGGCGTTCCCAGGCCAGCCGGGAGACATAGTCTTCCCAACGTGTCCTGGGTCTCCCCCGTGGCCTCCTACCGGTTGGACATGCCCTAAACACCTCCCTAGGGAGGCGTTCGGGTGGCATCCTGACCAGATGCCCGAATCACCTCATCTGGCTCCTCTCGATGTGAAGGAGCAGCGGCTTTACTTTGAGTTCCTCCCCGATGGCAGAGCTTCTCACCCTATCTCTAAGGGAGAGCCCCGCCACACGGCGGAGGAAACTCATTTTGGCCGCTTGTACCCGTGATCTTATCCTTTCGGTCATGACCCAAAGCTCATGACCATAGGTGAGGATGGGAACGTAGATCGACCGGTAAATTGAGAGCTATGCCTTCCGGCTCAGCTCCTTCTTCACCACAACGGATTGGTACACCGTCCGCATTACTGAAGACGCCGCACCAATCCGCCTGTCGATCTCACGATCCACTCTTCCCTCACTCGTGAACAAGACTCCTAGGTACTTGAACTCCTTCACTTGGGGCAGGGTCTCCTCTCCAACCCGGAGATGGCATTCCACCCTTTTCCGGGCGAGAACCATGGACTCTGACTTGGAGGTGCTAATTCTCATTCCGGTCGCTTCACACTCAGCTGCGAACCGATCCAGCGAGAGCTGAAGATCCCGGTCAGATGAACCCATCAGGACCACATCATCTGCAAAAAGCAGAGACCTGATCCCACGGCCACCAAACCGAAACCCCTCAACGCCTTGACTGCGCCTAGAAATTCTGTCCATAAAAGTTATGAACAGAATCGGTGACAAAGGACAGCCTTGGCGGCGTCCAACCCTCACTGGAAATGTGTTCGACTTACTGCCGGCAATGCGGACCAAGCTCTGGCACTGATCGTACAGGGAGCGGACCGCCACAATAAGACAGTCCGATACCCCATACTCTCTGAGCACTCCCCACAGGACTTCCCGAGGGACACGGTCGAATGCCTTCTCCAAGTCCACAAAGCACATGTAGACTGGTTGGGCAAACTCCCATGCACCCTCAAAACCCTGCCGAGAGTATAGAGCTGGTCCACAGTTCCACGACCAGGACGAAAACCACACTGTTCCTCCTGAATCCGAGGTTCGACTATCCGGCATAGCCTCCTCTCCAGTACACCTGAATAAACCTTACCGGGAAAGCTGAGGAGTGTGATCCCACGATAGTGGGAACACACCCTCCGGTCCCCCTTCTTAAAGAGAGGAACCACCACCCCGGTCTGCCAATCCAGAGGTACCGCCCCCGATGTCCACGCGATGCTGCAAAGTCTTGTCAACCAAGACAGCCCCACAGCATCCAGAGCCTTAAGGAACTCCGGGCGGATCTCGAACACCCCTGGGGCCTTGCCACCGAGGAGCTTTTTAACTACCTTAGCGACCTCAGCGTCAGAAATAGGAGAGTCCACCACAGATTCCCCAGGCACTGCTTCCTCATAGGAAGACGTGTTGGTGGGATTGAGGAGGTCTTCGAAGTATTCCTTCCACCTATCCACAACATCGCAGTTGAGGTCAGCAGAACACCATCCGCACCATACACGGTGTTGATAGTGCACTGCTTCCCCTTCCTGAGGCGGCGGACGGTGGTCCAGAATCGCTTCGAAGCCGTCCGGAAGTCGTTTTCCATAGCTTCCCCGAACTCCTCCCATGTCCGAGTTTCTGCCTCCGCGACCGCTGAAGCTGCACACCGCTTGGCCTGTCGGTACCTGTCCACTGCCTCCGGAGTCCTATGAGCCAAAAGGACCCGATATGACTCCTTCTTCAGCTTGACGGCATCCCTCACCGCTGGTGTCCACCAAGGGGTTTTAGGATTGCCGCCCTGACAGGCACCAACTACCTTGCGGCCACAGCTCCGATCTGCCGCCTCGACAATAGAGGTGCGGAACATGGTCCACTCGGACTCAATGTCCAGCACCTCCCTCGTGACATGTTCTAAGATTTTTCCGGGCAAAAACCAAAATATTTAAATGAATATTCAATAGTAGTGTTTGCTATTGTTTAGTTTTTGAGTACTATGGACATTGTTTTGCTCAAACAATTTCATGGAATAAAAGAGAATAAGGAACTACTTAAAATATTGTGCTGATATTGTTACACTCAATAGAACTCATCATAAATAAATTGAGTTTAAACATGTGGACAGTGGGCCTCATTCAGCAACTGTTTTTAGGAACAAATTTTGTTCTTAGGCCCACTTACAAAGTTTTTAAGGAGATTTTTGTATTTACCATTCTTTTCATAGCTGGGATTTGTTTGTAGGTAAGAACAAAATCTACAAGTGCTCCAGAGCACTCTTAGGGTGGCCTATTTGTTCTTAGGTGTAACAAGTTCCCTTACTGCTATTGTCTAATGTTAAATTAATATGTTAGATAGATAGACAGATAGATAGATAGATAGATAGATAGATAGATAGATAGATAGATAGATAGATAGATAGATAGATAGATAGATAGATAGATAGATAGATAGCAAAATGAGCAATATATTGACATTTTAAAATACCGTGTGCGTACACGCGCACGCACACGCACACACACAATGGCAATGCTTTTGCTGCTACTGCAAGATGCTGCAGATCGTGCCCTGGGGAGGGAGTGTATATTTCACGACCATGTCGACCTATTTGCCCTACGTGACGAATATTTATTTGAATGCTGCAGTCCCCCCTTTCTTAAACTTACGTTTTGACATTATATATTTCCCCCGCGGGACAATACGAATTTCTCCTTTGTAATTTGTTTGTGTTTTCTCCGTGTGTTTGATATTCGGTTTTTCCGCCGGAATTGTGCCCTTATATGGTCAATTAAGGGCGTTTACCTATGCAAATAACGGAATTAAGGGTATTTACCTATGCATATTGGAGAAATAATGGCGTGTTTATATGCAAATTATGATAGACACGCACGCGCTAACCATTTGGCATTCAGCAACTTAAAAACAGCAGGTGGGAACAATTTGACCGTTTAAAATCACGTCATGAATTTGAATGGACTCCTCTTGGGGAATCACTTAGGAAGAAAGATAAGAGAAAAAGTTAGGAACTTATTGCTGAATGGGGCCCAGTATTAGTCTCGGCCGACCTCACTCCTAGATGATCGGAATCGGCAGCATTAAACCCTGATCGGATATCCTTAGTTCAGATACAAACAAGCCATCGGCGCCTTACCACAATTCAAAGTGGTTGCCTAACAACCAAAAGTTATGGCGAGTTTACAGCTGTCTTAAAGTGCTTCCAACGTCGCAGAGTGATATAAGTTGACTGGCTGAAACCTCAAATTGATCTGTGAACGGCGCAAGGTACAAATTTGTTGAAACAAACAAGTTAAAAGTGCCGCAAGTCGCTAAAGCAACTGCCGTTTAAGACACAGGAGGCACTGACGTCATCGACCTGCCGCGATGCCAAAAGCCAAAGGAAAGACTGAAATCCCGAAACGTTTGGTGTCAGCTGACACAGGACACGACTGGGAACAAGATTTGAGACTGGACACAGGACATGATGGTAATCAAGAAGGGCTACTACAAAAAATACTCCATGAATTTAAAGAAGAAATTAAAAAAGAATGGAAATAAATGATGGGTGGATGGAAAGAAAATATGACAGAAATGAAAGAAAAAATTAAAGAAATAAAAGAAAAGATCTGAGAAAAACGGCTTCACGGTGGCAGAGGGGTCTGCCTCACAATACAAAGGTCCTGAGTCGTCCTGGGTTAAATCCCAGGCTCGGGATCTTTCTGTGTGGAGTTTGCATGTTCTCCCTGTGAATGCGTGGGTTCCCTCCGGGTACTCCGGCTTCCTCCCACTTCCAAAGACATGCACCTAGGGATAAGTTGATTGCCAACACTAAATTGGCCCTAGTGTGTAAATGTGAGTGTGAATGTTGTCTGTCTATCTGTGTTGGCCCTGCGATGTCCAGGGTGTACAACACCTTCCACCCGATTGTAGCTGAGATAGGCACCAGCGCCCCCCGCAACCCCAAAGGGAATAAGCGGTAGAAAATTGATGGATGGATCTAAGAAAAGCAACAACAGAACACAAACAAGATGTGAAAAGTCTGCAGCAAAATATAGAAAGTCTGCAAACTCAGAACAACACCAGAAAAAATTAAGTCGCTGATATGTGCCAACAAATGAAGACCCATCGAGAAGACATGCGCCAACAAATGAAGACCCTTCAAGAAGACAACTACATGCTGTGGAATATCATAGATGAAGTAGAGCAGGATAAAAGAATGAATGATTTCATCGTGACAGGGAACCGAATTAAACCAAGATCCTGTGCCAAAGCTGTGAAAAATGAAGGTGAACCAGATTAAATGGATATTGTCTCAGCAGAACAGCAAGTTGTCAACTTTCTGCAATCAAAGGAAATTGAAATCAACATTAATACCATCGAAACATGCATCCCACTGAACAGAAGAAACAAAAACGCCACTCCAGTCATGCTCGTAAAACACGCAAACAGAAAATCTAAAATGGCATTGCTAAGACAGGGAAAGAAGCTGAAGGGAACAAATGTGTACATGGATGAGGATCTCACAAAACCTAATGCTGGAATCGCCAAGAAACACGGGACTTGAGAAAGCAGGGAAAAATCCAGGGAACTTGGAGCGCCAACTGTAAAATCTACATCAAGCTGAATGGAGGTCCAGAAGCAAGAGAGTACTTGTTGTCTATGACATCAAGGATCTGGACAATTTTTAAAGTTTACACAGCTTCCACAACAACGATGATAATGGACTCTGACAGAAAACAAGCACCTAAATTCAACATCAACACTACTATGCTCCAAGGGACGACTAAAAAAGAAGACCTAAAATCAGGATTGCATCCACCTACACTTATAGAGATTGAAACAATATCAAAAATTGTTGAACAAGAAATTATGGAACTTAAAAACTTCTGCAACAAAGATCACAAAAAACAGGATTTGGAAAACAATATAGATCCAGATACAAATGTTTTCTACCATATCAGTAATAATTGTTTTTATTACACAGATGAGCAATACAGGGCTTCACGGTGGCAGTGCGTCTGCCTCACAATACGAAGTTCCTGCAGTCCTGGGTTCAAATCCAGGCTCGGGATCTTTCTGTGTGGAGTTTGCATGTTCTCTCCGTGAATGCGTGGGTTCCCTCCGGGTACTCCGGCTTCCTCCCACTTCCAAAGACATGCACCTGGGGATAGGTTGATTGGCAACACTAAAAAAATTGGCCCTAGTGTGTGAATGTGAGTGTGAATGTTGTCTGTCTATCTGTGTTGGCCCTGCGATAAGGTGGCGACTTGTCCAGGGTGTACCCTGCCTTCCGCCCGATTGTAGCTGAGATAGGCGCCAGCGCTCCCCGCAACCCCGAAAGGGAATAAGCGGTAGAAAATGGATGGATGGATGGAGATGAGCAATACAATAGCAACATTAAATGTCATAACAAAGTGTCAATTATTCATTTTAACAGCAGAAGCTTGTATGCAAACTACAACAACATTAACAAATTCAAATTCAAAGTGATCGCAGTCACACAAACATGGATTGATGATAAAAAAGGAATAGATTTTGATCTGGAAGGATATGAACTAAACTATATTAACAGAACCAACAAAAATGGAGGAGGAGTAGCTGTGTATGTCATGAAGAACCTGAACTACAATGTGGTAAAAAACATGTCATTTGCTATAGATAATATATCTTATATAGTATTACCATTGAAATATGTCAGGAAAAAATCCAAAACATATTCATCAGTTGTATATATAGATCACCTAAGTCAATTGTAGAAACATTTGAAGAATGGATCAAGGCAACTTACATGGACAATGGTAAAAAAATCATTTTCTTATGCGGTGACTTTAAGAAGCAAAAGTCTACAATGTACAGCATCAGTTTAAATCCTAAAATCACAAAGCCAAGCAGAATCACAGGACACTGTGCCACGCTTATTGATAATATTTTTACCAATGATTTTGATAATAACACTTCCAGTGGTCTACTTATAACCGACGTTAGTGATCATCTGCCAGTTTTTACAATATATGATGGAAACTGCAAAAAGAACATGGAAGACAAAAGTACATTTCAAAGACTGTGCACAGAGAAGAGGATGATTGCTTTCAAAATGGAGCTACAAAAGCAAGATTGGGACAATGTGTACAATGAAAAAGAGGTTGACGAAGCATACGAACATTTCTTAAACAAGTTCATAATACTTTATGACAAACATTGTCCATGGAAACAACTCAGTCATAAGCAGAGAAAGAATAATCAACCATGGATGACAAAACAATTAAAAAATGCTTGTAAGAAGAATACACTATAAAGAAAATGTATAGCACAAAGAACTACAGAGGCAGAAATTAAGTACATAAAGTATAAGAACAAGTTAACAAACATACTACGATCATGTAGAAAAGAATATTACAGTGAATTTTTGGACAGGAACAAAAATAATATGAGAGCAACATGGGGCATTCTCAATAGCATTATTAAAAATGGCACTAAGAGTGATTACCCCCAATACTTATAAAGACGGAAATAAACATAATGACAACATAAAGGAAGTAGTTGAAAGCTTTAATAATTACTTTCTAAATTTTGGACCAAAATTGGAAGAAAGGATTCCAGACCCAGTTCCAATTTAGGACTATTATGATACCATAGAGCGAAATCCCAACTCCATGTTCCTCAGTAATGTGACACAGGAGGAAATAGTTACAATCGTGAAAAAATGTAAATCTAAGACTTCAACTGATTGTAACGGAATTGATATGGAAACGATAAAAAAGGTTATTGAAGAGATCTCAGGACCATTAATGTATATTAGTAACCTATCATTTCAAACAGGTACATTTCCAAACAAAATGAAAATAGCTAAAGTTGCACCAATTTATAAGACTGGAGACAAACATATTTTAAAAATTATAGACCTGTTTCTTGACTTCCACAATTTTCTAAAATCATTGAAAAACTGTTCAATAACATATTACAGAGTTTCATAAATAAAAATAGAACACTCGCAGAGAACCAATATGGATACAAAGCTAATGTTTCAACTTAAATGGCTTTAATTGAAATTTCAGAAGAAATTACCAATGCAATAGATAGTAAAAAACAATGTGCGGCAGCAGTGTTTATGGATCTAACTAAAGCATTTGACACAATTAATCACAATATTTTAATCAAAAAACTAGAACGATATGGCATCAAAAGGCTGGTCTCAAATTGGATAAGAAGTTATCTAACAAACGGGAAACGATACGTGAAGCTAGGCAAACACTTCTACAACGCTAAATATATCCTGTGGTATACCTCAGGGATCAATACTAGGACTTAAATTATTCAATCTAAATGACATTTGTAAAGTTACAAAAGATTTGAAGTTAGTATTATTTGCGGCTGATACAACAGCGTTTTGTTCAGGAGAGAACACACAGAAGATAATACAAATAACAGAAGAAATTAAAAATAAAAAAAATGTTTGACAAAAACAGACAATCGTTGAATCTCAGTAAAACTAAAATATTGCTATTTGGTAACAGTAGAAGAGAAAGTCAGACACAAATACAAATAAACGGAATAGAAATTGAAAGAGTAAATAAAACCAAATTTCTAGGTATAATGATTGACGATAGATTGAACTGGAAATCTCATGTAAAAAATATACAACATAAAGTAGCAAGAAACACGTCAATCATGAATAAAGCTAAATATGTTCTAGACCAAAAATCACTTCATATTCTCTACTGCTCACTAGTGTTACCATATCTGAGTTACTGTGTAGAAATATGGGGAAATATTTACAAAAGTACACTTTATTCACTAACAGTGTTACAAAAAAGATCAGTTAGAGTAATACATAATTTTGGATATAGAGAACATACAAACCCTTTATTTATTGAATCAAAGTCGGGCTGGGCGATATTGTTATGCCATATTGCGATATACGATATATAGTACGATATTTTGCCTTGGCCTTGAATGAACACTTGATGCATATAATCACAGCAGTATGATGATTCTATGTGTCTACATTAAAACATTCTTCTTCATATTGCATTAATATATGCTACTTTTAAACTTTCATGCAGAGAGGGAAATCACAACTAAGTCAATTGACCAAAACTGTATTTATTAAATACCCTTCATTCTCTCACAAGTGACTTTTTAAATGAAAGAACAAATTAATAGTGTTGCTACCTTTTTGTAGTAACACTTCTGCTGCATACTTTGCATATTGCTGTTGTCTGCTGAATATCTTCGCACTTGAAGCCAAACCACCGCCAGATGATGGATCCCCTGCTCTTTATTTTGGGCATTTATTGTTGTTCTTCCTCCATTTTTGATCAGTTTCGCACCTTCTCTCTTGTATTGTCACAAGCTCCGCTCTGCTCGACCTGCCTCAGCTAACGTTAGCCATGCTGCTACCTCTCTGCTCGGCGAGAGCATATAACGCTAGACGTGCGACAGTATGTGACGTATGTAAGAAGGCGGGCTTGTTTTACGTCTCTGTGAGAAGGACAGACGAAAAGGAGTGAGAAACGCCAGTAATGTAATACCCAAAGCTAAAAGCAACTGTGTGAGAACATAATCGAATATTACAATATAGCCATTTTCTATATCGCACAGAGACAAACCTGCGATATATCGTTTATATCCATATATCACCCAGCCCTAAATCAAAGATACTGAAATTCCACGACATAGTGAATTTGCAAACAGCTAAAATTATACACAAAGCAAACTATAACCTGCCACCCAAGAATATATATATATATATATATATATATATATTTGTTAGCCGTTTGTGAAGCTTTGTGCGCGTGCGCTACGTTCGCTCGCATCCTGTGCATCTACTGGGGGCTTAGCCCCCCCTGTCCTTAAAAGCTAGTGACGCCCCTGGTAGTCAGTCTTCAATGTTGGTAGATATTTCCAGACACATTTTGGCTGATGAAGCATGCTAACACCATTACCCACAGTTCACGCCCTCATCTGTCCTCATGGGACAGTTTAGAGCGCACCATCACAGCAGCACAATTACACACGACAGAAATCTGGGACCCCACTTCACACTTAAAGTCCAACAGGTTTGGTACGTGTGAGTGCACTGCTTCACGCCCCGGCATGGCCCGCTTGCTCTCTTTTGGCATGATTAGAAGAGGTAGTTTGACGCTGAGTCATAAAGTAGAATGACTATAATGTGAACCCTCCTCGCAGGTTACAATGATGAGTTGGTATGCATGAAAAATCTGTCCACATCTGAATCGCGATTGTTATTTAATACGTATCTGAATCCATTCCAAATTTTGAAGACAATTTAAAAAAACAAAAATCATCTTATAGTCCATATTCGCTGCATGTTTACATTGCACGTGAATAGGTAAGAGGAGATGATGTAACGTGTTTTAACATATTTTTATTAGAATTTACATACCAAATAATATATTGCGACAATCGGTTTGACTCGAGTAGGGGCGCAACGATTAATCATTAACAATTAAAAATGCTTCAATATATATTCCATTGCTTCAGTTAATCATTTGAGTGTAACTTCTAAAAAAAAAAAAAAATCACACATTTTTGGACCTTTTAAATTTTCTAGACATATTTTCTGCACGGCCGCTGCAACAGAGCATACCTGAGAGGAGTGGTTGTGTGGGTGCCGTGATCTGTGAGGCAGAAAAGAGCAGAGAGTGGTTGTTTTTTTAAGCTTTAGCACAAATGTTAAAAGTGCAGTATAAATGTCGTTAATATGCATTTATTAAAATAAATAATGAAGCAAAGCAAAAAAATCTAATTATTTCCTACAATTAGCATTGATGCTAAATGTGTTTTATCTGATTAATCAGACAAACTAATCAGAGTACGCGATGACTAAAATAATTGATAGCTGCAGAATCGTTTCTGAATCATTTCGTCACCCTAACAAGTGGAATTGAATCGTGACTTTTTGTAAGATTCACATCTCTAATGATAACTGACACAATTAGAAATATAATAAATACGGCAAATCTGCTATCAGGCATTTGCCACCCTGCAAATTTACAGATTTTGGGTAAAAAAAGATTTCTTTACCTCTCCAAAATTAAAAAAGCTCTAAATCGCATACATCCTCATTCCATCCATCCATTTTCTACCGCTTATTCCCTTTCGGGGTTGCGGGGGTCGCTGGCGCCTATCTCAGCTACAATCGGGCGGAAGGCAGGGTACACCCTGGACAAGTCGCCACCTCATCGCAGGGCCAACACAGATAGACGGACAACATTCACACTCACATTCACACACTAGGGCCAATTTAGTGTTGCCAATCAACCTATCCCCAGGTGCATTTCTTTGGAGGTGGGAGGAAGCCGGAGTACCCGGACGAAACCCACGCAGTCACGGGGAGGACATGCAAACTCCACACAGAAAGGTCCCGAGCCCAGAATTGAACCCAGAACTACTCAGGACCTTCGTATTTGTGAGGCAGACGCACTAACCCCTCCCCTACCGTGCTGCCCTCCACCGCATCCATCCTAATAATTTAAACATATGTCATAATAAATAGTAAAGTGTACAATTTTTTCCCACATGTGTACAATTTTAAAGGGACAAATACTAATTTAACATCACTTTTACCAGCGACTCCTTTTGACAAAGACAACGATGAGCAGAAAAGGAGGAGGGGAGTGGAAAGCCACTTGGACGCCATCTTTGTACTTGGTTACGATTTCCTTCTTGAATGTATTAGTATTTCTCACATTATTTTTGTCAAATTACTGGCACTCGCAACTTTTTTTTGGCCCCATGGTGAATTACTTCGCATCATACTAAAAAAGAAAAAAAAATGTACACAGTGAGTTACCAACACGTGGGATTATTTGTTTGGTACTTGTTCCCGCAAAATGATACACGGACAAAGATACTAACCCACCATGTTGGACTGTTTGGTTAATGAGACGGCATACAAAAACCAACAGCAAAAATTGCTAAACATTGATTCATATGAAAAGTGACAAACCAAGGTGCCACTTGAGCTTACAATACGACCGGCCGTGTTTGAGTGCTCCCTCAGAATCCATCCAACGTCACTTCATGCCTCCCATCTGTCCCTTAAAGACATGAAAGCGTGAATTCAAAAAAGGTCCTGACGGGGACTGTAAAATGATTCCGCGGTGTGGATGGCTGATGAGTGAGTAGAGATAGTGAAGAGTGGGGATGATGCATGATTGTATGCGAGAGAGGGGACAGGCGGGCCATCCCAGAAATAGCCTCTTTCAATCTCTCTCAGTAGACATGACCCCTCTCCCAGCTGTACTCAAGCTACTCCAACACAGGCCAAGTCCCCCCCCCAACCCCCAGCCAGTATTTCTTTCAGTTTAGGTTCCGAGTAGTCAGGGACAGACAAAATGACATCATACTGACTTTTTACTCGCACGCCCCGCCCTCAAATTGTTCATATTTGGCCAAAAACTAAACTTTTCCCTTGGCTAGTGCAGTGTACTGTCCTGCATATGCACCCACTCATACTTTGCAAGACACACACACACACACACACACACACACACACACACACTGCATTGTGCGAGCATCTTGCAAGAGAACAGATCTGTGGGATTTCACCATTGAAACTTAAATAAACAAGAACATAAAGAAATGAAACAGCAATTATTTTGTGAAGTCTAAATGACATTGTCTTGGTTGTGGTGATGTCATAGCAACATCAAAGCAACATCAAATACAATTATATTACAGTTGAACGCGTTCAAGTCAATGCCACTTATGTTGATAACCCGTCTATGTGGACCAGTTCATCAAGTCCTGGTCCACTGTGTTCTTTTTGTTAAAACTGCCTGCTTTGATTGACAACTCCAAAATACTGTAGCTGAGTGGTTCCCCAACTTTTATCACCAAGTACAACCTCAGACAACACTTGGCTGTCCAAGTACCACCATAATGCCAAACATTTAAATACAGTAGCGTAGAAGGCCCAAGTGTTCATTAAAAACAAGGCAGAGGTTTTATTTTACAAATATATTTAATATTTTTGGCCACTGTAACATTAAACACAGTGTGAACAGTAACACTGTGTTTCAATATAAGAAATCAAAACCCTGTACTGTGCTTTAATCAAATGATTCTGTGGCGTACCACTAGAGGGAGCCTCACTGCTGTAGATGGTTGATCGATATTGGAGCCTTGTATATTAGCCGATAGCAGTATTGATCTGATACGATATCAACACGGCATACTTTTAATCATTTTAGTATGTGTTATGTAGTGGTGAATATTAGAAAAAGCCTGTGCAATATTAGAATAAGACTGAGCAAGGGAAATTAGTCAAACAGAGAAAATGATCAGTACGAAAAACACTAACCTATTTATTATTAACTGTTTGCTAAAACAGTTAATAATAACATAAAGACAACTTATGTTGTCTTTAAGTTGAAGTGGCATGGTAATTGTTTTTTGGTGACACATTGTGTCCATAATAGTTAATTATTATAAGCTATTGACATAGTAAATTGAATGATGCGGACACGTTTGGATACTGGATAATTTCTAATACGCCTTTAACTTGGAGACTTTGTATGTCTAAGTAATATATAACTATAATTATTTGATAGATGTCTCTTTTGACTAATGTGTTGTTTTACACTGCAATGACATTCAATTTAGGACACTTACAGTATTAGATATTTCTAGCTTGTGTGCTATTGTGTAGCTGCTCACTCCTAGTAGCCTATAGCCTACCATGTTTACCTTTTGTAAATGACTTGACTAAAATACAAGTCAAAGACCAAACTTGTGTGCTTATTGGAGTATATTTAGATATTAATTGGCTGTCCAGCTTTGTACAACAGGACTGCTTGTATTGGAGTTAAGTGTGTTATGTATTGCAGAGAACGTGACGGCAAACGGACACCAGGTGGCAGTAGTGTATGGAGATTTAATATATATATGTTAAATCATATATCTATAATAATCAAACAATAGAAAACGAACTAAGGGAATGGAATGTGAACTATAGACAAGGATAGAGGGAGGCAGTCAAAGTCCAGAGGTAGAAGAGAGACGCACAGCTCTCTTTCCAGGCAACGGGGGGCACTGCGGAGGAGACACAAGGAAACACACTGAGAACATGGAGAGGGAAAATCACGGGGAAAGCAGGATCGCATAACGCAGGATTACAGCTTACTGAACGTCAGTAGAGAACTAAGTTCCCGCGCTGATCCTCTGTCCACTTATACAGCCTCACGTCATTAGTCACAGGTGTGGACTGCGGCCAGCTGCAGCGGAGAGTGGGCGCGGTCCGCTTGATGAGCGCGGGGGCGTGTCCGGGTGCGCTGTCAGCGCACCCTCTGGGTAGAACCACAGCGGAGGAAGATGGAGACCGCATATACCACAACAGTATCCCCCCCTATGGAAAGATTCCAGATGTCCAGGAATCTGAACTCCCCCAAAAGCAGGAACAAAAGTCAAGGGAGGGTGGAGGGGCGAACTGGTGGTGGGTCGCCGGCCCAGGTTTCCCCAAATCCACCGGGGACGAGTCTGGTGGGGGCGGCGAGTAAAACGTCGCTGAGGCCGGCGAGGCGGGCGACCAAGGAACGGCCACCATCTTGGTTGTCGGGGAGGCGGACTCGAGTGGCGCCATGGTGCGTCTCGCCAGAAACGAGGGGATGTCGGAGGCGTGGAAGCAGCAGAAGAAGTCGTCTGAGGTGTAGAGGAATAGGCGGACGTCATCGGCGGCGTGGAAGCGGCAGGCGTTATTGGAGACAGAGGCGAGGAGAGCGGCTGAAGTCCACGCTGCAGGCCGAGGGGCAGCGGTCAAGGCCAGCCTGGGAGCTGGTGGAGACACAGGGGCCAGCCTGGGGACTGCCGCTAGCTCGAAGTCTAGCTCGGGGACAGGCGCTAGCTCAGAGGCTAGGTTGTGCTAGCTTGGGCGCGAGGATAGAGGGAGGCAGTCAAAGTCCAGAGGTAGAAGAGAGACGCACAGCTCTCTTTCCAGGCAACGGGGGGCACTGCGGAGGAGACACAAGGAAACACACTGAGAACATGGAGAGGGAAAATCACAGGGAAAGCAGGATCGCATAACGCAGGATTACAGTTTACTGAACGTCAGTAGAGAACGAAGTTCCCGCGCTGATCCTTGGTCCACTTATACAGCCTCACGTCATTAGTCACAGGTGTGGACTGCGGCCAGCTGCAGCGGAGAGTGGGCGCTTGATGAGCGCGGGGGCCTGTCCGGGTGCGCCACAGCGGAGGAAGATGGAGACCACATGTACCACAACAAAGTGTCTATGAAGGTTCTCTCATCAAGGTCATTGTAATTCCACGGACTGTTTGGTTTGTCTTAGAAGACGTTTTGCCTCTCAACCGAGAAGGCTTCATCAGTTCATGCCCATAGACCCAAAGGCCTACTGAAACCCGCTACTACCGACCACGCAGTCTGATAGTTTATATATCAATGATGAAATATTAACATTGCAACACATGCCAATACGGCCGGTTTAGTTTACTAAATTGCAATTTTAAATTTACCGCAGAGTTTCTTGTTGAAAATGTCGCGGAATGATGACGCATGCGTGTGACGTCACGGACTGTCAGGAAATATTAGCGCAGCACTATTTGCGGCTAAAAGTTGTCTCTTTTCATCGCGCAATCAAACAGTATAATGGAAATCTGTGTTGCTGAATCTTTTGCAATTTGTTCAATTAATTATGGAGAAGTAAAAGTAGAAAGATGGAGCTGGGAATCTTTAGCCCTTAGCCACACAAACACACGGTGATTCCTTCTGTAAAATTCCCAAAGGTGGAGCTTTACTATGGATCAGAGCGGTCAAGTAAACATGGATCCCGACCACTCGTCAACCGGCAGATTTCGGTGAGAAAATTGTGTTAAAAAGTCGCCTCTTACCGGAGATCAGTGGAGTTTGCGCCGTCCTTGTATCTGCGGTCAGACACTGGCCTCAAGACACCCGTGGACACACCCCTCCGACTATCAGGTACTATTTAATCTCACTAAAACACTAGCAACACAATAGAAGGATAAGGGATTTCCCAGAATTATCCTAGTAAATGTGTCTAAAAACATCTGAATCTGTCCCATTGCAATCGCCTTATTTTTTTTTAAACTTTTTTTTATTTTATTTTATTTTTTTAGTCCTTCGCTATCAATATCATCATTCACAAATCTTTCATCCTCGCTCAAATTAATGGGGAAATTGTCGTTTTCTCGGTCCGAATAGCTCTTGCTGCTGGAGGCTCCCATTAAAAATAATGTGAGGACGGGAGGAGCCCTCACCCTTTTGCCGTCATCGTCTGCTACTTCCGGTAAAGGCAAGGCTTTTTTATTAGCACCAAAAGTTGCAAATTTCATCGTTGATGTTCTCTACTAAATCCTTTCAGCAAAAATATGGCAATATCGCGAAATGATCAAGTATGAAACATAGAATGGACTTGCTATCCCCGTTTAAATAAGAAAATCTCATTTCAGTAGGCCTTTAAATTGGTCAAATCTAGTCTAGCGGCTGGTGCGGGAACCCCAAATATATATACTCCAAAACCGTAAGGGTGTGCCTGGGCAAAGATGGTTTCGCCCTAAGGTATTGAGATAAAAAACTGCTTGGATGCAAACAAGCAATCTTACTGTCAAAGCCAAAGACAGTCGTTGAAGTATAATTTCCCCTCATTAGCATTGAGGTATTGTGTGGCAGAACAATGGCTGTGGATTCACCACTACCAGTCCAAAATAGTCAGAATCCCCCACGTTAGCATTCCATTCATTTGCAAACAAATGGCACAAATGACATTCTTGTCACGGAAGGTGACCAGAATGTTTCTAACTCCTGTTATTGGAGGCTAAATGTCAGAGTTTTTTTAGGAATGGTTGAAAGGACAGTGTTGTATGTGGGAGAGAGGTTGTGTCGTAGACCACCTACTGTGTTCAGTCGTTTCACCCTGACAGGCCACAGGACAGTCACAATCCTTCTGAAAGCGCAAAAACAACTCTTGAATGAGAGAGTAAGACAAGTGAAGTTTACAATTGAAACCCTCAGAGTAAAATCTGATGAATTACTCCTCAAATTGCAGTATATCTTGCCTGAAGAGGTCTGTGAAAAGGTGATTCATTTCACAATCAAAGCCCAACTCACACAACACAACTTAGTAATAACACCTCTACATTGCAAGCACGGATTTGGAGGCAAACAACTTGAAATTATTTATCCAGCAGAAATCTTACCCAACCAGAAAAAGGTCTATTTGCAAATGGGTTTAACTTTGCTATGACTCCATATCAGGTTCCTACAGTTGATTTAATCCCAAAAACAACCTAACAGAAACCGAAGGGGAGCAAATATGGCTGAAAGTGACAGCAACTATTTCTAATGCGAAAGCCCACCCCCAAATCTCTACTTTGAGGAGAGGAAGGCAGTAACATCACTGGGCAAGGGTGAAAACATCAGAATCCGTAGCTGAGATAGGCGCCAGCGCCCCCCGCGACCCCAAAAGGGAATAAGCGGGAGAAAATGGATGGATGGCATTACACCTAGATGAATGAAGGATGAAAACATCACAATCCTGCCAGCTGATAAGGGAGATGCACAGTAATTCTCAACACAACTGACTATCAAAACCAGTTGCTTATGTTCCTCAAATACTATAACACATTTGAAATGCTCAAAAGGGACCCCCCACGTGGGTACAAGAGGGGAATCAAAAGTCAGAAGCCATCAACCAGGGTTTGTATTATCAATTATACCCACAAAAAAACATCCCTGGCTTTTATGGCCTTCCCAAAACACAAAGATGGGGCGACCCTCAGACACATTGTCAGTAGCATTAACTCTGTGACAAACAAAATTACTAAGTATGTAGCCAACATCTTTGGACCTTTGGTTGGCAAAACTCACCATTATGTCCAAAACTCAATTGACTTTGTAGCGGAGATTAGAGATCTAAAACTGGACAAAAATGAAACTGTAGTTTTAATTCGATGTCACCTCCTTGTTCACCTGTATTCCAACCCAGGATGCAGTAGAGACTTTGAGGCAACGACTACAAGGTGATCACACCTTACAAGATAGATTCACACTAAACCCAGAATAGATTTGCCTTTTGCTGGAACTTTGCCTTAACACTACATACTTTCAATTAATGGGAATGTTTTACCGACAAAAAACATGGGATTACCTGTATACTCAATAGTAGCAACTTTTTACATGGAGGAGATGGAAAAGAGAGCTCTGAGCTATTTTAAGGGAACAACAACGAGTCATTGGTCCTGATATGTAGATGACGCATGGGTGAAAATCAGAAACCTAGAAGTGCAAGTCTTCACCGAGCACATTGCCTTAGTGGACAAAAACAACAAGTTCACATGTGAGGCTGTCAAAGACAAAACGTTGCCTTTTTTGGATTGTGATGTCCACATGGGAGAAAACAGGGGCCTCCATGTCGGGGTTTACCGAAAACCCACACATACCTTTTAATACCTACTTTTTCACTCAGACCACCCACCAAAACACAAACTGGGCATTATTAGAACCCTACAACACAGAGCTAATAATGTTCCACCAGCCCACAGGCCAAAGAGAAGGAGCACAGGCATTTGAGGGAAGTCCTCAAAACCTGTGGGCATCCCAGCTGGCCGTTTGTGAGAAGTGCAACCAGTTCCAGAATAACAAGAATCAGAATCAAAATCAAAATAGTTTTTATTGCCATTGTTTGAGAGTGAGTTCAAAAACGAGTAATTTTTCTTGGTGCAATCGTGCTCAGCCGACTCATGGCACAGCATAGACGGGGAAACTCTTCAGGCCAAGACTCAACTGTCTACCTGCACCTCAGAGAGAACCAGCACTCCTTTGAGAACAAACATGTACAGATACTGGACAGGGAGGACAGATGGTACGATAGAGGAGTGAGGGAAGCCATCGATGTCAAGGTTGAAAAACCATCCCTGAACAGAGAAGTTGGTCGCGACACCACTTGTCTCCCACATACAACACTGTCCTTTCAACCATTCTTAAAATATTATGCAATTTAGCCTACAATAAATAACGGGAGTTAGAAATATTCTGGTCACAGAAGGTGACCTGTATGCCATTGGAGCCATTTGTTTACAACTGAATGGAATACTTACATGGAGGATTCTGACTATTTTAGAGTGGTAGTAGTAGATCCACAGCGATCGTTCTGCCACACAATACCTCAAAGCTAACGAGGGAAAATGAGATGCAATAAATAGGTTTAATCAAATTGTGAGTAGTTTCCGACACAACTGTTTTTTAAATGTTTCATCATTAGTCGCTTTTAATTTTGCAATTAATTGTATGGGAATTTTTTAAGTAACACTGTATTTTTGTTATATTGCAAAATAAGCTAATGCATGTTTAATAATATTGAAATAAATACAACTACTTTGATGAACAGGGAAATTAAAAGAGGGCTTACTGAAAATATGCGAAGGTATCTCTTTATCCAAATTGTAGAACTTTCTACTTCATGTACGTTTGCTTGTTTATCTTTGAATTTTCATTCGCCCCTTTTTTTTCTGCATGCACAACTTTTATCCTCACGTGGAATATATTAAAGCTTTCACATCAACCCAGGTTTGCCGACGTCCACTTTACTTGCTACTTTTAATGCTATATCATATGTCGGCATAATTAAATCCACACTGTGAAATAAAAACCTCCATGGATTATAAAATTCGATGAGCTTGGAAATGCTCTTTTATGGGCATATTGTTGAGGAAATACAAGTGGTGAGACATAAGCCTGAGTAGTAGTTATGGGCCTGTGGGAATATGATGGCAAACAGTATTTGTGGTTAACTGAATATAATGCGTCTTTTTGCCATTTATTGGGAGAAGAACTGTAACTGTATGCTATAATCCCGGTTCGGTATGTACCTTGTTTTAAGGTACACTTATAAAACATAAAAAAGCTACGAAAACCAAATATATGCTAAGCTATTTAAACAAACGATCAACATCTTGGCTTTGTGTCACAATAACAGTTAAAACAGTCAGAATTATGTTTTTTTTTTTTTAATAACTGTTACATGTTTGACTTTGAATTGACTTTAATGTTTAATGACATGTTTAAAGGCTAAATTATTTGAACCAGTACCTTTAAATGTTTCCCCAGGCTGGTTCCCTCCCTGGAGTCTAATATAATTTGTTAAATGATGGACTATGTGCAGAAAAGTTGTCGTATGTTAGCATGTATGCTACATGTATGCTAACGAGCACGGCTAATGGAAATCCTCACGAATAAAGATATCTAATTTTCAACTTTTTCTGCCTTAAAGTAATAGACAATCAAACTTGACCATCTAGAACGGTGGTCCCAAACGCATGGTACATTTTTTGAGGCCCTTTACTTAACTTTGTAGCTTGGTATAATTGCAGCCAGCAATCAGTGTTACGGTATTTTTCGGACCGTATGTCGCACCAGATTATAAAGAGCACTGCCAATGAGTGGGTCTGTTCGGGTTTATTTTCAATCAAAAGGCATACGGGATGAAAGGCGCATTAAAAGGGTCATATGATTTTTTTCAAAATTTTTAAAATACTTTTTTGTAATCAACATAACATGTAATTGTGTTTTTTGGTCAATAGGTTGCATAGATTATGTTTGACAGACCATCTTCAAGCCGCTTTTTGATCGTCTCTTCATGATGCGCCGTTTTGTGAGTTTAATTGGCATAGCTCCACTTCGACAGTGTCTTTTCCCCGTCATCTTTGTTGTACCAACAGTTTTTAGGGTTTTCATAGCAAATTTACTGACAGATATGTATGCTACTTTGTATTACAAATGGCATCAGCGGAGGATGGATGCCCCACAACAAGAGGATAGAGAAAAAGAAGCAGCTTGTTGACTATGGCGCGGGCTAAAAAGGCGGACGCGCACACATTTTCGGGACTTATGCAGGTCCTAAATACACAACAGCAGGAACCAATATGTAAGAAAAGTTGTTTTTGCAAAATGGGTCAAAACGCCAGATAATGTCCCCTAATAGGTGCCATTTTTGGGTCTTCATAGACACACCATAGTAGTACTCGATGAGATTTCCATACTGTCATGACGGCGCGCATAGATACGGCTCTCCATTCTCAGTGCTTTGTGTTTTGGTATGTTTTGTTTTGTGCGTTTATGTGTGAAAACACCACAGTATGTTGGGCGAATCCTACATACAGTCGCCAGGAATTACTATGTTTGGGATTTCGCTGAGCAACGCTGACCACGATCACGTCAGACTTCCAACGTCCTACCGGGGGACATAGCCAGGACTCCTGGGTCTCGTTGGGTGGTTTTACCCGGCAGTAAGCCCAAGAGGAGGCAAAAACAAAGGATGAAAAAGCGAGGCTGCAGGGCCGGTCTGCTAGGGCAGCTAAGGAGACAACCTTTGAAACCGCCGCTTCCCAGTATTTTCTTCTCCAACGCTAGATCCATTGGTTTACCGTTGTCATGTTAATGGGTGTCTACATACCACTCGATGCTAATGCTAACATAGTTTTGGGAAAGCTATACAAAGCAGTTAGCAGTTATCCTAACGCAGTGCACATCGTAGCGAGAGACTTTAACCATGCTGATAATCTACTTGTTAGTATCATTTACTGAACAGGCGGTGTTAACCTGCTGTTCACACGTATCGCTCATGTGTGACTACTGGCCCCTCTTATCATTATACCATGTATCAGATAAAATTGCTTTGTGGTCGATAAGCACATGCATCCATCCATCCATTTCCTACCGCTTGTCTCTCTTGGCAACTAAAATTATTACGTACATTTTGTGCAGCGGGTTATAAAGCGCACTTTCAATTTTTTTTAACAAATGAGGTGGTAGAAAATGGATGGAAATGGATGGAGGTGGTGGGTGGCCTTGGGTACTCAACTCGCCTCCCTCCCACAGACAAGGGATAGTTGGTTAGTGGTCGAATCAGACTACTCCAAATTTAATCATACATTAGTCGACTATTCTAAGATACCTCTAATGTTTACCATTCCGTATCATTTCCTGGAGCCTTACTTATTAAGGTCTGGTCAAATACCCAATTGTTGCCAAAGGCAGGCTTTATGGCATTTAGCAACTGTTAACACCACACTTTAAAATCTTGCACATTCACTTTACATGTCACAATTCATATTAGTTATGAGGAGCTAAGCCTGCTGGAATCCACACCTTGTTCAATTCATACGTAAAAGTCCTCAGGCTAGGTGTGAACAGTTTCACACACACCATGAACAGTTGGCCACCTTACAGAAACTAAAAACGGAATCGTTGCATATTTAGAAACAAAAGTCTAAAGGGGACATACTTAGTCCTGCAATTCCAAGGATAATCCAAAATAGTCTGAACATGTCAATGGATGCCATTCACAAGAGCTCTCCATTGGCTAAACCAGGAGTTCTTAACCTTTTTGACCTCGAGGCCCAACTTTTTCACTACAGAGAGACCCAAGGGCCCACTCAAATATGTGCACTGAATTAGTCATAGTCATATTCAATAATTACATCGAACCTACTTACAGTTTACAACCTTGTCAAATTATATGAAACCATGTCTTAATCACAAAGGTTATTATTTATTTGACACATCAACCTTAGGCTTAGTTCAGGCTGATTACAAAAATAAGTACTAACCAAATAAATGATAAATGGGTTGTACTCGTATAGCGCTTTTCTACCTTCAAGGTACTCAAAGCGCTTTGACACTACTTCCACATTTACCCATTCACACACACATTCACACACTGATGGAGGGAGCTGCCATGCAAGGCGCTAACCAGCACAACGGACGTGACAAGGTTGGTACTAGGTGGGGATTGAACCAGAGACCCTCGGGTTGCGCACGGCCACTCTTCCACTGCGCCACGCTGTCCCATGTGTAGCTATGTTTTTGTTTACATTGTCCCCTTTGAAATAAACAAGTCTTAATCTTAAATGTTTCTTAACTTAATTGTCATTCAAATTAAAGTGTAAATGAAAATACAGCTTTACCACTTTTGCACTTAAGAAGCTTCTCCTAACCTTATCCTATGGTTAAAATGAACACTGGATTTAAACCAATCAATGCCAGTGTGTCTGATCGCTTAACTATCAGACTCGTCTTTGACTTTTCTGGCATCTTTTTTGCATGGCTCGCAAGGATCGACACGAACTTGACGGACTGTAATGCAACCACTTTTTAGCTTTAGTCATAACTAATGTTCATGTCCGTTAATATATGACAAGGAAGCCCAAGTGTTCTCAAAGAGGAGACTTTAATGAAAACATTGTCTTTACAAAGGACAGTTTTTGTTAAATAACACAACTTTTCATTAGAATAAGTTTAAATAGTCATAAAAACTATTAAATAGGGACGGTGTGGCGCAGTGGAAGAGTGACTGCGCCCAACCCGAGGGTCCCTGGTTCAATCCCCACCTAGTACCAACCTCGTCACGTCCGTTGTGTCCTGAGCAAGACACTTCACCCTTGCTCCTGATGGGTGCTGGTTAGCGCCTTGCATGGCAGCTCCCTCTATCAGTGTGTGAATGTGTGTGTGAATGGGTAAATGTGGAAGTAGTGTCAAACCGCTTTGAGTACCTTGAAGGTAGAAAAGCGCTATACAAGTACAACCCATTTATCATTTATTTATAAATACAATAGGCAGTTTTATTACTGCAGCGCAAAATTATTGACCCACACCCCCCTTCCCTCAAACTAAACACAACTGTTTACTGTTTAGGATTTTGGTCAGTTTAAAAAAGGTATACTATTAAAACAGCCATACCTAAAACACACAAAATAGTCACAGTATGTAGTATAATAAGCGGAAAAAAAACATTTTTAAAATACAATTGTGCTATTTTTCCGCTTCCCTCTTGCGGCGCCCCCTAGAGAATGACATACTGGGAAAATACCCACGTGGCCCATATCCAAATTCGGTACTGCTCCCGCTAGCCAATACTAGCAGGACTACGTCTTGCCCCTCACCAAACCAATAAATGTAATTATGAATACGATGAGGTGGCGATTTGTCCAGGGTGTAGCCCGCCTTCTGCCTGAATCCAGCTGGCGAGGCTCACGCACTAGCGGTGAAAAATGAATGTAATATCTGTATGTTTACACACCTAGTGGTTACAAACCAGCATTGCAAATTCAGCTGCACAGCAATATCAAATTCCATTTAATCAACCGTGTTAATTAGGTGACATTATTTTGTCAACTAACTGCCCATCTAACGAGCAAACCGAGAAATGTTTGCTTATCATGACATTATATGTGTGAATGACTTTGAAAACGTGTGATGACAGTAATTACGGCAGTGTGTGGCCAATAGGGAAGGCATCGAACTGCGGATTTAACGTGAAGGCTGCGGTGGATTCTTAGCAGGGAAGAGCTTAAGCAACTAAGCAGAGGAATTACAACTTTGTTCAGCCAAAATCAAGATGAAAAATCTGAGGACTGTGACGATAAGTCCCAGGAGCGTTTCTCTCTCCCCTTTCTGCCAACAAAAAGGCCGGCTAGTCAAAAGTATGAAATATTTCCAGTGAAATCTGTCACCTGGGATTCAAAATCAGAGTAATTTTGGTGTTGGAATCTAAAAGGATGGCTGTGCGGTGAATGGGCACGTGGTTGCATGTTGTAAAGGCATTTCATTTATGATAGCATTTGTGCCTTACACCAACAAACAAGCACAGTGGCTTGGCAGCTGCAGGGTTGCACTGCGACACACTTTCAAGATGCAAACATTATCTTTCACCACAAGTGTCTGTACACTTGCCTTATTACATCTTTTTGCTTCAGTCTGTTTTTTTTTAATCTTCACACACAGTGAACCCTGTCTTGATTAACATAGTGTTTTATGCATCTGTGCTGCATTAATGGGAACAAAAGGATAAAACGATGAAGAATAGGACATTACGTCCACAGTCACACCTGAGACTTTTATAATCCATTAAACAAGGCTACAACGTTTGGGAATGTTACTAATAATGAAGAATTTACGAGGGCCTGTAAAAGCCCACATTAACTTAAAAGCAATGTTTGGAATGTTTCCCTCGTCACTTTTGGTCGTTTCAAAAATGATCAGCAGGTGCCGAGCATCGACGCCACCTGTGCTTCTCTGTGGTCCCAAATGTTTAATTTGCAGCGTGTTTATTTACCACCGCCACATATAAGCTCTCAGTGTATTCTCATGGGTGGTGGTTCTCAACGGGTTGGCTACCAAACCTAACATCGCCCCTTTTAATGACAAGCAGCGACCCAAATTGCAAACAATCTTCAACTCACATTTGTCAAATATCTTACATTTAATGAAAATACAGTGCAGTTTGAATTAGAAGCAGCGTAAAAGCTAACACATTAGTATGGAGAACATATTCACTAGGGCTGCGAATCTTTGGGTGTCCCACGATTCGATTCAATATCGATTCTTGGGGTGACGATTCGCTTTAAAATAGTTTTTTTTTTTTTATTCAACACGATTCTCAATTCAAAAACAATTCATTCAATGTAAGGGATTTCAGCAGTATCTACCCCAGTCTGCTGACATGCAAGCAGAGTAGTAGATTTTTGTAAAAAGCTTTTATAATTGTAAAGGACAATGTTTTATCAACGGATTGCAATAATGTAAATTTGTTTTACTATTAAACGGACCAAAATTATGACTTATTTTATATTTGTAAAAATATTGGACACAATGTGTTGTCAAGCTTATGAGCTGCGATGCAAGTATAAGCCACTGTGACACTATTGTTCTTTTTTTTTATTTTTATAAATGTCTAGTCATAATGTCAATGAGGGATTTTTAATCACTGCTCTGCTGAAATTATAACTAATATTGATACTGTTGTTGACAATATTCATTTTTGTTTCACTACTTTTGGTTTGTTCTGTGTCAGCATCAGAATCAGGATCAGCTTTATTGTCATTACGCAGGGTAACGAGATTGAGGCCATTCCATACAGTACGATGTGTGCATGCAAGAAAACAATGTGTAAATGTATAAAAAATATTAAAAATATAGAAGTGCAAAGAAAGATGTGGAAGACAACAGTGTACACTCAATACTCTCTGTACAATGTACACTCTGTACACTCTGTGCAAATGTACACCCTATACACTCTGTACAAATGTGACTCTGTACAAATGTACAGTAGGAGAAATGAATATTTACATGAATATCTACATCAATCAATCAATCAATGTTTACTTATATACCCCTAAATCACTAGTTTCTCAAAGGGCTGCACAAACCCCAACACAAACCACTACGACATCCTCGGTAGGCCCACATAAGGGCAAGGAAAACTCACACCCAGTGGGACGTCGGTGACAATGATGACTATGAGAACCTTGGAGAGGAGGAAAGCAATGGATGTCGAGCAGGTCTAACATGATACTGTGAAAGTTCAATCCATAATGGATCCAACACAGTCGCAAGAGTCCAGTCCAAAGCGGATCCAACACAGTAGCGAGAGTCCCGTTCACAGCGGAGCCAGCAGGAAAACATCCCAAGCGGAGGCGGATCAGCAGCGCAGAGATGTCCCCAGCCGATACACAGGCGAGCAGTACATGGCCACCGGATCGGACCGGACCCCCTCCACAAGAAAGAGTGGGACATAGGAGAAAAAGAAAAGAAACGGCAGATCAACTGGTCTAAAAAGGGAGTCTATTTAAAGGCTAGAGTATACAAATGAGTTTTAAGGTGAGACTTAAATGCTTCTACTGAGGTGGTATCTCGAACTTTTACCGGGAGGGCATTCCAGAGTACTGGAGCCCGAAATGAAAACGCTCTATAGCCCACAGACTTTTGTTGGGCTTTGGGAATCACTAATAAGCCGGAGTCCTTTGAACGCAGATTTCTTGCCGGGACATATGGTACAATACAATCGGCAAGATAGGATGGAGCTAGACCGTGTAGTATTTTATACGTAAGTAGTAAAACCTTAAAGTCACATCTTAAGTGCACAGGAACCCAGTGCAGGTGAGCCAGTACAGGCGTAATGTGATCAAACTTTCTTGTTCTTGTCAAAAGTCTAGCAGCCGCATTTTGTACCAACTGTAATCTTTTAATGCTAGACATGGGGAGACCCGAAAATAATACGTTACAGTAATCGAGACGAGACGTAACAAACGCATGGATAATGATCTCAGCGTCTTTAGTGGACAGAATGGAGCGAATTTTAGCGATATTACGGAGATGAAAGAAGGCCGTTTTAGTAACGCTTTTAATGTGTGACTCAAAGGAGAGAGTTGGGTCAAAGATAACACCCAGATTCTTTACCGTGTCGCCTTGTTTAATTATTTGGTTGTCAAATGTTAGAGTTGTATTATTAAATAGAGGTCGGTGTCTAGCAGGACCGATAATCAGCATTTCCATTTTTTTGGCGTTGAGTTGCAAAAAGTTAGCGGACATCCATTGTTTAATTTCATTAAGACACGCCTCCTTCTGACTACAATCCGGCGTGTTGGTCAGCGAGGTTGTTCTCCGAAGACCAGGCTGTCAGCTTCAGGACTTTCTCCCTGTAGGCATCCTCGTCACCCCTGGAGATGAGCCCGACCACTGTGGTATCGTCAGCAAATTTGACGATAAGGTCGTCATTGTGGGATGGACTGCAGTCATTGGTGTAAAGGCAGTAGAGGAGAGGGCTCAGCACATAGCCCTGTGGGGAGCCGATGCTCAGCGTGCGGGTGGATGAGAGGTGGGGGCCAAGTCTCACATTCTGGGGTTGGTCCGTTAGGAAGTCCCTTATCCAGGCACTTCTGAGAGGTGGGTGGCCAAGAGTGTCCAGTTTATTGCAGAGTCTGTCTGGTATTATTGTATTGAAGGCAGAACTATAATCCACAGAGAGCATGCGGACGTAGCTTTGCTGCTGCTCCAGGTGGTTCAGAGCAGAGTGGAGAGCAACAGCGATGGCGTCCTCTGTGGATCTGTTCGCCCGGTATGTGAACTGGTAGAGGTCGAAGTCTGGAGGGATGTGGTCCTTGATGTGCTGGAGAACCAGTCTCTCGAAGCACTTCATGATTACCGGAGTGAGGGCCACAGGTCGGTAATCATTTAGGCTGGTGATGGGAGACTTCTTCGGCATCGGGATTATTGTAGATGACTTCAGGCAGGATGGAATGACTGCCTGAGCCAGGGAGAGGTTGAAGATCCTGGTGATGGGGGGAGCGAGCTGGTGGGCGCACGCCCTGAGCACCTTTCCAGGTACTCCGTCTGGTCCGGCAGCCTTCCTAGGGTTCACAGCCAGGAGCACTCGTCTGACACTGTGCTCCTGTACAGTGAGTGGAGTGGTGCCGGAGCCCGGTGGGGGCGGGGGCAGAGCTGGAGCAGATGAGTGTCGCTGGAGGGTTTTGAAACGGGCAAAGAAACAGTTAAGATCCTCTGCCAGTGACGCACTCTGACCCGCAGTTGTCACATCGCAGCCTCTGAAGTTTGTGATGTCATGAATGCCCCGCCACACCTCCCGTGAGTTATTGCTGGACAGATGGGACTCTATGCACCTCCTGTGGTACGCCTTTGCTTTTTTAATCCCTCTCTTCAGGCCGGCTCTAGCAGCACTGTACAGTGCCCTGTCCCCTGACCTGAAGGCTGCGTCTCGGGCCCTGAGGAGTGTGCGGACCTGGCTGGTCAACCAGGGTTTCTTGTTGGGGTAAATCCGGATGTTTTTTTCCACAGTCACATTCCCGATGCAGAACTGTATGTAGTCCAGCACCGTTCCTGTGGCTGTCTCCAGCTCCTGTTGTTGGAAGAGGTCCCAGTCTGTGTGTTGGAAGCAGTCCGGAAGTTTGGGGAGAGGTGAGGGCCAAGTCTCACATTCTGTGACAGGCCTGGCCTGGCGTCTGATGGGGGTGTAGGTAGGAGAGAGCAGGAGATAAAGATGCTCTGACTGTCCAAGGTGGGGGAGGGTTGTAGCTCTGTATGCGTGCTTCATGTTGGTGTACACGTGGTCCAGGGTGTTCTTTCCCCTTGTAGAACACTTCACGTGCTGGTAGAATTTAGGGAGTACAGTCTTCAGATTAGCCTTATTAAAATCCCCTGCTATGATATGAACACCGTCGGGGTGGGCCCGCTGCTGTTCGTTGACGGTGTTCAGCAGAAGAGAGAGCACTGTGTTTACTTTGGCGTCCGGTGATGATAACAACAGACAGCTCTCTCAGGAGAAAAAAAGGCCGACATCTAACAGACATGTACTCCACGTCCGGGCAACAGTGCTGTTCAATGATTGTCCCGTTGTTGCACCAGTTCTCATGCACGTAAATACAGAGCCCCCCTCCACTGCTTTTACCAGAGTCCTTAGTTCTGTCCCGGCGGAGCAGAGTGCGGCCGGCTAGCTGGATGTTAGCATTGGGTATTTCCGAGTGAAGCCGGGTTTCGGTGATAATCATAGCACAACAGTCCCGAACATACTGTAGCGGTTTCCAGCGAGTTGTAACTCTAGGTCGTCCATCTTCTGTACGAGGGATCTGGCATTGGAGAGGAACAGGCTCGGTAGAAGTGGCTTGTGGGGTTGTTTCCTAAGCCTGAGCAAGACGCCGGACCTGTGGCCACGCTTCTGCTTCCTCTCCCTCCTCCGTCTGCGCCGTCTCCCAGACCCGACAACAAACCACGGAGAGGCCGATGCTTTGTTATGTCGTCTGGGATGTTGTGCTCGTGGTGAAAGTCGCTCGAAACAGATATCTGGTGCGAGTTCCCGATATCCAAGAGTGACTTCCGGGTCTACCGGGTGTTTGCAGTACAGGTGGTGCACAAAAGGAAAAAAAAACAATAAGAAAAGAAGGAGGAAAGTGCACTGAAATGGAGAGCCCTAAGTCGGTGCGTCCGTGCGCGCCGCCATCTTGGAAAAAGATGTGTCTTCTCTCGATTGCTCTGTTTATTGCAGTTCTGAGTGTTGCTGGGTCTGGTTTGGTTTTGGAATTGGATTGCATTGTTATGGTATTGCTATGTATTGTTTTGTTGGTTTGATTAAAAAAAAAAAATTGAAAAAATGTAAAAAATAAATAAATAAAAAACTCAATTTTTTAAAAATGAGAATCGATTCTGAATCGCACAACGTGAGAATCGCGATTCAAATTCCAATCGATTTTTTCCCACAGCCCTAATATTCACCATTAATTAGTTGCTTATTAACATGCAAATTAGTAAAATATTGGCTCTTAATTAGTCATTATTAAGTACTTATTAACAGAGGTGGGACCAAGTCATTGTTTTGCAAGTCACAAGTAAGTCTCAAGTCTTTGCCCTCAAGTCTCGAGTCAAGTCTCGAGTCAAGACAGGCAAGTCCCAAGTCAAGTCCAAAGTCAAGACTGGAAAGTCTCAAGTCAAGTCCCAAGTCCTGCATTTTGAGTTTTGAGTCATTTCAAGTCCTTTTAACCCCAGACTAATATATTTACACAGATTGTGTATGATTTTAAAACGCTGTATGCATTTATTAAAACAAGTGCATTTGAAACTGCAGGAAAAAAATAGTGCTGACATTGCACTTCATAATAGCACTATTAACACGTCATTTTAAACATTTAACTCATTCCTTTACAGAATAAACACATTTTAAAAAAACAAGTGCAACTGTACTTATTTGCACAAACGTGTTAACATTGTATTTCCATGGCATTTTGCATTGTAACTAGTTCAACAGCAGTTTCTATCCTGTTCTTACCTTATCTCATTGATCTCATCTCATATTCAATGTGTGTTTATGTGTGCGTACACATGAAAAACATAACAAATACATGAACATAACAATGAACAGAGTCGTACTTTTTAGATGTCAGGGCCCTATGCAATATGTACACATATTCTTAATATAGTATACATTTTAACCGACCTTTATTTGACTATTTCTGTCTTTTTGTAGGTGGCTAAAATACGCGGTGCTGCTGACCGCCGTCTAACGTTGCGTTACTGTGTGTGATGCATTCACCAACGTAACGTTATGTGTAGGTACGTTATGCAACCCCGCTAAAAAAAAAATCACCTGACAAAAAGTATGAATAAAGTAGCGAACTGCAGTGGACGCAACAGATTGTCGTGTTTGCAATGACATTATAACCATAGACATCTTATAAGTAGACACAGCATTGGCTGCTATTACGCGAGCAATTTGGCCGCCATCTTGAAGAGGGGACAAGGTGCCAGCGAGCAGCCTAAACTGACAGGTAGAAAACAAAGATGTTGGGCTGGTGTTCAGCGTTTTCCTGCTCAAATGAGAGGACTGTTGAAAATAGGATTCTGGGGCTTACTTTTCATAAGTAAGATTTAACATTAACGTACTATTGGTTGTATTTTGTGAAAATAATATCACCACAGAGTTGAGAAGGAGCAAAGATCTTCAATATTTCAAGTATGTGAAAATCACAAAGAAATCTTCTGAGGGAGGATGACCCCGCCCCTACAGGTATTTGGTTAACAAACTTTCAGCCCCACCTAAAACAAAATTCACCAGCCACCACTGATTATGATGCATTCTCATTTTAGGAAAAATATAAGACAATACTCTCTTAACAGTCTAATTGTAACCAGGAATAAGTCTTCAAGTAACAATATTCAAATACTAACTTTGTTGGGTAAGACAGACTTCTGTTTTATTCTGAATCCAGTGAAACAGATTGGTGGTTTTAGTTCATATAAAGACTTTCAGGTGTTTACGTATGTTTAAGTATTTGGCAGACACTTTTGTCCAAACCAACATACATAAAAAATACATATAAAACAATCACTGTAAACAGTATTATTTAAGGGAAGAATGTAATACAAAATATCAATACAAAGTGTCAAGACAGAATAAACTCTCTGTTGCTGCAAAAACGGAGATACAGTCTATAGGTCCCTAAGATATATAGATATCTAATGTATTCATACATTGTTTGTGTAGGATATACACATGTATTTATAACTTAATCATATTGTTTCTTCAATTTAAAAATAGCTGACCGTTTTTTTCCCCCTTCTCTGGGATTATTATTCCCAGTTTTGATCTCGGACGTCTGGTCACTTATAGTATATAAGAATATTATATTATTGTTAAGCAAACTATGAACACGCCAAAACATGTGTCCTTTATGATAGCTACACGTATGACAAAAAAGCGGGTGGAAATGAGTGGTATTCAGTGAGGTAAAATGAATTAAATGCGCTGACAGTTCATTGCTCCTGCCAAATAAATTGCACTGAGTGGAGTGGATCACCACTCCAAGATGGCGGCCCCGCGTCTCGTCAGTGCCAGTAGGCAGTAGCGCTCGATGCTGCGTGTACTTATAAGATGTCTATGGTTCTAACGTTAGCAGTGAGTTTACAGCCTCACTGAATTAACTACACAACAAATAAAAGTTACGTTACTCAGCCAATAAACGTTAGCTTTCATTTAAAACTTACCCTTCATTGTGCATCTTGAAATGTCAAACGAAGTAGGAAGTTGTTGCGTCTCCGTCTGAAATCTTCGAACCGCATTCTTTGCATACTGGAAATCGTTTTTTGTTGACCAACTCGTAGTTTTAATCCCCGAACGAAAATATTTTTGGCATAATTTTTCCTCACTGGCGGGTTGTTTGAGAGATCTTCTTCGTTCGTTTTCCTGCAATTTGATTGGCTGAATGCTGTGTGACGAAAATAACGTGGTGTAATTTGATTGGCTGTTGTTCTGACAAGTAGCGCGCACACGCTGAAATACACGCGTACACAAAGGAAGATACGGAGCGCTCCTGAATAACTTTTTAATCGTTGGGTTTTGGGGAAAGTAGCAAGTCATGTCAAGTCATAAGGCTCAAGTCCAAGACAAGTCATTGATGTTAAAGTCTAAGTCGAGTTGCAAGTCTTTTTACATTTTGTCAAGTCAAGTCTAAAGTCATCAAATTCATGACTCGAGTCTGACTCGAGTCCAAGTCATGTGACTCGAGACCACACCCCTGCTTATTAATGCCTTATTCTGCATGAACCTAACCCTAACCAAATAACTGTAAATTAATCCAATCAGTCCACTTTATTTGTATAGCACATTTAAACAACATAAATGTTTCCAAAGTGCTGCACAATATTAAAAACAATATTCAAATATCCTTAGCCCCACCAATGACTGAATAAAAAATAAAACCAATATACAAATGAATATGATTAAAAACGATTTTAAAGGGTAAAACCAATTAAAACAATAAATAGAAATCAAAATAAAAACATAACACAGAAAAGACAGAGGACCATACAACTCACGCAGTGTTAAAAGCCAAAGAATAAAAGTGGGTCTTAAGACGAGACTTAAAACACTCCACTGTAGAGGGGCAGAGTATTCCAGAGCTTAGGGTCTTAGATACTTACAATTCCTAGTGTGGTAATACTGAAGTTTATTCTCCAAGGTGCATATTTTTATATCGGCTGGAGGGCTGCAATTTCTACCTTGACAGCACTTGCTGCTTTACCACATTGCCTCATTCACACGCTGCTGATTGGAGGCCAAGCAGCTCATCATTCTCAACTCATCTGCGCTCACATTATGATGACAAAGCATCGAGAGCAATTAGGGCTTCAGTGTCTCGCTGAATGACATTTCACCATCCGAGGAACTTGGACTGCACCAGTAATCTCCTCTGCAGCCTCTTCACCATCTGAGCCCTTTCAGACCAAAATGGTTTCTTTTTAGAACAAAGAATGGACTCTTCATACACTTTTTCTGGAAATCCACTACAAAAATGTATCATTTGCTTTATTATCAACCCATTTCAGTCGACATCACCGGCTGACTCACGTCGACATAACCGAAAACGAATCTAACCATTGCTTGCACATTTACTTGTGGCTAAGAATGTAAGTATATAAAAATGTTGTATCATGGTTATTACAACCCAAATTATCCTGGTTAACATAATTATCTTGGTATTGTTGAACGTGCTCAAAAAGTTATACACAAGCTGACATTTTTTAACTAACTTGTATCTTTTTTTAAATTGACGGAAAAATACGAGTCATACCAACGACTATAAAAATGGGACCCTTTACCTCCATGCTTGGCACATCAAGGGTTTGAATTGGGGGTTAAATCACCAAAAATCAATCCCGGGCGCGACCACCGCTGCTGCCCGTGTGTGACAAGCATTGGTACTTTAACTTTTAACTTTCCTTGGCCGAAGATTTGTTCAGATTTATTCAGTGTCACAATTGACTTAGCTGGAGTAGGACCCCAATGCAGAGCAAAAATAAATAAGAATGACAACTAAAAGTGCACTCAGAAAGGAGTGAGGGAAAATAACTCAGGATGTACATAAAAGGTGTTGAGAGGAAACAGTTCCCATTACACGGCAACGCCAGGGAAGAGCCACAGGAAAGAGAAGTGTGAGTGGAGCCAAAGCAGAGGAGATGAACACGACAGGAAAGCTAAAGTAGTCAGGAGGAAATTAGTATTAAGTGTGCTTGCGGGTAGCTTTGCACCGTGACTCAGAAATCAGGCAGTGCAACAACAAAAAAATAAAGGCGGCAGCAGTGCTGCCAGATCATGACATCCATCCATCCATTTCCTACCGCTTATTCCCTTTTGGGGTCGCGGGGGGCGCTGGTGCCTATCTCAGCTACAATCGGGCGGAAGGCGGTGTAGACCCTGGACAAGTCGCCACCTCATCGCAGGGCCAACACAGATAGACAGACAACATTCACACTCACATTCACACACTAGGGCCAATTTAGTGTTGCCAATCAACCTATCCCCAGGTGCATTTATTTGGAAGTGGGAGGAAGCCAGAGTACCCGGAGGGAACCCACGCATTCACGGGGAGAACATGCATACTCCACACAGAAAGATCCCGAGCCTGGGATTAAACCCAGGACTGCAGGACCTTCGTAGTGTGAGGCAGATGCACTAACCCCTCTTCCACCGTGAAGCACGCCAGATCATGACATATTATACTAATTTTGATTTGATTTTATTTTCTTCTGTTTTAATTTGTAAAGTGTTTAAAGTGTTTTTTATTGATAAAAGGCTCAACAGCTGTTGCACATCTGGCTTATGTGACGTCACTTCCTGTTGTCGACACCTCTGTGTCATATTCTGCTGAGTATAAATCAATTATTCTCTGCTATACATTCAATGTGTATAATTGAAAACTTTAGTTGCAAAGACCGCAATGTGTTTGTCCAAGTTTAGATTGGGGCATAACTTCTTTTAATGGGGAAAGACATTAAAAGTCTCTTGTATTCATTTTATCATTTAAAGTAGCGAGCCATTAGCACGCTTGGTTGCTACTCCAGTAAATGAGCAGTATCACTGGTCCATGAGTTTTTCGAAACGCCACAATCAATCACCGTTTGACAATAATTTTAATTTAAAACGATCATACTAAACGTCCAAATAAAGTTTTTCTTAGAGCCCCCAATTTAACCAGGGGCGGCTCTCGCTATGACGGCTACGCAAGTCAAATTTTATTGTAAGTTACAACTTTTACCTACTGCATATGAATGCTAAATTAACACTTAAGTCAATCATGATGTACACAGAACACATAAATGACGTATAAAATTCAGTAAGAAAAAGATTAAATACAATAATTCAATAATATAGCAATAAAAAAAAAGAAATGTCTTACTTTTATTGCTTTTTTTTTGTAATGTAGGGAGAGGCAAGCTCATTAATGCCTCCCGTCAGCCCACACGCAGGTGGAGGAAGTGTTAATAATTTCACCACTACGCTGCTCAGTTTTCCCTGTTCATTTCATAGTGGAAGCCATTCACATGTTCAAAATGACCATATTTATCCTTGATGATGATCCCAGCGTTTAAGAGCCCCGAACTGAATGTCGTCAATGTTAATCGCCATTTCACTTCAGTTTCCATTTTATGAATGCCGTGCCACCAGTCCGCCTCTTACTTGGGGGTTATAATGGAGGGAAACGGCCCCTGTTGTTTCTCAGCGTATCGACATGCGACTGTGAATTTTAATACTGGGTGCACATAACTACTTTTCTTTTTCATCTGGATCGTTACTGTTTATGCAGTTACCAAGCAAGAATGCACCCAAACTTCATTTAAGTGTAGCACATGGGCCAAGAAAGGACCTGCTTTGGTTATTGATTCCATTAAAGGCCTACTGAAACCCACTACTACCGACCACGCAGTCTGATAGTTTATATATCAATGATGAAATATTAACATTGCAACACATGCCAATACGGCCGGTTTAGTTTACTAAATTACAATTTTAAATTTCCTGCGGAGTTTCCTGTTGAAAATGTCGCGGAATGATGACGCGTGTTTGTGACGTTATTGGTTGGAGGGGACATATTAGCCCAGCACCACTTACGGCTAAAAGTCGTCTCTTTTCATCGCGCAATCACGCAGTATTTTGGACATCTCTGTTGCTGAATCTTTTGCAATTTGTTCAATTAATAATGGAGACATCAAATAAGAATGCTGTTGTTGGAAAGCGGTGGTATGCAGCTGCCTTTATCACCGAAACACAGCCGGTGTTTCTTTGTTTGTTGTGAAGTTTAAACACAGATCGGTCAAGTTTCTCTACGTCAACCAGCAAGTTTTTGGATGGGAAAATTGTGATATTAAGTCGGCTCTTACCGGAGGCTTGAGTGGATTACGCGACCTCATCCTGCAGCTCAAAAAGGCAACTGTGATCTTGGCTCCTCAGCTTCTCTCAGAGACACTGGCGTTCACCACAGCCATTCGACTTTCAGGTATGACTTCACAATCTCACTAAAATACTATTAACACAATAAGCAGATAAGGGATTTTCCAGAATTATCCTAGTAAATGTGTCTAAATGCATCTGAAACTCTCCCACTGCCGCCACCTGTAGCCATCGCCTTTTCTTTTTTTTTTCTTTTTTTTGTGCTTCACTCTAACTTTCCTCATCCAAAAATCTTTCATCCTCGCTCAAATTAATGGGTAAATCGTCGCTTTCTCGGTCCGAATTGCTCTTATTGCTGGTGGCTCACATTATAAACAATGTGAGGATGTGAGGAGCCCTCACACCGGTGACGTCACGCCCACATCGTCTGCTACTTCCGGTACAGGCAAGGCTTTTTTATTAGCGACCAAAAGTTGCGAACTTTATCGTCGATGTTCTTCACTAAATCCTTTCAGCAAAAATATGGCAATATCGCAAAATGATCAAGTACGACACATAGAATGGACCTTCTCTCCCCGTTTGAATAAGAAAATCTCATTTCAGTTGGCCTTTAAAATTATTATGTCTTACTTTATTTGTGGCAGTTTAACCGAAGGGGTAGAAATTACAGTATAACCCATGGTTAGATATTTGCTAACGGTTTTGATAATAACATGACGAAGCATTATAATGGTGAGTTGCAGCCTTACTGTGGTGTGAGTACTGCAGAGCACGGATGTCCAGATTACGGCCTGCAGGCTAAGAAGTGCGGCCCACCAATGTTTTCAGTTTGGCCTGCAAGACGTTCCAAGATTATTGTGAAGTCTGACCCGCAACTCGTGTTGAATTCAATTTTAATCAGTTCACAGTCTGATGTCGCAAATATGCCGCCATTTTATAGACAACATGGAAGACTTTGATCAACAACCAAGAGTTATCTAATGAAGTACAAAGCATCAATTTATATGTTCCAATCCAAACAACCTTCCCCGCTAATGGAACAAATAAACTATTACCAACACAGAAAGTCAACACACTGTCGCACATTATACACATAACCTGCTCACTGAACTTCACGCAATATAAAAAATGTCCAAACACAATTTAAAATGACACCCATATAAGTCATACTACAAGACATAATGGGTAATATGCAAAACATATTCTCTCCAAAGTTTGACATGTTGGGCGCATGTTAGCTGCTTAATATTTCTGATTGAAAACAAACTTTAAGGAGGTCATCAGGGATGTAAATAATGTAAGAGTCGAACTTACTTTCACACACTCTCAATATTCAATGTTTTATCAGGGTCAGGAAATGATGTGTGCGATTGTGATTGTTGTTACGTAACAATCAACTACTTTGCTATGTGGCAAAAAAAAGTGTCGTCATGTGTGTATTTTACATGTTTAATATGCAGACTAAAAGCATTGCAATGGCCGGTGACGTGTAAAAGCAGCTGTGTAAAATTGACCAGCACGAGCACACAGGCACTCTGATTGAGAGCACGTAGAGTTGATTTGGAAAAAATAACAATAAAAAAACAGAGGTATTTTGTCTTAAAATTCTAACTACAACTGAAGTTAGTGTACCGGTAATATTTTAATATCAAATTAATTTAGATGCTTAATCCAATTACATTACATATATATTCAATATTATATATCACTACACCACACTACACTAGCTTCAGAAATGTATAAATACACATATATATATATATATATATATATCGTATATTACCAAATAGTAGCCCGGGCATTTATTTCACAAAATCATTTTTGGAGACGGGCGTTTAAAAAAAGCAGGCGGTTATTTGCACAAAGCTTTTATTTATTTTTGCACCAGCCTGCACCAGGCCATTATTTGGTTAGAATGGTTACTGTCCAGTATTTTTTTTTCGTATAAAAAACTTTCAATGTAAAAGCTATTGTAAACATACAAACAAAAAAACAAGACAATCAAAAGACAAGAGATCAACAAGGCCTCAACATGGCAGTAGTGCAACAATTGTCAAATAGAATACCAATACTGAAAATAAATAAAGTTTTTAAATAAAGCAGCCTACCGGGAATAATACAATTATGGTACCAAGTACTCAAGTATAAAACCCACCATCAAAACATACCATTAATAGTGTCACTTAAATAAAATAAAGGCTGCAGTATTTCAAGTTTGAAATAAAACAGCATACAGGAAAAATAAAATTATGGTACCAAGTACTCTATAAAACCATCAAAACAATAATACTGCAGCAAATGCAACCCCAAATGCAATTCAAACCCACTCGACATCCTCCTCCTCCTCCCTTCCTTCCTCCTCCTCTCCCTCACCCCCTTCATCATCATCCTCCGCTTCAATCACAAGTTCATTGAGGAACTGCTGTTCCTCATCACTCTCCTCCTCTTCCTGAACCACAGTAGCACCCGGCTGTCTAGCCCTCAACAGCATCTCTCTGCCTGCCTGACATGGCTGTCCCTCCTTGAGGCAGTAAATGAGCTGGTCCTCACTACCATCAGCTGCCACCTTCAACCCACACACCTTGTGTGATACCAGAAAGCTACAATCAGCTATGGCTACTGTTTGCAACACACGCAAACTCACATACACACAGCCAGCCAGCCTACCTTGAATGAGTTGATCAGAGTGTCCCGATCCAGAGCATCCAAGGCTCCCAGGACCCAGTCGACCAGGAAGCGGCGGGAAGGGGCTCTCAGGTTCCCTGACTTGGTGTAGGTCTTGTCTTTGTCACCAGCCATCCAGTTATCTTCGTAGTCACGGAGCTGCGCTTTGAAAGGGCTATTCCACACAACATCCGGGGCCTGCAGGTACTTTGTGCAACCTCCAGATATAAGAACCATTGTAAAGTTGTAGCCCCTTTTGAGCTCTGCCTTTGTGGCCTCGCTTATATGGCATCGGTACGAGTCCCATGCAAGTAGCCTCCGTTCGAAGTGAAATTTCCCCACTGCCCTCTGGAGCCAATCCTTTGTCAGGTCATCATTAAACCAGCCATTCTTGGAGGAAGCTATGATCACCCCGGGGATGCTCTGCATAGCCTTTACATCACAGAGAGCACCTTTAAACACGATGTAAGACTTCAGCTTTGTCCCGTCTGCTTTGGCTGCAAGAGCCACCGTGACGCGTGCCTTCTCGTTGCTGGTGGTTTTGAGGCAGATGGAGCGGGCGCCCCTCTTATTGACCGTACTAAAACCAACCATGTCAAACCAGACGGCTGTTTCATCCATGGCGATGATATTCTTGGGCTGGATTTTCTTGGCCTCTATCTGTTTAGTAGAGTGTCCTTCTGTGCAACAGTTGTTCTCCTCCTGAGGGTTAAGTTGTTCCGACGCAGGAATATATTAAGCCAGCCACTCGTTGTACCAAACACCACCCAGGTGTCTCTCGTGTCACTCGCGGTGGCATACAACTCCTTGGCCTTAATGCGGATCATTTTGCGGGACACACGGTGGTTCAGTCCACAAACGTGATGTATCCACTGACACAAATTAGCATCAAGCTCAACGCTCACTTTCTTCCTACCTCCGCCAGATAAGCGAGCCCGTTTTCCATCGATTGCCTACTGAGATAGTAGTTCTCCCTTTTTTTGTTTCCATTCGCGTACACGTTTTGGGTCAACGTTAAACTGCCTGGCCGCTGCCAAACCAGAATTCTGCTTCGCATACTTCACAACCGCTAGCTTGAACTTTAAGTAAAACTTTCTGTTCTTCTTCTCCCTTAAAGTATTCCCGTCCATCAGTTGTGGTGTACCGCTATACATGGGCTATCATTAGGAAGAGGCATTTAATTCACAAAATGGGTTCAGACCCCGGGCGTCTATTATGACATGGGCGGTTATTTACCCAAGGGCGTTTACTTGGTAATATACGGTATATATAAGACATGCACCTTCGGGATAGGTTGATTGGAAACACTAAATTGGCCCTAGTGTGTGAATGTGAGTGTGAATGTTGTCAGTCTATCTGTGTTGGCCCTGCGATGAGGTGGCGACTTGTCCAGGGTGTTCCGTCCGATTGTAGTTGAGATAGGCACCAGCGACCCCAAAGGGAATAAGCAGTAGAAAAATGGATGGATATATATATATATACAAACCCCGTTTCAAAATGAGTTGGGAAATTGTGTTAGATGTAAATATAATTGGAATACAATGATTTGCAAATCATTTCAACCCATATTTAATTGAATATGCTCCAAAGACAACATATTTGAAGTTAAAACTGATAAACATTTTTTTTTGCAAATAATCATTAACTTTAGAATTTAATGCCAGCAACACGTGACAAAGAAGTTGGGAAAGGTGGCAATAAATACTGATAAAGTTGAGGAATGCTCATCAAACACTTATTTGGAAGATCCCACAGGTGTGCAGGCTAATTGGGAACAGGTGGGTGCCATGATTGGGTATAAAAACAGGTTCAATGAAATGCTAAGTAATTCACAAACAAGGACGGGGTGAGGGTCACCAATCTGTAAGCAAATTGTCGAACAGTTTTAGAACATTTCTCGACAAGCTATTGCAGGGAATTTAGGGATTTTACCATCTACGGTCCGTAAAATCATCAAAAAGGTTCAGAGAATCTGGAGAAATCCCTGCACGTAAGCGATGATATTACGGACGTTTGATCCCTCAGGCGGTACTGCATCAAAAACCGACATCAGTTTGTAAAGGATATCACCACATGGGCTCAGGAACACTTCATAAAACTACTGTCAGTAACTACAGTTGGTCGCTACATCTGTAAGTGCAAGTCAAAACTCTACTATGCAAAGCGAAAGCCATTTATCAACAACACCAAGGAACGCCGCCGGCTTCACTGGGCCCGAGCTCATCTAAGACGGACTGATGCTAAGTGGTAAAGTGTTCTGTGATCTGACGAGTCCACATTTCAAATTATATTTGGAAACTGTGGACGTGGTGTCCTCCGGAACAAAGAGGAAAATAACCATCGGGATTGTTATAGGTGCAAAGTTCAAAGGCCAGCATCTGTGATGGTATGGGGATGTATTAGTGCCCAAGGCATGGGTAACTTACACATCTGTCAAGGCACCATTAATGCTGAAGGGTCCATACAGGTTTTGGAATAACATATGTTGTCATCCAAGCAACGTTATCATGGACGTCCCTGCTTATTTCAGCAAAACAATGCCAAGCCACGTGTTACAACAGCGTGGGTTCATAAAAAAAAGAGTGCGGGTACTTTCCTGGCCTGCCTGCAGTCCAGACATGTCTCCCATCGAAAATGTGTGGCGCATTAGGAAATGTAAAATACGACAGCGCAGACCCCGGACTGTTAACGACTAAAGCTCTACATAAAGCAAGAATGGGAAATAATTTCATTTTCAAAGCTTCAACAATTAGTTTCCTCAGTTCCCAAACGTTTATTGAGTGTTTTTAAAAGAAAATGTGATGTAACACCGTGGTGAACATGCCCTTTCCCAACTACTTTGGCACGTGTTGCAGCCATGAAATTCTAAACTAATTATTATTTGCAAAAAAAAAAAAAAAGTTTATGAGTTTGAATATCAAATATCTTGTCTTTGTAGTGCATTTGAATGAATATGGGTTAAAAAGGATTCGGAAATCATTCTATTCAGGTTATATTTGCATCCAACACAATTTCCCAACTCATGGAAACAGGGTTTTTGTATATATGTATATATATATATATATATATATATATATATATATATATATATATATATATATATATATATATGTATATATATATATATGTAATATAGAATATGTATAGTATATACATTGTAAATATATATATATATCTATACATACATAAATATTATAATATATTTGTGGAAGTTTCTTGCGTCTCGCCCGGCTTCTTCTGACCACAGTATCACACAGCTCAGGATACAGGTTTGACACAGTATTTAATACATCTTTTACTTTACACAATTGTCCGTCCGTCCAGCTTTTCAGCTGTCCCTTGTTCGTCTCTGTGTGTCTGTCCTGCGTCCTCCTGCGTCCTCCTGCGTCCTCAGGCCTCCCTCCATTTCATGGTCTCCAGCGCTACTAATAAAGGGAACAGGTGATTAGATCACTCGTTCCAGCTGAGGTATCCACTCACCTGTTGGCTGCTTCATGGCCGGCCCCTGCACACACCCCGCCCGCAGGGGACGCGCGGAACACGCCCCTCTCCACAATATTAATAAATAATACTGTGTATATAGAAAAGGCTATTTACGTGTGTATAGGCTATATGTTTGTATATATATGTATGTATATATATATATATATATATATATATATATATATATATATATATATATATACACGGGAAGGTTGACAGGTACGCTTACATGACATAGACATATAACAGAGGCAGAAAGAAGACAGAGAGGCGCCGTATGCATAAGGGTGTTTGTTTTAAAAATCGTCACCTGTTTCCATGCCTCAGCTCCTTTGCCATGGTAACGGAATGCTGGTTGGGCCATTAATGTGGGAGTAGAAAGAACCCCAGATGTTACGCCTTTTCTGCAATGGTGTGCTGAAACAGTTACATCAATAAAGAGGAATCTTTCTTCCACCCCTGAGGTTCACTAACCGAGTGTGTGTCTTTCAGCTGTTTTTCTCTGTTGTTTCTCAGTTGTCTGATTGTACAAAAGGGTAAGGGAATAAATAGCTCAGTAATTTGGTTGCTTTGTGAAGTGTCAACCATTGCTTTTCCATTGCCAAGTAGTCTTAATATAAATGTAGATGTAACTCTCTTCTTTTAATTGTGCCATGCTGTTAGTGGTTAGTAAGTAAATGTAACTAGTTTGTCCACACCAAGCTTTACGACCTTAAAGACACACTGACCACTGCTGCATGCTCAGATCTGCATACTACATTTTGTTAGTCTGGATACGTCAGCCACACCGCGCTACCGAAACCACTCTGTTTACGCTGTCTGCTGCAGCACAACAGCCAATCTACTTCTGTGCCAGTGTAGTACCAGCGACTCTCCCGACGTACGTAGCTTGGACAAATTACATCTTAATGTTGACTGATCTCCTCTCTGAGCTGCTACCTTACCGTGGTAGAGGAGTTTGCGTGTCCCAATGATCCTAGGAGCTATGTTGTCTGGGGGTTTTCATGCCCCCTGGTAGGGTCTCCCAAGACAAACAGGTCCTAGGTGAGTGATCAGACAAAGAGCAGCTCAAAGACTTCTATGGAATTACAACGAAATGAACCCAGATTTCCCTCGCCCGGACGTGGGTCACCGGGGCCCCGCTCTGGAGCCAGGCCCGGAGTTGGGGCACGATGGCGAGCGCCTGGTGGTCGGGCCTGTTCCCATGGGGCCCGGCCGGGCACAGCCCGAAGAGGCAACGTGGGTCATCCCTCCAATGGGCTCACCATTCATAGGAGGGGCCATAGAGGTCGGGTGCATTGTGAGCTGGGCGGCAGCCGAAGGCAGGGCACTTGGCGGTCCGATCCTCGGCTACAGAAGCTAGCTCTTGGGACGTGGAACGTCACCTCACTGGGGGGGAAGGAGCCTGAGCTAGTGCGCGAGGTAGAGAAGTTCCGGCTGGATATAGTCGGACTCACCTCGACGCACAGCAAGGGCTCTGGAACCAGTTCTCTCGAGAGGGACTGGACCCTCTTCCACTCTGGCGTTGCCGGCAGTGAGAGGCGACGGGCTGGGGTGGCAATTCTGGTTGCCCCCCGGCTCAAAGCCTGTACGTTTGAGTTCAACCCAGTGGACGAGAGGGTAGCTTCCCTTCGCCTTCGGGTGGGGGGACGGATCCTGACTGTTGTTTGTGCTTACGCACCAAACAGCAGTTCAGAATACCCACCCTTTTTGGGTACACTCGAGAGAGTACTGGAAAGTGCTCCTCCGGGTGATTCCCTTGTCCTACTGGGAGACTTCAACGCTCATGTTGGCAACGACAGTGAAACCTGGAGAGGCGTGATTGGGAAGAATGGTCGCCCGGATCTAAACCCGAGTGGTGTTTTGTTATTGGACTTTTGTGCTCGTCACAGTTTGTCGATAACAAACACCATGTTCAAACATAAGGGTGTCCATATGTGCACTTGGCACCAGGACACCCTAGGCCGCAGTTCCATGATCGACTTTGTAGTTGTGTCATCGGATTTGCGGCCTTATGTTTTGGACACTCGGGTGAAGAGAGGGGCGGAGCTTTCTACCGATCACCACCTGGTGGTGAGTTGGCTGCAATGGTGGGGGAGGATGCCGGACAGACCTGGCAGGCCCAAGCGCATTGTGAGGGTCTGCTGGGAACGTCTGGCAGAGTCTCCTGTCAGAGAGAGTTTCAATTCACACCTCCGGGAGAACTTTGAACATGTCACGAGGGAGGTGCGGGACATTGAGTCCGAGTGGACCATGTTCCGAACCTCTATTGTCGAGGCGGCTGATTGGAGCTGTGGCCGCAAGGTTGTTGGTGCCTGTCGTGGCGGTAATCCCAGAACCCGTTGGTGGACACCAGCAGTGAGGGATGCCGTCAAGCTGAAGAAGGAGTCCTATCGGGTTCTTTTGGCTCATAGGACTCCGGAGGCAGTGGACGGGTACCGACGGGCCAAGCGGTGTGCAGCTTTAGCGGTCGCGGAGGCAAAAACTCGGACATGGGAAGAGTTCGGGGAAGCCATGGAAAACGACTTCCGGACGGCTTCGAAGCGATTCTGGACCACCATACGGCGCCTCAGGAAGGGGAAGCAGTGCACTATCAACACCGTGTATGGTGCGGATGGTGTTCTGCTGACTTCGACTGCGGATGTTGTGGATCGGTGGAGGGAATACTTCGAAGACCTCCTCAATCCCACCAACACGTCTTTCTTTGAGGAAGCGGTGCCTGGGGAATCTGTAGTGGACTCTCCTATTTCTGGGGCTGAGGTCGCTGAGGTAGTTAAAAAGCTCCTCGGCGGCAAGGCCCCGGGGGTGGATGAGTTCCGCCCGGAGTTCCTTAAGGCTCTGGATGCTGTGGGGCTGTCTTGGTTGACAAGACTCTGCAGCATCGCGTGGACATCACGGGCGGTACCTCTGGATTGGCAGACCGGGGTGGTGGTCCCTCTCTTTAAGAAGGGGGACCGGAGGGTGTGTTCCAACTATCGTGGGATCACACTCCTCAGCCTTCCCGGTAAGGTTTATTCAGGTGTACTGGAGAGGAGGCTTCGCCGGATAGTCGAAACTCGGATTCAGGAGGAACAGTGTGGTTTTCGTCCTGGTCGAGGAACTGTGGACCAGCTCTATACTCTCGGCAGGGTTCTTGAGGGTGCATGGGAGTTTGCCCAACCAGTCTACATGTGCTTTGTGGACTTGGAGAAGGCATTCGACCGTGTCCCTCGGGAAGTCCTGTGGGGAGTGCTCAGAGAGTATGGGGTATCGGAATGTCTTATTGTGGCAGTCCGCTCCCTGTATGATCAGTGTCAGAGCTTGGTCCGCATTGCTGGCAGTAAGTCGGACACGTTTCCAGTGAAGGTTGGACTCCGCCAAGGCTGTCCTTTGTCACCGATTCTGTTCATAACTTTTATGGACAGAATTTCTAGGCGCAGTCAAGGCGTTGAGGGGTTCCGGTTTGGTGGCCACGGGATTAGGTCTCTGCTTTTTGCAGATGATGTAGTCCTGATGGCTTCATCTGGCCGGGATCTTCAGCTCTCACTGGATCGGTTCGCAGCCGAGTGTGAAGCGACCGGAATGAGAATCAGCACCTCCAAGTCCGAGTCCATGGTTCTCGCCCGGAAAAGGGTGGAGTGCCATCTCCGGGTTGGGGAGGAGACCCTGCCCCAAGTGGAGGAGTTCAAGTACCTAGGAGTCTTGTTCACGAGTGGGGGAAGAGTGGATCGTGAGATCGACAGGCGGATCGGTGCGGCGTCTTCAGTAATGCGGACGTTGTATCGATCCGTTGTGGTGAAGAAGGAGCTCAGCCGGAAGGCAAAGCTCTCAATTTACCGGTCGATCTACGTTCCCATCCTCACCTATGGTCATGAGCTTTGGGTCATGACCGAAAGGATAAGATCACGGGTACAAGCGGCCGAAATGAGTTTCCTCCGCCGGGTGGCGGGGCTCTCCCTTAGAGTTAGGGTGAGAAGCTCTGCCATCCGGGAGGAGCTCAACGTAAAGCCGCTGCTCCTCCACATCGAGAGGAGCCAGATGAGGTGGTTCGGGCATCTGGTCAGGATGCCACCCGAACGCCTCCCTAGGGATGTGTTTAGGGCACGTCCAGCTGGTAGGAGGCCACGGGGAAGACCCAGGACACGTTGGAAAGACTATGTCTCCCGGCTGGCCTGGGAACGCCTCGGGATCCCCCGGGAAGAGCTAGACGAAGTGGCTGGAGATAGGGAAGTCTGGGCTTCCCTGCTTAGGCTGCTGCCCCCGCGACCCGACCTCGGATAAGCGGAAGATGATGGATGGATGGATGGATGTTGACTGATGTTTTGAATAACCAATGGTTCGCCAATTTTGAAAACACATCCTGTTTGATGGCTTTACATTTATTATAAAAGCATGGAAAAAACGGCGCAACGGAAATACTGTATAATAACAGTGCATTAACATTCAGTGTATAGGAGTTCCTCTGTATACGAACAAGTATATGTCTTTTTTTTTGTGTGTGAGTGCAAGTATTGCTCACACTGAGCACAGAACACATTAGGACATAAACACATACTGTAATATTCTTACACCACGCACACAAATTTAGTTTTCAGGCGAGTGTCACATTTACAAACAAAACTGCTTTGGTAGATGTGTTTTACATAGGAGTGTGTAAACGTATTCACTTCTGATACAACACTGATATTGGAGCCATGAGTATTTGCCTGTACGATCTGTTATCAGCACAAATTATAGATACTTTTATTATTTTGTAAGGTGTAATGTTAGAAAAGGTTTCATCTAGCAAAATGACTCACACAGCTAACTGGTAGCTATGCAACATATTAACCTATTATTCTTAACTGTCAAGATTGAATTTATGCTGTATTTAAGTTAAAGTGAAGTGATAATTGCTTTTTGGCCACCATAATTTATGAAGTAACGGTAAGCTCATGATGTAGACACCTTTGTTACTGCATACTTTTATTATACAGTAGGTAAGTGAAATGCGGCTACCATGTCTCCCTTAAAATACAAGGAAAGACCAACCTTGTGTGCTCATTGGAGGACATTTAGATGTTAACTGGCTGTCCATCTTTGCACAAGTAAACACGCCGCCGACTGGTTGTATTGGAAATGCCAGCAGATACTAGTTTTTTGGCAATCAGGCCGATGTCAAATATCAATATTGAATCGAGACAGCCGTAGTCGTCAACAAGGAACATAAAAACTGATGGCTGTCTTTATTCAAACTACTTTTGGTCAGTAAGTTTCACTTTCATTCTGACTGTCCAAGCAAGGACTGTGGTGTGGTTTGTTTTCCCGGATTGCAAAGGAACTGGACCGGTCGTGGCATGAAGGTAAAAATATATTTAATATTTTACTCAAAAATTACCAAACAAAAGGCACTCATAGCAGGGGCAAAAAAATGTACTAAGGAAACAAAAAACAACCCGGAGGCGAGCATGCCTAACGCAGGTAAAAGCAAAGGCAAAACTGAGGACATGAAACATGAACTAAAAAACTCACTAAATTGTGGCTTGAAAACAAAACTTACACATGGGCAGAAACTATGGAAATGAAACAAAACTTACTTGGCAGAGTATGGCATGAACAGCAAAATCAGAGTATTGAGTATAGTCATAACCGGAGTGTTGAGTATGACGCCAGGCTGACTGCCTGGCAACTACAAGCTTAAATAATACAAACATGATTAGTGACAGGTGCGTGAGTCCGAACACATGACAGGTGAAACTAATGCTCGTCATGGTGACAAAACAAGAGTGCACAAAGAGTTCAAAAACCAACAGAACATAACCAAACAAAACATGATCACAAAGACATGACACTGACTGGGAGAATAATTCAGTTTACAAGCTTTGAAAGCCATGCCTCTTCTCCAAATGGTTCAAGAACAGTCTATAGAGCAGGGGTAGGGAACCTATGGCTCTAGAGCCAGATGTGGCTCTTTTGATGACTGCATCTGGCTTTCGGATAAATCTGAGCTGACGTTGCTTAACAGGATAAGTAATGAATAATTCCACTTGTAATCACAGTGTTAAAAACAACGTTCAAAATATAAAACATTCTCATGCATTTTTATGTTCAAGAAGTTGCGTTAATGGTAAGAAGTAATTTATTTATTATTGGTTAGTGTGAGGCTTGCCCTCCTGGGGGTTCTTCAGACCACCAAGAGCCTGTTTTAGGGTTACAACATTGTTTTATTTTATTTTTCTCTCAGTTGCTTTACAGCAATTGTCTTTTTCTCTTTCGTCCTTACTCGCGCTCTCGCTCCAGCCCCAACCCTGTCTCTCCTCCTGGCTGCTGCTTATAACAGAGCGACAGGTGATTAGATAAAAAGGCCCAGGTGGGCCATCTACGCACCGGTCGCTTATTTTGAGGCCGGTCCTGGCAACATCCCGCTTTGCTGCAGGCCACGCCCCCTCCACAGTTAGCTTCAGAATAACAATGTTATTACAAAGAACAAGAGACTTATTATACTCTGGAAATGTTGGTCTTACTTAAAAATGCACGCGTTTAGTTGTGTTCAGTGTTAAAAAAAAATATTATATGGCTCTTAGGGAAATACATTTTAAAATATTTGGCTTCTTGGCTCTCTAAGCCAAAAAGGTTCCCGACCCCTGCTATAGGGTTTACTCTTTTAAGCATTTTAGCCAACAACAAATCACAGAATTTGAAGGGTTATCCTGTAAATTTGCAAAACACCAACAAATTAAAAGGTGCAGTAATGTAACTAACCATTTGCATTTGTCCTCTTTGTCTGTCATTTTAGGAACAACAGAGCGTGTCTGCCTGATCCAGGGTACTGTCGAAGCCCTCAACGGTGTCCACAACTTCATTGCTGAGAAAGTCCGTGAGATGCCCCAGAGTGCCCAGAAGCCAGAACCAGTCAGCATACTGCAGCCACAGACCACAGTCAACCCTGATCGTATCAAACAGGTGAGTTAGTGTAAAGCAAAGACTCAAAATAACGACGGTCTCCTCCACTACAAAAAAGAAAACATATATATCAGCCATCAGCTGTTGAAAACAAATTCTAAATATACTGGGTGGGCCAAAAGTAGGTAAATGTTTTTAAATGAATGTCTTTACGCTGGTTTACCCTAATTGTGTTAAATACATGAATGTCTGCCTAAATGTGCAGACAACAGCTGAAGAGTTTGTATGCAGGTGTGTACATTCTCCCGCCAAAATAAATCACAGCACAGGCTACTTTCAGGCCCTGTTTTGTGCATATGCAAGATTTGTAAATGGGTGAAGCGGTTCTGGATCGTCAAAATTGTACAACTTTCTTTCATGGTGGCTTATTTTGCACGTACAGTCAATAAAATAAGCAAAGACATGTAGTGCACCTGTGCTATTTAGAGTCAACTGATGATGATGTCATGAATTACGAGGGAGCTGGGGGAAAATGACTTCGAGGTGAGAGTTGAGAGTAGGCTAACAGGCACGTTTAGTAATAAAGACATGTTACACACAACCTGAGTTTGAGTTTGGGCACTCAATTCCACAGAATTAAACGCAGGAAAACAGTCTAGTTTTTTAAATGCAATGTTGAGCTGTATAATGAACAAGACAGTGTATGAAAATCCAGATGTATTTTTACAGGGTATGTGAAAGCCATGGTACATTGTAATAATAGATTACTCCGGGTTAGGAATGGTTGCTGAATTTGGTACTTTTAAGTACATAAACTCACATAAACTCAAACGGTACAATATTCCCCTCCACATTACAACATTGTTCACACTTTTTTATTTATACAAAACAATCTTTATACTTTTTTTAATTGAACTTTAATTATTTTAATGCATGTTTTGTACTAAAATAAATTAATGGGAAAGAAATTGCACACACTCTTTTCAGTGCAAAATAAAAATGTGTACATCACTAAAACATAAATTCATAAACCTTACTACAACTTTGACTGGGATGTGGACTTAGTACCTTCGGCTTCTTAAGACAAGAGCTATTGTGAGAGCCACTGGGACAGTCGGGGGACGTCTGCCATTAATCTCTCATCTGTGATAGCGGGAAGCAGCTCGGAATACGTTTGCAATAAAATTTCATATGAAGCGCCCTGTCATTCGTGAATTGACATTTTACATGCGCTTCCTTATGCAGAACAGAGTGCCCCATGGATTGCAGCGTCATACTCACAATGCCTGTTTTGCTTTTAGGGCGGGGCAGCCTAGCATTAAATAATTTGTAGGCTCAAAACAAAATTAACTTTCTGACTACGGCCCCAAACCGAGGACAAAAAGAAATGAATGCATATTTGCAAATGAGTAAAATATTTGCAAATGAGTAAAATATAACAACAGGGTGCACATTTAATTGACATCGAATCAGCATCAAGGTTTTAATTAATGCAATAAAAAAACGCAAGCGGCTGAGTTTTTTTTCCTCCACCAGCATTTGAGTGGCAGACATGTTCATCAATCACAATTGTTGAGCCTTCCGTTTCTTCCTCACGTCTTACTCTGTGCATCGCTCTCTAGCGCATTTATTTACAGAATTATTCACTGAACACAGTGAGACCTCTTTTCTGTCATTCACAATATTTGTCTTGGCGGGATGAGAGCGACTCAGCGACACCGCAAACACAGGTAGGACAGACAAGAGCCTTGCGAGTCGCCAGTAAGAAGTGCTGCAAATGTACCGATACGAAAACCTAATGTCCCATTGTGGGAATGTTTCAGCTTCAAATGGGATGGGCAATATGAGCCCATAAACACGGACAAAAGAGCAAGAAACAAACAAAAAGACAACGTCTGGCCTAGTTTTTCCAAATTGGAAAAAAAATACACTTTAGGATTTTCAATATATATTTAAGTAAAACTTTTGCTTCAGAATCAGAATCAGACATACTTGATTAATCCCCGAGGGGAAATTATAGTTTTCAGCACAATCCCATTCAAGGTCAGAAAAACATTACAGGGAGACAGAACAGGATCGCTGACGGGTCTGCCAACTTGCAGCGCCCCTTACAGAAAAGGTGAGATACATACAGGTAAACAAGTGGGGGGAATGTCAGAAAAAAATATTTATTTTTTTAAATGGGTCTAACCCTGGAGAGGGGGTCCAGACTGAGGCCAAGGGGGGAAAAAACAACTCATAGCCATTGCACACATCCCTCTTACTTGTGTGTAAGAGGGAAACATCGATCATGAAAGAACACAAAGGACAATAAAGACATTAAAAGAGCAGAGCTGATGCAAACAGCCACTTCTACATACAGCAATGAATAAAAAGTAAACGAAACATATACAATGTGGTGGCCTCTGTGGTGCTCCACGCCATCGTCTGCTGGGGTGGAGGGAGCATGGCCAGAGACGGGAGCAACCAAGAGAGCTGACTCCATTCTCGGCCGCCCACCAACTCTCGGCCAGTGTCCAGAAATGAGAGTGCATTTAATTATTTTTTTTTAAATTTTTTATTTAGGATAACAAAGTTATTTACCGACGAGTACCAATTCCAATTCTCAGGTACTGGAGAGCATCTGTCCCTCGCTGTTTCTGCTGAGAAAAATTCCGGCCCTTGGACAAATGTTTTTGATGAACCCTGCAATACTGCGTCCAGCCAGAGGGGGCCTTTATAGATTTTTATTTAGTCATACCATTCGTCACTGTGTACAGCCTATAAATTGTATGGTCTTTATGTGGTAGGCGTCAAACATTGTGTTTATTAGTTACCACTGATTCTCTGGGCCATGTACTGCAGGCTGGTAGGGTCAGGTATAAGTGAGGATGTGAGGTTATTTTTACCTCCTGTTTTTCATAGCAAGACAGAGCCATGTGACAGCTGTAGCCTAAAACCTTAGGTTTAAGAAATTGCTGAGTAAAACGGGCGCTGCCATATTAGCCTTCTTTCTGTTCTCATGCTGTTAAGACAGTGTTGTTGTTTTACTGCTACTACATATGGTTTATATTTTTCTGCAGGCGAAATTGATCGTGCCAAACAGCACAGCAGGGCTGATTATTGGCAAGGGAGGCGCCACAGTCAAAGCAGTGATGGAGCAGTCAGGAGCGTGGGTGCAGCTCTCCCAGAAGCCAGAGGGCATCAACCTGCAGGAGCGAGTGGTAACAATCAGTGGTGAGCCTGAACAGAACCGCAAGGCAGTGGAGATCATCGTACAAAAAATCCAGGAGGACCCTCAGAGCAGCAGCTGCCTCAACATCAGTTACTCCAATGTCTCCGGCCCAGTCGCCAACTCCAACCCCACCGGATCCCCGTACGCTAACACCGCCGAGGTGCTGCCTAATGCAGCTGCAGCAGCTGCAACTGCCTCCAGCCTTCTGGGTCAGGCCGGCTTGACGGGAATGGGTGCCTTCCCTGCTGCCATGTCGAGCTTCTCTGGCAATGACCTGCTGGCCATCACATCGGCCCTCAACACACTAGCCAGCTATGGCTACAACACTAACACCTTGGGCCTGGGCCTTAACCCCGCAGCTGCCTCTGGTGTCCTAGCTGCAGTAGCAGCTAGTGCCAACCCGGCTGCAGCTGCTGCAGCTAACCTCTTAGCCTCCTATGCTAGCGATGCCTCCGGCAGCGCTGGCCACCCTGTGACCGGCCTTGGCGGGTTCTCCCTAGGTTCTCTTGCAGCTGCTACAGGGGCTTCCAATGGGTACCTGAACGCCTCATCCCCACTGATGGCCTCCTCCTTATTAGCAACGGAGAAGCTGGCAGACGGAGCCAAGGACGTGGTGGAAATTGCTGTACCTGAAAATCTAGTTGGGGCCATTTTGGGGAAAGGAGGGAAAACACTGGTTGAATACCAGGAGCTAACAGGAGCCCGCATCCAGATCTCCAAAAAGGGAGAGTTCATTCCTGGTACTCGGAACCGTAAAGTTACCATAACAGGGTCGCCAGCCGCTACGCAAGCAGCGCAGTATCTGATCAGCCAGCGGATCACCTACGAGCAGGGCGTGCGAGCTACCAACCCGCAAAAAGTGGGTTAAAAAGAAAAAAAGGAGGAAGAAAGGAAAGGATGAGGACAGAGCTAGAGGAGAATTCTAAAGGGTCAAAAGAGGAAAAAAAAAGAAATGTCCAAATATTTAATATTTCAGAATCAAATGAGAGGATTTCAAAGGAGGAGGAGGGGGAGACACCGAAGACAAAGTGTGTGTGATATTTGAATGTTTTGGGACTGATGTCCTGATCTTTTTTAAAAGTTTGTGTCCAGTCCTTTTTGATGATGGTTATCAGAGTAAGCTGAACTTGTCCACTGCCAAGGTGCAGATTCAAGGGTGAGACCACATGGTTTCACTTTCCTCTAAAACCTCATTAATGAGTTTCTTTACTTAGGTTTTGTTTTGTTTTTGTTTTGTTTTTTTGTTTTTTCTATATATTCTTGTTTGGTTTAATCGTTTTGATGTAACTTGCAGACCTCAGCTCCCGGTGAGTTGAATGTCCAGTGAGGTCCCAGCAAACCAACTGGGCTGTTTCACAGGCCTTTGTACGCAATGTGCAAGGCGTTGGCGATGGGGTGGGGCAGCGGGGCTCAAAGCCAGCATGTGAGATAACCTCACTTTATGAGAAGCAAATAATTTCCTTAAAGATATCACACATTTGTAGATTTTTTTGGGGGGTGGGGAATCTTGAAAAATGAAGTTTAAAAATGTGGGTATTTTATATTTTTAACCATTATTTATTGATATGATCTGATTCAATGACAGATGATTTGAACCTGTAAATGCAGGTTAATCTGAATGTAAAAAAAATTGCCTATTGGTATTTTTTATTTACAGGGATCAAGTGTTGTCTCGCAGTGAAAGAAATGTACAAGTTAAGCCCAGTCTGAGTTTAACAGTTGCCGTCTGCAAGGTTCGTTCTGGGGTTCAATAATCTACATGAGATAATAGAGGAGACACACAGGAATGTATAAATATATTTCACATGAACACACTTAGCTAATGCGCCTATAAATGCACAAACATATTTAATCATTGAGACAAACACTCCAAAAACAAACAAACCTTTCTTGGTGCTACAGGATTGGCTATAAATCATCACTATTAGAAAACCAGATTCTCCCACTCACTCCTGGTTTAAATAGGCTGATTTGTCATCAAGGGTTAGGAATAAGGGTGTGCGATACTGCTATTGTTGCTATCAACCTGATAACAAGTAAATACAGGGGAAGTACAGTGGTATCTTGGTTTTCCGTTCCAAAAGGTCTGAGGGCCAAATTGCATCCATCCAACCAAAATACTAACAGTTTTTGTAAAAAAAAATATTTCAGTTTTACATGCAAATAAATATAAATGATGAATGAAATAGATAAATGAATGAGTGATGAGTGGAAAGGTAGGATGTTAGGGGAGCGAGACTACTTTGCTGTGAGTTCTTCCTTGAATTCATTACTTAGTCATCAACACGTTGGATTCTTTGTTTAGACCAACAGACCAGTTTGTTTGTCATGATATTTAGCTGTGCATTAACTGAGACAATATGCAAAAACCGTGGCCACATTTTTATTTGATCATACGAAAATTGGGGCATATGAAAACCGAGGTACCACTGTATAACAATATAACAACGTAACATTACGACTAACCCAATAAAAAAAACATTGAGCTATCAGTGAAAATAAACATAGAGAACTGAAAAATATCTGTTTCATCACTACCCTTGGTATTAATGCTATATATATTTGGATCGATCCGCCCACCCCAAAATAGTAGGCTGGATCATAGGTATAACTAGATACATTGTGCCTACATGGCAGCCATCTTAGCCTGGGCTACTTTCCTGACTTGCTTATTTCGACTTTACGGCGTATTTTGGAACCGAATGCAGCATAATGTCCAGGCATTTTTGTTGTCTTTCATTTCCATGCCGTCTACAGCAATGTAATGCCTTTGCACTTTGCCCCTACTAGCTTAAGCTGGCCACAGGCACGCAATTCAAAGGGGCGTAACGGACGAATCTAGTTTTATCTATGACCTGGAAGACGTGACAGCCTCTCTTGCATGATAAAATAGGGTCGGTTATTAATTTCAATACAGTTTTAAAGTCTCAAGCCAGCCCTTACTCCCTAAAATTTACTAACAAAGGTTTGCCTTATTGTCATATGCGCATATCCCTATTTTGCCATAAATTTAGATGTACTTTTGAGCCGAAAATTGTCCATTTCACAAAGAAAAGCTGTACTCACCAGTATCTGTGAAAAAACAAAACATGCCTTCACATAAGGGTACCAAATATTCAAGAGACATTCTCTAAAGAAAGGGAATGACACTTGAAAAGAAGTCTTGGTCACAATTCCTCTGTGAGCCATCCTTCTGCATTTGCATCGAGACAAAAAAGATGTGTTCAATTCATCCGGGCAGCCTTTTATCCGACCCAAAACATGCGACTCATCATTAACTTTGGGAGGAGCATACAGAAACCATCAGAAAAAATATCTTGGAATCACTGTCTTTCATGGACAATAGTTGTTCTCGTGGAGGGAGGCAAACTATTTAGAGCATTTCCAAGCACTTCAAGAGTACCTTGGCCTCCCTGTGTGCTGCTATCCATCGCGTTCATTTCGAAGACTGCACTGTGAGACATTAAGAACACGATGCGAGGTTCGTCTATTACTTAGTGGGGTGAGAGAATATTTTCTTCCATGTCACATAGATAGACCAAGACCCGATCCCCATAAGCGCATCTTTCAGTTTCTGGCATCAGCACTGACACACTCAATTTTTAAAGGATGCACTCCAACGAATGTTTAGTGTGTCGTCTATTAGATCATGGTCAATACATCATAATTTCAACAGTCCCTGTCAAGCAAAAAAAGGAACTCTGTGATCGGCTTTTTGAAAACACGGAGCTGTAGGGGTATCAAAGAAAATCTGAACCATTTGTGGGTTGTTTTTGTTGTTTTTTCCTTCAAAGTCTTTTGTTTCTGCAGTTTTCATGATAATTCATGACGTTTTTCAAAGTACATGAATTTATCTGTGTTAACGTTTTAGTCGCGGTGAGCCTCTCTTCCTGTATGGCTACAAAGTCATCCATTACCAATCTGGCTACTAGTGAAATCTTTGTCTACTAGAACATTTGCACTGCCCAATGTTTTAGCGAATAAGAAACAAGCACAAAAAGGGGACGTTTATCAATGCAAATGGACTGCTTGATTGCAGGGAGCTCTTCTCAAACCTCTGTCATCGAAACATAATGCCAAATCTCTCTGCACCTCATTAACTTTCCTCTTAATCCCGCACCTACATATTGCCCGTTGTTATGATTCTTAGGGTGCGTTCACACTTTGTGCACTGGTCCGGAGAAAAAATGCTTAAAAAAAAGAAAATAAAACTTGGTGTGTACTTTATTGCGGGTCAGTTCACACCAAACAATGTTCAGTGAAGCATATGCATTGTCGCGTGTCGACTGTACCATTTTTGTGACGTGTCTGTTGACACACCCAAAACAATATGTTGTCTTCCTGGTTATACTGTATATGGTTTGTAGGGCTTGTGTTTCTGTGGTAAAATCTTTACCAATATAGATTACACTGGACCCCGTATATGTCCGTCTAACACCTAAATTATACATGCAGTCTCTACACTGCATGTATACACTTCAATGCGTTCTAATCTTTCCGTAGTTCTTCTTCTGGATTGACAGTGTGACATGCAGTTATCTGGTGGAACACTCGGGAGACAAGGTTTTCCTCTTAATGACAAACCGGAAATCGTTGTATAACTTGTTTACTAAACTGTTCAGTTTGTCTTAGAATTGGCTTTCGAGTATTTAGTCGATTGACTAATCAAATCCCTGTCCCCTGCTTAAAACGATGTCAACATACTCATATAATAGGATCGTTTTTGTTGACGTGAAATTCAAAACCTAAAGGGGCCTTTTTCATGTAAAAGTTGGTAATTCCATTACTATCATTTGCGGGGGGTTTTTTGCAAAAAAACATTTGTGGATATTTTTTGGTCGTTTTTCTAAACCTTTTCTTGGTTTTTACGAACCATTTCCTGGTTTCAGTTGCAATTAGTCCTTGTCCGGTCCAAGGTTTGGCGACAAAACACATCGTATTAACAAAGTTAATCCTAACCCAACCAAGTGTGAACGCACTTTTAGGTGTCACCTGTGCTTTTACCTCCTGTGCAGTACACTGTGCTCTCTCTCCCCTTCTTTCTCCTGTCTTGTCTTCTGCCGGGTGGTGTCGGGCGTGCTGCGGGGTGGCAGTTATGACCCTTGTCGTATGGGTATGAAAATATTTAGCAAGGCTAAAAATGCACAGTAAAAATAAAACCTGCCTCCAAAACTGTGACACCCGCTCTGAGACCAACCAGCAACAATTCCCTTAAAGTGTTCCATTTAGTCAATAACGAGAACAAGTCTTATTTTAAAGGGTTTGGACCACAAACTGTGGTCCTCTAAGAGAAGAGGTCTTGTTGTTTTTCAAATGTCCGCAGATATTCATATTCCAACTGAACAAACAAAGCTCAGCCTGTAGACAACGCGAGCATAATTTAAAAGTACGTCGGGAACTCGTTTGTAACCTTAAGCTGAAACAATGACATCTTTTATGCATATCCTCTTATCTGAAAATGACTCCAATTCATTTCTGTGGAATAGGAATATGTCACGTCATATGATCTATATGTACTTTATCGTAGCTATTCTAGTTTGTAGTCTAAATGCAGTCCGGCGTTGTCGATACAATGTGAACTATGTTATACTTGTGTGGATGATGAGAGTGCCAACTAAGCCTGATTAAGATTAGCTTTGCAATTTGTTTGTGCATTCTGATGACTCATCAAACGGTGGCGTCCACGTTTCTGTCACTGATGATTTAGTTTGACCGTAAGAAAACGTAAAGAATATTGGAAGCAATATAGTAGCATGTTGTCCTGTTTTGTGTTTTATGTCTGTTGTACGAACTTTTGAAGTTACTTCAATTTTGAATGAATAGGTTTACATGTACTTTTTTGTAAGTTATAAAGATGCTGCTATTTGATAAGTAAACTATACAAAGTATTTTAGTTGAAAAGATGTCTGGTCGGTTGGTTAGAAACACGGGCATACAAAGAGGTGTATAGAATACTACAGTATTGGTAAGGTAGTACAAGTAATACTAGACTCCATAGTACACCCTGTGCCAAACTAGACCTCTGCAGCTTCTGAAATTGTAGATGTGCGATCAATTCTTAGATATCAATAACTTGTTTAGAAGTGCTGATCAAGTGCCAACCAAACACTGTCTTTTAAGTTAAAAAAAAAAAAAAAGATAATCATGAAGAAAACAAAGGAGAAAAAACTGTCTGTGCATTGTTTTATCCCATAGGTACATAGAATATAAGTAAAAGATTGTGATTTTTATGTTGTTTTACATGCCATGCATCCCTTGTGTGTTTGACCTGTGGCTTAAGTACTGCTGTTTTCTCACAAATGTCTCTATAGGCCAGCATGGACTAAGCATAACATGTTATACGCATTCATAACATAGTCATTAACAATCAAAAATGTGTTTGTGGAGTTAGGTGTTATCTTTTTGCACGTCTTCTAATGCATGGTATCAAAAAGAAAACCTTTGGAGGAGAGGGGGAAAATAAAAAAAGAACAAAAATTTTGCGAGGCGACTCCAGACATTCAAAGACATAACACTGCATGCGGTCAAATGTAAAGCGCTTACGTTTACTCGACTCATGTTTATCCAGTTGTGTTTTAATGTTGTTAGTTGGAAGGGAGTTTTTTATTGTCATGTTGGCCCAAAAACGGCACTAACACAGCACTCATCTCAGAAAAGACGTTTTGGTTTATGGGCCTCAGGGGTGTCACGGTACGCCGTAGTCACGGTTTGGTATGTACCTTGACTTTTAAGGTTGTTCTGGGAACAAAATGCAAAACTGCTTAGCTTTTGTGGAGACGGCTTGAATTATTATCATTTTTTTAGTAAAACTGCAAACTGCTGGCAGGTAATTCTCTAATAAAAACATTTTCAAATATATAGCATACAGAAAGATTAAAGAAGGGGGGGGACACTTTGATTAGAGATCATTAAACCAATCCAAAGTATGTCAATGGATGCTAAGCTATCTGAACAAAACAACATCATCTTAACTGTGTGTTATAAGTCACAAAGCAAGCCACTGGCATATATATTAGTTTATCTCGTTAATATTTTTTACAAGATGCCAAAAGCCACAACAGTAAAAGTTTAAACACTGTGAATTACCGTTTTATTTTTCGTTAGGTCCCCTTTACCCTGTTCCTGACCTGGCACATTGCTTTTTTTGTCGTATCCACTTGCCGTTTACGTTTTTTTTTACTTGGAAGGCCATCTGGTTTTCAAGCTCTGGCTTCTTCTTGGCAAGGGCCGGACCACCAGTGTATTTGTTTACCAAGTAGACGCGATTAACACTTCCTGTCCCTCACTTTATGTGTGCCGTGTGGGGAAATCGGTGCGCCTTCGTACCGAACTGATTACCAGTACCGTTACACCCCTAATAGGTACAGCAAGAACTTTGAACAAAAAAAAAATAAGTGAAATGAGCAAACGTGAAGATGTAATTCAATTAAATTGTCTTCTTGTTTTGTCTTGTTTTTGTTTTGTTTGGGTTTTATTAAGGATATCAGACATACAAGGATACTAGACATTTATTCAACAACCAGGTTGAACCTCATGTAGCCTGTCCCAAGATGTGATTCATTTTATTTTATGTCACAGCTTGAAAGCCTAGATCTAATCTATGAATGTACACATTACTGTTTGAATCCGTCTTTAATGTCAAATCAGGGCAGGAATGTCACAAACATGTAGAGTTAATATCTATGTCAATAACAGATTTCAGCTATAGTCAGGTAGGCCTCTCACGGCCATTATCATGAACCAGACATGTTTTACCCAATTTCCAATTCTTGTTTGTTTGGTGTTGCATAACTGCACTTTACTGATAATGGGGTCATAGTAGGTGTGAGATGAAGCAAACCATGTTTTGAAGTTTTCTTATGTTCGGATGTCATTCTTTTTGTTGTTGTTGTATTTATTTATTTTCCCTAATCCTGTTGGGTGTATTACGGAAAGGGCTGGAGTCTCAGACAAAATGGAGAAGTAGCGCCTGCTTCTTCTCTCAAATTGTGTTCTCCTTCACATTCCCTTCAGCAGAAGTTTGTGTCTATCACAGAGTGCTTTGTTTTTAACAAGGAATACTTTGCTTTTCTATCTATAACTGTTTATGTGTTTTGCAAATCGGAAAATGTGCATCATTACCGTAGATATTTTCTCTGTGGGGGGCTGTCGCCACCGAGGGATGCATTCTGATCCAACAGTCTGGTCTGAGAGGCTTCATCGGCACCAGCAAAAAAAGCACGATTCTCCCTGAAAATAGCAGAGGAAAATGAGATGTCGTGAATAATACTTATGTCTCTTAAGCTACCAGCCCCCCACCGCCCTGCCTCCTCATTGCATTTACTTATCCATGATACAAACGCCAAGTGGATTACTGTTAGCATTCCAAAAGAAGATTCTGTCCACACATGTTTCGGACATTCATTGGCCGCCTCATGAAGGCTCGGACTGGCAAACGCGACACTCTTAAAACCTCCTATGGAATCACAGCCTACGTGACACCGCCGTTCAGTCTTTTAGTCCGGTGAAAACCGTGTTCACCCTTTAAAAAATATCCAAGTATTTCAGAGAGCATCCATCCGAGGAAAGATGATACCTTTTTGTGTATTTTTGTTGTCTTTGACCCTCCTAACCTCACATGAACCTGTTGACTTCTACACCCTCAAGAACTCATGTATACGTTGGATTTGCTACACCACTTTTTTTTTTTTTTTTACTTTGTCAAAATGCAAGGAATGTCGTTTGTTTTCTACAGAAGGGTCGAGTGCCTTGCAAGATGTTTTTAACATTGTACAGCGGAACCCGTTTTTGTCGACAGCTGGCTTATGTCAACCGACTTGTATTGCTAAAAGGTGCCCAACATACATACATTTTGTCAACAATAAATTGGACAAGCGTTGTAATATTGTTAATGTCCTCATTATTGCGGCAAAAAAAACTGTGACATAGCCATTTTCAATTTACACCTCATGAAAATGTGCACACAGTGACTTCCTGTTCAATACTAAGCAGGCTCAAAAAGCATGGGAGGATTAACCAACAAAATTCACCCATTGTTTTTTTGAGGTTTTTTAGTCATTGTGGTCAGGAAAGTAAAATATTGCGGCTGTGAATCTTAAAACAACTCAAAACTCGATTTGATTCTCAAGTTTAAAAAGATGCTAGTAACATACTACATGGTGTATATTATATAAAACCTTTTTAAAACAGGTTACAGTTTACAAAAGCTCCTATTGGCTGCTGAAGAATACGCACAGCGAGTAAGCAGGGAGATGGCCTAAAAAAAATCAAATCGTAATTAGTAACGTTTGAATTAAAATTGTGAAAAAAATTTAATTGATAGCCGCACTTGGACAAACTCACGGACAGACTCGTGCTAGCTAGCTTAAATGCTAACATTAATACAAGCTACATTAATATATTTCCACACTAAAGGGTCATATTATGATTTTTTTTTTCCTACATATAAAACACTTCCTTTTAACATGTAATGGTGGTTCTTTGGTCAACGTTTTGCAAAGATTATGTTTTACAGACCTTAGTAATCAAGCCGCTTTCTGACCGTCTCCTTAGAATGCACCGTTTTGTGGGCGGTTTTATTTGCGTTCCTCCACTTCGACTGCGTCTTCTCCCTTTCAACCATGTTGTAGTTTTTAGCACTTCCATATTGAGTCTACTGACAGATATAAGTTCAAACTACTTCATATTATAAATGGCAACATCAGGGGATGCATGTGCACGTACGAGCCAGTCTGCTCCGCAGCAAGAGGATAGAGAAAAAGAAGGCGCTTATTGACTTCAACATCACCACAATAGCTGACTCGCGTAAAGCTCTGGGGGTAAATCTCTACTGTATATGGAGTTATCCGCTGAGGTTTACCAATTCGAAAAACATTACAAATTGAGCAAATTCCAAACGGCTCGTTTGGAGTAAGTATAAAGAAAGGCAAGATTGTTTTATAAATGTCTTGGCCATGGTTTGATTTCAAATTTGCAGGACTTGTGCAAATCCCAAATACACAAAAACTGGTACTAATAGGTAAGAAAAGTTAGTTATGCATAATAGGTCCACTTTAAGAAACGACATTCCATAAGCTTAACTTATATAAACACATTACTGTCTAAGCAACTAAGTTATTCAATTATGTGTGTGATCGATTTATACTCAGAGGACAACAAAACTTGGTTGAAATATTTCAGTATGTATATAAGTACACTGTTAGCGAATTCAACAGTACCGTAATAATAATGATACCCGTGATCATTTTGGTCACAATAACCATGATATAAAATTTTCATATCGTTCCATTCCTAATCGTAGTAAATAGGAATTGCAGATGTGAATCAATATTTACAACTTTGATTGATTGAGTCATTTAAACTTTTTTTAGTAGATAGCACAGTTCAGTACATTTTCTGTACAATTGACCACTAAATGGTAACACCCAAATAAGTTTTTCTACTTGTTTAAGTTAATCAATTGATAGATTTATTAGTTTAATCACACTTTTTAACTGTAATTAATCATGTCTAAATCACAGTTCATTATTGGTTTGCATATTCAAATTAAAGAAGAAAAAAAAGACCCCAATATTTTGACACAAATGCAATTTTTTTGTCAGAATATCATATTATTTTTTGTAAATGTTTTACTTGAATATGCTCATTTGTTTGTACAACACTTGGTAACAGCCTCGTTTAAAGTGAATATTTTGACCAACTGCAACAATATCGCAAATACCAAGGTGCTAATTTACTGAACACATCCATATACATAACTAATCTGCATTTATACATTGTTGGTATGAGATTTGTTACAATTAATCGCATGTGTTAAGTTTGGCAGCCCTAATGAAAAGATAAGAATCTAAATATATATGCACAAATGGAGGAAACCCCATTAAAAAATTGTTTATTATAGCCCATTCTCTGGGAAAAAAATCTCACGTAAATGATTTTTGGTTTTGGTTATGTCGACAGCTGTTTACATCGGCGTGAGTAAGGGTGTCGACTTAAACGGGTTCCACTGTACCTTCTTTTCTTTATGTTTTTTACATCCCATTGTTTACATCTTGGAGAAAAAAAATGGACTGACAGCATACATGCTAATAATTAGTGCGTTTGAAACCAAGCGATGTTTTGTTGATTGGTGGATTTCTCCCGCATGCGACGGGAATCTGAGAGCATTCAAAGTGTCAACAACGCGAAGGGCTTCTGATGGCAGAATGTACGGTACATTTCATCTCGAATAGAGAGTCGCATCATATTCACAAATGTAAGGATGATGCCTTGTAGTGCCATGGTAGAAAACGTGTGAACGGGTTTTATGGCATTTTTTTTTTTTTTTTGTCAAAATGAGTGCCAAATAATTCTATAACTGAGCCAAATGTTACTTTACCGAAACGGTGAATTAATCCATTCCTCTCGACAAACATTCGCCTAATTTGAAGTCATAAGTCACTGTTATGCTGCCAGTCTGTTTTCTTGTCAAAGAAGCAGTATATTTTATAGATGCTGAACTGTTGAAGAAAAGACAGTTGCTAAGCTGGGAGACAGGGAGGATAAAAAAAAAACTGTCATTGTTTTATTATTATATTATTTGAACGTTATTCATGAATAGATTTACTGGTAATTACTATTTAATGTAACTGTAGTACTGTGTTTGTAAAATAAATTCAGTGAGTTGTGTTTTATGACTCGTGGACTACCAGTGAAGTCAGCATTTCAGTGTTAATAATAATTGAATTGTTTTTTAAAGATTATTTTTGCGACGGCAACAGAGTCATTATAAATGTTCATTTTAACATCACTTGTCTTCTGCTTCTTTTTTTGTTCTCCACTCCAGTCTGACAGCGCATGATGAGGCAGTGGTAGTGCCTCGGGTTTTGACAGAAATCCGTTGCAAAAGGTCAGACGAAAACTGAAGCAATTTTTCCCATAAGAAATCATTTAAATCCATACAAAAAAAACAAACATCAATAATTATAGTTTTCTCAAGCAGAAAACAATGAAATTGACAAATGAACATTTAACATCACTTTTCACAGGATTTAAAACTATTGCTGGTGAAGATATATGGAGAGAAATGGGTGTCTTTTCAAGCAACCAATCATTTTCGACCAAATGAAAGCATTTGTTAAAAAAAAATAATTAACCATTTTTTAGTTGCATATGAGGTGGCGACTTGTCCAGGGTGTACCCCGCCTTTTGCCCGTATGCAGCTGAGTTAGGCTCCAGCACCCCCAGTGACCCCAAAAAGGGACAAGCGGTGGGAAATGGATGGATGGATAAATCCATTATTTTCCGTGGCGAATCATTTTCTTTGTTTGGTACCTTCAAGGTGCTTTGACACTATTTCCACATTCACACACTGATGGCGGGAGCTGCCATGCAAGGGCCTCACCATGACCCATCAGGAGCAAGGGTGAAGTGTCTTGCCCAAGGAATCAAGGAACGTGACTAGGATGGCGGAAGCTGGGGATCTAACCAGGAACCCTCAAGTTGCTGGCACGGCCGCTCTACAAACCGGGCCACACCGTCCCCTTTTATTAGATTTAGATTAGATTACATTAGATTAGCACAAAGTCAAAGTCTTTCCCACTACACTCGCACACCCCGCCTCCCTCTTCCTTGCCTTCATGCCCTCATCCAATCCCCAGTAAAGAGATAGCTCAGAGGGGAGCTATGACAAGGAGTCAGTCGCAAGTTGCCAACCCCAGTTCGAACCCCAAACAGCACATTTGCTTTATTGACCTTTTAAAACCATGCCAGTGCAGGCGGCATGTTTGCATTTTTGTTGCTATGGTAACTGCTACCAAGCTACACAAGCCATGCATCAGGGCTATTCAGCTAAATTACTATAGGGGCCACAGGTCTATCTTCAGCGTTATTCTTCTACGTATTTATATTGTTAATGTAAGACTTGATTATGTTTACCTCACCAAATATACAAAAAAGTCATGCTCAGGTTTTAAGGTTATCGTACGGTCAAACATCATCCCTCGGATTTGAGTGGCCAAACAAAGAATCTGAGTACAACTGCAAAATAATCCACCGTGGGGCCAAAGAAAGTTGCGAGACTCAGCACTTATATAGAGAACTCGTAGCAAAGTACAAATGGGGCGGTATAGCTCGGTTGGTAGAGTGGCCGTGCCAGCAACTTGAGGGTTTCAGGTTCGATCCCCGCTTTGGCCATCTTAGTCACTGCCGTTGTGTCCTTGGGCAAGACACTTTACCCACCTGCTCCCAGTGCCACCCACACTGGTTTAAAAATGTAACTTAGATATTGGGTTTCAAATGTAAAGCGCTTTGAGTCAATAGAGAAAAGCGCTATACAAATATAATTCACTTCAAATGTAGCATCCGTGTGGCTCTTCCCTCTCCCTCTCCGCTCAGAGCTGTTGTCGCCAACAAAGTGTTTGACAGAGGTAAAACTCATGTTAAATGTTCATTTGTACATTTATTTGCCATTTATATGTAATTCACATTGTTTTCTGCCTGTAAAACCACAATTATTCGTCCTAAAATGTGTTTTATGTTACTATTTTTGGGTGTGTGTACAGGATTAATTGGAATTATATTATTTATTGGGCAAAAAATGTATACGTTTTTTGTACGATTCAGCCTTAGTTAGATCTTTTGGAGCGGATTACTAATAAACACAGTGATAGGACTGTATTTAACAGTTTTTTTCACTAATTAGGTTCAAGCCTTCCAAATGTGTAACCTTGGTCACACACACAAAAAAACCTGTGTAAAGTACTATGAATGTCCTGATCCAACATTGATATCGGATATTGGTCTGATATCAAGTATCGGATGATCTAAAATCTTTCATAAAAGCTCCAATAAAAGCAGTCCTGCAGCGTGTTTACTCGTGTAAAGTTTGACAAGTTAACGTCTAAATGTCCTCCAAGAGGCACACAAAGTTGTCATTTTCTTGTGTTTTAGTCAAGTCTTTTGCAAACGTGTAAATATGCTACGGTTACAGGCTACTTTAGCTAGCAGCTACACAGCAGCTAAGCACACAATAGCACACAAGCTAGACATACATGTAAGTAGGGATGTGTATCTTACAACAACAAACAACTTCATCGATGCCAATTTTTGGGTTGAAGATTCGATTCAGAATTCTTGATTGAAAGTCCGTAAAAAATATGTAATATTTGTTATGTCAATTATAATAAAACCTTTTTAAAAGACATTACGTTACACACGCTCCTCTTGGCGCTAGCGTATTGACGCTGTGGATATGGCTTAAAGAAAGAATTTTCAAAAATCAATTATTGGAATATTTTGAAAGGATTCAAGGTTGAAATGTGTGAAGAAAGGCTATATAAGTAAACTTGGGTTTATTGATTGATTGATTGATGAGTGAAACAAAAAAGAATTCCAATTTGGATGTGAATACATTTTTCCCGGCACTCCTAACTGTAAGTGTCCTTAATTTAACAATACTGCCGTCAGTGGCCTAGTGGTTAGAGTGTTCGCCCTGAGATCGGTAGGTTGGGAGTTCAAACCCCAGCCGAATCATACCAAAGACTATAAAACTGGGACCCATTACCTCCCTGCTTGGCACTCAGCATCAAGGGTTGGAATTGGGGGTTAAACCCCCATAAATGATTCCCGGGCGCGGCACCGCTGCTGTTCACTGCTCCCCTCACTTCCCAGGGGGTGATCAAGGGGATGGGTCAAATGCAGAGGACACATTTCACCACACCTAGTGTGTGTGTGACAATCAATGGTACTTTAACTTTAAATTTAAAGTCTAAAACAGCACAGTTGTCAATGTACTCAAGTATCAAATTACTACGGTTATATATTTCTTTCACATACAAAGTCTCCAAGGCAGAAGTACACTCCAATTACAAACATGTCCGTATCATTCAACTTATTGCCTCATGAACTAAACTTAATGAGTTATTGTGGCCACTAGAACAATTTCCACTCCACTTCAATTTAAGACAGCATAAGTCCATGGGTTAGTGTTTTTCATACCTACAGTATACCTTTGTTCTCGGTTTGACCAATTACATTTGATCGAACCCTTTCTGACATTTTACACTTTAAAATAATGAAAATGAGTGGAATTTTGTGCTGATATCGTATCGGATGAAGTATCAAATAACTACAGTGGACTATTACTTACAGATACAAAGTCTCCAAAGCAAAAGCATATTTGAAAGCATCCAATAACAAACGTATCATTCAACTCATGCACTTTCGTTCACAATCATTATGAGAGACAAGAAGACAAAAGTATTTTTTTTTTTTGGGTTTCTAAAGATGATGAAAAACGCTTTGCAAAAGCAGTTAATGGGAGTCTCCATTGTAGCCTTCAAAGCCCTCTGAAACAACTTCAAAACCCTCCATCAACGTTTTATATACGCACAGTAAGTATATATTTGTATAATGTAGTAACATACACGATCATAAAAATATGTAATATGTACAACATTTACCCAATTTTGGTCGTTTTAAGCATTACCAGAACTTATTTCCTCAACAGAAATAAATATTCTGTTCCCATAGCAAGAAATTTGTGTTCCTACTTCCGGAAACAAACCCTTGTGTGTTCTAATCATGGAGGACTTGGTAATAGACAACGAAGATGGCTATTTTTTTGACAAATGAGGATTCCAGAACCAAGGAACCAAATGAGCTGGACCAAACGAACAACTGTCCATTAACTAAGTCACTATAATATCGGTCATGATACATGCAGCACATTATGCTCGTTATTACAACTACTTACACTCTTGACCTATCGGTGCACAAACAAAACATGAAATCTGGGCTAAAACTTCACAGATACTGTAATGTGATTGTTTTTGTTTTTTCAGTCAGTACTGATTGGTGTCCTATCGCATTGTGTTTTGCTTTACAAACTCAAAAGTCATTCAGCTGATGACATAGAAGCTATCTTACGGCTAATGCTGTGGAATCTTGTCACAAGGCGATGTGTTACTAAACTGGAAAAAGAGTTCCTCAGCGTTCGCTCTTACAATACCAATGTCGCTACAACTTGGTCAATTATGCAGCTTGCATAACGTAAATGAATATTGTTGGCGGTTGTTGGATGCATTTTTAAAGTGACTTGCAGGCAGAATTAATTGTTCCCATTAGCTGCATTGCGAGCCACATTGAACAAGCTGAATATTACAAATAAGAATGCACAAAAAAAACTTTTGTCTTGTCTCCAAAATTAAAAAAGAAAGTGCAGTTCCCCTTTAACTTAATGAATTATTGTTGCCACTAGTGACCACAAAAAATAGTATCACCACTTAATTTTGACTTAAAGACAGTTTTAGTCCATTCAATATGGATTATGATATATAGGTTAGTATTTGTCAAGAAGTGGACTATGGTGCGGTTTGTTTTCTGGTGCAAAGCGATTGGAACGAGAGAGGAGCATGGATAATCGGCATGGATAACAAGGGTGTGTAGAGAGTGATGTCGCCAGACTGACTGCCTGGCAACTACAGGCTTAAATAGTGGTGCAGTGATTGACAGGTGCGTAAGTCCAAACAAATCAGGTGCATGAGTCCTGAACACATAACAGGTGAAACTAATGAGTTGTCATGGTGACAAAACAAACAGGAGTGCACAATGAGTCCAAAACCAAACAGAACGTGACCACAAAACATGACAGTATTGGATTAATATCAGTATCGGCCAAGGCTCCAAATCAATACTCGTTGGTATCATAATGCATTGGAGCAATTTTGTATCGGGACCCCCTTATAAAATACTACATTTTGTAATATTGTATCGCAATACTGCTTTCTCTTGTCCAATGTGTGTTTATGAAAGATAAATAACCCTTAAAATATCAAGAAATGAAATTTCCAACAATAAATGGCGATGCGTTTATTTACGTACATTTAAACGCATCCCGTGAATCCCAGCAGCAACATGAATTTAAGCCACATTTTATTCCTGCTCTGAGACAAGGTAGCAATGGGCTTGAATGATAAAATTGCGTTGTCAAGGAAACAGGTTGTTCTGAAGACTGCAAATATGTCGCACTGGGATGCTCTTATACAATATTTTAACCTGCAGCCTCTCTCGGGCTGAAATACTCAAGCTGCTCCTTTCGCTCCTTCAAAGTCAAGCAGGTAATTGCAGAGGTAATATATGCATTCATAATTCACAGACATTCAATAAGCAGTCTATCACCATCAGAAATATTGGAACCATTCACTGCAAATCTCATTTACAAAAGCAAATCACGGCTTTAGAAAACCTTGAGGTGGCAGAGCGATGTATTCAAATGATGAATGGGGTGGGGGCTGCTTGAGAGTAGCGACCCACACTCCACATTGCTCCTGCTGTAACCATGGATACCTCTATTTCATGGATGGAGTCATTTTAGCTGGGGTGGGGTCTGAATGGATAGATATCACTTTATGCACTGCACACAGCACACTGCATCAGGACTTAAACAGCAACAACGGCAGCGGATATCGCGATCATTTAATGAGCGTCTCATAGTTCTGTGTATCGTTCCTTTTGAATAAAGTGCAGTGCTGGACGCAACATCTGCAGTTATCATCAGACCTGCAAGGCTTTATTAATCCATCAAATGCATCATCCATGTCCGCACACACAGTGGAACCCGTTTAACTCGACATCACTTGGATTTTCTGACTTACGTCGACATAAGCGATGGTCGACATAAGCGGTTGCCGACATCTACTAGCCCTTGCATGCACATTTAAAGATGACAAATCCAGTACTGATGTTGATAAAGGGTTTTTCAAGCTGCGGCTGTTTGTGGACATCAGTTTTCTCCATTTGTAAAAATGGGGAGGAAAAAATGGCAAATTAGTTTACGGATAAATAATTTTATTTAACACAAACGCAATTCAGCTTCAGCCATAATGATGAACTTAATACTACGACTTAAACAGACCCATTTTTCATTAAAATCTGCGTATGTCGACTTTTTGTAACTTAAATAGGTTGAGCTGTTTCAACTATTTTGTCTACTGTGTGTATGTACTGTATGTACATTTTGTGCACATATCGGGTGTCCTGATCCAATATCAGCAAAAAAAATAGTATCTAATAATATCGGCTTGCATCGAAAATCTCTGATAGAAGCAATTAACATTGACAGTGCATCTGGAAAATATTCACAGCGCTTTACTCTTTCCACAGGTTGTTATATTACAGCCTTATTTTGAAATCGAATACATTCATTTTGGCCTCAGACAATACCCTATGACAGTGGTTCTCAGCCTTTTTTCAGTGATGTACCTCATGTGAAAATTTTTTTTAATTGAAGTACCCCCTTGTCAGAGCAAAGCATTTTTGGTTGAAAAAAAGAGATAAAGAAGTAAAATACAGCACTATGTCATCAGTTTCTGAATTATTAAATTGTATAACAGTGCAAAATGTTGCTCATTTGTAGTGGTCTTTCTTGAACTATTTGGGGAAAAAGATGTAAAAACAACTAAAAACTTGTTGAAAAATAAACAAGTGATTCAATTATAAATAAAGATTTCTACACATAGAAGTAATCATCAACTTAAAGTGCCCTCTTTGGGGATTGAAATAGAGATCCATCTGGATTCATGAACTTAATTCTAAACATTTTTTCTCAAAAAAATAAATCTTTAACATCAATATTAATGGAACATGTCCCCCCAAAAAAATCTAGCTGTCAACAGTGGATATTGCATTGTTGTATTTTTTTTCACAGTTTATGAACTTACATTCATATTTTTGTTGAAGTATTATTCAATAAATGTATTTATGGAGGATTTTTGAATTGTTGCTATTTTTAGAATATTTTTTAAAAAATCTCACGTACCGCTTGGCATGCCTTCAAGTACCCCAGGGGTACGAGTACCCCCATTTGAGAGCCACTGCCCTATAATGACATTAACCACTGCCCTATAATGACATTAACCTTTTTTATTTTTATTTTGCAAATTTATGAAAAATAAAAACAAAAAATCACATGAACATACAGTAAGTATTCACAACTTTTGCTCAATAATTTGTTGATGCACCTTTGTCAGAAATTACAGTCTCGAGTCGTTTTGCATACAATGCCACAAGCTTGGCACACCTATCTTTGGGCAGTTTCACCCATTCCTTTTTGCAGCACCTCTCAAGCTCCATCGGGTTGGATGACAAGTGTTGGTTTTCATCCAGGATGTCTCTGTAGTTTGCTGCATTCATCTTAGTCGAGTCAGGGAGAAAACCAAAAACCCCATAGTCACTCTGTCAGAACTACAGCACTCATCTATGGAGAGGGGAGAACCTTCCAGAAGGACAACCATCTCTGCAGCAATCCACCAATCCTACCTTTATGGTAGAAAATGCACCTGAAAGACCACAAGAAAAAAAATTATCTGGTCTAATGAGACAAAGATTAAACTTTTGGTAAGAATGCCAGGTGTAATGTTTGGAGGAAACCAGGCACCGCTCATCACCAGACCAATACCATCCCTGCAGGGAATTATGGTGGTGGCAGCATCATGCTGTGGGGATGTTTTTCCGCAGCAGGAACTTGCAGTCTAGTCAGGACAGAGACAAAGATGAATGCAGCAATATACAGAGATATCCTGGATGAAAACCAATGCTTCTCATCCAACCTGATGGAGCTTGAGAGGTGCTGCAAAGAGGAATGGGCAAAACTGCCCAAAGATAGGTGTGCCAAGCTTGTGGCATTGTATTCAAAAAGACTTGAGGCTGTAATTTGCTGCCAAAAATGCAACAACAAAGTGTTGAGCAATCGTTGTTAATATGTATGTAAATGTGATTGGTTTGTATTTGTTGTATTCTTTATACATTAGCAACATTAAAAAATATATTTTTCACATTGGGGTATTGTCTGTCGGACAAAGGGACAAAAATGGATTGATTGCATAAAGGAATAAGGCTGTAACATGACAAAATGTGGAAAAAATTAAGCGCTGTGAACACTTTCCGTATGCACTGTAATTGTCCTTCAAAAAGCACTCAAGTAACAATAGGAACAACAGGGTTTCCCATTTATTGTAGACTCATGGCTGCCAGGAATAAAGGGGAAGTGCACTTTCTGGGGAATTTTGCCTATTGTTCACAATCATTATGCAAGACATGAAGATGGATGTATTTTTTCTTTAATGCATTCTAAATAGTAAATGCATTTGATCAAAAGTCTGCTTACGATGGAGCGTAAAAAAACATCCAAACCCCTCCATTGAGGTTTTGTATACATTATGTAATATGTAATGTAGTGACAGGCACATTTATAATAGCATTTAATATCTATGTATTTTGATCATTTTAAGCATACGTGGCGCATTAAGTTAAAAAATGCATCACATTTGCTTTTTTCTTCTTCATCACTGATTTCTTTCTGCTCACTGCAGACTTCTTGAAAGCCAACAAACATAATAAAACATCACTCACTGGACACGGTCTGCTGTCATTAGGATGCAGACTGTCAGGATGTTCATATATTCCCAGTTAGATGAAGAATGTCTCATAATCCTCACTAAGAAATGGGGCAGGCGGGGGCTGTTCCTGCCAGTTCCAGGTCCTTAATGGCTGTCAAAGTGTTCCAACTTGTCAGGTTATATCTTTAGTCATCTCCTTTTTAGGTGAGAGACATGATTTATGAACCAGAATAAACTTGCAGGGAGCAAGAAAGTGAGGAAGCAGCAGACCATCTGATAATGTAAACATTGGGAGACACAAAAGTAATCGCAGCGCCGCTATAAATAGTTTTTTCTACGTTAGCGTTTGTGATAACAATATCACTAATACTTAATTAATATTCAAATCACGGTATGTAAATTATTTTTAAAGTGTTGTTGTTGGCAGTTTTTGAATAGTTATTTATCAGATTTTTTGGTTGGAAATGTTTTTTTTATATATATATATATCTACCCGTCATCATGTCTCTCATAATGAATGTGAACGATATGCAAAAAAACATTTTAAAAAAGTGCAGTTTCCCTTAAAATTTGGCCCACGACAGACAGATTTGGCATCCTTTTTTTTCTAAGATTTGGCATTTTACCCTACCCCTCATGCATTTTACAGAAAACCTTAGTTCATCCCTGTTTTTTTGTTTCAAACTGAAGTAGGAATTACTGAATAATAAATAGCTAGATCATAAAAAAAAATGCAAACGACCTTACAAGTATGGGTTTTTAACAATATAAAATCTGTCTAGACATGATATAACACCCACATAGTCACATTACACTCTTTTAATACAATATAATCATGCTGTCAGAGGCTGAGCCAATCAGTGGCCACGATACTGAACAGTGCTCTGTGATTGGTTTGGTCTTCTCTGGTGACCAATACTATACTATTGACATTTTGTAGTTCATTTAGCCAATTGTATGTTTTAAAATGCTTAATTTAGGCCAAAATTACGTGGAATATGCTTTCAGAAATGTAATAACTCTATAATGGTGAATCTGGAAACTTTAAAGGAGCAATGTGTAATAATTTATTGCCAAGTCAGTATTAATTGGCCCTGTTATGTCAAAAGGCATTAATAAATCATGTTCTTTTCAAATACCTCTATAACTGATAACAGTAGTTCAGACGGGATATGCTTTTTTTAAAAATTAGATTTACAGCCCGGAAATCTTGTTTTTTTTTTTTATTTCGTTGTACCGCCCTCTACTGTTTGACCAATTAAAAAGTCAGTCAGTGTGTCACATTCAGGTTGCCTGTTACGCACCGCCACCTTCATCTGGCTACTGCCACTGGTAAAGTTACTAAACATGTCAGACTTCAGTAAATCTAAAAGGCGTCGTTAAGATTCTCAACTTATTCATGACAAAGCCTGGAACAAAACAAGGATTTGTATCAAGGATGCCTTTGAAGGATGGAGACGATTGAAGGCGGAGAAGATTTTTTCATCTGACGCCAAACTTGCTAATTTCCTTCTTGAAAGGTAAGTAAGGCATTTAAGTTTTGTTATTACCTGTAATAAATGGAAATGAACATTTTGTATGTAAACTATATTGTCTAAAACAGTCTATGATCTTCTCTAACAAAGCTAGTATGTTCGTGCAACGAATGCTTTGATGACGCTTCGCTCCTAGTGAAATGCTTAGCATGCTAGCACGGTCAATGACACATTGACATACATGCTAACGGGGAAGATATATGCCCATTAGCCTGTATGTCGATGTGTCATCCAACTGACAGGGCAAAATATATTTTCGACAAATAAAACCTATGAGGATATGGGTAATGTCACTGCCTATTTCCTTTTCAATATGCTGATAGGCTGAGTAAATGGGTTCCAACATTAGCACGGCGGTCATTATGGTAATGTGAAACGTATGGAGACAGCCTAATCACATGATAAAATAGTTCCTCATTTGTGTAGCCTATAGACATACCTTGGTAAAACTTCTCCCCTTTAGTTTTGGGCGTACATTAGGCTGCTAAGCATGCTGTACTTATATTCACCTGTATAACCATTGCCTGTGAGTGTAAATGTTGTCTGTCGATCTGTGTTGGCCCTGCGATGAGGTGGCGACTTGTCCTAGGTGTACCCCGCCTTAGGCCCGAATGCAGATGAGATAGGCTCCAGCGACCCCGCGTGACCCTGAATGGGAAAAGCGGTAGTAAATGGATGGATGGTTGGATAACCATTGCCAGCATTGGTTGTAGTTTGTTTTAGTTTTGTTTTCTGATAGTACTGACTATGGGCTCACCACCCATAGCAGGGGCCATAGAGGTCGGTGAAGATGTGAGCTGGGCGGCAGCCGAAGGCAGGGCTCTTGGCGATCCGATCCTCGGCTACATAAGCTAGCTCTTGGGACGTGGAACGTCACCTCAATGGGGGGAAAGGAGCCTGAGCTAGTGCTCGAAGTAGAGGAATTCCGGTTAGATGTAGTCGGACTCACTTCGACGCACAGCAAGGGCTCTGGAACCCCTTCTCTTGAAAGGGGTTGGACTGTCTTCCACTCTGGCGTGGCCGGCAGTGAGAGGCGACGGGCTGTGGTGGCAAATCTCGTTGCACCTCGGCTCAAAGCCTGCATGTTGGAGTTCAACCCAGTGGATGAAAGGGTAGCCTCCCTCCGCCTTCGGGTGGGGGGACGGATCCTGACTGTTGTTTGTGCTTATGCACCAAACAACAGTTCAGAGTACCCACCCTTTTGGGGTACACTCGAGGGAGTACTAGAGCGTGCTCCCTCGGATGATTCCCTTGTTCGGCTGGGGGACTTCAACGCTCATGTTGGCAATGACAGTGAAACCTGGAGAGGCGTGATTGGGAAGAATGGCCGCCCATATCTGAACCCGAGTGTTGTTTTGTTATTGGACTTTTCTGCTTGTCACCATTTGTCCATAACAAACACCATGTTCAAACATAAGGGTGTCCATATGTGCACTTGGCACCAGGAAACCCTAGGCCGCAGTTCTATGATCGACTTTGTAGTTGTGTCATCGGATTTGCGGCCTCATGTTTTGGACACTCGGGTGAAGAGCGGGGCGGACCTTTCTACCGATCACCACCTGGTGGTGAGTTTGCTGCGATGGTGGGGGAGGATGCCGGACAGACCTGGCAGGCCCAAACGCATTGTGAGGGTTTGCTGGAAATGTCTGGCAGAGTCTCCTGTCAGAGAAAATTTCAATTCCCATCTCCGGAAGAACTTTGAACATGTCACGAGGGAGGTGCAGGACATTGAGTCCGAGTGGACCATGTTCCGCACCTCTATTGTCGAGGCGGCTGATTGGAGCTGTGGCCGCATGGTAGTTGGTGCCTGTCGGGGCGGTAATCTTACAACCCGTTGGTGTAGACGAGTGGTGAGGAATGCCGTCAAGCTGAAGAAGGAGTCCTATTGGGTTCTTTTGGCTCAAAGGACTCCAGAGGCAGTAAACGGGTACCGACAGAGCAAGCGGTGTGCAGCTTCACCGGTCGTGGAGGCAAAAACTCGGACATGGGAAGAGTTCGGGGAAACCATGGAAAACGACTTCCGGATTGCTTCGAAGCGATTCTGGACCACCTTTTTCTCTCGTGAATCAAAGCGCTTTACATAGTGAAACCCAATATCTAAGTTACATTTTACACCAGTGTGGGTGGCACTGGGAGCAGGTGGGTAAAGTGTCTTGCCCAAGGACACAACGGCAGTGACTAGGATGGCGGAAGCGGGGATCGAACCTGCAACCCTCAAGTTGCTGGCACGGCCGCTCTACCAAACCGAGCTATACGGATGGTGTTCTGCTGACCTTAACTGCAGATGTTGTGGTTAGGTGGAAGGAATACTTCAAAGACCTCCTCAATCCCACCAACACGTCTTTCTACAATTAAGCAGTGCCTGGGGAATCTGTGGTGGGCTCTCCTATTTCTGGGGCTGAGGTTGCTGATTGATATTGATTGATTGATACTTTTATTAGTAGATTGCACAGTTCAGTACATATTCCGTACAATTGACCACTAAATGGTAACACCCGGATAAGTTTTTCAACTTGTTTAAGTCGGGGTCCACGTTAATCAATTCATGGTAGAAGGGAGGGCTGAGGGAGTTAAAAATCTCCTCGGTGGCAGGACCCGGGGGTGGATGAGAGCCGCCCGGAGTTCCTTAAGGCTCTGGATGCTGTGGGGCTGTCTTGGTTGACAAGACTCTGCAGCAACGTGTGGACATCGGGGGCGGTACCTCTGGATCGGCAGACCGGGGTGGTGGTCCCTCTCTTTAAGAAGGGGCACCGGAGAGTGTGTTCCAACTATCGTGGGATCACACTCCTCAGCCTTCCCGGTAAGGTTTATTCAGGTGTACTGGAGAGGAGGCTACGCCGGATAGTCGAACCTCGGATTCAGGAGGAACAGTGTGGTTTTTGACCTGGTCGTGGAACTGTCGACCAGCTCTATACTCTCGACTGGGTTCTTGAGGGTAAATGGGAGTTTGCCCAACCAGTCTACATGTGCTTTGTGGACTTGGAGAAGGCATTCGACCGTGTGCCTCGGAAAGTCTTGTGGGGCATGCTTAGAGAGTATGGGGTATCGGACTGTCTTATTGTGGCGGTCCGCTCCCTGTACGATCAGTGTCAGAGCTTGGTCCGCATTGCCGGCAGTAAGTCGGACACGTTTTCAGTGAGGGTTGGTGTGACAGGTTTGTGTCGTGGGGTCTTCAGGACCGAAGGATCACAGCAGGAGTTCAAGTTGACAATTCTTTTTAATCTTTTTACACACAACATTTCTTCTTTTGTTTGTTCCCAAAAGGATTTTCTTTTCATTTTTAATTTTCACAACAGTTCATCTTCTTCGTTCACTCCCCAAGTCTTTTCAGTCTCAGTTCGTTCACTCACAAAGTTTTTAACTCGCTCAGTCCTCCCACAACCCTTCTGGCGTCCTCAGCACCTCCTGGGTCCTTCTGGCTTTTCAGCCCCGCCCTGCAGTCACCAACGCTGCTAAATAGAGACAGGTGATTAGATAACTCGTTCCAGCTGAGGTATCCACTCACCTGCCATCTTGCTTCCAGCCGGCTCCTGTGCATGCCATTGCCAACAGGCGGCGCGTGACCACGCCCCTCCTCCCACAGTTGGACTCCGCCAAGGCTGCCCTTTGTCACCGATTCTGTTCATAACTTTTATGGACAGAATTTGTAGGTGCAGTCAAGGCGTTGAGGGGTTCCGGTTTGGTGGCCGCGGGATTAGGTCTCTGCTTTTTGCAGATTATGTGGTCCTGATGGCTTCATCTGGTCGGGATCTCCAGCTCTCACTGGATCGGTTCGCAGCCGAGTGTGAAGCGACCAGAATGAGAATCAGCACCTCCAAGTCTGAGTCCATGGTTCTCTCCAGGAAAAGGGTGGAGTACATTTTATCTATACTCAAGTTTTACGCCAAGGTCAATTATGCATATAATTATATAATTAGACGATGATGTCACATGCTGGTCTCGTGGAGTAAACATAAATAATACAGACAAATTAATATAATTGTTTTATGATACGCAATGTTTTTAGCATAATAAAGTCCCTTGTGCAAAATAAGTACAGAAAAGCTAAACATTCCAATAACTCATTCCGTGAATTTATAAACAACATAAAAATGAGACAACATGCATACTTGCCAACCCTCCCGGATTTTCCGGGAGACTCTCGAAATTCAGCGCTTCTCCCGAAAACCTCACGGAAGAAATGTTCTCCTGAAAATCCCCCGAAATTCAGCCAGAGCTGGAGGCCACGCCCCTTCCAGCTCCTTGCGGACCTGAGTGGGGACAGCCTGTTTTCACGCCTGCTTTCACACTATATAAACAGCTTGCTTGCCCAATCACGTTACAACATCTACGGATTTGAATAAAAAACTGCACACACAAGGAGATGAAGCAGAAGAACGAGGAAGTTACAGCCATGGCGACGCCGTCTGTAATAGAGTGATTCTATGTTGTCTGCTGCCATCTCCTGGTGAATGTTGGCTATAGCGTTATGGGGTTGCTTTTTGATTGGCCAACGATTTACGTGGAGTTGGGCACCTGACAGCAAGTGAGGGAGTCTGTTCTGAAGCCCACAGTAAAGAGACGTAACTTCATCACCTCGCCTGGTTATTGACTCCAACCCAATATATTACACCGTCGACGAGCAAAATGAAGAAATAAATGGCAGAACAAAGGTTATCAAATAGTGAAAGGTAAGTGTTTTTTTTAGTAACCAGCAAGCACAGTACAGTTAGTAGAACAACTGTGTTTTATTACTGTGTATTTGATAGGTGCCGTCTGAAATTCAACTAATTATTTTATTTATATATATAATAAAATAAATAGATATAGCTCGAATTCATTGAAAGTCAAGTATTCATATATATATATATATATATATATATATATATATATATATATATATATGAAATACTCGAGTTGGTGAATTGTAAATGTAAATATATTCCTCCCCTCTTAACCACGCCCCCGCTCCAACCACGCCTCCGCCTCCACCCCCCCACCACAACCCCCCCATCCCCTCACCCCAACACCCCCCACCTACCTTCCGAAATCGGAGGTCTCAAGGTTGGCAAGTATGCAACATGTAACATTTGATTTGGTATGTTATTCTTATTTATTTTTGGAAATTAATTTATAATAGGCAGGGATTCTTATTTACATATTATTGATTAACATTACTGTTATTTTCAAGTAACACATTTGATTTAAAAAAAAAAATGTATTTCATTCGGGCCCGCATTTTGGTTCCCACCTATTGTTTCCGTGTGCCCGAATAGGGAACGGACGGGGGAGGAAACAGAGAGGCAAAAAGAAAAGAGAGCGCAAGAAGTGTGTTGCTGTCCGAAATAACGTTAAGTCAAGCGTGTCCTGGAAGGAAAGCAACTAAACTATCGTCTAAACAAGTCAAGAGTTCCTGGCCTTTAACCCAAAGCCGTCGAAGTTGGTGAAAACTGAAAAATATCATTCTTGTGCGTAGTGTCTGCATACACCATCGATGCGATACCGACACTACCCTGATATCGATAACCCATCTATCCATCCATTTATTACCGCTTGTCCTTTTCAGGGTTTCGGGGGGTGATTTATATTGATCGATCCTAATAGTATGATGTGCAATACCACTGACCTTTTTCCGATTCGATCCAGAGTACTATTCAGTCTGGTATTGGCGATACCGAGCAAATACAGATACTTTGGGCAAACATACCCAATACGCCTGCTAAAATAATTTTTAAAAATGTGTATTTCGAATAATAACATATAGCATAAATAATACAGGACAATAGTAACTTATTATTTGAAAACTTATATTGAAGTTTTGGTATAAATATAGCTAATTAAAAAAAAAACAAAGGACGAATTCATACAAGGTACTGGAAAATTATATTCCAAACCATATAAAATCAAGAAAAAAAATATTCAATAAGAACTACTATTAGAATACAATGCAATTCAAAATTTAGTTACATGAACATTTGAACGTGAAAATACTGATCATGGTCACGTGGACACTCAACAAAAGCATCCAACATCGACACATTGCCTCTATCACAAGTTGGATTACCTTTTACAGCAGGGGTCACCAACCTTTTTGAAACCAAAAGCTACTTCTTGGGTACTGATTAATGCAAAGGGCTACCAGTTTGATGCACACTTAAATAAATTCCCAGAAATAGCCAATTTGCTCAATTTACCTTTAATATATATATATATGTATATATATATATATATATATATATGGGTATTTCTGTTTCTCATTCCGTCGTACATTTTCTTTCCTTTTATGGAAGGTTTTTTGTACAGAATAAATGATGACACTTAATTGAACGGTTTGAAAGAGGAGAAAACAGGAAAAAAATGAAAATTAAATTTTGAAACATAGTTTATCTTCAATCTCGACTCTTTAAAATTCAAAATTCAACCGTAAAAAAGAATAGAAAATCTAGCTAATTCTAATCTTTTTGAAAAAATTTTAAAAATAATTTATGAAACATCATTAGTCATTTTTCCTGATTATGATTAATTTTAGAATTTTGATGACATGTTTTAATTAGGTTAAAATCCAATTTGCATTTTGTTGGAATATATAACAAATTGGACCAAGTTATATTTCTAACAAAGACAAATCATTATTTCTTCTAGATTTTCCAGAACAAAATCTTTTAAAGAAATTCAAAAGATTTTGAAATAAGATTTAAATTTGATTTTAAAGATTTTCTAGATTTGCCAGAATATTGTTTTTGAATTTTAATCATAATAAGTTTGAAGAAATCCATCCATCCATCCATCATCTTCCGCTTATCCGAGGTCGGGTCGCGGGGGCAGCAGCCTAAGCAGGGAAGCCCAGACTTCCCTATCTCCAGCCACTTCGTCTAGCTCTTCCCGGGGGATCCCGAGGCGTTCCCAGGCCAGCCGGGAGACATAGTCTTTCCAACGTGTCCTGGGTCTTCCCCGTGGCCTCCTACCAGCTGGACGTGCCCTAAACACATCCCTAGGGAGGCGTTCGGGTGGCATCCTGACCAGATGCCCGAACCACCTCATCTGGCTCCTCTCGATGTGGAGGAGCAGCGGCTTTACGTTGAGCTCCTCCCGGATGGCAGAGCTTCTCACCCTATCTCTAAGGGAGAGCCCCGCCACCCGGCGGAGGAAACTCATTTCGGCCGCTTGTACCCGTGATCTTATCCTTTCGGTCATGACCCAAAGCTCATGACCATAGGTGAGGATGGGAACGTAGATCGACCGGTAAATTGAGAGCTTTGCCTTCCGGCTCAGCTCCTTCTTCACCACAACGGATCGATACAACGTCCGCATTACTGAAGACGCCGCACCGATCCGCCTGTCGATCTCACGATCCACTCTTCCCCCACTCGTGAATAAGACTCCTAGGTACTTGAACTCCTCCACTTGGGGCAGGGTCTCCTCCCCAACCCGGAGATGGCACTCCACCCTTTTCCGGGCGAGAACCATGGACTCGGACTTGGAGGTGCTGATTCTCATTCCGGTCGCTTCACACTCGGCTGCGAACCGATCCAGTGAGAGCTGAAGATCCCGGCCAGATGAAGCCATCAGGACTACATCATCTGCAAAAAGCAGAGACCTAATCCCGTGGCCACCAAACCGGAACCCCTCAACGCCTTGACTGCGCCTAGAAATTCTGTCCATAAAAGTTATGAACAGAATCGGTGACAAAGGACAGCCTTGGCGGAGTCCAACCTTCACTGGAAACGTGTCCGACTTACTGCCAGCAATGCGGACCAAGCTCTGACACTGCTCATACAGGGAGCGGACTGCCACAATAAGACATTCCGATACCCCATACTCTCTGAGCATTCCCCACAGGACTTCCCGAGGGACACGGTCGAATGCCTTCTCCAAGTCCACAAAGCACATGTAGACTGGTTGGGCAAACTCCCATGCACCCTCAAGAACCCTGCCGAGAGTATAGAGCTGGTCCACAGTTCCACGACCAGGACGAAAACCACACTGTTCCTCCTGAATCCGAGGTTCGACTATCCGGCGAAGCCTCCTCTCCAGTACACCTGAATAAACCTTACCGGGAAGGCTGAGTTTGAAGAAATATTTCACAAATATTATTTGTCGAAAAAAAAGAAGCTAAAATGAAGAATGAAATTAAAATGTATTTATTATTCCTTACAATAAATAAATAAATTTACTTAAACATAGATTTAAATTGTCAGGAAAAAAAGGAAGGAATTTAAAAGGTATATGTGTTTAAAAATCCTAAAATAATTTTTAAGGTTATATTTTTTCTCTAAAATTGTCTTTCTGAAAGTTATAAGAAGCAAAGTAAAAAAATTAATGAATTTATTTAAACAAGTGAAGACCAAGTCTTTAAAATATTTTCTATTTGAGTTTTGTCTCTCTTAGAATTAAAAATGTCGAGCAAAGCGAGACCAGCTTGCTAGTAAATAAATAAATAAATAAAAAATAGAGGCAGCTCACTGGTAAGTGCTGCTATTTGAGCTATTTTTAGAACAGGCGGGAGGGCTACTCCTCTGGTCCTTACGGGCTACCTGGTGCCCGTGGGCACCGCGTTGGTGACCCCTGTTTTACACCATGTTCCTGTTAATGATGCATATTATCTAAAAAAAAAACTACTAAAGTATCGATGTTTTTAATTTGAGATTCGATATTACAGCCTAAATATTTGTTATCGATATTTCAGTATCGATGCGCACATCATACGCCCTGATAAATGACAGCAATTGCAACACTACTGGGTGTGTCGCACTAGACCAGCAGTGATACTGAAGTTGAACAACCGCACAGCACACAATTCTTGCCGAACAATGACTGCTCCCGAGTGGAAGAAAAGGTGCGATGAAGAGTGGGGTTTGCGTGGAATGGCGATGCCGGACAGCGTAGACTGGAAGTCTGCATATGAAGCTAAACCATTTGGAAGAAATTTGCTGAAGAATCCTTCACCTCACGGTACTTTTTTCTTTTTACTTTCGTCCTCACTTCCTACTCCCAGGATATAGTCAGAGGAAATGCAAAATTGCCTTAAACATAATTTTAATTTTATAATGTTTTGTAGCTACAATAACGCATTTTTAAAGCTTTAATGCCAACTTTACACGTTATCAACCACACTTCCTTATTGTTTCCACCTTTTCCTGGTTATGTGCCAATCAACACTCACGTTAAGGTGCATTCATGAACCTCGGAATTTCAGTCATTGATCGATGGCTTAAAACGTCATTACGTCAACGAACAAACTTGTGTTATTGTAAAAATGTTGACACCTCCAACATATTTAATTATGATCCAGAAGCTATTGGAGTGACGATGAGACCGTTGTAAGCTTTATTGCCAACTTTAAACCCCTGTGTCCAGCCACTACTTCGCTACGTCAGCGCAGCTGCCATCTTACGGCAGTCATGACTGCCCCATTAACTAGTACCTGACTCATGAGCAGCGATGTGTTTTGTTTTATGAATCTCTTATTTGCGCGACTGTCAATATTTGTACTATTCATACAGTTATAGTTGTCAATGTAGAAAATAGTAGCAATCATAGAGATAACATTGTTGGTAACACTTTAGTGTGGGGAACATATAAGAAACACTTAAGAGTTATTTGGACACTAATGGAACATATTTTAAGTAACAAAGACTTAATTTAGGGTTATTTGGTTAGGGTTAAAGGGTTATGATTAGCGTTGGGGTTAGGATTGTACTGGTTGTATAAAAAGGCCATGCAGAATAACGCATTTATAAGTACTAAATAATGACTAAGTGCCAATATGTTACCAATTTGCATGTTAATAAGCAACTAATTAATGGTAATTATCTGTGTTGGCCCTGTGACGACTTGTCCAGGGTGTACCCCGCCTACCGCCTAAATGCAGCTGAGATAGGCTCCAGCACCCCCCGCGACCCCAAAAGGGACAAGCTGTAGAAAATGGATGGATGTCCCCCATACTAAAGTGTTACTTATTTTTTTTACTGGACACAGTGTAGCATATCTCTTGTGGATTAAGTTACATGATGAGACTTAAAGTTAGTATTTTTTGCAGACAACACAACTGTTTTTTGTCCAGGAGAGAGCACACATAAGCTAATATAAATAATAATAGAATTGATTAATACAATGAAGAGATGGCTTGACAAAAACAGACTTTCCTTTAACCACTGTAAAACTAAAACAATGCTGTTCGGGCATATTAGAAGAGAAAGTCAAATACAAATACTAATAGACAAAGATAGATATTGAAAAAGTAAAATAAAATAACCTTTTGAGTGTAATAATAAATGAACATACGAACTGGAATTTTCATGTAAAAAATATTCAACATAAAGTGACAAGAAATATTTGAATAATGAATAAAGCAAAGTAAGTTCTGCGTGCGACATATATTCCGGAGCAACTTATGTGTGAAATTATTAACACATTACCGTAAAATATAAAATAATATTATTTATCTCATTCGCGGAAGAGACGAAGAAAATGTCAGCAATCGTCACACACACGTCAGCAATCGTCACATACAGGTCAACCAATAAGAATTCCGCGTGGGAGGGTCGTGGGAGAAGTGCATTGTGGGTCATGGAATGCTAACTGCTATATGTTATATGCTACTGCCGTAGCTATTAAAATAAATAATTTCATCATTGGCGGTAATTTATAAAAGCTGAGAAGGGCTGAACAAAAATGGCACAGATTACAAGCTGGACGTAGTGAAATATGCAGCAGAAAACGACAAGAGGAAGCGGCGCATACCTTTGGAGTTGGCAGAGTTGTTTAGAAGCGACATCGAGGAAGAAGATTTCATCGTATTTATCGATTAGGAGTGACAGATTGTTTGGTAAACGTATAGCATGTTCTATATGATATAGTTATTTGAATGACTTACCATAATATGTTACGTTAACATACCAGGCACGTTCTCAGTTCCAATCCAATCCACTTATATCGCACATTTAAACAACAAAATGTTTCCAAAGGGCTGCACAACAATATTAAAAACAACATTCAAATAGTATCTTAAGCTCCACCAATGACTGAATAAAAACAAGAAAATAAAAAATAAATACATATAATACATATGTTGGTTATTTATGCGTCACATAACATACACTTATTCAGTCTGTTGTTCACTATCCTTTATTTATTTTAAATTGCCTTTCAAATGTCTATTCCTGGTGTTGGATTTTATCAAATAAATTTCCCCCAAAAATGCGACTTATACTTCAGTGCGACGTATGTATGTTTTTTTCCTTCTTTACTATGCATTTTCAGCTGGTGCTGATCCGGAGTGATTTATAATCCGAAAAAGATGGTATTCTCAAAAAAAAAGAAAAATTTACTTCAGAGGAAAAACTTACTTCAAACGTGCACGTACAACACTTAAGACCTTTGTGGAATTAAGTTATGGAATGGATTAAGCAAATTAATTAAACAAAGTAAGTACTAATATGATCCAGTTTTAGAGACTGTTCAGATTAAATGGGTTTACCAAGTACAAGGAAGAACAATCTTGCAAAATATCTTCAACCTTATTGAGGACGAGATATTTTTCATCTCAGTATGTTAATCATGACTGACTATTAAAAGAACTGCTGTACTATTCATTAATTGATGTAATTGTGTTACAAAAAGAAGACAATAAGTGAACATATGTTAATATATAATTTTATCTACAATATTAGTTCCACACTTTTTTAAATCATGCCAGTTACACTTGTATTATGTCAATATATTTTGTGAGGTATTGTTTTATATTTTGTGTTAGAAATCATATGCAGTAGTCATAAAGGTGAGACTCTTTGAACACAACAATATTTGATGCATTTAGTATTCAGTGTATTCAGTTGAATTGGATTACTGATTATTAAATCCAAAACTAAATATTAAAAGAATCAATAGTCGTATTTTGGGCAGGAATTTTCTCTCGTTTTGCCTCTGTTTGGCCGTGTGCCCCTAGGGAAATGGTATGTGCCACATTGGCCATGATACCCCGACGGACACATCTTTTTTCTTCTGTGGAGTTTTCATGTCATTACGGCTTCGTTGACGAGTGGTGGGTTAAATTCTGCCTCGTGTGAACTGCCGCAGTCCCACACAAAGCACAGGGCTATACTACACCAAGTAGTACCTGTGTTCTCTCTAAAGTGCACACATGCGCAATAGCAATTTGCTCACGTGTCCTCTGCACACAGCAAATCTATGCCGCGCCCAAAATATCATGCTATCTGAACTTTAAACAAAATAAACACAACTCTATTCGTTCTGTACGATTTTGCAATACTACTGAGTGACTGACGGGGGATAACAAGCGTCCTGAAGCGATAAAACAATGTTCATCAACACTGTTTAATTAATGTAACGTTTGTCAATATGGTTTAAAAGGACAGGAATGCTATTGGTCACTTTTATTTATTTATATTCGGCCCTAACCCAACCAGATACATTAGTAAAAAAAACTTTAATTTAGAAAAAAATGGTAATTTGCTGCAGTTCAAACCATGCTTTTAACCAACTCTTTATCATCTGTCATATTAACAGCAGCCGCCTCTCTCTCACTCACCTGCACTAACACACACACTCATGGCACTTAGCAACTGATGAGTTTATGGCCACACAAAATGTCAGTCAACTCCAACACCACACAAAGTCTAAATGCCCGGTCGTTGCACTGTGACTCCTCAATTAGATGTGTGCTTATTCTACAGTCAAATTATTATGAATGTTAACTTATGGATAAGAATCATGAAATATTGTTTCTCGATTAAAGAAATGGTTTGATTGATTGATACTTTTATTAGTAGATTGCACAGTACAGTACATATTCCGTACAATTGACCACTAAATGGTAACACCTGAATAAGTTTTTCAACTTGTTTAAGTCGGGGTCCACGTTAATCAATTCATGGTAATAGAAATACATATTTTACAGACAGAAAGTTCGGGAATTTACACTTTATTTGACACTTACATCTCCATGTGCAACATGAGAATATTTTAAGGGGAACTAAATGTGATCTCTGAAAGGTGTACAAAGTCTGTCCAAATTAGGAGTCCCACCCAGACTTACAATACTAGTACAGAGCTCATGAAAAACAAGATTATTTTTGTTATTTTCATTTTTAGGTTATTACCGTTTATCCTCACATCCATAGATGATAGATACAGTTTTATTGTGCTCCTTAGTAATACAAATTAATTGATTGTGTGCAGGTATGCTAGAGATAGAGGTCCATATGTCACAATGAGTAGTACTTGTGTTTGAAAAAGTTTAAGGAATATTGTGTGCATGTATGACTGGTCGACACACCTTGTCAGAGAGACATTCTTTGTCATGTTTGCAGTGAACTGCAATAGGTGTGGTGTTTTTACACTTTGTCCCCGATAATTCAAATAGGCTTGAGTAAAGATATCCCTCCTCCTGAACCTGAGATGCCAGATGCACCCATGCATGGTCCTCCACGCTTTGAACCGGAAGGTAAGAAATGGCTTTTTTATGTGTATGTGCGTGTGCGTGCGTGCGATGCAGGTAATCTTGAATTTTAAATTTTAAATGTAATTCATAGGTGACTTCAGTGGCTGGAGCACAAACACAGAGGTTCTCCCCTACGATACCAGCGGCATCCCAGCAGGGGCTGTGATCTGTGCCTTGCCTCAGTACAGGTATGTGTCATGGTGGAATACCATAGAGTGTTTACCACAGGCTTACGCCAGTTGGTAGGCAGGTTCACAAACACAAGCACGACCCAGCCGAGGCGATTGCTCCTCCACAGTTACATTTGGGGTGCACAGTACAGCGTACTACATTGTTTATTTCATTATCAACATTTTTTTTGCCAAAGTTTTCTGCAGCGGATCACAACAGAAATGCTATAAGGATATATTTTATACAGAACAGCTTCTTTTATTACATTCTAAGACCCAGCAATGCATGTTTGTCTTCTCTAAGGGACTAGCGTTTTAACAGCCATTATTTCCAATGCAAAAACAATCAACACAAATAAAACTGGTTGTGCTGTAAAGAGGACATTATGGTCTTTTTCCAGTTATATGTGATTATTGAGGTTAGTCCAATGAAATAGAGTATGTATTTTTCAATGTCTTTTCAAAATGCCTGCCATTAGGGTTGCGTGATAAAGACGATACAAATTATATACAATTGGTAGACGATAGACATTTTAATACTATTGTCATATCGTGATAATGGATTTTGATGACACATTCGAGCTGTGTCCTGCAAATTTCACAGAGACAAGAGATTGAGCGCTTACTTAACACAATGTAACTAACATTGTAGCTGACTAATCCTTACCTCCATAGTGGCAAATAAATAGTTTCTTCCAAGTATCATTATCAATGGAGGACAAGGAACAGCTACATATGCTACATTATACACCGTAGGAAGATACAATAAGCCATCCTAACTGCTAAGCTAGAGTGCTTGAGTGTAAACAAATATAGGCAGATCAAAACAAATATAAACAGTGACGATACCAAGTATTGTATCATTATATGGTCAATACCACAATGATTTAAATCAATATTATTTATTCCCAAAAAAGTGTTTATTTGTTTACAAACTTAGGAAATAAGTAACTGGACAAAGGTGGACTTTAAGTGCAAAAACCAAAGCCCATAGTTTTTGCATATGCTTAGTTATTTTGCGCAAAATGTTGTATGTAAAAAAAGGTAATAAAGATATAATATAAATATGTAATTGATTTTGTTACAACGCCGTAGTGTATTTTTGGCTGATTAATAATTGTGATAAAAATGTATTCAGTCAATGATCTTACAACAGAAGGTAACCAGATATTAAGAGTAAATTAGCAAGTAGACTACTAATAGTGTTGATAAAATAATAATACAACTGGAATTTTTAAAATATATTACTGCATTAGTCAGTAGCTAAATGTTTTGCCTTAAAATGGTTATATTGTCATTTACATGTCAAATGATATATATCTATGTGTCATTATTTATAAATAGCAATATACATTTTAGGCCATATCACCCATCCATACTGACCTGCATGCTTTTTTCTTTTTTCAAAGGGCTGTCAAATTATTAAAAAATTCAATCAGTTTTCAAATGAATTATATATGATTAATCACAATTTGCAACTATGCCTGAAATACAGTATATGTCTATTATCACAGTACTGGACAAACAGAAGGATGAATGACAGGACACAATTTTGTAAAGTGAACGCTTTGTATGTTGACAATATAAATCAATCTAAAACCTATTGAACACCATTACAGAAATACATTTTGCAACTACAGTCTGTGTGTTATTTCCTGTCAGACTCTAATTTAGTTTTTTTTTTCCTGTTTTGTCTCTGAGCGGTGCTTAAACACGTACGTAAGCTGTCTCATCAAAATGTAGGTATGTTACTTGTGTCAACGAAGCAGGAATGACACAACATGTAACAATATATCCAATCTTTATTGCTCAAAACCTACAATTGTTGTCCACCGCATAGCTTAGCTTAACTTCCGGTTCCCGTCTACAGCCATAAGCCTTCTGAGTAATGTGGTGTACAAACATTTACTTCCTTGTTTACATATATTTATGTAACCTTTATTTATCCAGGGTAAAACAATTGGGAACATGTTTTAATTTTCAATGCTGATCTAGCAAAGAGGCAGCCTTTACACGGTAGAGATGTTAACATGTGCTTATTTATAATCCAAATACTTTCCCCTTTGTCTTGGCCCTAAACACTTGGTTTTGCGCGTTTGCCAATCAAGTGGTGTCCGATTTCTCTGTCAGGCAAGGGGGAAGAGCCAAGTGTTAGTGAGGCACAGCCTTTGAAACGAACTGAGCTTGTTGACCCCCCTAGGAATCGAGTGCTATGCAACTAACAAATTAATTACAAGTGTGAGTTATTTTTTTTAATATAAAATAATCATCCATCCATTTTCTGCCGCTTATCCCTTTCGGGGTCGCGGGGTGTCACTGGCGCCTATCTCAGCTACAATCGGGCGGAAGGCGGGGTACACCCTGGACAAGTCGCTATCGTATCACAGGGCCAACACAGATAGACGGACAACATTCACACTCACATTCACACACTAGGGCCAATTTTATTCCAGCCCGAGTATTTTGTATTCATGTAGTTCTGTTTTTAAAAGCTAGACATTAAATTGTTTTAGGTGATTTTCGAAATGATGATCTCAATTTTGATAATATTGAAAACAACATTCATCACACTATTATACTATATACTGTCTGTCGTCTTTGGTAGCATGAAGTCTTACTACTACTACTATTTAGTGTTGGGCAGTAACACGCTACAAGTAGCGACGCTATGTAGCTTAACTACAACTAGCAACGCTATGTAGCTTAACTACATTTCCCCGTAGCCTGGCGTTGGTTCAATCCTTTCTGAACCAGTAGCAATTCCTGTAGCTTTGCTATGTTTAGAACCATGTAACGAGGTGGCGTCCGCCGAATGCTACACCCTACAAAGAGAGCAAATGGACTGCAAATCCATCCATCCATCCATCCATCCATTTTCTACCGTGTGTCCTGTTCGGGGTCGCGGGGGTCCTGGAGCCCATCTAGCCCATCTAAGCTGCATTCGGGTGGAAAAATGCAGGAGGAAAAAAAACTAATTAGAGAAAATACAATAACCTGGATGAATGAGAACATCCATAAATATGGAGAACATATATGATGATTGTGTGAATTAGTGAATGAATTATATTTATATAGTGCTTTTCTCTAGTGACTCAAAGCACTCTTAACATAGTGAAACCCAATATCTAAGTTACATTTAAACCGGTGTGGGTGGCACTGGGAGCAGGTGGGTGAAGTGTCTTGCCCAAGGACAAAACGGGAGTGACTCGGATGGCTGAAGCGGGGATCGAACCTGGAACACTGAAGTTGTCGGCATGGCCACTCTACCAACTGAGCTATACCGCACGATTGGTTGGTTTACGTATGAGAACATCCATGTTGATCGCCTGGTTTTAGTATGATCAGTCACAATTGGCTAAGGTTGGGGCAAAACATTAACCAATGTGAAGCAGTGTTTACGGAAGTAAACCGGGTTGTCTTTCTCGACGCGATTGTGGCAATTTGAAGTATTTCATGCAATCAAAGTCAACATTTTCTCAACAAAATTACAACTTGTCCATCATTGCTGCTGCTACTACTACTACTACTTCTTATTTTTCATATAAAATGATGAACATGGTTAAAGCAACAAATACATCCAGATGTAGAATAGCTGTGTGTCTTTTAATATGCCTACCTAATATGACAGTAGTAAATTAAGCTATTAATTAAACAAACACATTTTCTGAGGAAGTAAACACCTATTGTAGTAAAATTGCAACTTTTATTTTGATTGGTTTTTGGAGGTTAATCAAAATTAATCGCCATATCCAATTTCCATTCCAATTTTCTGATCACTTTATTTGGCTTTAGTTGAATTTAGTCAAAATCTGAAATATGTTATTCCTCAGCTGGTTTACCTTGGAGCAGACTGTGGACCTGAAGGCGGCGGGGCTTTGGGAAAAGCTGATGGATGATTTTCAACCAGAAATCATGATCCAAGACTGGTAAGTCAAAAGTGAACAATCACATCAAAGTACACACAATCGACTGAGTTATTACGCATTTAGCACTCTGAATCGGGTATAGAAATATGTTCTGAGTGACAATTTACATTTGAGAATTAGTCTTACACAATTGGGAAATTGGGAAAGTGTTAGTTTGAATGTTGTCCAGGATGAGTGGAATGTGTGATGGTAGAATGGTTTGACTCGATTGAGAAATGTGGGAATTGGTGAACTTTTTAGAATTTCCCATTCATTTTAATGGGATTTTCCTGGAAATTTGTGAATTTGGGGAAAAATTTTTTTTGAAGATGACTAAAAGCATGAATGTCCTAAATGAGCTGAATTGGTTGATGTTCAAATTTTTGAATCGGTCGAAAAATGTTAGGCTTAGACTTCCTTTTATTGCCATTCAAATTTGAACTTTACAGTACAGATAAGAACAACATTTAGTTCCATTAGCTCATTGTAGTGCAGGAAAAAAGATCAATGAGGTGCAGATATAAATAAATAGATTACTGTACATATAAATATATTGCACTCTTGCATATGCATCCACGTTTATGGATGTATGTTATATTGTCTTTATGTTACAGCGAGTTAATCAATTTTGGGGGGAATTGAGGGGATTATTATGATACGTTCAGAGTCTTATGGCCTGAAGGAAGAAGCTGTTACAGAACCTGGAGGTTCTGCTACGATGGCTGCGGAACCTCTTTCTAGATTCCAGCAGTGAAAGCAGTCCTTGGTGGGCGTGGATGGATTCTCTGCAGATTTTCTGAGCCCTGGTCAGGCAGCAGCTTTTTGCGATCTCCTGAATAAGAGGAAGAAGAGGCTTCCTGTCTGAGTCACTGCAGGCTCTAGAAATGTTGAAGTAGTAACGCTTTTTAATTGAGAATTAGGGCAGGATTTCCGCGATATTCCAGGAAAACCAGATTTTTTTGGAAAGCTGGGGAAAGGGGTTGGTTTGAATATCCAGGAATAGTGGAATGTGTTAATGGTGGAATGCTTTGAATCGGAAGTAAATTGTAGGAATTGTGTAAAAAAATTGCCATTCATTTAAAAGGGAAATTTAAGAAAATTTGGGACAAGTGGCAATTTTTTTGAAAACGACAAGTATGTCCTGAATGAGGCGGATTGGTTGGCGTTGGAATTGATTGAATCGGTTAAGAAATGTTGAAGTCGTAGCCTGTTATATTTGATAAATGCTATTCCGGAATTCCTGGAATTTTAGGAAAACCTGTAATGTTTATGGTTTAAAAAAAAACTTGGTATTTGTAACTAAAAGGAATGTTTTAATTGTGGAATGGTTGCAATGGATGGAAAGGAAGGAGTTGTCTAAAGATAAAAGAGTGGAATTTGGGTTTGGAAAAACTGAAATTCTGGGAAATCCTGGATTTTTTTTAACTTGGAAAAATGATCGTTTGAATTTCCAGGAGCAATTGAATGTGTTGAATGTGAAATGGTTCAATAGAGATGTAAAAACTGTGGGAATTGTGGGTTTAAAAAAAGGGGCCAATTATTTTGAATGGGGAATATGTCCCGGAAAACTGGGAATTCTTTGGGAAGTTGTTGATGCGAAACTCTGGATTCCTGAATAGGCTGAACACTTTGAAGTTGCAACGGTATGAATTGGTACAAAAACTTGAAAGGACTAAAGTGCCAAAACAAGGATAAGAATTAAAAATAGATGAGTTTTGGGGTAGAATGTTTTGGAGCATTCACACGTTGGAGCATTGCAACATAGTGCAATTGAACACCTCTTGCCTACTACAAACATTTGTATGAACGAGTCCCAGTGCCACTAGGGGGAGCCAAGTGACTGTTTCCTAGCTGGTGGTGAGTTATAATGCTTCTGTTTTGCCCCCACCCACTTTTTGGAACAAGGATGAGGGATAGAAGAAAGATAAAAATATAAAAAAAATTGTAACAGCATAAGAAAAAATGGTGTACAAGTTTCACTTTTGTATCTCATTGCTCATATCTGTCGTGCATTCAAAGACCCCCGATTAGAGTTAAAAGCAGAGGAGTCACTAATTTTTAAAGATAGGAGGAGACTTAACACCCAAAAGATGCACTAAATATAATATCCATCCATCTATTTTCTACCGCTTATTCTCTTTGGGGTCGCAGGGGACGCTGGTGCCTATCTCAGCTACAATCGGACGGAAGGCGGTGTACACCCTGGACAAGTCGCCATCTCATCACAGGGCCAACACAGATAGACAACATTCACACTCACATTCACACACTAGGGCCAATTTAGTGTTGCCAATCAACCTATCCCCAGGTACATGTCTTTGGAGGTGGGAAGAAGCCGGAGTACCCAAAGGGAACCCACGCATTCACGGGGAGGACATGTCCACACAGAAAGGTCCCGAGCCCGGGATTGAACCCCAGACTACTCAGGACCTTCGTATTGTGAGGCAGACGCACTAACCCCTCTGCCACCTTGAAGCCCACTAAATATAATATAGTTATCATAATAATTATATATTATTATGATTTGTATTGTCCATTGATGATAATATACATGAATCAGCTAATCTCTACTTTATACTCTGAAGTAAAGGAAACCTTGACAGATGTATAATCATATTTAAGTGAATGTTGGCAGGTTATATGAATATTTAATATATATTCTGGTCAATTCTTATAGAATTTGTTGTCTTTTGGGGGAGGTGGGCTTAAAAAAACTAACTTACTTCAAAGGGTTTATTTAGATATGTTCTCAATATGTTAATCCCATCTTTTCAAAACCTAATTAAGGTTTTTATGTGTTTTTGAAAGTAGTTTTTAACCGAAGCTATGCAATATTTAGTTTTTTAGTGACCATAAACATACCAAGTGTGTGTGTTTGGGTTTAGGGTGGGATGGGTCCCTTTAGGAGTCAAGTATAAGGGCCTAGAATGTGGTGCTACTGCTCTGACTCCATCCATCTATCCGTTTTCTACTGCCCGTCCCTCTTGGGGCCGGGGGGAACTGGAGCCTATCCCAGTTGCATTCGGGCGGAAGGCAGGGTACGCCCTGGACAAGTCACCACCTCATCGCAGGGCCAACACTCTATGTCAGTAATTAAGCTAGCCTTCCTCTCTTCTTTCATAAGGTACGAGGAAAGTCAGCTGCATGAGTCAATCTACCAACTACAGGTCAAGTTATTAGGTGCAGACAAAAGCAGCGTGATCACGGAGCACTCCGTCAAGCCCAGTGAGGACCGCAGCACCTATTCGCACACATGGAAGGAGGTGAGCTCTTTACACTGCTGGCCTGCATGCATATGGGGCTACTGCTAAAAACATTAAATTAAAAAAAACTAAAAGATTAAAAAAATGGGTCTTAAAATTCTAAAAAAAACAGATAATTTGAATTTAATGCCTTTTTAAAATGTGTAAAATTATCTTAAAATCTCAATAGATGTCTTAAAGGGGTTCTATTATGCAAAACTAAAACACTTCGCTCTTTTAAACACTTGGTCTACCAGTGATACAGACCAAGTCGAGTGTGTAAAATGTGTGCCCCCAACATGTTGTAACTATTAATGCTGAACGTTGCTTCACTGAACATAGAATAATCATTTACGCTGTGTAAACTTATCCTGTTGTACTGCAGGTTCGTCCCTGACAGTTTGGTTATGTTTTAGTTTTTTCCTCTGCATTTGTCTTTGTTTTCTCTGTGTGTGTAGTATTTCCTGTCAGCGCTCTTATTTTGTCTGTTTCCTGTGTTTCTCCCTGAGCGCTGTTTCCCCTCACCTGTGGCTGATTGGCACCTGGCCACACCTGGTGTCAACCAGTCCGCTCCTATTTTAACCTGCCTTCCCATCCAGTCTGTGCTGGATTATTGTCATTGCTACTTGTCATGTATTGTGGTGTCGTGTCAATGTCACTTCTGTATTGTCGTGTCGTGCCATTGCAGCTTAGCGGTAAACTATACTTCGGTAGCAGCTTGTAGCCTACTGTCTTTTGTTCCCTGCTTTCTATTTGTCTTTGTACTACACGTAACGACTTCTGTTTTCCTGCTCGCTACCCGCTAGCTTCCACGCTAGGCCCTTTTGTTTTTGCTAGCTTCCATGCTAAGCTCTTTTTTATTTTCTAGCTCTCATGCTAGCTCTTTTAGTTTGTTATCCACTTCGTGCATGCTTTTTGTTTGTACCCTTTTTGTTTGGTTTTGTCTTAGTGTTTTATTAAACCATGTTTCCTTACTCAATGCCTGCCTCCTCTGCATCTTGGGGTTGACAGAATAATCCAGCACAGACTGGATGGGAAGGCAGGTTAAAATAGGAATCGGGCTGATTGACACCAGGTCTGGCCAAGTGCCAATCAGCCTCAGCTGAGGGGAAACAGTGCTCATGGAGAAACACAGGAAACAGACAAAATAAGAGCGCTGACAGGAAATACTACACACACAGAGGAAACAAAGACAAATGCAGAGGACAAAACTAAAACATAACCAAACTGTCAGGGACGAACCTGACAGACACTTTGCTAAAAATATACACTGTAAAGCAGGGGTGTGCAAAGTAGACCAAAGGGTGATAATTTTTGGCCAGCAGCTTGTCTTTTATTGGCTTGTGGCTTATTCTAAAAGTAAAGTGAGGTATTGTTGGATATTACAGTAATTTGCTTAATCACCTATAATACATTTAAATAACCTATAATACAGTATGTTGTCATGCATTGGATTGTTTTGAGTACAGATTGGAATCTTTGGGCACCTTATGGTTCGATTAAGATTCTTGGGGTGACTATTCGATTCAGAATTGGTTTTCGATTCAACAAGATTTACTTAGTATTTGGTATATAAATGATAATAAAACCTTTTCAAAACAGGTCGCAGATTACATAAGCTTCTCTTGGCTGCTGACATACGACTTATATGCGTAGTGTTGTCCTAAAAAATGTATTTAAAAAAAAAAAAAGTTTGTTTTGAATTTCGTTTACAATAATAACAATGTTAATCTAATAAAGGAAAAATAGAGCAACCCCAGCTTCAAACCAATCCCAGCTTTACAATACTTAGGAGGATAGAAATTTACAAAGCAATTGAAGACATACAGATACAATATTAAAAAAATAAAAACAATAAAATCAACAGTATTAATATTAATAATGATACCAATAATAGTTGTATTATTTAACCTCTTGAGGCTCAATCTGTTTGTTTACATGTTTTTTTTTATTATTTCTCTTTGGTATTTGGGCTTATTAGACCCTAATTAGAATAAAAACTAAGAATCATCTTTTTATATGATGTACTTAGTACATAAGTAACAAATGTGTACTTCATGTTTAGTGACATGCTAATGATTATTTTTACACTTTTTTTTTTTTTTTACAAATTCCATGTGTAAGTGTCCACATAAGGGCCATAAGAGCCCAATTCAGTAATGTAAACAATTTTAGAAATAATAGCTATAAGGTGCTGTCAACGCATGTGGCCAACTAAGCCTTTTTTTAAAAAAAATATGTTTTTTAAATTTTTTTTCTTAATTCTACAAAAATATGAATCTATTTAGAATCAGAATAAATAAAAAGTGTTACTTGGATGTGAATCGATTTTTTTTTTGAGTACCTCTTGTTTTTAGCATATTTTATGTGAGTGGCCTCCACATGTTCTTGTCTTACTGCACTGAAAATGACCAAACTGTGACCTTAAAGGCCTACTGAAACCCACTACTACCGACCACACAGTCTGATAGTTTATATATCAATGATGAAATATTAACATTGCAACACATGCCAATACGGCCTCTTTAGTTTACTAAATTGCAATTTTAAATTTCTCCCTGAGTTTCTTGTTGAAAACGTCGCGGAATGATGACGCGTGCGCGTGACGTCACGGACTGTCAGGAAATATTAGCGCAGCACTATTTGCGGCTAAAAGTTGTCTCTTTTCATCGTGCAATTAAACAGTATTCTGGACATCTGTGCTGCTGAATATTTTGCAATTTGTTCAATTAATAATGGTGAAGTCAAAGTAGAAAGATGGAGTTGGGAAGCTTTAGCCTTTAGCCACACAAAACACACGGTGATTCCTTGTTTAAAATTCTTGGAGGTGAAGCTTTACTATGGATCAGAACGGTCAAGCGAACATGGATCCCGACCACTTGTCAACCGGCAGGTTTCGGGGAGAAAATTGTGTTAAAAAGTCGCCTCTTATCGGAGATTTTAGGAGTTTGCGCCGTCCTTGTATCTGCCGTCGACTTCCCTCAGACACTGGCCTCAAGAAACCCGTGGACACACCCCTCTGACTATCAGGTACTATTTAATCTCAGTAAAACACTAGCAACACAATATAAAGATAAGGGATTTCCCAGAATTATCCTAGTAAATGTGTCCAAAAACATCTGAATCCGTCCCAATGCAATCGCCTTTTTTTTGTGTTTTTTAACTTTATTTTTTTTTTTTTTTTTCTAGAACTTCGCTATCAATATCATCATCCACAAATCTTTCATCCTCGCTCAAATTAATGGGGAAATTGTCGTTTTCTCGGTCCGAATAGCTCTTGCCGCTGGAGGCTCCCATTAAAAACAATGTTGAGGACGTGAGGAGCCCTCACTCTTGTGACGTCATCGTCTGCGACTTCCGGTAAAGGCAAGGCTTTTATATCAGCACCAAAAGTTGCAAACTTTATCGCGGATGTTCTCTACTAAATCCTTTCAGCAAAAATATGGCAATATCGCGAAATTATCAAGTATGACACATAAAATGGACCTGCTATCCCCTTTTAAATAAGAAAATCTCATTTCAGTAGGCCTTTAATACCGAGGTATGTAATGAATTGTAACGATGCTGTACTGTTATACCCCTATAGTATTATTGTAACTTTTTTTAAATGTTATAAATGATTTTTTGAGCATCAACACTGCAACACAGTAGATAAAGCAAAGTTACAATGCTTAGATTGTTTCCCAATTTTTTGTCGTGAAGCTTCTCTACCCTTCCAACTAACAAAAAACAAATAAAAAAATGTTTTGAAAAATAATGCAAATAAAGGAAATTAAATGAAAACCTATTTTTGTTTTTTTAAATAGAAAAAACAAAGCAGGAGTTTGTGTTTTTATGAAATTGGATCAAATGAGTCATTTACAGTGTCACAACGAAGAATTGAACCTACTCAGTGGCCTAGTGGTTAGAGTGTCCGCCTGAGATCGGTAGGTTGTCAGTTCAAACCCCGGCCGAGTCATACCAAAGACTATAAAAATGGGACCCATTACCTCCCTGCTTGGCACTCAGCATCAAAGGTTGGAATTGGGGGTTAAATTGCCATAAATGATTTCCGGGCGCGGCACCGCTGCAGCCCACTGCTCCCCTCACCTCCCAGGGGGTGATCAAGGGGATGGGTCAAATGCAGAGGACAAATTTATTCCACACCTAGTGTGTGTGTGACAATCATTGGTACTTTAACTTTGTACTTTAGAAAGTTGGGAAGTTGTTGCAAAGACAATGGTTAGGTAAAATAAATTTATATGTAAAACAACAAATATTTTGTTGTACGGTAATATGACAATCCAGAAATCTCAGACCTCCAGCATGATGTGCAGTAAATTTGATAGAAATCAGAGGATTCCAATTTGATCGAACTTATTTAGGGACTAACAAAGGCATGTGTTCAAACAAAGGCATGAACTTCAATCTCACTTTCAACTAGGGCTGCGAATCTTTGGGTGTCCCACGATTCGATTCAATATCAATTCTTGGGGTCGCGATTCGATTATATAACAATTTATTTATTTTTTATTCAACGCGATTCTCGATTCAAAAACGATATTTTTCCGATTCAAAAAGATTCTGTACATAGGATTTCAGCAGGATCTACCCCAGTCTGCTGACATGCTAGCAGAGTAGTAGATGTTTTTAAAAGGCTTATATAATTATAAAGGACAATGTTATATCAACTGATTGCAATAATGTAAATTTGTTTTAACTATTAAACGAACCAAAAATATGACTTATTTTATCATTGGGAAAATATTGGACACAGTGTGTTGTCAAGCTTATGAGATAAAATAAAATATAATTCATGATCAAACAATCAATCAATCAAAGTTTACTTATATAGCCTTAAATCAAGAGTGTCTCAAAGGGCTGCACAAGCCACAACGACATCCTTGGAACAAATCCCACATTAGGGCAAGGAAAAACTCCTTGGAGTCGACCGCAGATGTGGGGACCCCCACTAGCTGAGCGACCAGTGCAATGGACGTCGAGTGGATCTAGTTAATAGTGTGAGAGTCAAGTCCATAGTGGATCTAACATAATAGTGAGAGTCCAGTCCATAGTGGATCTAACATAATAGTGTGAGAGTCCAGCCCATAGTGGATCTAATATAATAGTGTGAGAGTCCAGTCCATAGTGGATCTAACATAATAGTGAGATTCCAGTCCATAGTGGATCTAACATAATAGTGTGAGAGTCCAGTCCATAGCAGAGCTAGTGTGAGAGTCCAGTCCATCATGGATCTAGTTAATAGTGTGAGAGTCCAGTCCATAGTGGATCTAACATAATAGTGTGAGAGTCCAGTCCATAGTGGATCTAACATAATAGTGTGAGAGTCCAGCCCAAAGTGGATCTAACATAATAGTGTGAGAGTCCAGTCCATAATGGATCCAACATAATAGTGTGAGAGTCCAATCCATAGTGGATCTAACATAATAGTGTTAGAGTACAGTCCATGGTGGATCTAACATAATAGTGTGAGAGTCTAGTCCAGGGGTCGGCAACCTTTACCACTCAATGAGCCATTTCGACCCATTTCACAATATGAGGAAGACAATGGGAGCCGCAAATATTCTCATCAATTTCTGCTGGTTGTCACCCAGATGACAAGAATAAGGGCATGCAATGAAGCCATTGCCTTAAACACCTTCTACAACATGTACAAACTGCTTGCCAGTCCAGCAACATGTTGTGAGAGGCTTCCGCAGATACACGCACACGACTGGAAGGCATACTGGGTGACACAGAGTACACTGACGGTTGTGATATAAACAACTTAAACACTCCTACTAATATGCGCCACATTGTGAACCCACACAAAAGAAGAATGACAAACACGTTTCGGGAGAAAATCCTCACAGTAAGACAACATAAATGCAACACAACAAATACCCAGAATCCTTTGCATCCATGACAGTTCCTGACTATATTATACACCCCACGAGCACCGAACCACGCCCACCTCAACCACGTGTAATAACTTTTCTTTCTACTTCTACGTTTTTATTCTTATTAACCTGCCTTACCATAGTCCTCATGTTTTTATACACATAAAAACATATAAACCTTTAAGTATTTAGGTATAAATATTTTTAAGAATGCTGTTAGTAAGACGGTTCAAACAATGTTTCACCTGCAATGACAAATAAAGAAAGCCAATCTACCCTCTTTTGCAAATTTTAAAAATGTATGTTATATATGTAATTTTTAATTCAATAAATATTTAAATTTGTTTGTATTTTATTTTAAATATTTATTTAATTTATTAGCCTTTTTTCCATATTTTTTAATTTATTCTTTAAAAATGATTATCATTCAATGGCGTCCCTAAAAGCTTGCTAGAACTGCATCGTGTCACATGGCCCTTCGTAGCACAAGAGAATTTGGACTAAACACACGAATGTCTAAAGGCAGCAGATGCATAAACGACCCAGACGCTCCTGATGCAGCTCCCGCAGCAGATGGGAGGTGAAAGGAGGAGTCAGGAGGATGGAGGCCATGCAAACACTGAAGAAAAGAAAAGGTCACAGGTCAACTTGGGCAATAGAAGGAGGGAGGAAACATGAAGAAGGACAAATCGATACAAAGATTTTTTTTTCTCCTTTAATATAAGCCTCTCTCTGACAGATGTCTACAATTTCTTAGTTTAAAAATATAATACTATAGTTTAATTCACGCTGACCTGCCATTTTCAGGCTTTTAACTTTCTGGAAAAGTCCTCTAAAATATTAGAAATGTCAGTCAAAAACTCTTTAAATCACATACAAGTAAGTTAATGTTGAGGTTTTTTTTTTTATTATCAGGAAGATGAAATAGAAGACAGTTGCTATGCAGTACAATAATATTTGACGGGCAGTTGCAGTGAATAACAACGTGTTCATTTATGTCTGAAGAACGAATGTAAAAGAACAAATACAGCTGCCTATTCAGGACGCCCCCCCACCCACCCCACCCCAGCTAGACTGGATAAAGCTGCCCCCTGCCTTCCAGCTATGCAGGAAGCTACAATGGATTGTTCAACCTCTGCTGCATTCATTAACCTGCTGCACACCAGGACAGTATGGCAGTTAGGGCGATACTGCAAATGTTGGTATCCTTCTCATACCAAGTAGATACAAGTATGGTGAATGGTGATAAATATTGCGCCAATATTAGGTGGTGGTGATAGTATTATGCTCTGGGTCTGTTTCGCTGCCAGTGGAACTGGTGCTTTACAGACAGTAAATGGGACAATGAAAAAGGAGGATTGCCTATAAATTCTTCAGGACAACCTGAAATCATCAGCCTGGAGGTTGGGTCTTAGAAAAGTGGTGTGTTCCAACAGGACAATGACCCCAAACACACGTCAAAAGTAGTAACGAAATGTCCAAATAAGGCAAGAATTAAGGTTTTAGAATGGTATTCCAAAGTCCTGATTTACATGTGTGGACAATGCTGAAGAAACAAGTCCATGTCAGCAAACCAACCAATTTTGTCAAGAGGAGTTGTCAAAAATTCAAGCAGAAGCTTGCCAGAAGCTTGTGGGTGGCTACCAAAGGTGTCTTATTGCAGTAAAACTTGCCAAGGGACATGTAACCAAATATTAACAGTGCTGTATGTGTACTTTTAACACAGCAGATTTGGTCACATTTTTAGTAGACCCATAATAAATTCAAAAAAGAACCAAACTTCGAGAATGTTTTTTGTGACCAACTGGTATGTGCTCTAATCACTCCATCACAAACAAATAAGAGTTGTAGTGTCACACCTGTAGATTATGTTTTGTTTTTTGTCATGTTTGCTCATGTTATGTTTAGTTTTTTGGACATTTGGTTCTGTCTTTGCACTTCCTGGTTTGATTTCGTCTCCATGCCAACCCATTAGTTTCACCTGGTCTCCTAGTCACGTCCCTGCCCTCAGCCTCACACCTGTTTGTCACTAATCATCATAGCTATTTAAGCCATTCTTTTTCTGTCCTTGTCCTGGCATCTTCACGCCTACCCATGCTTCACCGCATTCATGCCCTCGAACACCTTGCCATCCATGCCCCTTGTTTCGGTCACAGTAAGTTTTGTAGTTATACCTCAGTGCTAGTATTGTTTTTTTATACCACAGTGCACGCTTTTGTTTCATGTCATTAGTCATGCTATTGTGCTAGTTTTGTTTTGATTAGTCTAGTTTATTATCCGCCATTGGGCGCGTCCTTGGTTTGCCTTTTTGTAGTTTGTTTATTAAATAAATTAAACGTACTCACGTCCACGCCTGGCTCGTTCCAAACATTCTCTGCATCGAAGAAACAACCCTAATCCAAATCACAGTTTGACGTGTAGAAAGTATTGGAAACTCAAGAAACCCATTACATTATGTTCTTTACAAGTATATGTAAACTTTTGATCGCGACTGTGTAAAACCTTAATGGAAATATTTGAATGTTTTTTTAAGGGCTTTATAGGCGGAATTGAGCGTCTCCCATAGGCTCCATTGTAAGCGGACTTTAGATTGCATTTATTTATTATTGAGAATGCATTAAAAAACTACACTCGTCGTCATGTCTCTCATAATGATTGTGAACGACAGGCAACATTCCAAAACGAGTGCAGTCTCCCTTTTAAAGAACTTGGACGAGTAAAATCAGTTGCTAGTCAAACTGTGGTCCGATAGAACATTTCAAATGTTGACGTCATACAGGTCAAGGATGATACACTATTTTTTGTGTGCAGTTTGCGATTGTGTTAAAAGCAGAGGTGGGCAGTATGCGCTACATTTACTCTATTATGCTTACTCAAGTAACTTTTTGGATGAACTGTACTTGTCAGAGTATAGTTCTTTGAATGCAACATTATTCTTACTTGTAATTAGTTACATTGACTTTCATTTATTTATATCATCATTGTCCATCCATCCATCCATTTTCTACTGCTTGTCCCGTTGGGGGTTGCGGGGGGTGCTTTAGCTTATTTCATATGTATTCGGGCGGAAGGCGGCGTACACCCTGGACAAGTCGCCACTTCATCGCAGGGCCAACACAGATAGACAGACAACATTCACACTCACATTCACACACTAGGGCCAATTTAGTTTTGCCAATCAACCTATCCCCAGGTGCATGTCTTTGGCGGTGAGAGGAAGCCGGAGTACCCGTAGGGAACCCACGCAGTCACGGGGAGAACCTGCAAACTCCACACAGAAAGATTCCGAGCCCGGGATTGAACCCAGGACTACTCAGGACCTTCGTATTGTGAGGCACTTGCACTAACCCCTCTTCCACCGTGCTGCCCTATCATCATTGTATTTATTTATAATCTATTGATTACTGCTTGCAAAGACACATTCATTTGACCCTTTTTAAAGACTTATTCTGTCTTCTGACTCTGTTTCACCAATCCAATGTAAGCATGAGTTACCTTTTGATTCCATTTAACCACTCAAAATACACACTCTATAAAGTGACATGATGCCAGATGAGGCAGCACAAATCTTCAATGTTTACTTACAAATGAGGAACAATATTATATCACGTAGGCTTCACGGTGGCAGAGGGGTTAGTGCGTCTGCCTCACAATTCGAAGGTCTAGCAGTCCTGCAGTCCTGGGTTCAAATCCAGGCTCGGGATCTTTCTGTGTGGAGTTTGCATGTCCTCCCCGTTAATGTGTGGGCTCCCTCCGGGTACTCCGGCTTCCTCCCACTTCCAAAGTCAAGCACCTGGGGATAGGTTGATTGGCAACATTAAATTGGCCCTAGTGTGTGAATGTGAGTGTGAATGTTGTCTGTCTATCTGTGTTGGCCCTGCGATGAGGTGGCGACTTGTCCAGGGTGTACCCCGCCTTCCGCCCGATTGTAGCTGAGATAGGCGCCAGCGCCCCCCGCGACCCCAAAAGGAAATAAGCGGTAGAAAATGGATGGATGGATTATATCACGTGATGTGCATCTGTGTAAATATTCACATTTCAGCCAGTGACGTGCAGTGAGGTTTGAGGTTGGGGAGTCACTCACTCGGAAGTCAGATTAACAAACATGCATGATTCAATGGCACTGGCTCAAAATCACAAAAACACACAGTATGATGCTAGAATAAAACATTTCAACACACTTAGCACACAATTAAGACAGCAACTTTTTAACTTGGGGGCCACATTGGGTTAAAATAATTTGGCCAGGCTGTGTGTGTATATATATATATATATATATATATATATATATATATATATATATATATATAGTCGTGGAGGAGGCACCACCTGTGTCTGCCTCACTTCTCGTCTGCCGCATTATTTCGATCAGGACACATGGAATTTCCGCGATTTTGACCATAAAAATTATCAAAATATACATGAACCACATCAAAATCACATAGAAAGTATAGACCAAAAGAGAAATATTAAAACCTATTTTATTTTGTTACTTCGTTTTTGAACTTTTCATGGTTAAGCGTTGACCAAAACAAAACATGAACCATAGGCGTGACACATTTCCAAGAACAGAAAACAGTTGTAGATGTTTTTTTTAGGTTTTAGCTGCGCATATGCCAACATTAGCCCCGTTATAATGTAAGTGACTGTCAAATGTGCATCTTTTGCAGCGCATGTTGTAGTATTTCTCTCTCTCTCTCACACACACACACACACACCAACTACAGTTGTACTGTAAGTACCATTAAAAATAGCTCGTAAATAAATCAGAAGTTACTCACCATTTACTCAGTACTTGAGTAGTTTTATTCAATAACTACTTACTTAAGTAATTGCATGGATAACTACTTTTTTACTTTTATTTGAGTCATAATACCTTAAAGTAACAGTTCTCTTAATTGAGTACAATTTTTGGCTACTCTAACCACCTCTGGTTCAAAGTTCATGTGTAGCTTCAAGACACGCAAACAACAGTTGAGGTGAGTTTAACCTCCACCACCTCCCGCATGCGACAGGTGCTGCAACCGCCTGCCCACCCGTCTCCTCCCAGAAAAAATGGATTTGGTGTGTGTGTGTGTGGGTGGGTGTTGGGGGTGGAGGCTTAAGGAAGACAATAGCAGGGTTTGGCGCCCCACACGAGCGGCCATGTGCCGTTCATTATCATACAGCTGTTCGCATGAGGGTCAGACAAAGGCAACATGATAGTCCAAACGCTGCAGGATATCCCCCACCTCACGCACACACACGCGCTCGCTCAAGAGGCCTGAATAGCCCCCAGACTCACAATAAGGACCTTCCCCAACCACCCGCTCCCAACCACACGCGTCAGCCCAATTAGAGTGTTGAGTGCAAAAGAAAGTGGGGGTGCGTTCTATTCTTCTTCCTCGCTTGTCTGTATGATCTTTGTGTTCTTGCTCCAATAAACTACACGACGTTACCTCTGTTTGATACTTTTTTTTTTGCAGTTTCTTACATACAATTGAAAGTATAAAGCCCTGCTTCATCAGATGATGGAGTTCTTGAACTCACAACTTGTTTTATTTAAATGTTCAGTTGCATCCAAGTACAAACCCTGTTTCCATATGAGTTGGGAAATTGTGTTAGATGTAAAAATAAACAGGATACAATGATTTGCAAATCCTTTTCAACCCATATTCAATTGAATGCACTACATAGACAAGATATTTTATGTTCAAACTCATAAACTTTATTTCTTTTTTTGCAAAAAATAATTAACTTAGAATTTCATGGCTGCAACACGTGCCAAAGTAGTTGGGAAAGGGCATGTTCACCACTGTGTAACATCACCTTTTCTTTCAACAACACTCACTAAACGTTTGTAAACTGAGGAAACTAATTGTTGAAGCTTTGAAAGTGGAATTATTTCCATTTTCTACCGCTTATTCCCTTTCGGGGTCGCGGGGGGCGCTGGCGCCTATCTCAGCTACAATCGGGCGGAAGGCAGGGTACACCCTGGACAAGTCGCCACCTCATCGCAGGGCCAACACAGATAGACAGACAACATTCACACTCACATTCACACACTAGGGCCCATTTAGTGTTGCCAATCAACCTATCCCCAGGTGCATGTCTTTGGAGGTGGGAGGAAGCCGGAGTACCCGGAGGGAACCCACGCATTCACGGGGAGAACATGCAAACTCCACACAGAAAGATCCCGAGCCTGGATTTGAACCCAGGACTGCAGGACCTTCGTATTGTGAGGCAGACGGACTAACCCCTCTGCCACCGTGAAGCCGGAATTATTTCCCATTCTTGTTTTATGTAGAGCTTCAGTCGTTCAACAGTCCAGGGTCCAAGCTGTTGTATTTTACGCTTCATAATGCACCACACATTTTCGATGGGAGACAGGCCTGGACTGCGGGCGGGCCAGGAAAGGAAAGTACCCCCATTTTTTTTTTTACGAAGCAACGCTGTTGTAACACGTGCTGAAGGTGGCTTGGCATTGTCTTGCTGAAATAAGCAGGGGCGTCCATGAAAAAGACGGCGCTTAGATGGCAGCATATGTTTTTCCAAAACCTGTATGTACCTTTCAGCATTAATGGTGCCTTCACAGATGTGTAAATTACCTGTGCCTTGGGCACTAATACACCCCCAAACCATCACAGAGGCTGGCTTTTGAACTTTGCGCCTATAACAGTCTGAATGGTTCGCTTCCCTTTTGGTCCGGATGACACGATGTCGAATATTTCCCCCAAAAATTTGAAATGTGGACTCTTCAAACCACAGAACACTTTTTCACTTTGTATCAGTCCATCTTAGATTAAGTAATATACCGATCAGGATTGTTATTGATGATACACCAATAGAATATGTTCAACAAAATTATTTCTTAGGAGTGGTGATAGATGAAAATATCTCATGGAAGCCTCATATAAGTTACCTGAGGACAAAAGTTGCTAAATGTGTTGGAATGATGAGGAGATCATGTCATTTATTGAACACCAATGCTCTGCTGTTATTGTATCATTCATTTATCATGTCATATTTAAACTATTGTGTTGAAGTCTGGGTAAATTGTTATAAATCACATTTACAGCCTTTAATCACTCTGCAGAAAAAGGCTATCAGGATTGTGTCCAATGTTCACTACAGACATCATTCAAATCCACAATTTATGGACTTAAAGCAACTTAAACTGAACGATGTGATTAACTTTAAAACTGCTCAAATTATGTTTAGGGCATCCCAAAACTCTCTACCATCCAATATACAGAACCTATTCCATGACAGAGATGATCACCATAGTTACAGTTTAAGAGGAAACAACAAATTATATTTGCCTAAATTTTGAACCACTTTAAAATGAATGTGCATTTCAGTGCGTGGAGTCAGTCTGTGGAACAACTTAGGGGACAACTTAAAAACGTGTTCTAACATGATTCAATTCAAAACACTGTTTAAAAAAGAAGTATTGAAGAAGTACGAGGACGAAAGAGAGTGATGCCCTCAGCACAGAGCGATGGGAGAGAGGTGTATGGTCAGAGAGTGTTTGGGCCTGTGTGTGCGTGTGTTTGTGTGAGTGTGTGTGTGTGTGTGTGTGTGTGTGTGTGTGTGTGTGTGTTTCTGCGTGCGTGTGTATGTTTTGTCTCGTCTTGTCTTGTCTCATAGTAGCAGTGGTACTATCGTATTGTTAGTGTATAAGAGTTTTTCTTGTTTTTGTTTATATACTATTGTTCTTGTACCATATTGTTTATGTTAAATGTGGAATAAGTGACAGGGGTTGGGATATTATAAGCATCTGCTTCATCCAATCCCTTTTTAAGCCTTGCATGATTATCTCTGCCAAAATGTAAAAAATGAAAAAAAGTGTTTTGTTGTACTGTGCAGGTTTGAAATAAGTATTTAAATCAATCAATCAATCTCGGGCCCAGAGAAGCCGGCGGCATTTCTGGATGTTGTTGATAAATGGCTTTCGCTTTGCATAGTAGAGCTTTAACTTGCACTTACAGATGTAGCAACGAAATGTATTTAGTGGCAGTGGTTTTCTGAAGTGTTCCTGAGCCCATGTGGTGATATCCTTTAGAGATTAATGTCGGTTTTTGATACAGTGCCGTCTGAGGGATCGAAGCTCACGGTCATTCAATGTTGGTTTCCGGCCATGCCGCTTACGTGGAGTGATTTCTCCAGATTCTCTGAACCTTTTGACGATATTCTGGACCATAGATGTTGAAATCCCTAAATTTCTTGCAATTGCACTTTGAGAAACGTTGTTCTTAAACTGTTTGACTATTTGCTCACGCAGTTGTGGAAAAAGGGGTGTACCTCGCCCCATCCTTTCTTGTGAAAGACTGAGCATTTTTTGGGAAGCTGTTTTTATACCCAATCATGGCACCCACCTGTTCCCAATTAGCCTGCACACCTGTGGGATGTTCCAAATAAGTGTTTGATGAGCATTCCTCAACTTTATCAGTATTTATTGCCCCCTTTCCCATCTTCTTTTTCACGTGTTGCTGGCATCAACTTCTAAAGTTAATTATTATTTGCAAAAAAAAAAAATGTTTATGAGTTTGAACATCAAATATGTTGTATTTGTACAATATTCAACTGAATATGGGTTGAAAATTATCTGCAAATCATTGTATTCCGTTTATATTTACATCTAACACAGTTTCACTCATGGAAACGGGGTTTGTACATTCGAATAGTGTGTCATGAGATATAAATTGAATTAAGAGGATTTAAAGGAAACTAAATGAGCTCAAATATACCTACAAATGAGACATAATGATGCAATATGTACATATAGCTAGCCTAAATAGCACGTTAGCATTAATTATCTTGCTGTCATGCAGGGACCAAACATGTCTGATTAGCACTCCACACAAAGTCAATAACATCAACAAAACTCACCTTTGCGCATTCACGCACAAAGTTAAAAGTTTTGGTGGACAAAATGAGAAAAAGAAGTGGCATAAAACACGTCCTAGAAAGTAGTAGAAAGTTGTACATGTAAACAAACTATGGTGAGTTCAAGGACCGCCAAAATTAGTAGGACAAAACGGCGCTTGACAAATACTCAAATCAGTGAAGCATGTTTAATAGAGACAGTGTGCTTTATAACAATTAGGGAGATTTGTGTCATGTTTGTCCTCCTGCTGAAAGCATATTAAAACAAAAATCTTATTTTTTTTACCCTCATTTATTTCCGTTTTTCATACATTTTTGAAAAAGCTCCAGAGAGCCACTAGGGCGGCGCTAAAGAGCCGTTGCCGACCCCCAACCTAGGGGTACACAAAAAAAGTATGTAAATATCTACTGTATATGGAGTATCATTGTTGATTATGTTTGTGCATTGTGTGTAATGTTACAGTGGCCAAAAATATTACATTTAGATGCCTAGTTTTTAATGAGTACTTTGGTCTACTATGCTACTGTACTTTAATGTACTGTACTGTACTTCCTCTTCACCATTTACACCACCAATTTCCACTATCAATCAGAGTCCTGCCACCTTCAGAAGTTTTCTGATGACTCAGCGATAGTGGGGTGTATTGAGGATGGTGATGATGAGGAATACAGGACACTGGTGGAGGACTTTGTCACATGGTGTGGAAAGAACCACCTCCAGCTCAATGTGACAAAGACCAAGGAGCTGGTTGTGGACCTGCGAAGGAGGAGGAGTACTCCGGCGACCCCTGTTTCCATCAGGGGGGTGGATGTGGTCATGATTGAGGATTATAAATACCTCGGTGTACACATGGACAACAAGCTGAATGGGTCAAAACACGCTGAGGCCCTCTACAAGAAGGGACAGACTCCCTCAGGAGGCTAAGATCCTTCAACGTCTATACAAAGATGTTGAAGATGTTCTACGAGTCGGTGGTGGCGGGCGCCTTCTTGTACGCTGTGGTTTGCTGGGGCAGCGGGCTGAAAGTGAGGGACACAAACAGACTGGACAAGCTGGTAGAGAAGGCCAGTAACGTGATGGGAGTGGAGCTAGACTCTCTGGCGGTGGTGTCAGAGAGGAGAAGTCCAGCAAAACTCCTAGCCATTATGGACAACACCTCCCACCCACTACACTCGGACTTTGCGGAGAGAATGAGCACGTTCAGTGGAAGGCTCAGACTCCCAAAATGTAACACGGAACAACACAGGAGGAGGTCTTTCATACCGACAGCCATCAGATTGTATAATGCAGGGGTCACCAACCTTTTTGAAACCAAGAGCTACTTCTTGGGTACTGATTGATGCGAAGGGCTACCAGTTTTGAACTTTACATTTTAAGTGTTCATATATATATATATATGTATATAGTCATTTGTAAGTTACATGTGAGTGTGATTTAAACAAGAATAGCTAAATAATTAAATATATATATATATATGATGGGTATTTCTGTCTGTCATTCCGTCATACATTTTTTTTCCTTTTACGGAAGTTTTTTTTGTGGAGAATAAATGATGAAAATAAACACTTAATTGAACGGTTTAAAAGAGGAGAAAACGCAAAAAAAAAATAAAAAATTAAATGAACCAAAATTAACCATTAAATGAACCAAAATATGACTTATTATATCTTTGTATAAAATATTGGACACAGTGTGTTGTCAAGCTTATGAGATGTGATGCAAGTGTAAGCCACTGTGACACTATTGTTCATTTTTCTTTTTTTGTGCAAATGTTTTTAATGATAATATCAATGAGGGATTTTTAATCACTGCTATTTTGAAATTGTTACTAATATTGATAATATTCATTTTTGTTTTACTACTTTTAGATTGTACCTTGTCATGTTTGGGTGTCCTGTTTATTGCTATTCTGAATGTTGCTGGGTTGGGTTTGGTTTTGGAATTGGATTGCATTGTTATGGTATTGTTGTGTATTGTTTTGTTGGAATGATTCATAACAAAATAAAAATAAAACGGCCAGCGGGCGCCCCATCTGGTCCTTGCGGGCTACCTGATGCCCGTGGGCGCCGCGTTGGTGACCCCTGGTATAATGCATATGTTCCTTCTTGACTGCACTTAAATGTAGAATATATGTAGAATATATTTGTATTATTCATATATTATACATTATATATATAATATATGTCATATATTATTTATTATTATAATTGTTTATTGTGAGCGAACTGTGGTGCTGAATTTCCCCCAGGGATCAATAAAATACTTTCTATTCTATTCTACTGATCACCATGGTACTTGGAGAGCCAAGTTCTTTTCTGAGGTGGTACTTGGTGAAAGTGTGGAAGAGAACCGAAAAATATCCATCTCGTCTCGCCAGTGTCAATCTGATACTGATACTACCATTTGGCATCGAGGTGGTCGATATTGATTTCGCTCCTCCCATTCCTTGTTTAGTGTAACTTTCTCCTGATGCAGTTAAATGTATATTACAATTTATTTTTTATATTATCTTTGTTTCGTATTGCCGCGTTTAGTCAAACAAAAATGTTATTTTTACCTTCAAAAAATGTTTTGCTTCAAAGGGCGGGTCAGTCCAGCAGCTGGAGGTCCGACTCCCTTGAGGTCCGCGAGGCTCCTCCCCCTCTGATGACCTCATCATCAGAGGGTATAAAATCTTCTTCTCTCAACACCAAACAAAGTAGAAGACAGACTGAAAAGAAACGGCAAGAAGACAAGAAGCCGTCAGCAAAAAGGACATAGAAAAGTTATTTTAACCATTTAAAGGATCATTCTTCATTTTTTTTGCGTACTTTTTGAGGATTATTGCGGGTGCCGAATGCGCTTGTTGACGTAGACAGCAGAAGAAATGTCGCAAACACACCTGAGATACCTGATGGCTTTGGCCTTAGTCCACGTGGTAAGTGTGTCTATTTTCTCCATCTCATCAACTGTTTTATTTTCCAATTGTTAATGTGTTTTGTTTGTCACTGCAGGTGTTCTCCTCAGGGGTGTTCGAGTTGAAAATTAACTCCTTCCACACGGCGCAGCGCATCTGCAGGAGACACAGAGACTGCCACATTTTTTTCAGAATATGCCTCAAGCACCCGGAGGACGTGATATCGGCAGAACCACCGTGCACCTTTGGGACCGGACAAACCAACGTCATCAGGGCCGATCACACCTCCATCTCCAGCAGCGCCGCCATCAGGGTGCCTTTCCACTTCAAATGGCCGGTAAATGCCGCACCAAATATTATATTGTTATTGTATATAAGTTTATTTATGCATCAGTTTGCTGATACCAGGTCAATCCTCAATTGTCGATGTCGACAATGATATCAACACCACAATATTCAAAAGAGGTATATAACTTCAGTAGTCCGTTATTTTCCACGTTGAGCAAAATAGTACAGAAGTGTACAAAGTAAGTTTAAAAAATATGGATATTTAAACACATTTTACATAGATGTGTAGTCTAAATCAGTTGTCCAAACGTTCTAACTTGGGGGCCGCATTGGGCTGAAAAATGTGCCCAGGGGCCAAATATATATTAAACAATATCTATATCCATCCATCCATTTTCTACCGCTTGCCCCGTTCGCGGGGGGCGCATTATATATTAAAGTTATCACACACAAACTGCATTTGACCCATCACCCTCACCCCCTGGGTGGTAAAGGGAGCAGTGAGCAGCAGTGGTGGCCGTGCCCGGGAATCATTTTTGGTGGTTTAACCCCGGATTTCAACCCTTGATGCTGAGTTCCAAGCAGGGAGGTAATATTAAGTCAATACATATTATATAATAAGTCAATATATATATATATATATATATATATATATATATATATATATATATATATATATATATATATATATATATATATATATATATATATATATATGTGTGTGTGTTTATGTATATGTGTGTATATATATATATTTATATATATGTATATGTGTATATATATATATATGTATGTACCCCGCCTACCGCTTGATTGTAGCAGAGATAGGCACCAGTGACCCCAAAGGTCAAATAACTGAAAACATGTTTTGTATCCTAGTTTCTTCAAAATAGCCACCCTTTGATTGATTACTGCTTTGCATTCTCTCGATGAGCTTCAAGCACACCTGTGAAGTGAAAACCACTTCGGGTGACTATCTCTTAGAGCTCATTGAGAGAATGCCAAGAGTGTGCGAAATCGAATCGGAGCAAAGGGTGGTTATTGTGAAGAAACTAGAATATAAAACATGTTTTCAGTTATTTCACCTTTTTTGTTACGTACAAAACTCCACGTGTGTTCATTCATGATTTTGATGCCTTCAGTGACAATCTACAATGCAAATAGTCATGAAATTAAAGAAAACACATTGAATGAGAAGGTGTGTCCAAACTATTGGCCTGTACTGTATATGTACAAATGTTGTATAAAACATATCAATAAATAAATAATATAAATGATATTAAGAGTATGCGAACATACAACTCCTACCTTGTTTACTTCTGCAACAACTCCTTAAAGTTTTGTAATTCATTAGAAATATAAAGCAGCTAAAATGTGCCAAACATGGGTACGTGTGGAGAGAGTGCTTTGCATTTTCCCCCTATCATGCATTGGGTGTAATTTTAAAGTATGTGTTGTGCTTGGACGATTTTTACAATAACCACAAAGTTCAGTGAGCAGGTTGTGTTATGTGTGACCATGTGTGTTGACTTTTCGTGTTAGATTATTTGCACTATCAGTGGGAATGGTTGTTTGTATTGGGTAATATAGGTTAATGCTGTGCTGTGTATAGTTCAAAGTGCAATTTAGCTGAATTACTCACGATGTCCACAAGATAGTGGCAACGTTGTAGCCTGGTAGAAAGTTGGAGGCACACCACCGGACGTATTCCTTATTCAACTTGTGACGTCTCGTGGGCCAAAATGGACACCCCTGGTCTGAATTAACCATTTAAACATTCACATTTTCATGACAAAATAACACAAACGACCTACATTTTTATCAATACAGGTAATTGCTCATTGTGTGTTTTTAATTAGTTCCGAAAAGAAGGAATGATCATTTCTAAATTAAACATTTTCATAATTAGTGCATAAAAAACAGTAACTGACATTCTAAATACTGGTTTTAACATATTGTAGTCCTTGAAATACCACAATTTTTACCCCAAATAGTACACATTAGAAAAAGTTATTCAATGTTTTTTGTTAGTGTGCATCTAAAGTATAAGACTTGTCACACACATTTATAAACACTTCCTATTTTTAAAAACACTTCATTCATATGCAAATTTGGCATAACACTCAAACCTTAATGTACTGAAAGTGGCAAAGTAACAATGTACACTACTGTAATAAATATAGGACATAAATAAGACATTCATAAAATCTTCATTGTAAATTCACAACAAATGAATGGCTTGCATTACTTTCACATTAATATTTACAGTATTTTACAGTGAAATAACAGGTAATTGCTGTGAAATATAAGGGTATTTTATTTTTTGATTACTGTATTTCATTTTTAAAAATGTTAAATGAGGTGAAATCCTGGTATTTTCAGTGTACTGTACATTAATTTAGACACACTCTTAAACAAACACTAATATGTGAAAATGCTTCAGCTGGTTTAAAGATAAGCTGCTGTGTAATACAGTACAGTCCTTAGATTGGTTATATTAAGTTAATATTAGCTAATGTTATGCTTAAATGCTTTCTCTAGTCCAAAAATATACATTATTGTTATTAAACATGCATATTTCTGACTAATAATAGGTTATACAGTACAATTTTGCACTATATTGGTACGGTAAGGTATTAGCTTAATTTTGATCAATATGTATTAGAAGGAATAATGCTGCTCGGTTTATATATGCCCCACTTTTGGTATGATTCGCTTTTCCACGGAAACATTTTGCCCTGATTTTTCCATATCACCTTGGTTATTGTATGGTGAAATGTCGGAATCGAATACTCAAATACACCCGGTGACTCAGTCAAAAAATAAGGCACAACAAATGTGCAACATAGAGTGATATAATTTTTAATAAATAAATGCGATGGAGTAAAGTCTGCAATTCGAAGCACGACGTGTTAAAAACCAAAACATATAAGATAAAAAAAACAACAATGTTTTCCAGTGAGAAATTGTGTAAATTGAATTAATTTGTGAAAGACATTGAAAAGTGAGAGCACATAACACACTTAATAGAGAATAATTGTAGTTTTACACACAGTAAACAATTTGAAATGCAACTAGATGACAAATGAAATGGATTAATAAACATTTATCGAAGATATTTGTTGGTGGCACTTTGCTACAAGTTCTTTCTCAAATTCAATCCTGTTTTCAGTTTCTTCTTTATCAAAGTAATGGCACTCACAACTTTATTTGGGCCTATGCTGCCTTATTTAGAGAGGGACTTACCGATGCGTTGGATTCTTTGTTTGTGAACTCAACTCCGCAAAGGGACTCGTTTGTTTTAAGCAAAATCAGGGCAGCCATGAAATTCTAAGTTAATTATTTGCTAAAAAAAATAAAGTTTATGAGTTTGAACATCAAATATGTTGTCTTTGTAGTGCATTCAATTGAATATGGGTTGAAAAGGATTTGCAAATCATTGTATTCCGTTTATATTTACAACCAGCACAATTTCCCAACTAATTTGGAAACGGGATTTGTACATGCAAGTGTTTGATCAAAATAAAGCCTGTAGTGTAGAATGGATGAGTCAGCAAAGCACACACAAACAATTGTGACTGGGTTTTTGGATTTAAATAAATATATTGACCTTCTCACGTTATAGTGGAAGTGTAACGCTATTACGTTTTTGTTTGCAGGGGACCTTTTCGTTGATTATCGAGGCCTGGAACGCAGAATCCCCGACTGAATACACAGGTACCATTTTGCTGTGCACTCTATTGAACTAACAAGAACGAGGTGTTAAGCATTACAACTTTTCCACGCAGATAACCAAAACAACCTGGTGAATCGCTTGGCGACCAGGAGGAGGCTAGCCATCGGTGAGGACTGGTCGCAGGACGTGCACTTCGGCGAACAAAGTGAACTGCGCTACTCCTACCACGTCTTCTGCGACGAGTACTACTTCGGAGACGGCTGCGCAGAATACTGCAGGCCGAGGGACGACACGCTGGGACACTACACCTGTGACGAGGAGGGCAACCGTATCTGCCTGGAAGGATGGAAAGGAAACTACTGCTCTGAACGTATGTCCGACACTCACACACAATTTTACTTATATATAGTATATCATATCATTATTGTACTGATTTTCTTAGTGAGGGACACATACAGAAATATTAAAGGATTGGGGCCACTATAAAAGCATTTGTTCTGTTAAAAATGCCAAAATCCATCTATTGAAGGTTATTGTCATTGTCATTATAGTGACAAAGAAAACCGTTTTTAGTGTTGTTGGTAATAATATATTTAATTGTACCCTGCCTACCGCTTAAGTGCAGCTCAGAGAGGCTCCGCAACCCCGAAAGGGACAGGCAGTAGAAAATTGATGGATGGAATAATAACTATAACCATATCTGTAATAGAAAAATGTCGAAAAATAGCCCCCCTTTGCACACCTCTGGCTAATTATATTCCACACGATTGCAGTGTGCCTGCAAAAATGCATATACCAGTTGATTGGACAACTATTATAACAATTATTAAACTGCAACAGTGAAAAAAGTTATATTCTTTATATATAGTCTACTTATATATTTGCATTTTTTAAATTTAGTGTAGAGAATAAGCGGTAGAAAAATGGATGGATGGAAATTTAGTGTAGAATAATACACGTCTTCATTATAATCAAATTGAATAATTGTAAAATATTTTAATGTATAATTTTTATTATAATTTTTTAATCAAAATAATTTTACAGTTTTATATGAAATGTATTAAAAGTATTACATGTATTTATTACCTAATTATTTATTAAATAAAACATTTTTTGCGCCAATAATGTGCGCAGTATATTATATGTCGAATTCTATAATGTCAAATTAAAGTTTTTTAATTCAATATTTTATGTTATATTTTGATGTGTTTATAGTATACACCGTATGTGATGATGATGTGTTTGGAATATGTTTAAAAATGTATACAATATTTAAGAAATACCTCTTTGTTTTGACAGACTTCTGAATAAATACCCCACAGTACTGCAATATTTACTACAAATGAGTTTAAAAGATTTAAACTGTATTTATGCTAAAGCTTCAGAAACTAAAAGCAGGATCTAGAAGTGAAATGTTAATTTAGAAATTAACCTAGCGGTCATTAATCAACTAATTCATTGATCTCCTGCATATGCATGTGTGCTGGGCATTTTGTGTCCCATCTGCCTTGTGTTGACTGGTCCAATGGGAGTAAAAGATTGATGCAGACGCACATTTTTCAAGGTGTTTGCGTGCTGTCAGCAGATGAAAAAGAAAATAGAAACCACACCCCGACTCTGCGTCCCCCCCAGGCAGTGTGCCTACCAGCTGCTTGGCTTAGTACTTAACCAACAGTGAAGTCTGTTGGGGGGGGGTAGTGTATGTGAAGGCGTGTTCATTGTAATCACACACCCTCTCCCCCCAGCCATCTGCTCGGCGGACTGCAGCGAGAGGCACGGCTACTGCGAGGCCCCCGGGGGTTGCACATGCCGCATGGGATGGCAGGGCCCCTCCTGTAAGGAGTGCGTCCGGTACCCGGGCTGCCTGCATGGGACCTGCAGTCAGCCGTGGCAGTGTAACTGCCGAGAGGGCTGGGGGGGCCTATTCTGTGACCAGGACCTCAACTACTGCACCAACCACAAGCCTTGCGCCAACGGGGCCACATGCACCAACACGGGCCAAGGCAGCTACACGTGCGCCTGCAGGCCGGGCTTTGGCGGCACAAACTGTGAGCTGGAAACCAACGAGTGCGACAGCAACCCATGCAAGAACGGAGGAAGCTGCAATGTGAGTACAACATGTGTTTAAATAACCAAATAATAGTTTGTTTTGGACACAAACTATTCATATTACTCCTAAACATGCATCTTCAAGCAATGCCTCCTTAACTCAAGCCTTATGTGCACCCAGAAAAAGACTTGATTTTGATATTTCAGTTGTATTTGCCACCAAAGACCCCCTGTGTCCAACAACATACTCAAGCGACAGAAAATGGATGGCTGGATGGATAATATACTATTATGAAAATCAATGTGACAATCAGGCTGATAGTAGCCACTGTAATGATAAGTGTCACCAGTAGAAGGCAGTCTAGCATCATAAATATGTGTTGACCGGCGGTGGACACAAGAAAAAGACTACCCAAGTAGTTGGTGCTGAAAACATTTTTAACTTGGCATAGCATTAAAAGACACAGTTTGTTGTTTTATTAATGAGGAATACAACATTAGACCCATGGCGTTGATACTATGGATATTTGAGTCGCCTCTTTATTCCATATTTGATATGGCCTAACATTTACATCACTATGTATTCCAGCTTATTGAGATAACAATATACTGTATATCATGATATAAAATTTGGCATATAAATGATAATAGAATAATTTCAAAATGTGTTACAAAGTCTCCATATAACTGCTAACGTATGTGGTAAAATATTGCGTAATTTTCAGTTGTATTATTTACTCTAAACCAGGGGTCACTAACGCGGTGCCCGCGGGCACCAGGTAGCCCGTAAGAACCAGATGAGTAGCCCGCTGGCCTATTCTAAAAATAGCTCAAATAGCAGCACTTACCAGTGAGCTGCCTCTATTTTTGAAATTGTATTTATTTACTAGCAAGCTGGTCTCGCTTAGCTCGACATTTTTAATTCTAAGAGAGACAAAACTCAAATAGAATTTGAAAATCCAAGAAAATATTTTAAAGACTTGGTCTTCACTTGTTTAAATAAATTCATTTCTTTTTTTACTTTGCTTCTTATAACTTTCAGAAAGAAAATTTTAGAGGAAAAATACAACCTTAAAAATGATTTTAGGATTTTTAAACACCTATACCTTTTTACCTTTTAAATTCCTTCCTCTTCTTTCCTGATCATTTAAATCAATGTTTAAGTAAATTTTTTTATTTTTTATTGTAAAGAATAATAAATACATTTTGATTTAATTCTTCGTTTTAGCTTCTGTTTTTTCGACGAAGAATATTTGTGAAATATTTCTTCAAACTTATTATGATTAAAATTCAAAACAATTATTTTGGCAAATCTAGAAAATCTTTAGAATCAAATTTAAATCTTATTTCAAAGTCTTTTGAATTTCTTTTAAAATTTTTGTTCTGCGAAATCTAGAAGAAATAATGATTTGTCTTTGTTAGAAATATAGCTTGGTCCAATTTGTTATATATTCTAACAAAATGCAGATTGGATTTTAACCTATTTAAAACATGTCATCAAAATTCTAAAATTAATCTTAATCAGGAAAAATTACTAATGATGTTCCATAAATTCTTTTTTAAATTTTTTCAAAAAGCTTCGATTTAGCTAGTTTATCTCTTCTTTTTTTCGGTTGAATTATGAATTTTAAAGAGTCAAAATTGAAGATAAACTATCTTTCAAAATTAAATTTTCTTTTTTTTCCTGTTTTCTCCTCTTTTAAACCGTTCAATTAAGTGTTTTTTTCATCATTTATTCTCTACAAAAAACCTTCTGTTAAAGGAAAAAAAATGTACGACGGAATGACAGACAGAAATACCCATTTATATATATATATATATATATATATATATATATATATATATATATATATATATATATATATATATATATATTCATTTATTATAGGTAAATTGAGCAAATTTGTTATTTCTGGCAATTTAATTTATTTAAGTGTTTATCAATCTGGTAGCCCTTCGCATTAATCAGTACCCAAGAAGTACTGTAACTGTCAATATTTGTTTCTATCCGCCCACCTCGTTTACATTCAAGAGCTGTAGTTTAACAGTTAGCTATGCTTTTTTTGTATCCTACAGTGTGTAGCGTAGGTGTAAGATGTTAAGATAATTATTGTACTCTAGTCTTCCAGTGATAATAATACTTGTAAGAAAATGTTTACTTGCTATCATGAAATTGTGGATTAGTGATTTAGAAGCTGTGGAGGGACATTAGCCGCTAGCTTGCCAGCGAGAATGCTACATTGCGCCTTTGTTTGCACAGCTAGAATGTGTCATCAACATGCAATATTCCAACATAATGATAGTATTAAGAGTTCTATCGTCTGCCATATTTATATCATTTTTACCGTAAAATGTATATACTGCACATCCTTTATCCTAACAAATGTTTTTGTTTGTTGTCAGGACCTTGAAAATGACTACTCGTGCACCTGCCCGCAAGGCTTCTACGGTAAAAACTGTGAAATCATTGCGATGACGTGTGCGGACGGTCCCTGCTTCAATGGGGGAACGTGTGTGGAGGCCATGACGGGGGGTTACACTTGCCGCTGTCCGTCCAGCTACACCGGTTCCAACTGTGAAAAGAAGCTGGATCGCTGCAGCAACCGGCCCTGTTTAAATGGTAGGTTAGCAGCCCTTTTTGTACAATTTTACTACCAAAATAACATGCAATCCGATGTAAAATTAATTACTAATGTATTGAACATACATTATGTCCAATGTTTTACATTTTTATGTGTTGGCCCTATGATGATTTGGCGACTTGTCCAGGGTGAGCCCCGCCTTCCTCCCGTGTGCAGCTGAGATAGGCTCCAGCACCCCCCCGCGGCCCCGAAAGGGACAAGCAGTAGTAAATGGATGGATGGATGGCTTATTATTGTCAACATACAAACATCTTATTTTATAGTACACAACCAAATAACCTTCAGTGTGACAAAAACATCTGTGATACAAACTTCTACGCACTGTTTGTAAGATGCACCATACAGTGGCAATCTGGCAGAGGTTGTTAAATGTGAACGCCATGGACCAGTCCTGGCTAAACTACATTAAAGACCTGAGCCACCGGTATCATACTCAAGGCCCGAGAAATATTTTAACATGGCCTGTCACATCATTTTTATATGGTCCATCACTTTATTTTATGTTGTCCGCCACATCTTATGCCAATCTACCACGTTATTTTATATTGTTCGCCACATTATGTTGTCGGCTAAATTTTTTCAAGTTGTCCGCCACATTATTTTATGTTGTCCGCCACATTATTTTATGTTGTCCGCCACATTATTTTATGTTGTCCGCCACATTATTTTAATGCTGTCTGCAACATTATTTATGTGGTCCGCCACATTATTTTATGTTGTCTGCCACATTATTTTATGTTGTACACCACATTATTCAATGTGGTACGCCACATTATTCAATGTGGTCCGCCACATTATTTTATGTTGTCCGCCACATTATTTTAATGCTGTCTGCAACATTATTTATGTGGTCCGCCACATTATTTTATGTAGTCCGCCACATTATTTAATGTGGTCCGCCACATTATTTTATGTGGTCTGCCACATTATTCAATGTGGTCCGCAACATCATTTTATGTGGTCCGCAACATTATTTTATGTTCCCCGCCATGTTATTTCTTTTGTGGTCTGCCACATTATTTTATGTGGTCTGCCACATTATTTTAAGTTGTCGGTCACATTTGATTTTGTCCGCAACATTATTTGATGTTCTACGCCACATTTCTTCAAGTGGTGTGCCACAATATTTTAATGCTGTCTAACAAATTATTTTATGCTGTTTGCCACATTATTTATGTGGTCCACCACATTATTTTATGTCGTCCGCCACGTTTTAGTTTGGTTGTCTGCTACATTTTGTGCTGGGCGGCACATTATTTATGTGGTCCACCACATTATTTTATGTTATCCGCCACATAATTTTATGTGGTCTGCCACGTTATTTTAAGTTGTCCACTACATTATTTTATGTTCTCCGCCACGTCCTTTTAATTTGTCCATCACATCATTTTACATGGTACACCACATTATTTGATATGATATATAATAAATTATTTGGTCCGCACACTTTAATATTTACAAATTATGCAACAAGGTCTTCCAATATTTTTTTTGTGTTATCAAAAATTAATATGTTAACATCCGTTTGTTACCTTGACTTATGATTTCAGAGCAAGTTGTGTTAGTAAAACATACAATAATCAAAAAAGGTTGTTTAAGAAAATTGTGTAACCAAGCAATTATATATTTATAATCATAAATATTTACTGTTACAAGCAACCATAATTGCTATGTGGCCCTTGATTAAAAACGAATTTGACACGGCCTAGGCAGAATCTTTTTTTGAGGGCCTCCCCATTTCAAAATTAATGTCAGAAGATTCTTTGTACTTTTTTATAATCAAACGTGAATTTGTTTTGACGCATGTTTTGTAAATCAAAAGGGAATTTATTTAGATTATTTATTTATTTTTTAAAATACAAAATAACAAGACTAATTTGATTGTAGTGTAATCGATTACCAGACCAGCACTAATGGACAATGCAAATCTTTGGGGACTATTGCCACTATATTTTTTATCAGTGACAGAGCAGAAATGGGCTATGAATATGGTGGCAGTAAAAGTCCATTAGCAAATGAAATGTTATATGTGCTTAGTCACACAAACTGTGGCCTCGCCATGTTCGTCCCTGGTCTGCTCGATGCTGAAACAAGTGTTTCCCCTTCAGGTGGTGAGTGTCTGGACCTCGGCCAGAGCGTCCTCTGCCGCTGCCAAGCGGGCTTCACCGGCGCCAACTGCCAAGCCAACATTGACGACTGTGCCTCAAACCCTTGCCAGAACGCTGGGACGTGTCAGGACAGCGTGAATGACTACACCTGCTCCTGCACCCTGGGGTACACCGGCAAGAACTGCAGCATTCGCTCGGATGCGTGCGGCGCACGTCCGTGCCAGAACGGGGGCACTTGCTTCACACACTTCACCGGACCCGTTTGCCAGTGCCCTAAAGGCTTCATGGGTCCAAGTTGCGAGTTCACTCTCCAGCCTAGTTTCAAGCCCGCTCTACGACAAACTTCCCAGCCCTCCTCGGCCACACTCAGCATCTCCTGCATCCTGGCCGTTCTAGTTGTGGCACTGATCGCGGGTATCATCCTCCTGAGGAGGCGCCGGAGGTTTCAAGGGAGGAAGCAGCTGAGCGACATTGCAGTTTACAACGACCTGGAGTCGGTCAACAACCTGGGAGGAAGCGAGAGAGACTCCTTCCTGGGTCCAAACGGCCTGTTCAAGATCAGCAACAGCACGGCCCGCCTCAGCATGGCGCTCTGCCCAGAGGGAAGGTCAGGGTTTAGGCACAATCCAGTGGAGAGCGGCCTGGTCAGAGAGGACTTCATGTGGCGGGACGAAGCCGGTCTGGGTTCTGGAGCTGCCGGGCTGAGATGAGCTCAACAGGATAAGCAAATCTTAGCACTTGTTGCTCCTCTTTCTTCATGCACTGTGACACGAGGAGCAAAACACCACAAATAGCAAGAAAAAGATTATTGGAAGAATATTACAGAGCGCATTCAGACCCAAAGAGACCAATATCGATATTAATATCCACCTTTCTTCGGACCTGCAGCTGTTGGGGTGTAAGTAACCAACCTGGCACACACTTTAACGGCATCGTCAAAGTGTGTGTGAGTGCGGTTGTTATTTCACAACTCGAACCAAATACTGACAATACTTAATCTACTTTGGAAAACTTGTCCCAATGACTTCCTTATCATCTGTAATATTATTTCCTGTCTTAAAATGTTTTTTCTACACCGTTTTTTTTTTTTTGCCTTTCAATCTTCCTTTGCCCATTTTTTCCTTATTGTGCGCACCATCATTTTTTATCTTTTATATTATTTATTTATTTGAAAACCTAGGTTTAGCGCTCCACAGATATATATTTATACAATGCTGAATGAATACTTTGGGCTGTTGGAAGATAAACTATCCCAAAGTTGTAAAGGGCAGAGATATGAGGATGAATAATTGCCCTGTCATGTGCCATTTTTTTGTGTTCATACCAAAGTTTGTGTGATGTTATGTGTTGTCATTGTTATTTAAGTTGATCATATTGTTTTTTTTTCATGTGGAATAAAGACTAATACTTAATTTAATCTAGGTACATTTTTTTTTACCCTTCATGACAGTGTCTGCTGTAGGGTTGTCAAAACGATTGATACTTTGATACCAAGTAAATCCCGACATGCAAAAAATACATGGACACCACTTTTCTTCAGTATCGCCAGTATGGTTTGTGTAAATCTATCACGATTACATAAATGATAATGGAAGTGTGGCAGTGTAGCATAACTGCAGCACACACCTCATACGCGCCTGGTTAGCCAGAGAATAAGATGTAGTAGAAATTATCTGTGATGCACTTAAGCCACTTTGTTGCTATATTTAGTGAGTAGAGGTAAATATCTTTCAATACAAAAAAAGTGATCATTTGTCTCCTGTTTCTGCTTCCTAAAAGTAGAATTTACCATGGAATATAATGATGTACCTCAAATCCTTCAGAAATGTACTACCGTATTTTTCAGACTATAAGTCACATTTTTTTTCATGGTTTGGCCGGGGGTGCGACTTATACTCAGGAGCGACTTATGTGTGAAATTATTAACACAATACCGTAGAATATCAAATAGTATTTAGCTCATTCACGTAAGAGACTAGACTTATAAGATTTCATGGGATTTAGCGATTAGGAGTGACAGATTGTTTGGTAAACATATAGCATGTTCTATATGTTATAGTTAATTGAAAGACTCTTACCATAATATGTTACGTTAACATACCAGGCACCTTCTCAGTTGGTTATTTATGCGTCATATAACGTACACTTATTCAGCCTGTTGTTCACTATTCTTTTTCATTTTAAATTGCCTTTCAAATGTATATTCTTGGTGTTAGGTTTTATCATATAAATATCCCCAAAAAATGCAATTTATACTCCAGTGCGACTTATTTATGTTTTTTTTTCCTTCTTTATTATGCATTTTCGGCAGGAGCGACTTATACTTCGGAGCGACTTATACTCCGAAAAATACGGTATTCTATACATATGCGTGCTACTCCTTATACTACCTAAACTTCAATTTTATTTAACTTTAAAAAAATTAATACAGTAATGTGTTTATTGCTGCTAATTGGTTCTGGGCTTGACAATGACAACATTGAATTTCCGCGCAGTAGTAATTGTTAGTTATAAATCCAATATTTTCATGGATAGAACATAGCTGAAATAGGCGCCAGCGCCCCCCGCGACCCCGAAAGGGAATAAGCGGTAGAAAATGGATGGATGGATGGATGGAACATAAAAACATGTTAATGACCAGCTAAATATGATTTTCAACGTTATTAGAACCCTAGGCATGAAATAACACCCACATAGTCATCTTTCACTCATTTATTCCAATATAGTAATGCTGCCATAATAATAATTTAAAAAAAACGCTCCGGTTGATTTGGTCTCATTTGTAGTCCAATACTATTATAATACTATTGTAGTATAGGGCTTCACGGTGGCCGAGGGGTTAGTGCATCTGCCTCACAATACGAAGAACCTGCAGTCCTGGGTTCAAATCCAGGCTCGGGATCTTTCTGTGTGGAGTTTGCATGTTCTCCCCGTGCATGCGTGGGTTCCCTCCGGGTACTCCGGCTTCCTCCCACTTCCAAAGACATGCACCTGGGGATAGGTTGATTGGCAACACTAAATTGGCCCTAGTGTGTGAATGTGAGTCTGAATGTTGTCTGTCTTTCTGTGTTGGCCCTGCGATGAGGTGGCGACTTGTCCAGGGTGTACCCCGCCTTCCGCCCGATTGTAGCTGAGATAGGCGCCAGCGCCCCCCGCGACCCCAAAAGGGAATAAGCGGTAGAAAATGGATGAATGGACTATTGTAGTATTGGTATTTTTAGTTCATCTAGCCGTTTTTTGCTTAATTTAAGCCAAAAATACATAGAATTTAAATGAGTGAAGCTGCAAAAATCCAAGCACGATGTGGCGAGGCCCTGAGTTTTCACTCAATTCTGTAATCCTAATGCATAATTACCGCATATGAAAAATGTCACGTGGTCCAAACGAAGATGCATCGTTCAAATCCTCTGTAGGCCTTTAGAAGAACAAAAGTAAGTTCACTCATAACTTTGGGGAGATATTTAATATTCGGGCAGCACGGTGGAAGAGGGGTTGGTGCGTCTGCCTCACAATACAAAGATCTTGAGTAGTCCTGGGTTCAATCCTGGGCTCGGGATCTTTCTGTGTGGAGTTTGCATGTCCTCCCCGTGATTGCGTGGGTTCCCTTCCTCCTACCTCCAAAAACATGCACCTGGGGATGGATTGATTGGTAACACTAAATTGGCCCTAGTGTGTGAATGTGAGTGTGAATGTTGTCTGTCTATCTGTGTTGGCCCTGCGATGAGGTGGCGACTTGTCCAGGGTGTACCCCGCCTTCCAGGGTGAACCCCGCCTTCCGCCTGATTGTAGCTGAGATAGGCTGCAGTGCCCCCCGCTACCCCGAAGGGAATAGAAAAATGGATGGATGGATGGAAATTCAATATTTCATCTATAACAGTAAGGGTGTTTTTAAAAATATATATAACCTTAGTCCTGTTACCAAATGTTTTTCTTTGCCATTTTTATTTTCTAAATATTTTTTGTTGTTGAGTCATTGTAATGTGCTCAGAATTTATGCCATGTGGTTCTACAGCTAATGATTTGCTTAAAAACAAAAGTTGGGCATTCAAAACAGAGTTCTGACCTGTTGCTCATTTGGTTTGCCTCCACCAGTGTGTGCATGATGGGAGTTTGGTCTTGTTCTGTTACAAAGTTCTGACCTGTCATTGGGCTTACATTGCTGAAAACACAAATAGATTGACTGATTAACATCAATGTTGAGTTTTCAGTTAAAACGTTATGGGCTGCAGGTGATCGAGGAAAGGTGATGGCTATTGTCGTGCTTTATAAAGTGTACAAAACATCTTTCCATACACTGGAAGGGACAACGTATCTGACTGATGATGAAGGCGGTTTTAATGAAATCTATTGTTAAAGAATAATAGATGTTTCCATTTTAATGATTGTTTTTTTTTTTTTTTTTCGTTTCTGCAATAAAGGTAATTGATGCATACATTTTCTGTTATGATCCGCCTCCCGGATCATATATGGTTTTGGGGTTTTAGTCTCTTGTGTTTTTTGTTTATTGTTTGACTCTTCCGATTCTTAGTTTGTGCACTTCCCTGTTTGTTGTTGTCAACATGATTTCTGATTTGTCCCACCTGCCTTTGTTAGCACACCTCCCTTTCGGACAAGCATAAGGCATTTTTTCTTCGAGAAAGGTTACATGATGCCTAGTACCCATTGAGAACAGAGCTAGCTTGACCACCACGCATACTAAATGGCCGGGACTTGAGCCGGACATCCCTCCATCCATCCATCCATTTCCTACCGCTTGTCCCTTTCGGAGAAGCATAAGGCATTTTTTTCTTCAAGAAAGGTTAAATGTTGCCTATTACCCATTGAGAACAGCGCTAGCTTGACCACCACACATATTACGTGAGTGCGACTTGAGCCGGACATCCAACCATCCATCCATTTCTACCGCTTGTCGCTTTCGGACAAGCATAAGGAATTTTTTTCTTCGAGACAGGTTAAATGATGCCTAGTACCCATTGAGAACAGAGCTAGCTTGACCACCATGCATACTAAATGGACGAGACTTGAGCCAAACATCCATCTATCCATTTTCAACCGCTTGTCCCTTTCGGACAAGCATAAGGCATTTTTTTTTCAAGAAAGGTTAAATGTTGCCTATTACCCATTGAGAACAGCGCTAGCTTGACCACCACACATATTAAATGAGTGCGACTTGAGCCGGACATCCAACCATCCATCCATTTTCTATCGCTTGTCGCTTTCGGACAAGCATAAGGCATTTTTTTCTTCTAGACAGGTTAAATGATGCCTAGTACCCATAGAAAACAGAGCTAGCTTGACCACCACGCATATTAAATGGGAGGGACTTGAATCGGACATTCATCCATCCATCCATCCATCCATTTTCTACCGTTTGTCCCTTTCGGACAAGCATAAGGCATTTTGTCTTCAAGAAAATGTTAAATGGTACCTAGTACCCATTGAGAACAGAGTCAGCTTAACTACCACGCATATTAAATGGCCGGGACTTAAGTCGGACATCCCTCCATCCATCCATCCATACCGCTTGTCGCTTTCAGACAAGCATAAGGCATTTTTTTCTTCGTTTGACCATCACGCATATTAAATGGGTGGGACTTGAGCCGGACATCCAACTATCCATCCATTTTTTACCGCTTGTCCCTTTCGGACAAGCGTAAGGCATTTTTTCTTCAAGAATGGTTACATGGTGCCTAATACCCATAGAGAACAGAGCTTGCTTGAACACCACGCATATTAAATGGTCTAGACTTGAGCCGGACATCCATCTATCCATCCATTTTTTACGGCTTGTCCCTTTAGGACAAGCATATGGCATTTTTTTCTTCTAGACCAGGGGTCACCAACGCGGTGCCCGCGGGCACCAGATAGCCCGTAAGGACCAGATGAGTAGCCCGCTGGCCTGTTCTGTTTTTTTTTTTAGTAGCAAGCTGGTCTCGCTTTGCTCAAAATTTTTAATTCTAAGAGAGACAAAACTCAAATAGAATTTGAAAATCCAAGAAAATATTTTAAAGACTTGGTTTTCACTTGTTTAAATAAATTCATTTTTTTTTTAACTTTGCTTCTTAGAACTTTCAGAAAGAAAATTTTAGAGGAAAAATACAACCTTAAAATGATTTTAGGATTTTTAAACACATATACCTTTTTACCTTTTCAATTCCTTCCTTTTCTTTCCTGATAATTTAAGTCAATGTTCAAGTATTTTTTTTTGTTATTGTAAAGAATAATAAATACATTTTAATTTAATTCTAATTTTAGCTTCTGTTTTTTCGACGAAGAATTTTTGTGAAATAATTCTTCCAGCTTATTATGATTAAAATTCAAAAAAAATTATTCTGGCAAATCTAGAAAATCTGTAGAATCAAATTTAAAGCTTATTTCAAAGTCTTTTGAATTTCTTTTAACATTTTTGTTCTGGAAAATCTAGAAGAAATAATGATTTGTCTTTGTTACAAATATAGTTTTGTCCAATTTGTTATATGTTCTAACAAAGTGCAGATTGGATTTTAACCTATTCAAAACACGTCATCAAAATTATAAAATTAATCTTAATCAGTAAAAATAACTAATGATGTTCCATAAATTATTTTTTTAATTTTTTTCAAAAAGTTTCGAATTAGCTAGTTTTTCTCTTCATATTTTTCGGTTGAATTTTGAATTTTAAAGAGTCGAAATTGAAGATAACCTATGTTTCAAAATTAAATTTTTATTTTTTTCGTGTTTTTTCCTCTTTTAAACCGTTCAATTAAGTGTTTTTTCATCATTTATTCTCTACAAAAACCTTCCGTAAAAGGAAAAAAAATGTACGTCGGAATGACCGACAGAAATACCCATTTTTTATATATATATATATAGATTTACCGTATTTATTAAAGTTAAATTGAGCAAAATGGCTATTTCTGGCAATTTATTTAAGTGTGTATCAAACTGGTAGCCCTTCGCATTAATCAGTACCCAAGAAGTAGCACTTGGTTTCAAAAAGGTTGATGACCCCTGTTCTAGACAATGATGCCTAGTACCCATACAGAACAGAGCTAGCTTGACCACCACGCATATTAAATGGGCGGGACTTGAGCCGGACATCCATCCAGCCATCCATTTACTACCGCTTGTCCCTTTGGGACATGCCGTCAGTAAAACCCAAGCAGTTCTTAACCTGCGTCACTACAAACACAATATATGTGAACTCTGTGGCAGTGTCCCCTGTCAAATCCTGATTGTAGAATTTCAAAACAAAAGCCTCACTTTGCTTTAAACATAGTTTTCTCATAATAAAAACAAATACTGCGTTTTATTTTTTTAATTTGATGCAGTTTGATTGACAGCGTCAACAGCCAATGAAATGTGGGGAGGCACACACAAGAGAACAATATATCACCTGAATTCGCGCCACGGCCACGCATATATCTGGCAGACCGACACTGAAGTGGACGCAAGCATGTGTGGGCTTTTTAGATGGTTTTCGATAGTACAACGTTAAACAAAGACAGGTTAGGATAATGGCTTCTATACATGCTTACATATATGAGAGGTCTTCCATGTTTACTCTATGAGACGGAAAGAGACTCCAGTCGATCTGTCGCCTCCCCGTATCCACTTGTGCTGGTAAAAAAAAAAAAAAAAAAAAGTCAGTCAGCCCAGTCCAGAGCAGTCATGGCAGCAGACGCGACACGGACAACACTTGAAGAAAATGACGACGTGCACCGAACAGATGAAGGATTTCAGGAGCAGGCCGGCCATGTACCCAAGAGACATGGCCGGGTCACGGTCAAGTACAACCGGAAAGAGTTGCAGAAGCGGCTCGACGTCGAGAAGTGGATCGATGAGAGCCTGGATGTGCTCTACACTGGTCAGGTCAGTCCAAATACGACAATATCTGCAAATAACAATACAAATGCTTCATTTATAGCTTCATTAAATAACGGAACAAGAACATATGCTTTTTACTAAAACCACACCCTACATGAGTGATTGTCAACCACTACTATGCCGCAAGATAAAGTCTGGTGTGCCGTGGTAGATTATGTAATTTCAACTAATTGGGTTAAACATATTTTTTGCCAACCAGTAATTATAATCCGTAAACAATGTGCCGTTGTTGAGTGTCTGCGCTGTCTGGAGTTTGGCAGAGAATTTACCACGAATTGATTAATGTGCACCCTGACATAAATGCCTACTGAAATTAGATTTTCTTATTCAAACGGGAATAGCAGGTCCATCCTATGTGGCATACTTGATCATTTCGCGATGTTGCCATATTTTTGCTGAAAGGATTTAGTAGAGAACATCAACGATAAAGTTTGCAACTTTTGGACGCTAATAGAAAAGCCCTGCCTTTACCGAAAGTATGTGCGAGTGACGTCACGAGTTACAGGGCTCCACACATATTCACATTGTTTATAATGGGAGCCACCAGCAGTAAGAGCAATTCGGACCGAGAAAGCGACAATTTCCCCATTAATTCGAGCGAGGATGAAAGATTCGTGAATTAGGATATTGAAAGTGAAGGACTAGAAAAAAGAAGCGACTGCTCCCGGCGGCGGCAAAGTGAGCGTTTCAGATGTAATTAGACACATTTACTAGGATAATTCTGGAAGATACCTTATCTACTTATTGTTTTAATAGTGTTTTAGTGAGATTTTAAAGATTGTAAAAGATTGTAAAGACATACCTCGAGGTCGGATGGCTGCGGTGAACACGAAGTGTCTCAGAGAGAAGTCGAGGAGCCAAGCTCACAGCTGCCGCTGTTGCAGGATGACGAATAATCCAATGATTTCTCCGGTAAAATATATATCACAATTTCCCCATCCAAAAACATGCTGTTTGACGTAGAAAAAACATGTTCGCTTGACCGCTCCGCTTCACAACAAACAAAGAAACATCGGCTGTGTCTCGGTGCTAAAGACAGCTGCAATCCACCGCCTTCCACCAACATTGATTTTTAGTCTCCATTACTAAATGAACAAATTGCAAAAGATTCAGCAACACAGATGTCCAAAATACTGTGTAGTTATGCGGTTAAATCACACTACTTTTGGCCGTAACTGGTGCTGAGCTAATATTTTCTGACGTACGCGTCATCATTCCGTGACGTTTTCAACAAGAAACTCGCGGGAAATTTAAAATTGCAATTTAGTAAACTAAAAAGGCAGGCCCAAACGCATTGTGAGGGTCTGCTGGGAACGTCTGGCAGAGTCTCCTGTCAGAGAAAGTTTCAATTCCCACCTCCGGAAGAACTTCGAACATGTCACGAGGGAGGTGCTGGACATTGAGTCCGAGTGGACCATGTTCCGCACCTCTATTGTCGAAGCGGGTGATCGGAGCTGTGGCCGCAAGGTAGTTGGTGCCTGTCGGGGCGGCAATCCTAAAACCCCTTGGTGGACACCAGCGGTGAGGGATGCCGTCAAGCTGAAGAAGGAGTCCTATCTGGTCCTTTTGGCTCATAGGACTCCGGAGGCACTGGACAGGTACCGACAGGCCAAGCGGTGTGCGGCTTCAGCGGTCGCTGAGGCAAAAACTCGGACATGGGAGGAGTTCGGGGAAGCCATGGAAAACGACTTCCGGACGGCTTCGAAGCGATTCTGGACCACCGTCCGCCGCCCCAGGAAGGGGAAGCAGTGCACTATCAACACCGTGTATGGTGCGGATGGTGTTCTGCTGACCTCAACTGCGGATGTTGTGGATAGGTGGAAGGAATACTTCAAAGACCTCCTCAATCCCACCAACACGTCTTCCTATGAGGAATCAGTGCCTGGGGAATCTGTGGTGGACTCTCCTATTTCTGGGGCTGAGGTCGCTGAGGTAGTTAAAAAGCTCCTCGGTGGCAAGGCCCCGGGGGTGGACGAGATCCGCCCGGAGTTCCTTAAGGCTCTGGATGCTGTGGGGCTGTCTTGGTTGACAAGACTCTGCAGCATCTCGTGGACATCGGGGGCGGTACCTCTGGATTGGCAGACCGGGGTGGTGGTTCCTCTCTTTAAGAAGGGGGACCGGAGGGTGTGTTCCAACTATCGTGGGATCACACTCCTCAGCCTTCCCGGTAAGGTTTATTCAGGTGTACTGGAGAGGAGGCTACGCCGGATAGTCGAACCTCGGATTCAGGAGGAACAGTGTGGTTTTCGTCCTGGTCGTGGAACTGTGGACCAGCTCTATACTCTCGGCAGGGTTCTTGAGGGTGCATGGGAGTTTGCCCAACCAGTCTACATGTGCTTTGTGGACTTGGAGAAGGCATTCGACCGTGTCCCTCGGGAAGTCCTGTGGGGAGTGCTCAGAGAGTATGGGGTATCGGACTGTGTTATTGTGGCGGTCCGCTCCCTGTACGATCAGTGCCAGAGCTTGGTCCGCATTGCCGGCAGTATGTCGAACACATTTCCAGTGAGGGTTGGACTACGCCAAGGCTGTCCTTTGTCCCCGATTCTGTTCATAACTTTTATGGACAGAATTTCTAGGCGCAGTCAAGGCGTTGAGGGGTTCCGGTTTGGTGACCGCAGGATTAGGTCTCTGCTTTTTGCAGATGATGTGGTCCTGATGGCTTCATCCGACCGGGATCTTCAGCTCTCACTGGATCGGTTTGCAGCCGAGTGTGAAGCGACCGGAATGAGAATCAGCACCTCCAAGTCCGAGTCCATGGTTCTCGCCCGGAAAAGGGTGGAGTGCCATCTCCGGGTTGGGGAGGAGCCCCTGCCCCAAGTGGAGGAGTTCAAGTACCTAGGAGTCTTGTTCACGAGTGGGGCAAGAGTGGATCGTGAGATCGACAGGCGGATTGGTGCGGCGTATTCAGTAATGCGGACGTTGTACCGATCCGTTGTGGTGAAGAAGGAGCTGAGCCGGAAGGCAAAGCTCTCAATTTACCGGTCGATCTACGTTCCCATCCTCACCAATGGTCATGAGCTTTGGGTCATGACCGAAAGGATAAGATCACGGGTACAAGCGGCCGAAAGGAGTTTCCTCCGCCGTGTGGCGGGGCTCTCCTTAGAGATAGGGTGAGAAGCTCTGCCATCCGGGAGGAACTCAAAGTAAAGCCGCTGCTCCTTCACATCGAGAGGAGCCAGATGAGGTGGTTCGGGCATCTGGTCAGGATGCCACCCGAACGCCTCCCTAGGGAGGTGTTTAGGGCACGTCCAACCGGTAGGAGGCCACGGGGAAGACCCAGGAGACGTTGGGAAGACTATGTCTCTCGGCTGGCCTGGGAACGCCTCGGGATCCCCCGGGAAGAGCTACACAAAGTGGCTGGGGAAAGGGAAGTCTGGGTTTCCCTGCTTAGGCTGTTGCCCCCGCGACCCGACCTCGGATAAGCGGAAGAAGATGGATGGAGATGGATAAACTAAAAAGGCCGTATTGACATGTGTTGCAGTGTTAATATTTCATCATTGATATATAAACTATCAGACTGCGTGGTGGGTAGTAGTGGGTTTCAGTAGGCCTTTAAACAAGTTGAAAAACTTATTCGGGTGTTACCATTTAGTGGTCAATTGTACGGAATATGTACTGTACTGTGCAATCTACTAATAAAAGTTGCAATCAATCTATCAAAAGAGTAACCGTGTAATACTCTTCCATATCAGTAGGTGGCAGCAGGTAGCTAATTACTTTGTAGATGTCGGGAACATGGTTTGTCGTGATCGCAATATGTGGGAGGCAGCTTCTAGGTAAAAAGGTATGTAACATCGATCCATCCTTTTTCTACCGCTTTTTCCCTTTGGGGTAGCGGGGGACGCTGGTGCCTATCTCAGCTACAATCGGGCGGAAGGCGGTGTACACCCTGGACAAATCGCCACCTCATCGCAGGGCCAACACAGATAGACTCACATTCACACACTAGGGCCAATTTAGTGTTGCCGGTCAACCTTTAAATCAAAAATAAACAAAAGGCGAGTTTCGCTAAGAAAAGGCATTACAGCTTAGGGAAGGCTCTGCAAAACAAATCTAAAATTGAACTGGCTGCCAAGTAAACAAAAACTAAATGCTTGACGACAGCAAAGACTTAAAGCGTGTGGAGCAGACGGTATCCACAAAGTACATCCGTCCATGACATGACAATCAACAATTTTACCACTAAGAGGGATAGCAAAGAAAGACAAAGCCGGTGCGGGGGTTAGCGTTCAAGGAAGACATGAAACTGCTACAGGAAAATACCAAAAAAATACGAAAAGCCACCAAAATCTGAGCGCAAGACAATAACTAAACCACTACACACAGGAAATCATCCAAAAAACAAAATAAGTCACGGTGTGACGTGACAGGTCGTGACAGCACCCCTATTTTGAGACAAGCTATGTTGATGCATCATTGGTTATGGTTTGAAATCATATCCAACAATTGCGAGAACACCTTTTTATTGTCCACGTCGGCTACTGAGTTTAATTTTTTTATGTTTTCTTCAGGTGGTGTGCCTCAGAATTTTTTCAATGAAAAAAATAAAACACTGCCTTACATAACTCTCAAAACGGCAGTTTCGTCCTTTAATCCTCACATTTAACAATACATTATAAAACAACACTGAGTATACCAAGTCAATTATTGGTGGGCAATACTTCAAAATCTGGTCTGGATCTGATACCACGTAAATACAGGAATAGTATTGTTGATATGGATATCATTATATACTGTGGGACTTGAATTTACGAGCTTAATGGGTTATGTGATGGAGCTCTTAACTCAAAACACTTGTACTGTATATCAAATCAATGTCTCCCATTGATATTAACTGAAATTGCTCGGCCACTCAAATAAAACACATTTTTAACCTGTAACATGCCTTTTAAAAAGAAAAACAACCTTTTGGATTAGGGATGCGCCAATTGATCGGCCACTGATCAGTATCGGCCGATTTTGGTGATAAAGCTCAATGCTGATTAATGCATTTTATTGCGGTTCACGAAAGCTTATCCCCTTTGGCTGACACTGTATTTATTTTTAGTCCCACAGGCTGACAAGCAGGTAACAAGTAATTATGTATGTCTATTAGTGTTGTCCCGATCACAATATTTTGGTACCGGTACCAAAATTATTTCCGTACTTTTCAGTACTTTTCTAAATAAAGGGGACCATAAAAATAGTAGCATTATTGGCTTTATTTTAACCCGAAATCTTACGGTTCATTATTCATATGTTTCTTATTGCAAGTTTGTCCTTAAATAAAATCGTGAACATACAAGAAACTTGTCTTTTTGTAGTAATTAAGCAAACAGAGGCTCCTAATTTAGCTGCTGACATATGCAGTAACATACTGTGTCATTTTCCATTCTATTATTTTGTCAAAATTATTGAGGACAAGTGGTAAAAAATAAATTATGGGGGTACTTTTTAGAGGCTGTGTAGTACTGAATATGATTCATTAGTATCGCGGTACTATACTAATACTGGTATACCGTAAAACCCTAATGTCTATACACTGTGGGACTTCAAAGTGAATACTTCAGGGCCAGCTTCTACGACCCAGCCTCAACCGGACTCTACCTCCAGTGGTCTGGAGGTGTATTGAGTTTAAGATTCCTTATATAGAAGAATTTAATAATTGAGTTAGTATTGAACATAACTTTTATCTTTATTGGAGACCCTTGTTGACGAAGACAACGATGAGCAGGATGAGGGGAACGTGTGGACGGCGCCTTTGTACTTTACAACCAGATTTTTTTCAAATTCAATAGCCTTTCTCACCTTCTTTAACAAACTGCTTCCACTTGCTACTTTGCATGACATAGTTTTCATTTATTTCAAGTTCAGTGCTCTTATTTTGTTATGTGGGTTTCCCGTTTCGTGTTGAATGTATTCCCAGTCTGAAGTGGGGCTGCACGATTTTGGCCAAAAATAAAATGTATTTTTTTTTCTCTGAAAACTCCATTTTCAAAACTACTTTGGCATGTGTTGCAGCCATGAAATTGTAAGTTAATTATTATTTGCAAAAAAAAAAAAAGAAAGTTTGAGTTTGAACATCAAATATCTTGTCTTTGTAGTGCATTCAATTGATTATGGGTTGAAAATGATTTGCAAATCATTGTATTCTGTTTTTATTTACATCTAACACAATTTCCCAACTCATATGGAGATGGGGTTTGTACTTTTATTGCTATTTTATTATATCACTTTATTTATTTTTGTGTTTTTAGTGCGTATTGGCTATGCGCGAGCATGATTATAGGCAGTTTAATGACATATTTGGTCCCTAGTAGGTTATTTTGCAGTAGTACTAAGAAAAAAGCACTGAGACTGACTCTCCAACATGTGGCATTTTTCATTAAAAACTAAATCTTATGAAAAATAGGGCAAACAAAAACAGAGGTTCCACTGCAAAACAAAGCATTTCGACATTGATCAGATACCAAGTATTGTATGTAAAGAGTCAGTATCGCTGACACTAATACAGATTTTTTTTTTTTAGGGTTATTGAATAATTTTGTTTTTAATTTGTTGATCATCAGAAAAGAAAAAAGGCCATATGTGTGATGAATAAAACTATATCTAATTACAACATTAGCAAGACAGTATCAATATTCACAAAATAATACTATTAATTATTTTTATTACATAATGCTATGTTTTGTTATTGTCAGTAGTGCTGTCAGTGTGTGTTTTCTTCTCTTCTTATTTGTTGGGGCTAAATCACTTTGTCTTGCTACTTGCCTGTGTATTAAAAGTGCTATATAAATAACGTTTGATTGATCTATTGATAAAAATGATTGAGCCAAAAAAAAAGTAAAGAATAAAAAAATAAAGAGAGTAATATACTACTATGGCTCTCATTCAAACGCTTTAACTTTGTCACCAAATGCAGTAGTACCTCAGCTTAATTGGTTCAATGATGCCGCTCAATACACAAAACAATCTCAAATAAACATCCATTGAAATTAATGAAAATAAATTTAATCGGAGCACAATTTTAACATGTAACATGCCTCTAAATGTAATGTTAAAATAATGTACAGCATTTACCTTAGAGAGCTGACTTTCAAAGCATCTCCGTCCAGCATGCCATCAGCAGCCTGGCTGTATTTTTATGGTTAAATGTCAGCTGTTTGGATATTATTTTAACGTTCTTGGCTGGCGTTATCGACTCAATCTGTTTCAGTATGGTGCAGACGAGCAGTGATATGCTCAAACTGCCTTAAGTAAGTTAGGTACACACACTGTTATGATTTTGATGATTCCTTTATTTAATTCAATGAGTATCATCCACTTCTTCATCTCAGCACTGTCATTCCTAGTCACTTCCTTCCTTCCCATGGTTGGAAAGCAAATTATGTTGATCTCTTGCTATAATGCTTGAAAGTAAGACCGTATGTTTTAGGCAGATCTCACGGGGTCCCCTGTGGTATTCGCTATGCCAACTAGCAGCGAGGAGGCGCGTAATCCAATTTTTTCTGTCAACTAAAAGCATAACAGTTAGCTGAGAGACAGCTCATATATTAAAAAAACACTTGAACGTTGTGGTAACACTCTACATTTAATAATGTAAAAATGTATACAATACAATAAAAACACACACATTTGTGAAAAAAGACATTGTAAATCTTATGACCCTAGTATCGATCCAACTTTAATACTACCCTGAATATCTTTACTATTGATATTAGAATTGATCCGCTTATGCTAGACAGTGCTTACAACTGCAATAATAAATGAAATGTCATAAGAGTAAACAGGGATGAGCTGCGCTGCATCTCCTTACAAGGTCAAGCATCCTGAGATCTGTATCCGTCTTGGAACATGTTTCCTTACATGGCCAGTCTGAAACTAGAGAGGCTTAAATGATGAGAAAACAAGCAAGAGGAAGGGAGCATTGTAGGAGATAAACAGTGTGCATCTGGTTTATCTGCACCCTTCGGATCACGTGTGAGGGGACATGAGAGGATACAACCTTTTCATTTGCACCCAAAGTCTTCAAATTGGGCTTGTGGCTTGCATCCAAAGCTTAAGGAAAAAGCAGAATAAACATATAAAAGTAGTTGAAGAGGTAGTCCTGTCAGAGGAGGCACACACAATGTGGTATTGTGGATGAGACCCCTCCCCACACACACACTCAGCTGATAAAAAGCTACAATAGACAATTGTTGAAAGAGAGCAGGCTGCAGAGGCACTGTCACGCCAAAACAACACTTGGTATTCAGCTTTTTTGTTCAAGGTTTTCCCAATCTTCCTGAAGTAGAACATCTTGCAGCATCACCTTGACGCCAAATCAACATCTTATTTTTACAAAAAACAACAACTTATATTTAATAATATATGTAAAATAATAGGTGGGGAAAATTGTGACTTCCTGTTCAGTTCAAAGTACACTTAAAAATAAAAGCATAGCAGCATCAACCTGGATTGTACCACAACAACTAACAAAATGTGAAGTGAAGTGAATTATATTTATATAGCTCTTTACTCTAGTGAGTCAAAGCACTTTACATTGTGAAACCCAATGTTTAAGTTACATATTCAAACCTGTGTGGGTGGCACTGGGAGCAGGTGGGTAAAGTGTCTTGCCCAATGACACAGCAACAGTGACTAGGATGGCAGAAGCGGGGATCGAACTTGCAACCCTCAAGTTGCTGGCACGGCCACTCTACCAACCAGGCTATACCGCCCCGTGCATCTGTTAATTTATTTTTAGTTTGTTAGAGACCAGAAGAAGGATTTATGCTTCGAGATAGGAATCATTGAGGACCTCAGGATTCGATTGTGATTCAAGGGCTACGATTTGATAATAAATCAATCATTTATTAATCTATGAATATTATTATTGCGGCGTATTAATTTTAAAAGTACCTCCAATGCTGGGGCAAGCTGATACAGGGGGTGGATGACATTGACGCTTTAGACTATTAGTATGTGCTAGTGGCATGTTTATTGCTCCATAGGTGATAGTACTTACTTTGTATGATGTAAAGAAAGTCGAGCTCCACAAAAGAGGCAAGTTTTTATCCCATGTAGGTAGAGCCAGGCTGAACGATTTTCTTCACAGGTAAAACTGCAGTGGCAAAACGATTGGCTCTGGACTTTAGACCAGGGGTTCTTAACCAGGGTTCGATCGAACCCTAGGGGTTCGGTGAGTCGACCTCAGGGGTTCGGCCAAGGTAAAAACACACCCGACTCTTCGTGTAAATACAAACTTCATCCTCTTGGCATATTACAGATACGGCAACCGCTGATTGATTTGCAGGTGTGTAATTTGTTGTGAGTTTATGCACTGTCTTAGTTTTGTTGTTTGAACAAGGTGATGTTCATGCACGGTTCATTTTGTGCACCAGTAAAAAAACATGGTAACTCTTTAGTATAGGGAACATATCCACCATTAATTAGTTGCTTAATAGCATGCAAATTAGTAACATATTGGATCTTAACTACTCATTAAGTACTAATTAATGCCTTATTCGGTGTGGCCTTATTAGAACCCTGACCCTAACCCTAACCAAATAACTCTAAATTAAGTGTTTATTACTTAGAACATGTTCCCCTAGTGTCCAAATAACTCTAAATTAAGTCTTTTTTACTCAGACTATGTTCCCCATACTAAAATGTTACAAAAAACATGCAACTTTGTCTTGAATTTGAAAAAAACAACAACATTTTATTGTTCACTAAATAAGGGTTCGGTGCATGCACATATGAAACTTGTGCTGTTCGGTACCTCCAACAAGTTTAAGAACCACTGCTTTAGACTTTTCATCATAGGTAGGATTTTAGTTTTCCCTTTTGTCACAAAGGAATCCTGTATACCTCTGTACACAGGGTCACTGGTAATCTTCACTTCCTTCTCCACAAACTCTGAATTGTCTTTAAACGTTACTATTCTCTTAAATTTCTCCTGCAGGGCACAAGCAACACTTCTCTATCCATTTCTAAGTTTAAATGGTAGTTTCATTACAACGGTTTGAATTTTTACAGGAACATTTAGGTCACAAAGTGAATCCTCCATAGTATTGCAACACTCTTAATAAAAAAAACTATATGCTTGCAAAGCCTTGTGGTCCTCTGACCTAATCACTGGCCATGTGTGTACTTTCTCCATGTAAGCTGATGATATTTTGAATCTGTCTCCAAAATGCTGTCTGAGTAATGATTTTGCTTTATTGTATACAAAATGATTTGGCATGTGTTGAGCGCTTCTAATGAGATCTCCCTGTTGCCCTTTGGTATGTTGTTCAAGATAGTATAAACAGTCTTAAGTGTTTTGTGTTCTTTTTTCAATATTATGTTCAAAAGCTTGTATAAATGTCTGATTATGCAACGGATTTCCATCAAAAATCTGCAGCTCTTGTTTAGGTAAAAGTAAAAGTGATTGTTGTTTCACCAATAAAGATGGGATTTAATTTTGCTTTTCGAAAACCGTAAGTAATGGATCAGAGCTATCACAAGTAATATGTGTAGTTGGTTCAAAGCACTGTAATAACTCATATTGTGATGCAAGCTGAAAAGGTTGTGATGCTGGTGCACAAGGTTCCTTTACTACTTCAAGCCTAACACCATCTCTCGAAGATGTATGTCTTGTGTGCACAGGAACAGAAAGCTGGGAATTAGCATCTAATAAGGGATTTTCTTTATCATATTGTGAATTTATGCCATCAGATTGAGCAGAAATTTGAGACAAACAGGATCTATCTGCAGCTTTTAACACATTCACCTTTGCCATAGATGCATCCAACTTTATGTCCATGTCCATTTCTTCCTTCTTTCTCTTCAGAATCTGTTATTGCTAATCTAGAGCATGACTATCCTTTAGTCGCTTTTGCTAAACCAGAACAGCAGCTGCTTCAGCCTCAGCTTTAATGCTGTCTGATGAAGTATTGGAAGTACCGTATTTTTCGGACAATAAGTCGCAGTTTTTTTAATAGTTTGGCCGGGGGTGCTACATATACTCAGGAGCGACTTATGTGTAAAATTATTAAACACATTACCGTAAAATATCAAATAATATTTCTTTATCTCATTCGCGGAAGAGACAAAGAAAATGTCAGCAATCGTCACACACACGTCGACCAATAAGAATTCGTCGGGGGAGGGTCATAGCAGAAGTGCATTGTGGGTCATGGAATGCTAACTGCTATATGCTACTGCCGTAGCTAATAAATTGATTAATTTCATCGTTGGCGGTGACTTATAAAAACTGAGAATGGCTGAACAAAAATGGCACCGAAAAGATTATCATGTACTGCAGATTACAAGGTAGACGTAGTGAAATATGCAGCAGAAAACGACAAGTGGAAGCGGCGCATACCTTTGGAGTTGGCAGAGTTGTTTAGAAGCGACATCGAGGAAGATTTCATCGGATTTATCTATTAGGAGTGACAGATTGTTTGGTAAACTTATAGCATGTTCTACATGTTATAGTTATTTGAATGAATCTTACCATAATCTGTTACGTTAACATATCAGGCACGTTCTCAGTTGGTTATTTATGCGTCATATAACGTACACTGATTCAGCCTGTTGTTCACTATTTTTTATTTATTTTAAATTTATTTATTTTAAATTGCCTTTCAAATGTCTATTCTCGGTGTTGGATTTTATCAAATAAATTTCCCCCAAAAATGCGACTTATACTCCAGTGTGACATATATGTTTTTTTCCTTCTTTATTATGCATTTTCGGCCGGTGCGACGTATACTCCGGAGCGACTTATAATCCGAAAAATACGGTAGTTGATCTAATTACAACTGAGCTTCTTAAAACCATAACAGCAGCACTCCCAAGCAATGCTTCATCTGCTTGACACACGAAAGTAAAAGCTTCAACAAACTTCCAAAAAAACCAAAATGGTAACCAGGGAATATTTGACAAATACAAAACACCTTTGCGACAAAGATGACTCTGAAAATGTATCGTAGCAGCAACTTGTGAATGAATTGCCCGAGGATGTCGTAGTGGTTTGTGCAGCCCTTTGAGACACTAGTGATTTAGGGCTATATAAGTAAACATTGATTGATTGATTGATTGAATGGCGTTCATGTGAATCTTGTGCTCGTCCATGTGTCTTTTGTCCCAACTGACAGCGGTCCCAAACATCCAATATTGTTCAACAATACAATCCAATAGCTTCAACAAACTTTTTGTTGACAAAATATTGCGGCGTATGAATTTTAAACATTCCTCCAATGGATAGGCAGGCTGATACAATGGGAAGATGCTATTGACCATGCTTCAGACTGATTGTATGTGCGGGTGGGGTGTTTATTGCTCCTTAGGTGTTAGTAAACAGCCACTTACTTTGTATGATGAAGATGGAGGAGCTTTTGTGTTTTGATTTCAGGAAGGAGATATACCAGAAGAGGTGAATATTGACGATTTAATTGACCTACCAGATGATATGCAACGCACGAACAAGTTGCAGGTAACAGTGAAATGCACAATGCAGTACTTTCAAGTAGTTCATTAAGCAGACTTCTCCAAACATTTGCATTTTGAAAGCTACTTGGGACCATGGAAAGCAGTTCCAGAGCTACTTTTATTGTTTTATTGTGTAAACACTGAAGAGCATTCACGTTATTCTACACCAAAGTTATATTAGCTTTGTTACCCACGTTTTTGACACTAAACTACATCCACAGTTGTAAAACCTTTCTTAAACATTTCCAAGATGAACATGTTGAGGTCATTGGAAACAAGACGACTCTGTATTTACACAAAAGTTCATACATTCTCAGTAACACCACATTTAATAGGACAGCTTTCTACTACTTTGTGCAAAATGAACAGGAGTATCCCTGCCAGGAGCCGCACAAAATGGCCTCGAGCAGTTTACTGGTGTGCATGTTAATGCTTAAACTGTCAGAAACAGACAGCATTAAAGCGTTATGCTGTCCACAAGTTGGGGACATGATCACAAATCAACAAAGTGCAGCCTGATTGGCATTTGCTCGAAAATACCAAGAGTGGTAGATAAGCTCCCTTTTTCCAGGTTCACACTGAGCTCATTTGACTGATGCCTGTTATCATGATTTTGATTTCCATGGTTCCTTCTCACATTACTTTCTTCTATTAATCCTTATGTATTTTTTTCTCTACACTAGCCACCATGTGGTAAATAAATAGTTGCACCAGAAATATTCCATTCATTCAAATCTAGGATATGTCATGATCGATCTTCGCGGAAGTAGGACCCTAATGCAGAGACGGAGCAAAAAAGAATATTAATGAAAAGCATATTCAAAAAGGAGTAAGAAAAAAAACACCAAGGATGCACACAAAAGGTGTGGAGAAATGGAAATCGCACACAAAAGGTGTGGGGAGGAAGTAGATACTTATTAGAAGTAGATACGTATTCAATGAGGCGTTGGAGGGCACAGCGGACTGGTTTGAACCGGTTTGAGGTTTGAGACGTGAACCAACAGATGTCACTTGATGGTTAGAGGAAGCTGGAGTTCGACCGCCGCAGGGCTGATGATCCTGGTGTCTTGAAAGGAAAAAGAGGCCGCTGGTAACCGTATGCGACTTTAAAAAGGGAAATGCTTGTGGCCGAGGAGGTAAGGCAATTGTGAGCATACTCCCCACAAGGGAGGTGGGAGGACCAGGAGGAAACGTGTCTGTGGCATACACAGCGCAGGGCAGCCTCCAGGTCATGGTTAGCTCGCTCCGTCGGTCCATTGGTGTGGGGATGATATCCTAATGAAATGCTCTGGGTGGCCCCAAATGCCTTGCAAAAAAGCCTTCCATACTTATGATGCGAATTTGGGTTTCCTGTCCAAGGCCAGGTCCAGAGGTTGACCAGTGGTTGAACAGTCTTTAGGGATATAGGTATTTTAGACAAGGGAATGAAGTGTGCCATTCTTGAAAATCGGTTGACCACATTGAGTATGACGGAATTGCCCAGGGAAACTGAAATTAACTCCAATGCAATGAGGAACCCTGGTCGTGACTGAATAGATATTGGATAGAGAAGACCGGCATGATCAAGTTTTAGATGGCTCTTCACCACCATGAACCCCAGAAACGACACTGATGGCAAGTGAAATTGGCACTTCTCAGCTTTGAGATATAGCCGATTCTCCAAAAACCACTGCAAGACAAGACAAGACGGACGTGGCGGACATGTTCTTGGAGATTTCCGGAAAAGATAAAAATGGCATCAGGTTACACAACACTGAATTGATTGATCATGTCTCTGAGGACATCGTTAATTCAGATTTTGGAAAACCGCGGGCGCATTCAGGGGGCCTAAAGGCATTACTTAATATTCAAAATTCTCCAAAGGAATGTTAAAAGTGGTCTTCCACTCATCCCCTTCCTTAATTTTCAACAAGTGGTAAGCATCGTGTAAATCCAATTAAATAAAAACAGCTGTCGAAGATAAAAAAGCATATGTCCAATCTATAAGGGGCAAAGGATAGCTATTCTTCACAGTTTAGACCACAAGAGTTAACATAGGACCGCTATGAAAGAGGGGTGAATGAGACCCGCCGCGATATAGTCAATTAATATTGACTCTTCCGGACCTGAAACATTATAGTCTTGCCACAGGTAACGGTGCCCCTGGGAGGAGTTTAATGGAACAGTTGTCAGGACGATGTGGGAGAAGGGACTGGGCCCGGTTTTTACTTAATACCTGTTTGAGGTTATGATATTCGGCAGGTACCTCCGATAGAATAATGATCTCCTATTACGTCGTTGAAATAGCAAAATGCAAACAATTGGCATGGCAAAAAGTGGTCCAAAGGTCCAACTGGTGGTTCTACCCCGATCAATACTATGAATATGAAGTTTAAGCCATGGGAGACCTAATATAATGGGTGTCGAGTGACATGGAAGACTAAGGAAGTGTATTGCCTCATGACGATACAAAACGATATATAAACCAACTTTTCTCTTCTGTTAGTACCTATGTTTCTGTATTTGAGATCCCCATTAGTCCCAAAAATTTGAAATCAAATCATAGAGGCATGACAGAGATATTTATTAAACTATCTTGCCTTCTTCCAAACTTGCTCCAAACGGCGTGCTCTGAACAAACGGTCAGAAAGCAGCCTAAAGACTATGCAACATTTTGACCTCAACACCACCATGTCATGTTATATAGACCAGTAGTCCCCAACCTTTTTGTAGCTGCGGACTGGTCAACGCTTGATAATTTGCCCAGTGGGGGGGGGTATTAATTTTTTCTTCTTTTTTTTTTTTTCTTTGTCATGAAAAAGGGAGGTTTTTGTCATGAAAAAGGGAGGTTTTTTTTGGGTTGGTGCACTAATTGTAAGTGTATCTTGTGTTTTTTTATGTTGATTTAATAAAAAAAAAAAACAATTAAATTTTTCTTTTTTCTTTTTTAGAATAAAAAAAAATTACAATTAATAAATAATTATTTTGTGGCCCGGTACCAATCGAGCGGTTGTTGGGGACCACTGATATAGACCACAAAGAAGTATTTTAAATGTAAAAAAAAATATTTATAATTTTACCCCTTTTTCACGTCATAACAACATTTATAAGTCAGAAAAGAGGAACAACAACACAATTTTAAGTTTTCCAAATAATTTTTCTTTTGTACCTCAAACGTCCACATTGAAATGATTGTAACTTTCCCACATCATTCAACTCATTTAAGCATCAACAAATTCTGGGTAACATTATACACATCCAGTGTTCCTGTAATTCCTTATTTTCCGTACATTTCAAATCATTTAGCTCTTCAGTATTTATACTGTTTAACATGGACGAGTACGATATATTGTGAATGCTCATAAAATGACATAAAAACATAACATAACTGTCTGTTATTGATGTTGTGTTTAAACAAAGCCTTGGTTAATTGAATTGAACGCACAAAGTGACTTTATATAAGTTTCTTAAACAATACTGTAAGAGTTATTTTAATTCTTTAAAGTCCTATTTTTTTCCACAGGAGCTTCTTCAAACCTGTAATAATAACACAGAGGTAAGATCTTTCTTTCTTTTCATTTGTATTACTTTTGCCTAACTACACACAGTGTGCATGTTTAACTACACACAGTGTGCAAACGCATACTGGCAAGACGGACCACTTATTCATAGGAGTGGGAAAAATGATGGATTCTTAGACCCTTGCATTTCAGACGTGCACGACTCCGAATCAATGGACAAACGCTAAAATATCGATTATTTAAGTATGTTAAATGAATACAGACAGTTATAAAATACGGAACACGCTTGGAAATTCAATGAGCAAAACACAGGCAGAAGGAGAGGAGAAGCCATCCTAACCACAAAGCTAGCTTGAATGTGAAGTAGCGAAACAACAATAGAAAAACAGAAGTCTAACTGGAAAAGCAGAGTGACCAGCCAAGAAGAGGAAATTATCTTAATTAAGATGAATAAATCAGGAAACACAATAATATTGAGACAACACTGTGAGCCATAGATATGAATGAGTAGATAAAACACGGCGACAAAGTGTCTGAGCATATGACTACTATAGTGCATAAATCCTTTTTTTATTAGGAATAAGTGAAAAAAAATAGTCACTTGACTCACAAAACCCTTAGAGTGATTTTTTTTTTTTTTATCACTACTATAAAGTAAATTCTACCTTTACATATTATGTATATAATTGTTTCCAAAGACAAAATCATACAAAAAAGAAAATTAAAATCAATGTAAATCTTATGTTCCAAACACCCAAAAATATGGACACAAAACTCATATATAATAGAGGATAATTTTAGTTTTACACACAAAACATATTGTAAAATACATCAAAATTACATTATTAAATGGACAGTTACGTTTTAGTAGACTCTCCACCGTGGTACTTTGCTTAAGTTCTTGCTTGAATTCAATTGTTTCTCACCTTCTTTCTCTATTTGCTGGCGCTTGTACCTTTTTTTCGGCCACATGGTGGAATTTTTTGTAGTTGTTCTCCCCAAAAAAAAAAACAACGCCACCAACGTGTGAGATTCTTTTTTGTAGCGGAATGATGCACACTGTTTAGCCACACAATAACCAAGCTAGTTTTTTTGGGCCGATTTTTTTGTTAAAAACCGAATCATACAAGAAGTGGGGTGTTCAAAAAAGCAAAGTATCACTGTAATCCCTGACACTTAATGACACAGACCATCAAATTGTATGTTGTGGAGGTGCCTGCTTTGCGTGATTTTAGGTGTTTGTCGGCAGACTTTTATCCGAGAGCTGGTGGAGAAGCTCGAGGGAGTTCACAAGCAGGAAGAGCTCCAGAGCGAAGGCATCGAGCATCCGGTCATCTGTCATAGCCACCATCGCCATGAGCCTTATCACTTCAACAACTCGCAACACGCCCCAGGCCAGAACCAGACCCTCTGACGAGACCCACACTCAAAATACAGTGTGTTAAGGCAGCACCAAGTACAGTAACTAATGTCATCAACAATCCACCTACAAAAGTCATTATAATGATGTATTTTGCTAGTCAAGTGCATGCAAATTCCCATGCAAAAACATTTAGACAAACATTCAAAGGTCTGTGTCAGGATTTTGACTGCACTTCGTTTGATAGAGGAATGAAGTTACTGTGCCCTAAATGTAAAACTTTAAACTGTCATTCATAGTTTTCTAATGTAAATGCTTTGAATAGTCAGGCACTTAAAATGGACTCAGCTATTTTACTTCTCATAGGTTGAATCACGATTTGATCACTGCACTGCAAATGTAGCCATTATACCTCCTTGTCATAGTGTTATTGCGTGTCAGGCGAAGGATTTAACATAGCAACATCATACACTCGCATTAAACTTCACTTGTCTAATGGCATTTCACTTTTGATCTTCTGCTTTTAAACAGTCATCAAAACAACACTGCTAATAAAGATAATATTTTTCATTGTTTTGTACCGTGCCTATGAATATTTTCAAAACCTTTTTCCCCCAGTGACCTCCTTTTGTCCAAGGCTTAAAGCAGTGGTTCTCAAATGGGAGTATGCATACCCCTGGGGGTACTTGAAGGTATGCCAAGGGGTACGTGAGATTCTTTAAAAATAGCAACAATTCAAAAATCCTTTCTAAATATATTTATTGAATAATACTTCAAAAAAATATGAATGTAAGTTCATAAACTGTGAAAAGAAATGCAACAATGCAATATTCAGTGTTGACAGCTAGATTTTTTGTGGACATGTTCCATAAATATTGATAAGATTTCTTTTTTTGTGAAGAAATGTTTAGAATTAAGTTCATGAATCCAGATGGATCTATATTACAATCCCCAAAGAGGGCACTTTAAATTGATGATTACCTCTATGTGTAAAAATCTTTATTTATAATTGAATCACTTGCTTATTTTTCAACAAGTTTTTAGTTATTTTTATATATTTTTTTCAAAATAGTTCAAGAAAGACCACTACAAATGAGCAATATTTTTGCACTGCTATCCAATTTAAACAATCAGAAACTGATGACATAGTGCTGTATTTTACTTCTTTATCTCATTTTTTCAACCCAAAATGCTTTGCTCTGATTAGGGGGTACTTGAATTAAAAAAATGTTCACGGGGGGTACATCACTGAAAAAAGGTTGAGAACCACTGGCTTAAAGTATGTATATGTATGTGTATATAAATGTATTTATTTTTATTTATATCCATCCATCCATCCATTTTCTACCGCTTATTCCCTTTCGGGGTCGCGGGGGGGCGCTGGCGCCTATCTCAGCTACAATCGGGCGGAAGGTATATATATATATATATATATATATATATATATATATATATATATATATATATAATGTTTTATGAATTTATTATGGGTCTACTGAAGATGTGACCAAATCTGCTGGGACAAAAGTATACATACAGCAATGTAAATATTTGGTTACATGTCCCTTGGCAAGTTTTACTGTAATAAGGCTCTTTAGGTAGCCATCCACAAGCTTTTGTTTGAATTTTTGACCACTCCTCTTGACAAAATTGGTGCAGTTCAGCTAAATTTGTTGGTTTTCCGACATGGACTTGTTTCTTCAGCATTGTCCACACGTTTAAGTCAGGACATTCTAAAACCTTAATTCAAGCCTGATTTAGCCATTCCTTTACCACTTTTGACGTGGTTGCTACAGAGATCCAAATGTCACGTGACCTTACAATTAGCCCACGCACAGTATGCAGAGAGATTCATGGAATGGGTTTCCATGGCCGGCCAGATGTATCTAAGCCATACATCACCAAGATGCTCTAGAGCAGTGGAGACGCGTTCTCTGGAGTGATGAATCACGCTTTTCCATCAATCTGATGGACGAGTCTGGGTTTGGAGGCTGCCAGGAGAACAGTACATTTTGGACTGCCTTGTGCCGAGTGTGAAATTTGGTGTAGCAGGAAATAAGGTAAGGGTTTGTTTTTCAGGAGTTGGGCTTGGCCCCTTTGTTGCAGTGAAATGAATTTTGAATGCTCCAGAATACCAAAACATTTTGGATAATTCCGTGCTCCCAACCTTGTGTACAGCTCGGAGCAGGCCCCTTCCTCTTCCAACATGACTGTGCACCAGTGCAAAAAGCAAGGTCCATAAATACATGGTTGACGGAGTCTGGTGTGGATGAACTTGACTGGCCTGCACAGACCCCTGACCTGAACCCGACAGAACACCTTTAGGATGAATTAGAACGGCGACTGAGAGCCAGGCCTTCTCGACAAACATCAGTGTGTGACCTCACCACAGCGCTTTTGGAAGAATGGTCGAAAATTCCTATAATCACACCGCAACCTTGTGGACAGCTTTCCCAAGAAGAATTGAACCTGTAATAGCTGCAAAAGGTGGGCCGACATCATATTGAACCCTACAGGTTCGGAATGGGATGGCACTTCAAGTTCATATGTGAGTCAAGGCCTGCGATGAGGTGGGGACTTGTTCAGGGTGTACCTCGCCTACCGCCCGAATGCAGCTGAGATAGGCTCCAGCGACCCCAAAAGGGACAAGTGGTAGGAAATGGATGGATGGATGGGAGTCAAGGCAGGTGGCCAAATACTTTTGGCAATATAGTGTATATGTATATATATATACAGTATATATAATATATGTATATATGTGTATGTATATATGTGTGTATATATTAATATATATATATGTGTATATATTTATATACACACACATAAATGTGTATACTGTATATACACAAACCCTTTTTCCATATGATTTGGGAAATTGTGTTAGATGTAATTATTAACGTAATACAATGATTTGCAAATCATTTTCAACCCGTATTCAGTTGAATATGCTACAAAGACAACATATTTGAAGTTAAAACTGATAAACATTTTTTTTTTGCAAACAATCCTTAACTTTAGAATTTGGTGCCAACAACACGTGACAAAGAAGTTGGGAAAGGTGGCAATAAATACTGATAAAGTTGAGGAATGCTCATCAAACACTTATTTGGAACATCTCACAGGTGTGCAGGCTAATTGGGAGCAGGTGGGTGCCATGATTGGGTATAAAAGCAGCTTCCATGAAATGCTAAGTAATTCACAAACAAGGATGGGGCGAGGGTCACCAATTTGTAAGCAAATTGTCGAACAGTTTTAGAACATTTCTCAACGAGTTATTGCAAAGAATTTAGGAATTTTACCATCCACGGTCCGTAAAATCATCAAAAGGTTCAGAGAATCTGGAGAAATCACTGCACGTAAGCGATGATATTACGGACCTTTGAGCCCTCAGGCAGTACCGCGTTAAAAAACATCAGTGTGTAAAGGATATCACCACATGGGCTCAGGAACACTTCATAAAACCACTGTCAGTAACTACAGTTGGTCTCTACATCTGTAAGTGCAAGTTAAAACTCTGCTATGCAAAGCAAAACCCATTTATCAACAACACCAAGGAACGCCGCTGGCTTCGCTGGGCCTAAGCTCATCTAAGGTGGACTGATGCAAAGTGGAGAAGCGTTCTGTGGTCTGACGAGTCCACATTTCAAATTATATTTGGAAACTGTGGACGTGGTGTCCTCCGGAACAAAGAGGAAAATAACCATGCAAAATGTTATAGGCGCAAAGTTCAAAAGCCAGCATCTGTGATGGTATGGGGGTGTATTAGTGCCCAAGGCATGGGTAACTTACACATCTGTGAAGGCACCATTAATGCTGAAAGGTCCATACAGGTTTTGGAGCAACATGTTGTCATCCAAGCAACATTGTCAAGGACGCCCCTGCTTATTTCAGCAGACAATGCCAAGCCACGTGTTACAACAGCGTGGTTTTGTAGTAAAAGAGTGCTGGTACTTTCCTGGCCCGCCTGCAGTCCAGACCTGTCTCCCATCGAAAATGTGTGGTGCATTATGAAGCGTTAAATACGACAGCGGAGACCCCGGACTGTTGAATGACTGAAGCTCTACATAAAACAAGAGTGAGAAAGAATTCCACTTTCAAAGCTTCAACAATTAGTTTCCTCAGTTCCTAAATGTTTTTTGAGTGTTGTTGAAAGAAAAGGTGATGTAACACAGTGGTGAACATGCCCTTTCCCAACTACTTTGGCACGTGTTGCAGCCATGAAATTCTAAGTTAATTATTATTTGCAAAAAAGAAATAAAGTTTATGAGTTTGAACATCAAATATCTTGTCTTTGTAGTGCATTCAACTGAATATGGGTTGAAAAGGATTTGCAAATCAATGTATTCCGTTTATATTTACATCCAACACAATTTCCCAACTCATACGGAAACGGGGTTTGTATATATACACACACACACACACACACACATATATATATATATATATATATATGTACAGTGGGAGAGGGGTTAGTGCGTCCGCCTCACAATACGAAGGTCTTGTGTAATCCTGGGTTAAATCCCGGGCTCGGGATCTTTCTGTGTGGAGTTTGCATGTTCTCCCCATGAATGCGTGGGTTCCCTCTGGGTACTCCGGCTTCCTCCCACTTCCAAAGACATGCACCTGGGGATGGGTTGATTGGCAACACTAAATTGGCCCCAGTGTGTTAACGTGAGTGTGAATGTTGTCTGTCTATCTGTGTTGGCCTTGCGATGAGGTGGCGACTTGTCCAGGGTGTACTCCGCCTTCCACCCGATTGTAACTGAGATTGGCTTCAGCCCCCCGACCCCAAAGGGAATAAGCGGCAGAAAATGGATGGATGGATGGATGATTTATATAAGTTGTTTTTTTTTTTTTTACCTTTGTAGTCAGGACACTTTTCGGTTTGTACACTAGGTGGCAGAGAGGAGCTGCAAGGAAAACTGCAATATTGGTAAAGTGTCAACTCATGTGGTCAGTTTGTTGAGTTTTCCATTAAAGTTGCACAGTACAACAATTTGCACACACACTCTTTTTTTCTTTGTGTTACATTGGAGCCCTGCCGTGGCCTTGAGCTGCAGTGTTACACACAAACAATATGGCTACATCGTTTTGTTCACCGGAATATGTCCGTCTGAAGCCTTCCGCCAACGTTATTACGGGAGTGGAATTTGCACTCAAGTACACTGCTTCATCTTTTTCAAAAGAACCTTTTCAAACTCCATCGACATCAGTCAAAGGCGATAATATACTCCCTTGTCTACTCAAGTGTGCAGAGGTTAACAAATCCCACAGGCCCGTGCACCTAATTAGCCTCAATTATAACCACCCAGGGTAATAGATATTTCTGCGAACCCCCTGATTTTGAATTACTTTAGAGAACTTGATATTAATTGTAGGAGTTATTCTTTATCTATAACACTACTAAGTAGAGAGGGTAATCCCCAGGGTACAAAGATGGGGTGGGGGACTGAAGATATTCTAGTGTAGGAGGGGTAGAAGGAACAGGACAGGCCTTTCCTCAGGAAAACGTATCACCTTCCACCACAATAGCGCTCCAACAGCCACATTGCTCTCTGGAGTCCATAAACACTTTCCGACACACTCTTCAGTCACACACACTTTCTTGCACAGCCTGCACACTCCAGGATGACACTGCATTGAAAAACTGCAACAAGGATTTTCTTTACAGGTAAGCCACCTGTTTAAATCAGCTTCTGGTTTATTTGCTTTCACGCTGACTGGTTGTCAGGTGTCAAAACAGGTGCGATCTCAAAAAGATATATTGAATATGTAGTGTGTATGTAAGAAATTACTTGAGGGTTGAACTTTACACATCTTAGTCTCTCCAGGATTTTAAAGAGTTTTAAGGCCTATTTTTTCATTTACATTACGTCCCCTGGTGATTGTATAGATTTGTTTCTTAAAACCACAGGATTTTAACAAATGTAACAAAATAGTGCTTTGTTTTCATCTTAAATCAAACATTTTTGAGCAGTAATTCATTAGTCCCTCCAGATTACCGCGGGGTCTTTTAGAGACGGTTGTATTTGCAGAAGTTGTTCCAAAGAATTGCAATGGAAAGTGCAGGGGTATTTTTTTAGGTGTTTGTTGCAAAAAAATTGCAAAGGAAAGTGAAAACTGCAATAAATTGTTGTGATTTTCTCTCTGTGATTATAAAAGGGAAATTTGTTAAAGAAAAAGCAATAACACAAATACTGAGAATAGCATCTTATCAAAAAATTAATAAATGTATACATACATATGACATAATATATATATATATATATATAATAAAAATATAAAATGTATAACAAATGACATATTTGTATATACAGTAGGTAAATGTGTGTGTGTATATATATATATATATATATATATATATATATGTATATATACTGCAATGAAGTGGCGACTATGTTTGTATATATATATGTATAATCTATGTATGTATATATACTGTATTTTTTCTTCTTTCCTTTTTTTTCTTTTTTTTAAATTTCTCTTTTATTTTTAAAATGAAAAGTGTTTGATTGCAAATGCTTTTTTGTTTAATTTCTGTTCATATACAACAGGAGTGCGCTTCTGTTTTTAAGGACCTACTACAAAAAAGCTTATCAAAAATAATCTCTGATAACACTCAGGTGTTTGTAGGAATCTGCTGCAAAAATGTTAGTCTTTTCTGAATTTTTTTTACTGAACTCATTCCCGGGCCAGACTCGGCCCCGTTAGTTTATAGCCATGGTGTATAAGCCTGGCAAAATGTACTCCCCATTAAAATTTATGCAGCTCCTGTATCTGTGCATTTCCCATTAATCCAAGTAATCTTTCAACTGAGTCCAATCCTTAAAATATATATATTTTTTTGTCATCTATAATACTGTACATGATTCGCACAACAAACAATCATAATGTATGAGACATTGGGTTATGGTCACAAGTGAAGATTGTGCTTTGAGTTTCCCAGTAAAAAAAAATATATATATACAAAACCCAAACCGTTGTGTAAATCGTAAATAAAAACAGAATACAATGATTTGCAAATCCTTTTCAACTTATATTCGATTGAATAGACTGCAAAAACAACATACTTAACGATCGAACTGGAAAACTTTATTTGTTGCAAATATTAGCTCATTTGGAATTTGATGCCTGCAATATGTTTAAGAAAAGCTGGCTCAAGTGGTAAAAAAAACTGAGAAAGTTAAGGAATGCTCATCAAACACTTATGTGGAACATTCCACAGGTGAACAGGCTAATTGGGAACAGGTGGGTGCCGTGATTGGGTATAAAAGCAGCTTCCATGAAATGCTCAGTTTTCAACAAACAAGGATGGGGCGAGGGTCACCACTTTGTGAAAAAATGCGTGAGCAAATTGTCGAACAGTTTAAGAACAACATTTCTGAACGAGCTACTGCAAAAAATGTACGTATTTCACCATCTATGGTCCATAATATCATCAAAAGGTTCTGAGGATTTGGAGCAATCACTCCACGTAAGTATTGATATTACGGACCTTTGATTCCTCAGGCGGTACTGCATCAAAAACCGACATCAGCGTGTAAAGGGTATCACCACATGGGTTCAGGAACACTTCAGAAAAACACTGTCAGTAATTACAGTTTGTCGCTACATCTGTAGTTAAACGCTGCCGGCTTTTGTGGGCCAGAGCTCATCTAAAATGGACTGATGCAAAGTGGAAAAGTGTTCTGTGGTCTGACGAGACCACATTTCAAATAGTTTTTGGAAACTGTGGATGTTGTTTTCTCCGGACGAAAGAGGAAAACAATCATCCGAATTGTCATAGGCGCAAAGTTCCAAGGCCTGCATCTGTGATGGTATGGGGGTGTATTAGTGCCCGAGGCATGGGTAACTTACACATCTGTGAAGGCACCATTAATGCTGAAAAGTACATACAGGTTTTGGAGCAACATATGTTGTCATCCAAGCAACGTTATCATGGACGCCCCTGCTTATTTCAGCAAGACAATGCCAAGGCACATTCTGCACGTGTTACAACAGCGTGGCTTCGTAGTAAAAGAGTGTAGTCCAGACCTGTCTCCCATTAAAAATGTGTGGCGCATTATGGAGCGTAAAATACGACAACGGAGACCCCGGACTGTTGAGCAACTTAAACTGTACATCAAGCAAGAATGGGAAATAATTCCACCTGAAAAGCTTCAAAAACTGGTCTCCTCAGTTCTCGAACGTTTACTGAATGTTGTTAAAAGGAAAGGCTATGTAGCACAGTGGTAAAAATGCCTGTGTCAACTTTTTTGCAATGTGTTGCTGGCCTTAACTTCTACATTAAGGATTATGTGCAAAAAAAAAATGTGGATTCTTAGTTCGAACATTAAATATCTTGTCTTTGCAGTCAATTCAACTGAATATAAGTTGAAAAGGATTCGCAAATCATTATATTCTGTTTTTGTTTACCATTTACACAACGTGCCAACTTCACTGGTTTATATACATAACATACTACATTGTACATTTGATCGTTTGTAGTGTGAACCACGTACAAACCCCGTTTCCATATGAGTTGGGAAATTGTGTTAGATGTAAATATAAACGCAATACAATGATTTGCAAATCACGGTCATTCACCAACATTGAATGACCGTGACCTTCGATCCCTCAGACGGCACTGTATCAAAAACCGACATCAATCTCTAAAGGATATCACCACAAGGGCTCAGGAACACTTCAGAAAACCACTGTCACTAAATGCATTTTGTCGCTACATCTGTAAATGGTAAATGAATGGTAAATGGTTGTACTTGTATTGCGCTTTTCTACCCCTTTTTAAGGAGCCCAAAGCGCTTTGACAGTATTTCCACATTCCCCCATTCACACACACATTCACACACTGATGGTGGATGAATATATGAATGGTGTAAGTGCAAGTTAAAGCTCTACTATGCAAAGCTAAAGCCATTTATCAACAACATCCAGAAATGCCGCCGGCTTCTCCGGGCCCGAGATCTCTAAGATGGACTGATGCAAAGTGGAAAAGTGTTCTGTGGTCTGACGAGTCTACATTTAGGGGAGCAGTGAGCAGCAGCCGTGGCCGCGCCCGGCAATCATTTTTGGTGATTTAAGCCCCAATTCCAACCCTTTGCTGCTGAGTGCCAAGTAGAAAGGTATTGGGTCCCATTTTTATAGTCTTTGGTATGACTCGGCCAAAGTTTGAACTCACAACCTACCGATCTCAGGGCGGCAGATTATGTGCGTTGCAGAGGACCACGCAATCAGTGAGGGCTCCATTTTATGTGAGGAGGCGCTTGCAAAATGTCACTTATATGTTATTCCTCGCCCCTATTTGCTCCATCATTGTTAAGGATATGAAGCAATAGGAAATTTTCCTCAACATTGTCCCCCCAAGGGCCCGCAGTGTCAGTGCAATGGTGGCATATGGGCCAGACATTCTGGATTTTATCCCTGCTGGGCATCGAGGGAGAAGCAATTGCTGATTGATGTTAAAGGTGTTGTTTTTCCTCCAAAATAACAGCACACAATTAAATAAAAATTTTAGTTCATCCATCCATCTGTTTTCTTGTCCCTTTCGGGGTTGCGCAGGACTGGAGCCTGTCCCAGCTGCACTCGGGCGGAAGGTGGTGTACACCCTGGACAAGTCACCACCTCATCACAGGGCCAACACAGATAGACAACATTCACACTCACATTCACACACTAGGGCCAATTTATCAACCTATCCCCAGTTGCATGTCTTTGGAGCTGGGAGGACGACAGAGTACCAGGAGGGAACCCACTCAGTCGAAAAAGTGACTATGTGGGTGTTACTTTATGTGTAGAGGGGTCTCATAATGTTAAAAAGAGTATTTAGAAGGTTTGTTTTTTAATTTTGTTATGCTCTGGCTATGAAAATATTCAATTTATAATTAGTAATACTAACTTTACAAAAATGTATTTACCATAATCATACCCAGAACCATTTAACCTTCGTCTTGTGTTAGGGTTGGCACCGACCCGTTTTAGTTTTTAAATGCATAAAAGAACCACATACATTTATTGTTTTGCATCAAGGCTTTTTGACTTTGTCAGGAACCTCTATTTCAACAAAACAAAACATTTTTTTTGTTGTTCACTAAATTATAAAATGCTTTGGTTGAAATTATGACCTTGGTGTTGTTAGGGTCGGTTTTGACCCAGTTATAAAAATAAGATTATCAAGCAATAATTAGAGCCAAAACTGAACACACTGACAGCCAGCTCCTCTCCCAATCATGTGAGCTTTAGGGGAGTCTAATTTTACCTTGTTATCAGTACAAACACAAACAAAGACGGTTTGTCCAGACATGTGAGGTCAATTCAGTCTCAAAATTATTAAAATTAAAAAAATAAATAAAACACATCTATTTAACATATGTGTTCTAATACCCCTTAATAGTCCAGTAACACAGCAACCTTTTATTTATTTATATGATTCTTTTATAGTTCATTTTACCATTTTTTTTAAATTGAAATTGAGGGGTATACTGGCAAAAAAAAGGCCCATGGTCCATACCAAAAATATCAAAACCAATATTTTCATGGATAAGGAAGCCTAACAAGGTAACCAAGAGATGAGAAACTAAATGGATGATATTTATTTTTAGTGTATTATACAGCTCATTTAAGACATGGATCAAAACCGACCTGTTAAAAGAGATGGTAACAGAAAGCTAACACAAGAAGAAGGTTAACAGCAAATGAAATTGATTAATGAACATTGAACATCAATTATAAATCTATTGAAGACTTTTGTTGGCAAAGATGGCAAAGAGGGAGGAAGAGAAAGCTACACAGACTTCCCCGAATTCAGTTGTGTCACTCACTTTCTTCACTAATGTGCTGGCACTCGTAACTTTCTTTGGCCTCATGGTGTCATATTTCGCAGACAAACAATAAAAAGATACTAGTTGCTTCTGCACAATATTTGGCCCCTGTAGCCAAGACGGTATACCAAAAACGAGGCACAATTTTTGTGAAATGTTGAGTCTAAAACGAGGGTACTGTTGTATCAAATATAAGTATTGCTGTCAAACGATTATTTTTTTTAAATCAGATATAATCACAGAGTTAATGTTTCATGTTACATGTTTACTGTTATGACCTGTCTGACATCGCCTTGTTTCATTATATATGTGTTTGTTTCCTTTGCAGCGCTCTTATTTTAGTTCCACTTCCTGTGTGGCTCGACCACTCCTCTGGCCTGAGCACTGTCTCCCATACCTGTCACTGATTGCCAATCAAGCTTCTTTATCTGCCAAGATTCCTTGCATGCAGTGCTGGGTCATTGCTTGTATGTTGTTGCTTTACTTATCATGCTTTGCATTTGCGTAGCTTTCCCTATACTTTTTCTGCACTTCCCTGACGCTCTCTATCTAGGTATTTTTGGACATTTAATATATCTTACCTGCACGCCTCCTTCTGTCTTAGCGTCTTGGGGTCACAACTACCTCTACTATGTGGCATGCTGTGTGCTGTGCTGCTATCACCACTTTTCTGTACACTACATATTGTGTTGCTATTATTGGAATTAAGGGTGTTCTGATTCGTTGTTGAGATCAGATATCGCCCATATACCAACAACAAAAAGAAAAACATAAAAAAGGCATTTTTAGGGCTTTTTATAGGTGCGGTTTTCACTTTGCCCTAGGAACATAACCCAGAGAATCTATACTGTATATGTTGTTTTAGTGTAAATTGTTCATAGTTAATATATTTTAAAGGGGTGTCCCGATCCGATATTGGTCTGATATCAGCAAAAAAAAACAATTAGATTAGATAGATTAGATAGTACTTTATTTATTCCTTCAGGAGAGTTCCTTCAGGCAAATTTTAATTTTTAGCACAATCCCATTCAAGATCAGACAAACATTACAGGGGGACAGAACAGGATTGCTGACGGGTCTGCCGGCTTCCAGCGCCCCTTACAAAAAAGGTGAGATACAGGTAAACAAGTGGGGGGAATGGGAGAAAAAAATAAAACATTAAAATAAAATAAAATATAATAAAAACAATCGGTCTAAGCCTGGGCCCTGGAGAGCGGGTCCAGACTGAGGCAAAGGGGAAAAAAAATTGGCTGCATCTAAAATACTCCACAATACAAGCAGTCCTGCAGCGTGTTAACTTGTGCAAATCTGGATAGCCAATTAAAATCTAAATCAGTCCTGGGAGAATTAAGGCCCGGGGGCCACATGCGGCCTGTTAAGCTTTTCAATCTGGCCCGCCCGGCATTCCCAAATAATTTTTTTAATCTTTAAGATGGAAACCGTAGCTGCCTTTATGATGTGCAGGGAAGACCGTAAGTCTTCAACTATGCAAAGTATTTCAATGGTTGGAATCTGTGCTTTTGCATGATATATTAGTTACTATAGTAATCTAGTTAGTTACTATGGTAATCTAAGTCACAGCAGCTCAGACGAGGCACCAAGCAGGTGGGTGGGGAACGTTCCCACAGAGTGTTTCCAGAGCGGCCAGCCTGAAACGCGGGTGTCAGGGACAGACCAGGAATGAGATTTTTACAACAAAGTTCTAAAGTTTAGTGATATATCAGATGTATCAAATTGTAGGTGTCTTTTTTTACCCTTTGCGTTCATATTTTGCTGTGTTTGTTGTATTTTTGTTGCGTTTTGCTTGATTGTAAAAGATGTCGATCGAGAGGGGGTGTGACGTTCATGTGTTGTAAGTATTCAGAGTTTTATCGTTCACAGTTAATATTGTAAACCCCACATTCTTTATTTTCATGTACATTGTGGGTGTAAAAAACGTAAATTATATTCTGTTTTTTAAGGCGGTCTGTCATAATGTTTTTAGCATTCAATCAGACATTATTGTGAGGTTTTGTGTTAGTGTTCCTAAAAATAAGATATACCGGCCCCCAGACTCTTTTTTTCTCTAAATTTGGCCCCCAAGTCAAATTAATTACCCAGGCCTGATCTAAATGTTCTCCAATAAGTACACAAGGTTGGTCTTTGCTTGTATTTTAGTCAGGTCATTTACAAAAGGTAAGCATGGTAGCAGTTGGGTTGCGAGGAGCTAACAATTACGGAACTTATAGCATAAACTAGCACACAAGCTAGACATATGTAATAAGGGTCCCTAATTGAACAATATTGCAGTATAAAACAGCACATTTGTCAATGTAAACAAGTATCAAATAACAATATTGGCATATTACTTACACATACAAAGTCTCCATGGCAGAAGAGCATTAGAAAGTATCCAGTAACAAACGTGTCATCGTCTTGAGCTTAACTTAATGAACCTCTGGATGAGTTAATTATGTTCAATATTTGCCCGTACAAAAACTGACTGACGCTTTGCTGATTGTATTTACAGCCCATCAGGTCCAATCGCAAGTGCAACCATGCCCATTCTGAAGAAGCTCCCGGGAAGGTCCAAGAGCTGCCATGAGTTCCCCAGAGCCAACGGTGAGCTGATTCTCCCACGGCTTGACTTGGACCTCAAAGACTTGAATAATCTGAAGGAGCTGAACGAGCTCAAGGATCTGAACAAGAACCTCAACCCCTTTGAGGACGTGGACCTGGATGAAGACGAGAGGGGCGAAGGTGGCGCGGGCCTCATCATGGGGGAGGTCAGAGGTAGCCTGCAGGTCAGGTCGGCCTGTGATGGAGAAGAGGAGGAAAACGAGCTGAACGCTGAAAGACACAGTGCGGTAAACCACAAAGGAAAACCACTCCGGGGAACCCTTGAGAGGATTTGTGGCGTGTCACCACTAAAGACCCTTGGGAAACTGGGAAAGGGGCTCCGCAAATCCGGCAGGAGCGTGTGGGGGAACAACTCTCCCCACTATAGCCCTGGAGACTCAAACACGCTCCCGACAGAGAGGGACAAAAGAAAAGGACTACGCAGGAGCTCAGAAGGAATTATGACTCTGTTACGGTGAGGAAAAGTGGGAATCATAACCAACATTGTTTTTGCTGTGCTGTTATCTGGTATTGGATAAGACAATGCACTCAAACTCTGTTTGATAAAAACTAAGACCAAAACATACAATTTGTATACAACTATCCAAAATAACTATGATGGAAAACCTTTACTTTTAATGGACGGCGTGGCGCGGTGGAAGAGTGGCCGTGCGCAACCTGAGGGTCCCTGGTTCAATCCCCACCAACCTCGTCACGTCCGTTGTGTCCTGAGCAAGACACTTCACCCTTGCTCCTGATGGGTGCTGGTTAGCGCCTTGCATTGCAGCTCCCTCCATCAGTGTGTAAATGTGTGTGTGAATGGGTAAATGTGGAAGTAGTGTCAAAGCGCTTTGAGTACTTTGAAGGTAGAAAAGCGCTATACAAGTACAACCCATTTACCATTTAATGTACGGCTCAGCAACGCTTTAAATGTGTCCTACCTGCATCTTTGTCATGTGACCGTGCCTCGAGTTGTGTGTCAGGTAAGCTAGGTCATTTCCAAACACTTCTTTGTTTGTCATGAAAGCTTTTTTTAAAGCAACTTAATAGCTTTAAAGGCCTACTGAAACCCACTACTACCCACCACGCAGTCTGATAGTTTATAACATTGCAAAACATGCCAATACGGCCGGTTTAGTTTACTAAATTGCAATTTTAAATTTCCCGCAAAGTTTCTTGTTGAAAACGTAGCTGAATGATGACGCGTGTGTGTGACGTAACGGACTGTCAGGGAATATTAGCGCAGCACTATCTGTCTCTTTTCATCGCGTAATTAAACAGTATTTTGGACATCCGTGTTACTGAATCTTTTGCAATTTGTTCAATTAATATTGGAGAAGTCAAAGTAGAAAGATGGCGTTGGGAAGCTTTAGCCTTTAGCCACTCAAACACACGGTGATTCCTTGTTTAAAATTCCCAAAGGTGAAGCTTTACTATGGATCAAAGCGGTCAAGCGAACATGAATCCCGACCACTTGTCAACCGGCAGGTTTCGGTGAGAAAATTGTGTTAAAAAGTCGCCTCTTACCGGAGATCTGTGGAGTTTGCGCCGTCCTTGTATCTGCCGTGACTTCCCTCAGACACTGGCCTCAAGACACCCGTGGACATACCCCTCCGACTATCAGGTACTATTTAATCTCACTAAAACACTAGCAACACATTAGAAAGATAAGGGATTTCCCAGAATTATCCTAGTACATGTGTCTAATAACATCTGAATCTGTCCCAATGCAATCGCCTTTTTAAAAAAAACTTTATTTATTTATTTATTTATTTTTGTCGTCCTTCGCTATCAATATCATCATCCACAAATCTTTCATCCTCGCTCAAATTAATGGGGAAATTGTCGTTTTCTCGGTCCGAATAGCTCTTGCTGCTGGAGGCTCCCATTATAAACAATGAGAGGATGTGAGGAGCCCTCACCCTTATGACGTCATCGTCTGCGACTTCCGGTAAAGGCAAGGCTTTTTTATCAGCACCAAAAGTTGCGAACTTTATCGTGGATTTCTCTACTAAATCTTTTCAGCAAAAATATGGCAATATCGCGAAATGATCAAGTATGACACATAGAATGGACCTGCTATCCCCGTTTAAATAAGAAAATCTCACTTCAGTAGGCATTTAATAGGGTTGTACAGTATACCAGTACGAGTAAAGTACCGCAATACTAGTAAATCATAAACGGTACTATACCGCCTCTATTTGGGGGCATGACGGAGCGCTGTTGTCACGTCGTGGGATTGCTGGTTTTAAGAGCAGAGGAGCATGTTCGGCAGCGCACAATCAGGAAGTACTTAAATGCAGACACTGTGTGTCGACAGAAAAGGGAGAATGGACGCATTTTGGCTTGAAAACTAACGATAAAAGTGAAGCTATAACACTGAAGCGCTGCTCTACAAGAGGTGCTTTACAACATGGCTTGCTAGCTAGCCATAGATGTTTTAGCTACTTCTAAAAAACTAATTATTGCCTCAATGGCGACAAATAAAGTACGTTTCTTGCAGGTATCATCCCTGCAGGACGAGGAATAGCTAAACAGGCTTCACTACACACCGTAGGAGGATACAATAGCTCACCGCTAACAAATGCTATGGGTGGATTTACACCTGACATCCACTGTAATGATACTAGGTACAAGCACGTATCTAGACGACGCTACAAATGTTACGTCAATATCTCTTTTCCTTTTCTTTAATTTATAATATGTTTATAAACTCAGGAAATACGTCCCTGGACACATGAGGACTTTAAATATGACCAATGTATGATCCTGTAACTACTTATTATCGAATCGATACACAAGTTTGTGGTGTCATCTAAAAATTATGTAAAGCATGTTTATTACATTTTAACAGAAGTGTTGATGGAACATGTTAAAACAGAAAATGATCAGATATTAACAGTAAATTAACAAGTAGATTAATGATGCATTTCTACAGCTTGTCCCTCATAATTCTGACAAAATGACAAAGAAATGACTTAACATCTTATGGCTTCCGTCAGCAGCCATATTAGGAGCCTATTTTTGCTTACTAAAAAAAGACAAGTTGTCTAGTGTGTTCACTATTTTATTTAAGGACGAAACTGTTCTTTGATTGCAATAAGAAACATATGTGTAATGGGCCGTAAGATTTTCTGTTAAAACAAAGCCAATAATGCCTTTTTTGTGGTCTCCTTCATTTAGAAACTTATGGAAAAGTATCGAAATACGTTTTGCTACCGGTACCAAAATATTGGTATCAGGACAACCCTGAGTTCTAATGACTCAAATTTCCATTTCACCTGTTCTTACATTATTTCTTAACCAAACACGTGAGTAAAATATCGCTATCTGGCTATCTGCACAATACACCCATATACATTTCACTGTCTACTCTTAAGGATCTTCAACTAACAAATGTCCTTTTGTTCAATTGTTAGAAAAACATTTGTGGGATGGAGACCAAAAAAGTGTAAAAGTGTAAAATTTAGTTATTTTCAATTAGGAATACATTTATCACAAATGAAACATGTACATTTGTGCATTTGCTTTCCCGCAAATACTCAGATTATTTTCCTCTAGTTTAGTTTATTCTTTTATTTTATTAATATTTGTTCAGTCAGAGGCCAACAAAACAACAAAAACAATTTTGCATCCATAAATTCATAAATTGACAATTTTACAGCCCAAAGGGGTGTAAGCTGAAGCTTGACGCTTGAAGTTAACCCTGATAACAAACTCAAACAAACTCAAATCCAAGATGGAGTAAAACCGGAAGACATCAGGCTCTGATCTTGAGCTTCATAGAACTATGAAATTTCCTTTACACAACATATTACGAATACATTTTGTACAAAGCATAACAACTGTCCAAATAAATACTGTCACGCCTATGGATCAGGTATTGTTTTAATGTGAACACTGTGTCAATGTGAGTGTGAATGTTGTCTGTCTATCTGTGTTGGCCCTGTAATGAGGAAGCGACTTGTCCAGGGTGTACACCGCCTTCCGCCCGATTGTAGCTGAGGTAGGCTCCAGCGCCCCCCGCGACCCCGAAAGGGACAAGCAGTAGAAAATGGATGGATGGATCCAGGCTGTTCTACAGATTAACCCTTTGACGGACACACATCTACTTTTTAAAATAGTTCTCACGTTTGCTTTCTAAAAGACGGAAGAACCTATTACGTCAGGAGTCGGCAACCTTTACCACTCAAAGAGCCATTTAGACCCGTTTCACTAAATAAAGAAAACGATGGAAGCTACAAAACTCTTTTGAAATTTATAATGAAATAACACTGCATACAGAGTTTTGTTTTGTTTTGTGCTACTGTATGTAAACACCAGGGGTCTCAAACACGCGACCCGCACCTTAATGTTAGTGTTGCCTGCAAGTTTTATATGAATGCCGCTTGACAGCATCATACTTGCCAACCCTCCCAATTTTTCCGGTAGACTCACGAATTTCAGAGCAACCATTCTGTCGAACATCTGCTGATTTTTACCCAAACATAGATAGTAAGGACGTGCCATGATAGCACCGCCTTAAGCGCCCTCGACAACATGTACAAAGAGCTTGCAAGCCCAGTCACATGTTTTCTGTGGCTTCTGCAGAAACACGTAAGTGACTGCAAGGCATAGTTGTTCAACAGCCATACAGGTCACACTGAGGGTGCCCGTTAAAACAACTTTAACACTCTTACTAATATGCACCACACTCTGAACCCACACCAAACAAGAATGACAAACACATTTCGGGGGAACATCCGCACCGTAACGCAACATAAACACAACAGAACAAATACCCCAAATCCTATGCATACCTAACTCTTCATGGCTACATTATACACCCCCGCTATCACCAACCCCCCCCCCCCCCACCCCCCCTCCGTGCGTCTGTTGAAGTGGGCGGGGTTGAGGGGGCGGGGTTTGGTGGTAGCGGGGGTGTATAATGTAGCCCGGAAGAGTCAGGCATGCATGGATTCTGGGTATTTGTTCTGTTGTGTTTGTGTTGTGTTTCAGTGCGGATGTTCTCCCGAAATGTGTTTGTCATTCTTGTTTGGTGTGGGTTCACAGTGTGGCGCATATTAGTAAGTGTTAAAGTTTTTTATATTACAACCCTCAGTGTAACCTGTATGGCTGTATGCCTTGCAGTCAATTACGTGTATTAACAGAGGCTGCTTACTACATGTGTCTTGCCGGCACACAAATAGCATGATGTAAAAGAGGGCGTGATGACATGTTTTAGAGGACGTTAAAGGCATCACGACACGCCCTCAACATTGTTGTTTGGGTGAAAATCAGAGAATGTTAACCCCGACAATGAAATCCGGAAACCTCCCGGAAAAATTGGGGGGGCCGGCAAGTATGTAGCTGAGCCACATCAGAGTGGTCAAAGAGCCGCATGAGGCTCCGGAGCAGCAGGTTGCCGACCCCTGTCTTAGGTCATATGGACTCTCTCTGGATTTGAACCTGTCCTGGAGACACTGGGGCAGCATTCGGTTATGAGCTTTATACATCAAAATAGCAGGGTTGAAGTCAACAAGATGGCACAGTTTTAATGTTTTTAATTTAATGAAATTGAAAATTGGTATGAGCATAATAATCTGCATAATTTCCAATTATAATTACTTTCTTTTGTGGTAAGAACATAGAGTTGATGTTTGATTTATAATTATTACCCCAGATTTCAACGCAATAATGGATATATGGAAGTACGAAATAATTGTATAACATGTTAAACAATTTTGATTTACAGAGTTTTTTTTTTTTTATAAAACATACATCCATCCATTCTCTACCGCTTATTCCCTTTGGAAGTTGCGGGGGGCGCTGGAGCCTATTTCAGATACAATCGGGCGGAAGGCGGGGTACCCCTTGGACAAGTCGCTACCTCATCACAGGGCCAACACGATAATTGTTGCCATCTTTGTCTAGAGTACATTCATGTGCAGTTTCCAATTTTATTTGTCATCTATATAGATTCCCCAAAAATGTGTTGAATACACCCTTTTTATTTCCATATCAACAATTCTTATGTGACACGGTATGTTCGTTTTCTTATTTTCAAAAATCATATATTTTGTTTTATTTAAATTGCCTGATAATTTATTAGCATCAAACTATTGCTTCAGAATGAAGAGTTCACTCTTTACAGTCTCTAGGAGCTGGCCAAGGTCTTGCCCACAACAGCACGGGCTTGTATCATCAGCAAAGAGAAATACGGTCTAGGTTTTTTTCAAAAATTTTACAGACATTATTAATATAGACTTTAAACAATTCTGGTCCCAGTACAGAATCTTGGGGTACGCCATGTTTTATAATCTTTTTTATCTAAATCTACAATGTTCACATGCACATACTGTTTTCTGCCACCATGAAGTTCAAATTGTAAATCTTTTTGTTAATGATAACTTACGGTTAGTGGTTAATTGCATTTTGCTCAAATTTAAATTTTTCAAATATTGTAGGATTTAGAAACTCAAAAATTTGCATTTTTCTGGGAGTTTTATGAGTTTATCCATTATTCTTGTTGTGCTGCCATTTACAGTGGGTCGTGGAATGTAAAGTTCACGATTAAAAGGGCTCAACTTTATGTAATAAATGTATGTAGCGTAATTAGTGTAAAGTAATTAGTGGGGGTGCCCTGATCCGATATTGATATCCGTCTGATATTAGCATCGGATTATAGCGGCTTATGTCTAAAAGCTTCGATACAAACAGTCCTGCATTGCGTTTATTTGTGCAAGTCTGGATAGCCAGGTAACATCTAAATGTCCTCCAATAAGCACACAAGGTTTGTCCTTTTTGTATTTTAGTCAAGTCCTTTTGCAAAAGGGAGACAAGTTAGGCTACAGGCTTAGGATCTCGCAGGTACACAACAGCTAAGCACACAACAGCACACAAGCTAGACATACGTAATAAATATCCATAATAAAACAATATTGTAGTCTGTAAATAATATAAACTATATAAACAAGTACCATGAAAATATAATATTACAGTCAGATAGAAAGTCTCTAAAACAAAAGCGTTCTAGAAAGCATTATTGTGGCCACTAGGTGTCGCCAAAAACAATTATCACTCCACTTTGACTTGAAAGGGTCTGCAACATTTACGCAAATGTTTAGAGGGTACCAACTTCCCAATGTATTTCACACTGTATATCCTGCCCTATTACGGCTTCATTGATGTAATGACATCACTACGTACGTACATAACAAATGCATTTGTGCAGCATTTGTGTTGTTAGATAATAATAGCGATTTGAATAACTTGTGTTAGCTGTCATTGATCATTTGTTTACTTTCTTAGTCCCAGAAGGGAAATTCAGATTTTCACAATCTCATTCAAGAGCAGACATACAATATAGGGACACAGTTAGGAACACAAACGGGTCAGCCAACTTTTTGCGCCCCTAAGAAATGTGGGAAAAAGGTAAACGCTGTGGGGGGTGATGAGTAAAAAAAAAGGTTTGTCTCAGACTGGGCTCCTGGGCAGGGAAACAGACTGAAGCCAAGAAAAAAATAAAAATAACCATAAGCACATACAAACATGTTACATAGAATCCACAAAACTTGCAACAGAGGGGAGGGAGTGGGGGCTACGTTGGCAGGCTGCTGCTATCTAAAATCGCTGCTCAGCCATCCATCTTCTCTAAGGGATTCAAGCGTGGGGTTGGGATGGGGATGTGTGTGTTTGTGCATATGCCCATTGTCCAGGGTATATTTTGTTATGTTGTGTCTGCAGGCCTGGAGTCGCTCTGCAGGAATTACGAGCAAAGTTCAACTCCCGGGTGTTGTTGAAGGAGGGAGGAGGTCAGAGCGACTATCACTGAGGTGTCGTCAGGGGATGTTTTCAGAACAGCCGTCTTCTGTTATGAGCAGCGTTGAGTCCATTTGAGGGAGTCGAAACGTAGATAAGGGTTGTTATTCTCAAAGCAAGCAGACATTTTAATGGCTTGTCTGATCTAATTGTCCATGCTAATCAATGTTCGCATTAGTACATTTCGCCAAATGTACAAACCCCGTTTCCATATGAGTTGGGAAATTGTGTTAGAGGTAAATAAAACAGAATACAATGATTTGCAAATCATTTTCAACCCATATTCAATTGAATGCACTACAAAGACAAGATATTTGATGTTCAAACTCATAAACTTTATTATTTTTTGCAAATAATAATAAACTTAGAATTTCATGGCTGCAACACGTGCCAAAGTATTTGGGAAAGGGCATGATCACCACTGTGTTACATCACCTTTTCTTTTAACAACACTCAATAAATGTTTGGGAACTGAGGAAACTAATTGTTGAAGCTTTGAAAGTGGAATACTTTCCAATTCTTGTCTTATGTAGAGCTTCAGTCGTTCAACAGTCCGGGGTCTCCGCTGTCGTATTTTACGCTTCATAATGCTCCACACATTTTTGATGTTAGACAGGTCTGGACTACAGGCGGGCAGAGAAAGTACCCACACTCTTTTTTTATGAAGTCACGCTGTTGTAACACGTGCTGAATGTGGCTTGGCATTGTCTTGCTGAAATAAGCAGGTGCGTCCATGAAAAAGACACTGCATAGATGGCAGCATGTGTTGTTCCAAAACCTGTATGTACCTTTCAGCATTAATGACGCTTTCACAGATGTGAAAGTTACCCATGCCTTGGGCCCTAATGCACCCCCATACCATCACAGATGCTGGCTTTTGAACTTTGCGTCGTTAACAGTCTGGATGGTTCGCTTCCCCTTTGGTCTGGATGACACGATGTCGAATATTTCCAAACACAATCTGAAATGTAGACTTGTCAGACCACAGAACACTTTTCCACTTTGCATCAGTCCATCTTAGATGATCTCGGGCCCAGAGAAGCTGGCACCGTTTCTGGATGTTGTTGATAAATGGCTTTCGCTTTGCCTAGTAGAGCTTTAACTTTCACTTACAGATGTAGCGAAAAACTGTATTTAGTGACAGTGGTTTTCTGAAGTGATCTTGAGCCCATGTGGTGATATCCTTTAGAGATTGATGTCGGTTTTTTATACAGTGCCGTCTGAGGGATCGAAGGTCACGGTAATTCAATGATGGTTTCCGGCCATGCCGCTTACGTGGAGTGATTTCTCCAGATTCTCTGAACCTTTTGATGATATTATGGATCGTAGATGTTGATATCCTTAAATTTGTTGCAATTGCACTTTGAGAAACGTTGTTCCTATAAACTGTTTGACTATTTGCTCACGCAGTTGTGGACAAAGGGGTGTACCTCGCCCCATCCTTTCTTGTGAAAGACTGAGCATTTTTTGGGAAGCTGTTTTTATACCCAATCATGGCACCCACCTGTTCCCAATTAGCCTGCACACCTGTGGGATGTTCCAAATAAGTGGTTGATGAGCATTCCTCAACTTTATCATTATTTATTGCCACCTTTCCCAACTTCTTTGTCACGTGTTGCTGGCATCAAATTCTATAGTTAATGATTATTTGCAAAAGAAAAAAGTTTATCACTTTGAACATTAAATATGTTATCTTTGTAGCATATATTCGTACACGCACGCACACACACACACACACACACACACACACACACACACACACACAAACACACACACACACACACACACGCACACACACACACACACACACACACACACACACACACACACACACACACACACACACACACACACACACCCTGCCTGTACGTGTTGACGAGACAGGTTGAGTGACTGTTGAAAAATGATATTCCACAAACTTAGTAATTGTGAACCATATAGACAGTTTTACCACAAATGTGTTCTGTTAAACCACTAATGGTAACGTAAACCAGCCAATGGTGCTTTCGTTATGTTTTTTGCTTTGAAAGGTACAACTGTGAGCAAGTTGCAAATAACCCCTTGAAAAAATGCATAAGTCCATTCCAGACAGTAAATAATAAATAAAATAAGTTAGAGTTTTTAATACTTACCATTGTTCTTTCTTTGACTAATTTAACTCGAGCAAGCTTTTTCAAACATTCCATGCTACAAATTAAAAGTATTTATGAGCTGTGCTGGTATCATATCAAATAAATATTAGTATCGGCCAATACTCCAGGGTCACACCTAGTGATTATTAGTATCATAGAAAAGAACATCACAGTATTGTCACGTTGCTAACAGTTTGTCTATAATCATAAAATAGAAATAAGCTAAACTTCTAATGCAGTAACACATTCTTCCCACCAGGAGTGCTCATTTACCGTCTTCTTTTTTTTATGTAGCATTACAGGCCGGCATAAGGAGGAGCACAGAGAAAGCCTGCCCTGCGGGGACCTGTTTGCAGACGGTGAGGCGGAGGCATCCAGGAGGCCCTCCTTCCTCAGGATGGTGAGTCTGGGCAAGCTGAAGAGGGAATCCATGTCCGACAAGGGCTCCCAGCAGACTGAGGAGGATGCAGAGGTGGAGGAGGAGCCAGTGGTCCAAACCAGAGAGCCCCTCTCAGGTAGAGTACAGGGAAGCATGAGTTACTAAGAATATATCTTTTTGGACTAGGTTCCAACGCTTTGCTGGGTTATTATCAGGCACACCCTCACTTAGTGATTGACCCTCAATACATTTTTTTTAATGTAAAAAACAAAACAAAAATGTGAATCACTGCAGTGTGCTTAGTGTCAACCAAGGCTAAATTGGAGCAGAATGTTATTTGGAGGCCACCCACATTACATACTAATTAAATTGCCAATATCAAGATATAAATCTGGTACCGGTATTTTTCAAAGTTCTCGTTTCCAATTTATTACCATAAAACCCAAACATATATATATCCATCCATTTTTTACCGCTTATCCCTTATTGAGCGGAAGGCTGTGTACACCCTGGAGAAGTCGCCACCTCATCGCAGGGTCAACTCAGATAGACAGACAACATTCACACACCAGCGCCAATTTAGTGTTGCCAATCAACTTATCCCCAGGTGCATGTCTTATATCTATCTATCTATCTATATATATATATATATATATATATATATATATATATATATATATATATATATATATATATATATATTTTCATCCATTTTCTACCACTTATTCCCTTTGGGGTCGCTGGTGCCTAGCTCAGCTACAATTGGGCAGGAGGCGGTGTACACCCTGGACAAGTCACTACCTCATCACAGGGCCAACACAGATAGACAGACAGCATTCACACTCACATTCACACACTAGGGCTAATTCAGTGTTGACAATCAACTTATCCCCAGGTGCATGTCTTTTTATATATATATATATATATATATATATATATATATATATATATATATATATACAATCATCAGGAGATTTTTCAATCTCCTGATGATTGAGGGAACCCCTCATGAAACAGTTCTGTAGAGATGATGTAGTCTTGTGATTTTTCCCACACCTACATATTGCGCTCTACCACGGTATCGAGCACTATTCTCTGGATAATCCAATCAAGATATATATATATATATATATATATATATATATATATATATATATATATATATATATATATATATATATATATATATATATGTATATGTATATATATGTATATACATACATATATATACACATATATATAGATATACATATATATGTACTGTATGTATACATACATACATATATATACACATATATATAGATATACATATATATGTACTGTATGTATACATACATACATATATATATGTATAATGTATTTATATGCATATATACAAATATATATAGATATACTGTATATATATATATATATATATATATACAAATATATATATATACTGTATACATATATATATAATTTTTTTTCCATTTTATTTTTATTGACATCCAGCATCAGACATTTCCATCTACTAAATCATATTCACATACATCACATAACCGTTGTCTGTCCTAAATGTCAAAAGTATTTTTGTTTGCCACCCACCCCCCCCAAAAAAGAAAAAGAAACAGAGATAAACAAAAACAAGGTAGTATCTACATATACATCAATTAAATCCGCAAAGAATAAATAATACATTGATAATAATAATGAACAGAAATAAAATAAAATAGAATATATACAGATACTTATATGTATATATACACATATAGGGAGTAACCTTTTTTATTTTTCAAACAGTACACTAATTCCCAAGATTTAAGCCAGGCTTATGGGGCGTGACATAATTGACCCAGTTTTCCCAGTATGAGGCAAATTTCTCTTCTCCATTTTATATATGTCCATTGTGGTTTCCATCCATTGCTTCAAAGTTGGGCTCTCCTGGGATATCCATTTCCTAGTGATGGTCTTTTTACAAGCCACCAGTAGGATATTCATTAAGTATTTATCTTTCTTCAGCCAATCTTGAGGAGCAAGTCCAAAAAACAAAGTTTTACTTTCAAGGGGTATTTCTCGTTTAAAAATATCCTGTAAAGCTTGGTGTATCTCTTTCCAATAGTCCTTTATGGTAGAGCAGTTCCAGAAAACATGGTAGTGGTTTGCGTTTGAATTCCCACAATTTCTCCAGCAGGCAGGGGAGTTATCATAGTGAGACTTCTTGGGTGAGCTGGTACAAGTCCATTGATATTTCCATGTTATTGTCCATTCTTCCTCCGATATAATTATCCCGCCTTCCTTCTCCCATTTTGTTTTAATATATGAGGTTGAGTATAATTTCATATTCAACAAACACTTATACAGGCATGAAACAGCTTACAATTTCTGAATTGTAAGCTTTTGTAAACAATCCAATCCAACATATATTCGTCTTTGTAACGCTTTTCACCTTCATATTAACAAAATGACGCAACTGCAGATATCGATGCAAATCTTTGTTTTCTAATATATATGTCCTTTTCATAGTTTCAAAACTAAGCATTTTTTTATTTTCCATTACACTACATAAAGCTGTTATACCCTTAGATATCCAATCCTTAAATCTTGAGTCTAATTGATTAGGTGCAAACTCTGTATCATAGGCACACCACTTAAGAACTGCAATATCGCTCTTGAGTTTGTGTTCCTTTATGATCTTTTTCCACACTTTAAGGGTCCATTTCACCCATGGATTATCAATGTTATTTATGTGGGCTTGTAAATTGCTATCTGCCAGAATTGCTTGTATGGGGATGGAGGCCATTTCTTCTTCAATAATTTTCCATTGAGCAACATATGACGGGTTGCACCAGCATATCACTGCTCTCATCTGGGCTGCAAAATAATAGTATCGGAGGCAAGGTAAACCCCATCCTCCTTTTTGTTTGATCAATTGTAGAGTTTTGAGACAATCTCTTGGCCTTTTACTTTGCCATATAAACCTCGACAGCATTTTGTCCCATTCATTGAATTGGTTTTGGTTAATCTCTACTGGAAGGGTTTGGAACAGGTATAGCAGTCTCGGCAGTACATTCATTTTAATGGAATCAATTCTAGAACTAAGGCTAAAAAAAGGAATTAAGTTCCATCTTGCTATATCATCTTTTATTTTTTTATGTATGGGTAGATAATTGTATTCTGATAATTTTGTTAGATCTTTTGACAAATTAATGCCCAGATATTTAAAAGAGTCTGTTTGCCATTTCAGAGGGTAACTACTTCTAATTTCCCCTGGTGGGTTATAATTATATGAGAGTAGATAGGTTTTACCTATATTAATTTTGTATCCTGATAATTGACCATAAATTCCAAATGATTGCATTAAAATAGGGAGCGAGTATGTTGGGTGTCCAAGATAGACCAACATGTCGTCCGCATAACAAGCCAATTTATACTCTCTTCCTTTAATCCTAATTCCCTTAATATCTTCGTTTTGTCTGATAGACTGAGCTAATGGTTCCAGATATAATGCAAAGAGTAATGGTGACCATGCACATCCCTGTCTAGAACCCCTTTCTAGGGTAAAACTGTTTGATAAGTATCCATTGACTTTAATCTTAGCAGTAGGATTATTATATAATGCCTGTATAGTTTTAATGATTGTATCCTGAAAGCCAAATTTGTATAAAACTCTGTAAAGAAAATTCCAATTGACCGAATCGAAGGCCTTTTCAGCTTCCACACTTATAACAACTGCTTCGATGTTTTTTCTTTGTATATGATCCATAATATGTAGTGTCTTTCTTATATTGTCTTGTGTTTGGTGTTGCTGTATGAAACCTGTTTGATCATTATGTATTAACATACGTAAGAAATCTTCTAATCGTTTGGCCATAATGGAAGTAAATAGTTTATAATCTACATTGAGAACCGATATTGGCCTGTAAAATCCACATTTGATTCTATTCTTGCCTTCTTTTGGTATAGCTGAAATAATTGCCTCCCTCCAACTAGGTGGCGTTTGTGCCTTTTTTAAGACCCAATTCAATGTGGGGAGTAAGACAGGTATTAATTCATTTTTAAATTCCTTATACCACTCTGCCGTGTAACCGTCTGATCCTGGCGATTTACTTAATTTAAGCCTACTAATGGCAACTTTTAATTCATTTTCGGTTATATCTGCAGACATTGTTTTATTTTGTTTTTCATCTAAAATAGGTAAATTCAGGGAATTCAGGAAGCTGTCGATTTGAGTTATGCTCCTACTAGAGACCTCGGAGTATAAAGTTTTATAAAAATGTTCGAAGGCTTCCTGAATTTCATTTGGTTTAGTTTTTATCCCTTTTGTTCTTGGATCCCTGATTTTATAAATTGTGTTTTCCGCTATCTTTTTTTTAAATTTCCAGGCCAATATTTTCATAGACTTAGAGCCACTTTCATAGTGTCTCTGTTTCAGAAACATTAGATGTTTTTTTATTTCTTGTGTGGCCAAACTGTTAATTTCATTCCTAATATTTCTTATTTCCCTTAATGTATCTTGTGCCAAATCTAGTTTGTGTCTTCTTTCTAATTCTTTGAGTCTTTTTTTTAAGTCATCTGATTTTGTATTCTCGTTTTTTTTCTTAAATGAAGATATTGCTATAATGTTCCCTCTTAAAACAGCCTTCAAGGTGTCCCATAAAATGGGAGGCGAAACCTCTCCTGTGTCATTGAACTCTAAGAAAAGACTAATTTCAGATTTAATTTGTGTCTTAAAGGGTAGGTCATTCAGCAGACTTGAGTTTAATTTCCATGTATTATTTTTTGCCCTCAAATTAAAGTCAATAGATAGGTATATAGGTGCATGGTCACTTAGATCTAGTACATATTTTATCTTTATCCTTCCCAAATGTTAGAAAATAGTCTATTTTTGAATAAAGACTGTGCGGAGCGGAGAAATCAATCAATCAATCAATGTTTACTTATATAGCCCTAAATCACTAGTGTCTCAAAGGGCTGCACAAACCACTACGACATCCTCGGTAGGCCCACATAAGGGCAAGGAAAACTCACACCCAGTGGGACATCGGTGACAATAATGACCCAGTGGGACGTCGGTGACAATGATGACTATGAGAACATGATACTGTGATACTGATGATACTGATGACTATGAGAACATATGAGAACATGATACTGTGAAAGATGGATCCAACACAGTCGCGAGAGTCCAGTCCAAAGCGGATCCAACACAGCAGCGAGAGTCGCGTTCACAGCGGAGCCAGCAGGAAAACATCCCAAGCGGAGGCTGATCAGCAGCGCAGAGATGTCCCCAGCCGATACACAGGCGAGCAGTACATGGCCACCGGATCGGACCGGACTCCCTCCACAAAGGAGAGTGGGACATAGAAGAAAAAGAAAAGAAACGGCAGATCAACTGGTCTAGAAAGGGAGTCTATTTAAAGGCTAGAGTATACAAATGAGTTTTAAGGTGAGACTTAAATGCTTCTACTGAGGTAGCATCTCGAACTGTTACCGGGAGGGCATTCCAGAGTACTGGAGCCCGAAATGAAAAAGCTCTACAGCCCGCAGACTTTTTTTGGGCTTTGGGGATCACTAATAAGCCGGAGTCCTTTGAACGCAGATTTCTTGCCGGGACATATGGTACAATACAATCGGCAAGATAGGATGGAGCTAGACCGTGTAGTATTTTATACGTAAGTAGTAAAACCTTAAAGTCACATCTTAAGTGCACAGGAAGCCAGTGCAGGTGAGCCAGTACAGGCGTAATGTGATCAAACTTTCTTGTTCTTGTCAAAAGTCTAGCAGCCGCATTTTGTACCAACTGTAATCTTTTAATGCTAGACATGGGGAGACCCGAAGATAATACGTTACAGTAGTCGAGGCGAGACGTAACAAACGCACGGATAATGATCTCAGCGTCTTTAGTGGACAGAATGGAGCGAATTTTAGCGATATTGCGGGGATGAAAGAAGGCCGTTTTAGTAACACTTTTAATGTGTGCCTCAAAGGAGAGAGTTGGGTCGAAGATAATACCCAGATTCTTTACTGTGTCGCCTTGTTTAATTGTTTGGTTGTCAAATGTTAGAGTTGTATTATTAAATAGAGTTCGGTGTCTAGCAGGACCGATAATCAGCATTTCCGTTTTTTTGGCGTTGAGTTGCAAAAAGTTAGCGGACATCCATTGTTTAATTTCATTAAGACACGCCTCCAGCTGACTACAATCCGGCATGTTGGTCAGCTTTAGGGGCATGTAGAGTTGGGTGTCATCAGCATAACAGTGAAAGCTAACACCGTATTTGCGTATGATGTCACCTAGCGGCAGCATGTAGATGCTGAAGAGTGCAGGGCCAAGGACCGAACCCTGGGGAACTCCACACGTTACCTTAACGTAGTCCGAGGTCACATTGTTATGGGAGACACACTGCATCCTATCAGTAAGATAAGAGTTAAACCAAGACAGGGCTAAGTCTGACATACCAATTCGTGTTTTGATACGTTCTAATAAAATATTATGATCGACAGTATCGAAAGCAGCGCTAAGATCGAGGAGCAGCAACATAGATGACGCATCAGAATCCATCGATAGCAATAGATCATTAGTCATTTTTGCGAGGGCTGTCTCCGTCGAGTGATTTGCCCTGAAACCGGATTGAAAGGTTTCACATAGATTGTTAGACGCTAAGTGTTCATTTAACTGCTCCGCAACAATTTTTTCGAGGATTTTTGAAATAAAGGGAAGGTGAGAGGTCAGGATCGAGGTTAGGTCTTTTAAGAAGAGGATGAATAACCGCTTTTTTGAATGCTAGGGGAACAGTGCCCGAGGAAAGTGATAAGTTTATAATATTTAGCACTGATGGACCTAATAATACAAAGAGCTCCTTGATCAGTTTCCCAGGAAGAGGGTCAAGTAAACATGTTGTTTGTTTTATTCCATTTACACGTTGTAACAATTCCTCTAATGTTATTTCCTCAAAACGAGAGAAACTATTTTGGAGGGCAGTATCCGCCGTATATACAATCGTGTCAGTGTTAATAGAACCCTGTTGTAGCTGGGACGCATTGTCTTTAATCTCCTTTCTAATGACTTCAATTTTCTTACTAAAGAATTGCATAAAGTCATCAGCTGAGTGGGTGGAGCTACTGGAAGGGGTCCCTTGTTGGGTTAGCGATGCTACCGTACTAAACAAAAATTTAGGATCGTTTTTATTACGGTGGATGAGATTTGAGTAATAATTAGCTTTAGCTAAGGTAAGCATGCGTTTATAAGTTATTAAACCATCACTCCATGCTTGATGGTGCACCTCAAGTTTAGTCGTGCGCCATTTGCGTTCCAGCTTTCTGCATAATAATTTCTGAGCTCTAGTTTCTTCTGTAAACCACGGGGTGCGCTTTTTTGGAGCCTTTTTTAACTTTAGCGGTGCTATGTTATCAATGGTTTCGCGCAGGGCGTCGTTAAAGTTGTTAGTGAGGTTATCAATAGAGCCCACATATTTTGGGAATGGTGCCATTACCGAGGGCAGTAGGTCAGCAAGAGTTGTCGTTGTGGCCGTATTAATGTTGCGGCTGCTATAGCAGTTATTATTATTATTAGTTTGACGAACATGCGTCTGAACCTCGAATTTTATAAGGTAATGATCGGACAATACTTTAGTATACGGGAGTATCGTAACTTTGGAAGCGGTGATACCCCTGACAAGCACTAGGTCTATCGTATTACCGTTGCGATGCGTGGGTTCATTTATTATTTGTGTGAGACCACAGCTATCAATTATAGTCTGGAGCGCTACGCACGGTGGGTCCGATGGGGTATTCATATGGATATTAAAGTCCCCCATTATGATTATATTATCGGCGTGTGTCACTAGATCAGCAACGAACTCTGAGAATTCATTGATAAAGTCCGAATAGGGCCCTGGGGGGCGGTAGATAACAGCCAGGTGTAGAGGCAGCGGTGTGACAGACCTCATAGTAAGCACCTCAAACGATTTATATTTATTATTTATGTTAGGACTAAGGTTAAAGTTTTCGTTGTATATTAGTGCGACCCCCCCACCCCTTTTAAGCGGACGGGCGATATGCGCATGTGTAAAGTTAGGAGGACATGCCTCATTTAGCGCAAAAAAGTCGTTTGGTTTAAGCCAAGTTTCACTGAGACCGATGACGTCAAGATTGTTGTCTCTGATAATATCATTAACTAACAACGTTTTGGGAGACAATGATCTTATGTTTAAAAAACCTATATTATAGGTAGTGGGCTGTTTTAGGGAATTTTTGATCAAATTATCCGTAGTAGCAATATTAATAATGTTGTGTTTATTATGCCCAGTGCATTCAGTATAATTACGACCATATCTAGGAATTGATACGACGGTAGTGTTCCGATTGTTTGATTGTTGCTTTGATAAACTGCACGCATCATGGTTAGCCACCTCAGTAACGGGGATTTTTCGATTGTTTGTTTGTTGCTTTGATAAACTGCACGCATCATAGTTAGCCACCTCGGTAAAACACATGTCCAACTCTGAAACACTCAAAGCAGAAAAAACTTGTTCTAATTTAACAGACTCCTTACCCAGACCAGTAGTCTCACATCTTTCATCTAAATCCGTCTTCAGGATGGAGGGAAGTGGTGTTCTGATAAATAAGTATAGTCCCTTCTGTCTGGGAAAAGGTCTCGCCATATGTCAATTAAGCCTACTTCATCGAAAAGTGTGTTTACTTTCTTATAAAGGGGTTTAACGTTATGTATTTTTATGCTAGATGAGTCCAATTTTGGCTGTAAATAGATATTTAAATCCCCACCACAAATCAAAAAACCTTCGGTTTCCGTTACCATAATATTGGTGATTTTTTGGAAGAAGTTAATATCACTCCCAGGTGGTGCATAAACATTCAATAAGGTAATTGGGTTCCCATCTATCTTTCCCTTTACTAAAATAAATCTACCCTCTTTATCACGAATTTCCAGTACTTTTTCAAAATTTACCTTTTTTGAGATGAGGATAGCAACTCCTCTCCTATGTCCTAAATTTGTATGACGAAAAAAACAGGTGAGTGAAGCCCATCCATCCATCCATTTTCCACCGCTTATTCCCTTTTGGGGTCGCGGGGGGCGCTGGCGCCTATCTCAGCTACAATCGGGCGGAAGGCGGGGTACACCCTGGAAAGGTCGCCACCTCATCGCAGGGCCAACACAGATAGACAGACGACATTCACACGCACATTCACACACTAGGGCCAATTTAGTGTTGCCAATCAACCTATCCCCAGGTGCATGTCTTTGGAAGTGGGAGGAAGCCGGAGTACCCGGAGGGAACCCACGCATTCACGGGGAGAACATGCAAACTCCACACAGGAAGATCCCGAGCCTGGATTTGAACCCAGGACTGCAGGAACTTCGTATTGTGAGGCAGACGCACTAACCCCTCTGCCACCGTGAAGCCCATTCTCTTTAATTTTACATGCTCCTTGTCAGTCAAATGGGTCTCCTGTAAATATACTATGTGGGCTTGTTCTGTCCTCACCTTCGATAAGATTTTACTGCGTTTAATTGGGTTCAATAGCCCATTAACATTGAACGACACACATTTTACTCTGTCACTAGCCATATGTGTTTAGTTGTAAGTGTACCAAAAAATATTCAAAATATAACCAAGCAAGTCTACTCCCATAACGAAAACAATTGAAATAACATAAATAAAACAAAGCAAAATAACCAAGGCAAAATGAACAAAAAAAACGGAGAAAAAGGAAAAATGTAGTTCCAAGGAAGGGGTCTCTAATAAATGACCCTTGGTTAGGCTAGATAAAGCATCTAGCCAGAGGTGGGTAGAGTAGCCAGAAATTGTACTCAAGTAAGAGTACAGTTACTTTAGAGATTTATTACTCAAGTAAAAGTAAGGAGTAGTCAACCAAATATTTACTTGAGTAAAAGTAAAAAGTATGTTGTGAAAAAACTATTCAAGTACTGAGTAACTGATGAGTAACCTGATTACGGCAAAAAATAATGCACAAAAACATAAAAATAGCAATGAACAAATTCAGAGACAGGGATATCTCTTAAGCAACTAAAACAATATCATATATTAAATAATAGTACATTAAAATAAAATGAAAAAATGGCACATTGAGCCACAATAACTTAACAGCACCATAGCCTCAGTAGGCATTCATTGATTTGATTGATTGATTAAAACATGTATTAGTAGATTGCACAGTACAGTACATATTCCGTACAATTGACCACTAAATGGTAAGACCCCAATACGTTTTTCAACGTTTATCAATTACTTAGTAAATGACCAAGTCGAGGTGATCTACCTCATATATACATACACACACATATCATATATACACACACAAATCATTTATACACACACATATCATATATATATATGTATATATATATATATATATACATATATATGTATATATATATTAAATATACATATATATATATATATATATATATACATATACATGTATATATATATATTATATATATATATATATATATATATATATATATATATATATATATATATATATATACATTTATATATACAGTATATAATTTATATTTATTTATTTTGCCGTTTTTGTTCACATGTTGAAGGTGTCTTAATGAATATACATACATGTTTAACATATAGATTCCTATCTTTCATGAAGACAAGAATATAAGTTGGTGTATTACCTGATTCTGATGACTTGCAATGATTGGAATCAGACGTTCACGTTTTCAAATGAAGGAGAAAAAAAGTTCCTCTTTTCTGTCTAATACCACATGAAATTCGTTGGTTTTTGGCATCTTATTTGTCCAGCTTCCATATTCGTTTTTATACACTTTACAAGAAATACATTGGCGGCAAACTCCGTGGCTTGCTAGCTTGTTTGCGCTGGCTTTCGGAGACACTTATTTTGTTAGCGCAGGCGCGATGGAGCGGCACTTTTATTGTGAAGACAGGAACTGTGCGATCAGTCTTTAGGCTTTTGACGGGAAGTACGGTTGAAATAAAAAGTGTCTTTTTTCCTTTACACTTTTGATTGATTGATTGAAACTTTTATTAGTAGATTGCACAGTACAGTACATAATCCGTACAATTGACCACTAAATGGTAACACCCGAATAAGTTTTTTAACTTGTTTAAGTCGGGTCATGTGACCGCCTGGCTCTGTTTGATTGGTCCAATGTCACCGGTGACTGCATTGATTGGTGAAACGCAGGCATGCATAGATTCTACTTTGAAGCTCTGTCAGTAACCAAAACAAACATTAATAGATTGATAAAAAAAAAAGTAGCGAGTAGCGAGCTGAATGTAGATAAATGGAACGGAGTAAAAGTAGCGTTTCTTCTCTATAAATATACTCAAGTAAAAGTAAAAGTATGTTGCATAAAAACTACTCGTAGAAGTACAATTTATCCCAAAAGTTACTCAAGTAAATGTAACGGAGTAAATGTAGCGCGTTACTACCCACCTCTGCATGTAGCTGTGGGGGAAATCCTCTCCCACCTATGGGCAGAGGCCCCCCATCATGGCGCTCGATAGAGAGGGGAAAAAAATCTATATTCATTACATAGATGCATCCCTCATTTGTATATATTTCTCATCTAGTTGGGGTTATTATATATAGCACGAATGTCTTAGGGTGAATTTAAAGTCACCTGTTTGAGTTCTGTTCATCTTACCAGTACTTTAAAAAGTCAGTCAAGATTAACAGGTCCTCCGGAGAAGACGATGTTTATCTTCTGAAAGCTTGCAGTCTCTCCTTGATGCTTTTCTCTGGCTCCTCACCTGTCCCCTCCCGGCTCCTTCCTCCCGTGGTCTCCCAGGCGAAACGGGACAGCTGATCCAGCAGGCTCTCCTTTGGCGTAATCACGCTGACTGGCAGTCCTCTGTCCTTCATGTCTCTTGTCGCCTCCTCTGCTGTCCGGTACAACTGCGTGCCGTTCTCATAAAATACTCGTAGTTTGGCCGGGAACGGAGTCTGGAAGCGAATATTTCTTTGCTTTAACACTCGCTTCGCTTCAGTATATTCCTTCCTCTTTTGAAGGACTGCTGGGGGGTAGTCTTGGTCAAAATATAGTAGTCTCCCATTCAGGAAAATCTTCTTCTTTCCCCAGGCTTTGCGCATGACCTCTTCTTTCATTCTGTAGCGGAGGAATTTGACTACTATTGACCGCGGCTTGTCTTCTCTGTCTCCGGTGGGTCTTGGCGCCAGCGCGCGGTGCGCTCTTTCAATGTCGAGTTGCGTAGTTAGGGGAATCTCCAAGATGTCACGCAGCAGTTTTTCCACAAACTCTGGGATAGACGGTCCCTCGACTCCTTCGGGCACGTTGTATATCCTCAAGTTCTCGCGTCGGGATCTCCCTTCATAATCGAGTAGTTTGTTTTCTTGCAGATTAATGACTTTTATCATTTTGTTCAACACGTACTCCATGTTGTGAATCCGGTCCTCCACCTTTTCGATTCGCTCCTCTGTGTCTGTTATTTGTTGTTTAATGTTGGTGAGCTTGAATTTTATATCGTTTAACTGTTCTTTTATGTCTTCTCGGAAATCCCGAATCGCCTCCAGAACTTGGGCTAAACCTTCGGCGTCCGCCTCCTTCAAGCGAAGGTTAGCATTAGCACCGCCATCTTGTAGCTTTACAGGTGAGCTGTTCGCGGATACATGGCTTTCCTCATTTACGGACTCTGTAGCGACATTTCCTCGATTTCCTCTGGTTTTCCCCATCCTTGCCCCTTTTGTTTGTTCAGAGAGTATCTGAAAATTTGGTGTTTTACAGTATCACGGTGCGAAATAACTTTTCTCACGAGGGAGATGTTACTCTAAGCTGCCATTCAGCTTGATGACGTCACCGGAACTCTCCATATACATATATATATATATATATATATATATATATATATATATATATATATATATATATATATATATATATATATATATATATATATATATCGTATATACTGTATGTATATATTGTGGCACCTGATTCTCACCAAGACACAGGAGTCTGTTTGCTAAAAGCCGAAAAAGGCATTTATTGCACAAGTCTTTGTAGGAAGGGCAGGGTGTGGAATAATCAAACTTAAAGTGTCTATTAACAAACACAAATATCTCCCATTCGGGGCTCTCAATTCTGCACACAGCACACATAATATCAGAAAACATTCCCCTAATAATGTCATTAATTGGGAAATAGTGGATGCCTCACTTACCATTACGTAGGTGTGAATATATATATATATATATATATATATATATATATATATATATATATATATATATATACATACATGTATGTATGTATGTATGTATGAATGTATATATATATATATATGATTTAGGGCTATATAAGTAAACATTGATTGATTGATTGATTGATATATATATATATATTTATACATATATATGTGTGTGTATGTATGTATATATATATGTGTGTGTATATATATATATATATATATATATATATATATATATATATATATATTTATACATATATATATATATATGTGTGTATGTGTGTATATATATATATATATATGTATATATAAATATAAACATTAAATAAACGACAAATTTACTGATCTTTTCTCCTTTTGTTTATGAAAAAAACTTTGCAGCCATAGACTTAGACTTACATTTAGACTTAGACTTAGACAAACTTTAATGATCCACAAGGGAAATTGTTCAAACCAAAAGGGAAATTGTTCAAAAACTTTTATTGTTTTGTAATTGTATTGTCCTATAAACAGGACAATACAATTACAAAACAATAAAAAGTATCTTCAGTGCTATTGTTTTAAAACCTAACAATTAACACTGTCTCTGTACTTTTCTTTTAATGTCGTGTCTTCAAATGATGAAAAAAGAATAGACGTGTCCAAGCCGTAAGCATCGACTTTTTGGCAACATGTTGCTGGGTTGGTGTCTGAATTTTCAAATCCAAACCAAAGCTAAATAAAATAGTTGCTCTTCCCTTTTTAGGCATCAATCACTATTCGGGTTTTGTGGGTTCAACTTCCATTTTGCATTCCGTCTCTGCTAGGATGTTGACATCCATCCTCTGCCAGTGCTCAACGCAAAGTCTATAAGTGTAAAATGGTACTGCAAAGCAATAGCGTTGCTTGAGTTAAAATCACGATATAAACAATTGAAATGTTTATGCTACAATTTTTATTGATGTAACATTGATTTTTGATGAAAATTAAAATACCTAATTTCCCAATGTTTTTCAGGGAAATGTCCTGCAGTATATTTTGAAATGTAAACATTGGCAGGTATGCCACTAATATACACGCACGCAACCAAAGTTGTCTTATAAAAGCAATGTTTGGAAAAGCGGTTGCTATTAATCTGTAGTTCAACAGGAAAATAACAACACATAGCATCTCCATATTATTTCTGGATGATGTTTTTTGTGTATTTTGCCTGAATAACAGTCATTATACCCAACGTCCATCCATTTTCTACTGCTTGTCCTTTTTGGGATATCGCGGGGGGGTGGGGGGAGGATATGCTGGAGCCTATCTCAGCTGCATTCGGGCGGAAGGCAAGTCGCCACCTCATCCCAGGGCTAACACCACAGACAGCATTCACACTCACATTCACACATCAATTATGACACATTATGAAATATATAGTCATGTATTTATCTGTTCTCTTAAACCACTAATGTTAACAAATGCTGTCTCTTTTTGGTTCAGCCATTTTTGATTTTGAGTCGGTAAAATACCCATAAATTGAAGTCATGAAATATGGTCCTGTGCCCCATTTCCTCAGAATTCCCCATAGTTCTGAGTCATCGGGTTCAATCAACAGTAGCGTGCCAAATCAGGAAATGCCTGCATTTCCTCTACCCTATGGGAGCCTTAAATATCTGTTTGCCGAATCCTTGGGGAACCATGTTTTTCAAGTGCTAAACAAGTAATACATAGCTTAGTTTTTAGCCAAGACATGCACACATACTCAAATGACCACTTACTTTTCTGATACTATGGCATATACGTACAATGATTCCAACAAAATTGGTCTTTGATTTTCTCTCAACAGTACTAGAGATCCTACAGTTAGTCAACCACCGGGACTTGCTCCTGGCCGACACACATATTCAGGAGCTAGAGCGGGAGTGTGAACTGTTGTCTCTCCTGCCATGTCCGACCAGTCCCACCCTGACTCCGACCCTCAGCCCCCCCAGCCCTTCTGGCCTGATTCCCCTGTCATTCTCATCTTTGGATGACTCACTGAGCGCCAATGCTACTCTGGATTCGAGCCGAAGGAAAGAGAAGGACGTGGAGCTCCTCTATGAGGCTTTGATGAAGGAGATGTGGGATGTTGTGCGTGAGTCTCTCCGTCAGCCCAGCGCTGGGCCCAACCTTGGGCTTGTGGTGCTGGTGATTCAACAGGAGGAACATGCCGATGCTGCCTGGACTCTTCGAGAGGACACCAAGCTAGAGCAACAAACGGATCTGGCTCTACAGATCCAACCCAGCCATCGTCCTCGACGACTGAAGATAAAGTGGAGGGAAGCAGTGGCGGAGGCTGCAGACTGGAGCTTGCCACACCAGGTGGACACTCAAGCCGGCCAGCTGTCCTCGTATCTTGAGCGCCTGAGGTGTCGGGTGGTGGATGACTTGGATGCAGCAAGGAGGAATGCTGTGTCTATTTACCCGGAGGAGTTTGCCGCTTTCCAGGTGTATGTGGAAAGTTATCATACAGCTGTGGCCAAACGTCTGAAAGTCATTACCAGTGACCCACTGCAGATTACTGATGTCTACTCGCTGTTGGACTGGTTCTACAACATCTACAACCGGTAGAGTACCAGAACATATGTCAGCACTAGACAGTACCAAACGGTTAATTCTAAGGATCTAATTGTCTTTCCACAAAACACATGTTTCTCTTTACAAAGGGATGTTCTGGGAACCATAGGCACCGCAACACCCATCAACTATGCCTCTCTGGAACCCATTCTGCCTCAAAATACAGTGAACAGGCTGGAAGAAGACTGTCTTAGTCTCGTAAAGGTAACAATTTAGTATTATTAGGAGAGATGTGCATAAATGTGGACCATTTTGTTGATGTTGTTCCAGGAGAAGGTAACAACAGAGCTGATTCAGGTTCTGGATGATGAAGAACGACGATGGGCCCATACTCTACACATAGAGGAATATCAGTCCCATCTAGCACGCTCGGTCATACAGGTACAAAATGATTTTGCAGTAAAAAAAAAGAAAAAACGGGATACATTACAATTAAATTCCAGATGTCCTTAAAAAAATGTGTTGTTCTCACTTCTAGAGACTGAAAGTTGATCTAGACAAATCTACATCTGTGAACCAGTTTCTCGGGGCAAGAGTGGCTCGGTTTAGTCTCATCGGTTTGGCTGATTTTCTTTACAGGTGAGGAACAAAATAACATAGAAACCAATATAACATTTATATCAGTGCAAATACAGAGATATATTTGTATACTGTATCATACAGTAAATGATAATATTTGAAATTTCGAAATTAATTTAGGAAATACAAATAAATATAAATACATCTTTGTGATTAAATTGGTTGATTTAGATATTGGTAGAAACCAATCACATGTACTGTATTATCTGTAAATTTGAATCTTAATTATAATGGGAAAAAAAAAAGACAGGACGGGATTGTAACAACACAATATTTAAACTACAGTGTCTTTATACACGTAAAAAAACGTCGTAATTTGAACATGAAACTTAAATAGGTATTTAATTGTCATTGTGGCCAATGGCACTTTAAAATCTGCAAAGCACTGAGACCGCAGTGTTGAGGGGACAGTTCAGCCGTTATTTTATTACATAAATTTTACATTTTATTACATGTTGTTTTTGTAAACAACAAAAAAATATTTTGTAAAAATACAAAATGTATCGGTCGTATACTGACACTACCCTTGGTATCTGCCAATGTATGGATCGATCCGCCCTCCCCATGTGTACGCCTGACCGCTACACAGCAACAGAACACGTTATATAATCTTCTCTCTACACTCTTATTAATCTACCGTACTTGTTAATTCCCTGTTAATATCTGGCTACATTTTGCTGTAATGCGCTTCAATCTACATTTCTTAACTTTACTACTTACTTCGTTTGTCGTTTCAAGCTAGTTTAACGGCTAGTTTAGCAATTAGCATGCCTTCTTATCTGGTCCCGTTTGCTCTTACTCGGTTTGTAACATGTTTAGCTTTGTCCTCCAGGGATAATGGCACTTGTAATAAAGGCTGTCTATTTGCCAATGATTATTAACCTAAGGAATTGGCTACAGACTCGGTATCAACATACACAGTTAGTTGCTCTGTTAGTTTGTGGATCACAAAATAAATATATTATCAGCCAAAGAGGGTTGGCTTTTGTAGCAGCAAACTTATGCTAAAAACTTAAATTTGGCACAAGGTATCATCGGCCATGCATGTAGAATACAAGACTCAATGTTGTTGGCAATTGGATGAATGACCTTACTTGTCTAGCCTTGGCAAATGGAACCCTAAAACTAAAATGTGTAAAAAAAACTTGGTGTGTTTTTGTGCATGTTGTAGCTTCCCAAAAAGGGATTTTGTTAACGGAATAATACAAAAAATAACAATGGGAAAATAAAGCAATTCTAATCGGGTCCTGACGCGGGTACTAACGAGCTTTTCCCAGTACTGCTGGATCTTATTAAATATCGTGTACAGTTTCCAGAGAAAAGTGGAGATGTTTCACGAGACACAGGCGGAGTTCGGTGATCGAGGAGATGGATATGTTTCCAGGACAATAGCTCTGGTCAACTCTTGCCCCCCTCTCAGGTAAAACATGTCTGCTTCCATCTCTCATTTGAACTAAGATCTGTATTTTAATGCCACCTTTGTGCCCCGTAGAACCTTTGTGGAGCGCTGCAGGCAGTGTGATCAACAGGCTAGCGAGGACTCTGGAAAGAGAGCCAACTCTTCTCTGGACAGGATCATCAACCAGTCTGTGAGGGTTCTGGCAGACAGGCTGTTTGAGCACATTAGGGTGAGGAGGACATCAAGAGCAGGTCACCCACCATAGAATTTTAAGTACATTATAAATACAATTCCTTATTCCATTCATCCATCCATTTTCTACCGCATGTCCCTCTAAGGGTTGCGTTTTTTATTATTATTATTACGCGGTCATGGCCTAAATAGTACACTTAATTAACTTAAATTGGCCTTTATTACCCTGAATTAGTGTTGTCCCAATACCAACATTTTAGTACCGGTACCGCCACCAAAATGCATTTTGATACTTTTCGGTACTTTTCTAAATAAGGGTGACCACAAAAAAATGGGCTTTATTTTAACAAAAAATCTTAGGGTACTTTAAACATATGTTTCCTATTGCAATTTAGTCCTTAAATACTAGACAACTTGTCTTTTATTAGTAAGTAAGCAACCAAAGGCTCCTAATTTGTCTGCTGACATATGCAGTAACATATTGTGTAATTTCTCATTCTATTTTCTTAAAACTATGGGGGACAAGCTGTAAAAATTGATTATTAATCTACTTGTTCATTTACTGTTAATATCTGGTTATTTTCTTTTTTTAACATGTTTTATGTACACTTCTGTTAAAATGTAATAATCACTTATTCTTCTGTTGTTTGGATACTTTGCATTAGTTTTGGATGATACCACAAATGTGGGTATCAATCCGATACCACGTCGTTACAGGATCATACATTGGTCATATTCAAAGTCCTCATGTGTCCAGGGACATATTTCCTGAATTTATAAATATAATATGAATTTTAAAAAAAGGAAAAAAGATTTTGTGACGATAAAAAATATCGATGTAATCATAGTAATATTGACTCGATACGCTATTGTACTTGGTATCATTACAATGGATGTCAGGTGTAGATCCACCCAAGGTGTTTGTTTACATTCAGAGTGTATCCCCCTATGGTGTGTAGTGAAACATGTTTAGCTAGTTCTCGTCCTGCAGGGGTGATATTTATACGAACGTACTTTATTTGTCGCCATGGAGGCGAGTATTAGTGATTTAGAAGTAGCTAAAACACTGCTCACTGCGAATGGACGTTAGAGGCTAGCTAGCTAGCCATGTCTTAAAGCATCTCTTCCTGAGGGCGTTTCAGTGTTAAAACATCACCTTTATCTTTAATTTTTAGAACAAAATGTATCCGTTCTCCCTTTTCTGTCTACACACTGTGTCTGCTTGTAAGTACTCAGTGATTGTGCGCTGTCGAACAGGCTCCTCTGTTTGTAAAATCAGCATTGTCATGCCAGCGAACCGATACTTTTCAAACAGAGTATAGTACCGTATTTGAATAATTAGTACCGCGATACTATAGCAATACCGGTATACCGTACAACCCTACCCTGAATATATGATTTTGTTACAAAGTGTTAAATTAAGCCCATCCATTTTTATTATAATGACTGTTTTTGGTCCTTGAATGCTTTAAATGAACTTTTCTTTACAGTTTCTAGTCAATGATTGAATAAAACTAGTAAACTGGTTGAAAAACTGTTTATTTAGGATGCTTGCAAGTCATCACAGTGTCAAAATGCTCTGTTTTTGCTAGTAACCCATTCCAAAAGGCCTGACAAAACTTAAACCAAAGCAATTGTTTCCATCAGAAATAATATAAATCCAATTAATCCATTGCAGCCACTCAAAAATATAAACACAAAACACATTTTTAATGAGAGTAATTACAATTTTACCTGCCGAATGCACTGCAGAATACAAAATAATTACGATTAAAGACTTTACGTGCTACACGTTATTTTGGGAATCAAAATTCACCTTCCTCATCAAAGTGCTGGCACTCGTAAATTTATTTGGCCCAATTGTGGATTATTTTCCAGCCGGATGCCATAAAAAAAAAGTCACCCGCTTGTGGAATTTTTTTGTTGGGCACTCAGTTCTGGTAGGTGGTAAAAATGGAGTAGTTGGTAGGTAAATCAATTGGCAGTACAATAACCAAGATGATACATAAAAATGGGACAATATTTTCACGAAAAACCAAATCCTACAGGCAAAGAACGGAGCGGAAGGAGAGCAAGGGCTCTTCTAATTAAGTTACGAGTTATTTTGTAAATTCAAAAGTGTTTCTCAACCTTCTTCTTCAAAGTGTTGGCAAACATAACTTTCTATGGCCTCACAGCAGATTATTTTGTAGTTTTATGCAACAAAAAAGCAAATGCTTGGGATTTGTTGTTTGGGCACTCAAAAGCGCGGAATACACAGATTAGTTTGTTACAAGCGGTGATTGTCTGTTGGGGCGTATGAAAAGTAAAGTAATACTCAGAGTATCTCAGTCACATACACTCAGCGCACTACATACTTGCAACTCCTACCAACTCTGCATTGTCTTTTTCAGCCGTTTTTTGACAAAATGGTCAAGACAAAATGGCTGAACTACACGGACACGTTCGAGGCCATTGAAGCCAGCATCAAACAACACTTCAAAAAGTTTCGAAGGATGGACCCTCCACCGTATCAGGTGTGTCTTGTAGGGTCTGCAGGACTAAGAGGTTCAGGGACAGCAAATTTTTAACAGATTTGCTGAATGACACAGACGTTGGTGGGTGAGGTGCACCGACGGGTCCTGGTGGAATATGTCCGAGCCATCATGCGGGGACGGCTCATATGCACGTCTTCCAAGATGAGGAAGAGGATGGCATTCCGCTTACAAGACGAAGCCAAGCAGCTTAAAGGACTATTTAAGGATTTGGTGAGTCTGTTTTTTAACAACTTTTACATAATCAACCATCCATCCATTTCTACCGCTTGTACCGTTCGGGGTCTCGGTGGGTGCTGGAGCCTATCTCAGCTGCATTCGAGTGGAAGGCGGTGTACACCCTGGACAAGTCGCCACCTTATCGCAAGGCCAACACAGATAGACAGACAACATTCACACTCACATTCACACTCTAGGGCCAATTTAGTGTTGCCAATCAACCTATCCCCAGGTGCATGTCTTTGGAGGTAGGAGGAAGAGGGAGTACATGTAACCTACTATTATTACTGTATCAGATTTTTTTTTTCTTTAAATTTAACATATTCATTACAAAATAGGGATGCTCGAATCAGGATCTGAAGAATCTGATAACCCATGATTGATTTTGGCTCATACCAATATTGATCGCATGTATTTACTGTAAATTGTTTTTATTTACTTATGAGTGCTATTGACAGTGTAACCATACCAACACAATATTCAAAGTAGTTTCTTGTTCTCTTTCATTACATCCAATTGTTTGAGCAAAACAAAGTCACACAATAACCAAACAAAAGCAAAAAGCAAAACCCTTTGATGTTGCCCTCAAAATGTTCCTTTGTCCAAGATGAGTTTGGAAAAAAATTATTTTGTGAAAATAAAAATATTAATCTTATCACTCTAATATTGATCATGTACTGATACTACCCTTGGTATCGACATCACAAATTTATTAAACGATCCGCCCTCCACTATCTGTTGTCAACGGGTTTGGCTTTTGTAATTTGGCTTTTGAAGGCATTCATCAGCAATGGCCGATCACATACTTTTTCATTAAATTCCTCCGATACTGTTCAGTTGCCAAACGATCGGCCCGTCCCTATTTCATGAGCAAATAACTAACCTTATATCTGGACATTTTGGCTTGTCTCGGTCGTCCATTTCTCCCTTTATTCAACACTGAAAATGCTCCATCGACGTCTCGTGCCACGTCATGTCTTCCATAGTTAATCCTGTCGTTTTGTGCGTATCTCTACCGTATTTTTTTTTAGTAAACCACGATACACGTAGTGCCTTTTCTTGAGGAGTAGCCATCTTTTTAGGGGCCTATTTAACAGAACCTTTCGTCAGCAGGCCTGACCTGAAACTCCCAAAATGCAATGTCATTATTCATAGAACAAATCTGTACGTTTTAACTATATTTTGTAGACAACAGTAATTTGTTGGTTTCATCACCAAAAGTCTCAATTATTTGAATACTTGGGTACTTATCACAGTACTGGACATCAAGCCAAAACTTGTATTCTATTCTTTAGTATAGATTTTCTTATTGAAAAATAAAATTTTAGCTACAGGTGGCAGTAATGTACCCTGAATTGGTATTGGTACTCAACAGTATAGATTTTCAGTGCATTTGTAATAAATGGTCATTTGTGTCATAATAAAATCTCATATTTTTAGAGTTTAACACTGAGCTTATAACAATAACTGTGCTGTCCAGTTGTTGTATTTTGTTTTCTAAAGCTTCTGAGTAAAGTATACAATAGTTTCAGTTTATCTAAAGTGTGTTGCTGTTGTCAGGAAGTAGTCTTTGCCATTCAGTTGAATGTGCCAGTTTTCTCTTTTGTTGAGCCTTCAAAGTGTTTGTACTGTAAGTATTGTACTAACTACACACTAGCTGTTTGATTGTTAAGTGCATTTAAACATTAGAAGTGTTGAAATTGCCATGTAAAATTGCTAATGCAATAGTACCATATATATGGCATATCCATAATAAATTAGAATTGAGGTGGCGCATTTTGAGTGCCTTCTACCAGGCTTTTTTGCTGTGTTGGCATTGAAAATTGTAACACCTTGAAGCAGTCCGCTATAATATGTCTGTTTGCCTGTCAATTTTTGAACTAGCAACATCAAAAATTGGTAAAATTTGATATTATGTGATACAAATAATATTTTTTATCAAATTTGTACAAACCCTGTTTCCATATGAGTTGGGAAATTGTGTTAGATGTAAACATAAACGGAATACAATGATTTGCAAATCATTTTCAACCCATATTCAGTTGAACATGCTACAAAGACAACATATTTGATGTTCAAACTGATGAACATTTTTTTTTGCAAATAATCATTAACTTTCGAATTTGATGCCAAAAAGATGTGACAAAGAAGTTGGGAAAGGTGGCTATAAATACTGATAAAGTTGAGGAATGCTCATCAAACACTTATTTGGAACATTCCACAGATGTGCAGGCTAATGGGGAACAGGTGGGTACCATGATTGGGCATAAAAACAGCTTCCCAAAACATGCTCAGTCTTTCACAAAAAGGATGGGTCGAGGTACACCCCTTTGTCCACAACAAAGGAGTGTACGGTCCATAATATCAAAAGGATCAGAAAATCTGGAGAAATCACTCCACGTAAGCGGCAAGGCCTGAAACCAACATTGAATGACCATGACCTTCGATCCCTCAGACGGCACTGTATAAAAAACCGACATCAATCTCTAAAGGATATCACCACATGGGCTCAGGAACACTTCAGAAAACCACTGTCACTAAATACAGTTGGTCGCTACATCTGTAAGTGCAAGTTAAAGCTTTACTATGCAAAGAGAAAGCCATTTATCAACAACATCCAGAAACGCCGCCGGCTTCTCTGGATCCGAGATCATTTAAGATGGACTGATGCAAAGTGGAAAAGTGTTCTGTGGTTGGACGAGTCCACATTTTTCAAATTGTTTTGGAAATATTCGACATCGTGTTATCCGGACCAAAGGGGAAGCGAACAATCCAGTCTGTTATTGACGCAAAGTTCAAAAGCCAGCATCTGTGATGGTATAGGGGTGCATTAGTGCCCAAAGCATGGGTAACTTACACATCTGTGAAGGCACCATTAATGCTGAAAGGTACACACAGGTTTTGGAACAACATATGCTGCCATGTAAGCGCTGTCTTTTTCATGTACACCCGTACTTATTTCAGCAAGACACTGCCAAGCCACATTCAGCAGGTGTTACAACAGCGTGGCTTCGGAAAAAAAGAGTGCTGGTACTTTCCTGGTCTGCCTGCAGTCCAGAACTGTCTCCCATCAAAAATGTGTTACGCATTATGAAGCGTAAAATACGACAGCGGAGACCCCGGACTGTTGAACGACTAAAGCTCTACATAAAACAAGAATGGGAAAGAATTCCACTTTCAAAGCTTCAACAATTAAGTTTCCTCAGTTCCCAAAGGTTTATTGAGTGTTGTTGAAAGAAAAGGTGATGTAACACAGTGGTGAACATGCCCTTTCCCAACTACTTTGGCACGTGTTGCAGCCATGAAATTTCTAAGTTAATTATCCATCCATCCATTTTCTACCGCTTATTCCCTTTTGGGGTCGCGGGGGGCGCTGGCGCCTATCTCAGCTACAATCGGGCGGAAGGCGGGGTACACCCTGGACAAGTCGCCACCTCATCACAGGGCCAACACAGATAGACAGACAACATTCACACTCACATTCACACACTAGGGCCAATTTAGTGTTGCCAATCAACCTATCCTCAGGTGCATGTCTTTGGAAGTGGGAGGAAGCCGGAGTACCCGGAGGGAACCCACGCATTCACGGGGAGAACATGCAAACTCCCCACAGAAAGATCCCGAGCCTGGATTTGAACCCACGACTGCAGGACCTTTGTATTGTGAGGCAGACGCACTAACCCCTCTGCCACCTTGAAGCCCTAAGTTAATTATTATTTGCAAAAAAAAAAAAAAAAAAAAAAAAAGTTTATGAGTTTAAACATCAAATATCTTGTCTTTGTAGTGCATTCAATTAAATATGGGTTGAAAAATATTTGGAAATCATTGTATCCCGTTTATATTTACATCTAACAATTTCCCAACTCATATGGAACGGGCTTTGTAAAACAATATATGTGGACTTCTCCAGTCTAAAACAGCATGCAATCATGGAGGGGTATCGTGCCTCAATCGATACTTAAAGAATGGAAAACATGCAAATATTTGTAAAAAAACAAAAAAAAAAACAATGTTTTTTTATCTTCACTGAACTTTTTGGCATTCGAATCTAACATATTTAATATATAACTAAAAATACTTTTTTTGTATACTAAGGAATATAAAAAATTGTCATAATTTTAGCAGCAATATACAACTAAAAGAACCTGCAAAAAAAAAACGACTTGCTTGGGTTGTAATATTTGTGCTCATAATTCCGCAGGTTTTTGAACGCAGCTCGCTCATTGGTGCATAAGGTGGAAGAGCTGTGCGAGCGCTGCAGCGCCTGCACCGCTATGAGGGCGCTATTGGCATGTTAAGGTCAGCAATAAAGTTTAAAAAGAGCATCAGACTTTGTGTGCTTCTGTCGAGATGCTACATTAATAACAAGAGATGTCCTCCACAATATTACCGCCATGCACTTTTTGCAGATGGTTGAATCTGCATTCAGCCACCTGATAACTATTCGAGGCACCGATAACTACACTTTTTTCAGGTCTGGTTACTACCATTTATGTTGACACCAGTGCAGTTATGTAACCGGGTTTCGGTAGCACAACACAGGTACATTCGTACACAAAATAATCAACTCCCTCCCAAATGGTCATCTCCAAACATGCATTTGTAGCTAGCACATGTTTTGGAACGTACGTAGTGCACATACTGCCAGGCTGAATGCCAAGCCTGGTGACTGGGAATGAAGCCCTCCAGCTTCCTAGGTCAGGAATAAGCCAGACAGTGTTGATACAGGAGTGAGTTTTGAAAAATGCCAGCCGTCAGTGAGATGGAGATGGATGGATTTGGCATATGTTTGCGCTAACCGGAGGTGGGGGCGTGGGGGGAGCGGCCGAAAAGCAACTATGCCGGACAGCATGGCATTTGCCCCCTTTCTATGCACGAGTTCAAACAAGCGTCCGTCACCTTGGCTGACAACAGGAAGCTGCTGTGTTCGAAGGGATCTTCCTGTTCCTGTCAGATGGCTAACTTTGAAGTGAGTCTAGGATGGCCTTGATGGCCTTTTACGCTGAAGAGTGAACAGCAGCAACTGTGAAAAATGGATACGAGGGGTGGAGGACAGCTTTTTAGAGACCGTCACAAAAATATTGTTATTTTTAGAGAATGATAAGGCAAATAATTCCATTGACCTTGAAGGGAAAACGAAAGCCGTTTTTACAATGAATCAATCAAAATTGTTGACGATGTTGATTAGCATTCCTAATGATCCTTAAGCAAGTGCCTGGTCTCTGTTTTTCTACGTTCTTTGTATTACATCACCCTGTGTAGGGGACAAGATGTGTCAATTGACACATGGCTATGACATTTTTAAATGTACAAATATGTTAATTAGTATGTACTGTCCCTGAATTTAAAAATAAAATATCCTTTTTAGTTATGAAATGTTAAAAAAAGACTTGATCCAGTGATGTGTTTTTGTGATTCCGTGGGCTCCTTATGCTGAATCCTGACACTGCTGGAAAAAAGTGCTTGAGTAAAATCGGAAATGGAATGTTTACTATCCAGTTGTTATATGTATATAAAGGTAAAGTTAAAGTTAAAGTACCAATGATTATCACACACACACTTGGTGTGGCAAAATTATTCTATGCATTTGACCCATCACTCTTGATCACCCCCTGGGAGGTGAGGGGAGCAGTGGGCAGCAGTGGGCAGCAGCGGTGCCGCGCTTGGGAATAATTTTTGGTGATTCAACCCCCAATTCCAACCTTTGATGCTGAGTGCCAAGCAGGGAGGTAACGGGTCCCATTTTTATAGTCTTTGGTATGACTCAGGTGGGATTTGAACTCACGACCTAGCGATGTCAGGGTGGACACTCTACCCACTAGGCGACTGAATATTGTTTTCTTACCTTATTATCTTGTCTTAGCTATGTATGCATTCCTTTCAGTCTGTCCTAGGTGGGTTGCCGTTGTCCATTGCCATTAAGTTAAATCAAACTTGCCAACCTTCAGACCTCCGAATTTTGGAGATGGGCGAGGTTGAGGTGAGGGGGGGGGGAGGAAGTGAAGTGAAATGAATTATATTTTTATAGCGCTTTTCTCTAGTGACTCAAAGTGCTTTACATAGTTAAACCCAATATCAAAGTTACATTTAAACCAGTGTGGGTGGCACTGGGAGCAGGTATGTAAAGTGTCTTGCCCAAGGACACAACGGCAGTAACTAGGATGGCTGAAGCGGGAATCGAACCTGCAACCCTCAAGTTGCTGGCACGGCCACTCTACCAACCGAGCTATGCTAGGTGGGTGGCGGTGTTGAGGTGGGCGGGGTTTGGTGGTTGCGGGGGTGTATATTGTAGAGTTCCGGGAGAGTTAATGCTTTTGTAGCTGCGGACCGGTCAACGTTTGATAATTTATCCCGCGGTCCGGCAGGGGGGGGTGGGGGGGGATTCTTTATTTTTTTTTTTTTTTTTTTTTTTCCTTTGTCATGAAAAAGAGAGGTTTCTGTCATGAATAAGGGAGGTTTTTTGGGTTGGTGCACTAATTGTAAGTGTATCTTGTGTTTTTTATGTTGATTTAATAAATAAAATTAAAAGAAATAAATAAAAAAATACAAATCTAAAAAATTTAAATAAACCGCAATAATAAAAAATTCTTCTGCGGCCCGGTAACCAATCGAGCCGCGGCCCGGTGGTTGGGGACCACTGCTGTAAGGGGTTCTGGGTATTTGTTCTGTTGTGTTTATGTTGTGTTACGGTGAAGATGTTCTCCCGAAATGTGTTTGTCATTATTGTTTGGTGTGGGTTCACAGTGTGGCTCATATTTGTAACAGTGTTAAATGTGTTTATCCGGCCACCCTCAGTGTGACCTGTATGGTTGTTGATCAAGTATGACTTGATCGTCTGTGGTCATAAAGTCCTTTGAGCGCTTCGTCCTGCCCCACTTCAAGGACATCACAGCCCCTCTCTTGGACCCACTGCAGTTCGCCTACAGAGCCAACAGGTCTGTGGATGATGCATTGAACATGGCCCTCCACTTCTTCCTGGAGCATCTGGACTCCCCAGGAACCTACGCCAGGATCCTATTTGTGGACATCAGCTCTGCTTTAAACACCATCCTCCCTGGACTGCTACGAGACAAGCTCTACCAGCTCAGCGTGTCCGACTCCCTCTGCAGTTGGATCAATGACTTCCTGACGGACCGAAGACAGCACGTGCGGCTGCGGAAGATTTTCTCGGACAGTTGAACCATGATCACTGGTAATCCTCAGGGCTGTGTACTTTCCCCCTGGCTCTTCTCCCTTCATACAAATTGCTGCACCTACATTCAACAAGTCCGTAAAGCTGCTCAAGTTTGCGGACGACCCTAGCCTCATCGTGCTCAACTCGGATGGCGACGACTACAGGAGAGAGGTGGACCGGCTGGCGTTCTGGTGCAGCCTCAACAACCTGCAGCTGAATGCCCAGGAAACAGTAGAGATAATCTTGGACTTCAGGAAAGTCACAGCCCCACCATCCCCCATCACCCTGATTGACTCTCCCACCTCCGTCTGCTTTGTGGACTCCACCCGTTTCTGGGGCACCACCATCACCCAGGACCTCAAGTGGGAGCCGACCATCAGCTCCCTCATCAACAAGGCCCAGCAGAGGATGTACTTCCTGCGGCAGCTGAAGAAACTCAAAGTGCCGATCGAGATACTGTTGCAGTTCTACTCAACCATCATCGACTCCATCCTCCTCCATCACCGTGTGGTTCCCCGGCGCCACAGACTGCAGCGCATCGTACGTGCTGCTGAGAAGATTATTGGCTGCAAACTCCCATTCCTCCAGGACCTGTTCTCCTCTAGGACCAGGAGGCGTGTGGGTTGCATCACAGCTGACTCTTCTTACCCTGGACACAAACTATTCTCCCCTCTCCCCTCAGGCACGAGACTACGGTCAATCCAGACCCACACCTCCCACCACCTGAACAGTTTTTTCCCCTCGGCCATCAGACACATTAACAGTAACAAGATCTGATAGCTCAGTTACAGCTCATGTTATTCTATTCTATGTTATATGTGTTTTATGTTGCACGATTGCACCAAGTAAAATTCCTAGTTTGTGAACCCATTCTCAAACAACGGCAATAAAAACTATTCTGATTCTGATATAGAATGAATGGCAGCTAACAAGAGAGGCCCATCATCTCCTCAGAGCACATAACTTCACCTTTAGGTCAGGGGATAAGGCATTGCCAAAACTAATGTTTATGTCTCTCAAACTGCAAGAACACAATGTTAGGCGTGTCCTGAGGTCAGTAAATTCGAGGAAGGCCTCTGGATCTGATGGAGTACCAGGCAAAGTGCTTCAGTCCTGTGTCTAGTCCAGTCCTTACTCTCTAAAGAGAGCTATCCACCTCAGCAGAGCTCAGAATATTGCTAAAAACTCCTCTGACCCGGGAACCCACTGGTTCCAAATGTTACCCTCTGGCAGACACTACAGATCAATAAGATCATACACAGTAAGTCTGGATTAGTGTTTGCCTCATCTCTCAATTAAAGCGTGAGTGGAGAATGCTTGAAGAATGCCGCTTCCTCGATGTCGAGACATGAAAAGTCCGAAAGAGAAAGAGAGGATACAGTATTATCTGCTAACAGATTCTACTTGGTGGTTGTTTAAGCCCACTGCAGCTCGTCCTGGATAGACTTATGCTGCTACTTTTATTGTCCATTGTGTTTGTATGTCCTGAATGATAATAAAGTTATTGTATTCTATTCTATTATATTCTATTCCACCAGCTGTTTGATTTCAACATTCATCTTAGTTAGTTTTGATTGCCAAGTATGGAGGCGTTAACAACGCCATGTAAATATGCTAATGGGAATTGGAAGCATCTATCTGACATATCCAGTGTAAGTTAGCCCATTTGTTTTAATGCATTTATTTTATGATATTTTGTTTCTCATGTAAGTTACAGTGACTTAATTTCTGTGTGTTCAGTTTTGCAGTGTTTTGAAGTGAAGACTTTTAAAATGGCTCTCAAATGGACCATAACAGACAACTTGGTGTCGGTCTGCTAAGCTAGTAAAAAGAAATGCTAGCGGGAGCCGAACTGACTGCTTGTATCTGGGTTCTTCTATTAGAAGTTTTAAATGCGGGCCAATATAAACAGTTTTTTGTTTTGTTTTTTTAATCAAATATCAATGTCAGATCGGGACAGCCCTGGTCAAAAGTTAAAGTTAAAAAGTTAAAGTACCAATGATTGTTACACACACACTAGGTGTGGTGAAATTATTACCCTTGTTCACCCCCTGGGAGGTGAGGGGAGCAGTGGGCAGCAGCGGTGGCCGTGCCCGGGAATAATTTTTGGTGATTTAACCCCCAATTCCACTCCTTGGTGCTGAATGTCAAGCAGGGAGGTAATGGGTCCCATTTTTATAGTCTTTGGTAAAAAGCTCTTAAAAATAAGGCTACACTTTTCTAAAAGTGTTGGCTCTATGCTAAAAAACATTGAATATGCCATTTAAAGGCTACTATTTAGCATTAGCGATTTTACATAGCACCCCCAAATTTAGTAATCAAAACTGCAACTCAGGTACACGTTACAATAAAACAGTTTGTGGGTAATAATTACAATACTTAAAGTATAAACATGTTGTAGGACTCAACAACTAAAAAAGACTTACAAATTCAACACACCGTGGACAAAATGAAATGAATGCATGCTTGCAAATGAGACTCAGAAGTGTAAGAAAACAAGATACAACAGCTTGATAGTACATCTGTGTAAAATTTTACATTTAAAAGTGGAATTTATTAGTAACACATTAACATTCCATTAACATTCCGTATCAGATGAAGATACACAAAAGTAGCGATAATTTGTACGCTTATCGTATCGATTCCGAGGTACCGTATCGGTTCAAATTTGAAAGGTACCCATTCCTAAAGCTGATGGATTCATCAATAAAGCCAGATAGTAGCATACCAATTTCTTTATGTTCTGTCTGTTCCAGGAATCAAACGCATCCTGGTTGGACAGTCTCATCTGCCACATTGCTGACATCATTCTCCTTGAAGACACGCCTTCTATCCAGATGGAGGTGGCTGTCCTGGTGAAAGAGTTTCCAGATATACGGTAAGGGAATTTAACAAATGTGTTAAGTTATTTCTGACAGGAAAAGTCTATGAAAACATAAATCCTCTGCTCTGTAACCCCAAGTGTCCTATATTATTCATGCTTACTGCCACACATTCACCCTGTTGTCTTTGGCAGCTGGCCATGCAGGGAAATGCATGAGTATGAACGTGTTTTTTTTTGTCACAATGGATCAAAACAAGGAAAGGAACGTGGACATATATCTACATTAACATTGCTATTTTTGGAGAGAAGCACGGGATTGTTTTGAGAGTGGATGAGTCTCAGAGGCCTCGCGGGGGCAGTCCAAAGCGCGGGAGCTGTTTGTGCACAGATTAAGACTGAGATGACAGCTGGCAACCTTACGACCGCTTGTGACGCATAACTCTCTAAAGAGCAGACAGGAAGCTGCTGCCGAGTACTTCCAATTCCTGCTACCCTGCAAGAGACAGACTGGTGCCACACTTGGAACCAAGAAGGTGTGGAAGCTTTCACAATGCTATGTACCCTCTTGGTATTTTAGCAGAGTCCACCGAGTCGTCCTTCCGGCGTCTGGGTGCCTTTTTGTTTTAAAATACTATAATAGACATGCACCTGGGGATAGCTTGATTGGCAACACTAAATTGGCCCTAGTGTGTGAATGTGAGTCTGAATGTTGTCTGTCTATCTGTGTTGGCCCTGACATGAGGTAGCGACTTGTCCAGGGTATAACCCGCCTTCTGCCCGAATGCAGCTGAAATAGGCTCCAGCACCCCCCGCGACCCCAAAAAGGGACAAGCGGTAGAAAATGGATGGATGGATGTACATACACTCCTCCTACTGTTAGTATTACTATTATTTTTTACCATGAATTGATTAACGTGGACCCCGACTTAAACAAGTTGAAAATCGTATTTGGGGTATTACCACTTAGTGGACAATTGTACGGAATATGTACTGAACTGTGCAATCTACTAATAAAAGTTTCAATCAATCAATCAAATTAATGTACCGCTTTGATAAAACAAATACATTAGGATGATAACGGTGTACTCTGAAAGTAAATCAAAACAATCCTTGATAGAAACAAATAAAACCAGCCTCGATTTTAAACGTTCTTTGTTAAACGTTAAGTTATACACTGTCCCGGTTATTGTACTGTACAATCAAATGTTGCGTGTAACAAACCGCTCCCACACGTAAAAGCCCATATAAAGAAATCCATGCGCTGGTGATTTAGTGTCCATGCTTTTTAAAAAAATGTTATTGAGTACAACTGCAAAATAGGCCAACTTGGGGCCAAATAAAGTTGTGAGTGCCAGTACTTTGGTAAATAATTTGAGAAGCACTATTCGAGTCAAAAAAGAACTTTAAGTAAAGTACCATTGTCATCTTCGCTAACAAGAGTCTTCACTGAGGTGATGTAAAATGATCAATTATCCAATTCGTTCATAATCCATTTTCTACCGCTTATTACCTTTCGGGGATGCGGGGGGCGCTGGCGCCTATCTCAGCTACAATCTGGCGGAAGGCGGTGTACACCCTGGACAAGTCACCATCTTATTGCAGGGCCAACACAGATAGACAGACAACATTCACACTCACATTCATACACTAGGGCCAATTTAGTGTTGCCAATCAACCTATCCCCAGGTGCATGTCTTTGGAAGTGGGAGGAAGCCGGAGTACCCATAATTAATAAAAACAATATATTTTTGCAAGTAAAACTATAATTAAAATGTGTTTCGTTTGAGATAGGCTCCAGCACCCCTGGTTACCCCAAAAGGGACAAGCGGTACAAAATGGATGGATGTATGGATGGAATGGATTAATTGGATTTACATTATTTTTTTAGAAACTTTTTTTTTTGTAAAAGTTGTTTTTCGGCTGACGTTTTAGGATGGATTACTGACTGAGAACTGTTGTATCACGGAATATATTACTCCAGCATGCATTTAAATGAAAGCAGACTAAAAACTGCCTACAGTGGAACCAACCATGTTTATGTTAACATGTCTAAGTCGACAGATTTACCGAGTCCTGGTGCATCGTGTTTATTTACTACTAAAAAGTAGTGGTGTCCCGATACAACTTTTTCACATTTAATGCAATATTGATATTGGAGCCTTGAATATTCCTCCATACATATATTGATCCGATACAATATCAGCACAAATCTACATGCTTTTATTATTTTGTAGTGTAGAATGTTATAAAAGTCTTGATCAAGTAAGATTACTTAAACAGAGAACAAGGTATGACAAACAGTAACCTATTTATTGTTAACCATCTGAACTTATGCTGTCTTTAAGTTGAGGTTTAGTGGTAATTAACTTTTTTGTCACCGCTTAGTGGCCACAATAATTTTTTAGGTTACGCTTTTGACACAGTAAATTGAATGAGTAGTTTGCTCATATATAATAAGTAATATGAAACTATAATTATTTTATACATATTTTTTTCAGATTGACAAATGTTGTGAATTAGACAGCAATAGCGTTCAATTAGGTGCTCAATGTCTAGCTTGTGTGCTATTGTGTGCTTTGCTGTTGTGTAGCTGCTAGCTCCGAGTAGCCTAGAGCAGTGGTTCTCAACCTTTTTTCAGTGATGTACCCCCTGTGAAAATTTTTTTAATTCAAGTACCCCCTAATCAGAGCACAGCATTTTTGGTTGAAAAAAAGAGATAAAGAAGTAAAATACAGCACTATGTCATCAGTTTCTGATTTATTAAAGTGTATAACAGTGCAAAATATTGCTAATTTTTAGTGGTCTTTCTTGAACTATTTGGAAAAAAAGATATAAAAATATCTAAAAACTTGTTGAAAAATAAACAAGTGATTCAATTATAAATAAAGATTTCTATACATGGAAGTAATCATCAACTTAAAGTGCCCTCTTTGGGGATTGTAATAGAGATCCATCTGGATTCATCAACTTAATTCTAAACATTTCTTCATAAAAAAAAAATCTTTAACATCAATATGGATGGGGTCCGTTCCGATCCGGTGGCCATGTACTGCTCGCCTGTGTATCGGCTGGGGACATCTCTGCGCTGCTGGTCCGCCTACGCTTGGGATGGTTTCCTGCTGGCTCCGCTGTGAACGGGACTCTCGCTGCTGTGTCTTGGATCCTCTTTGGACTGGACTCTCGCGACTGTGTTGTATCCATTGTGGATTGAACTTTCACAGTATCATGTTAGATCCGCTCGACATCCATTGCTTTCCTCCTCTCTAAGGTTCTCATAGTCATCATTGTCACCGACGTCCCACTGGGTCATTATTGTCACCAATGTCCCACTGGGTGTGAGTTTTCCTTGCCCTTATGTGGGCCTACCGAGGATGTCGTGGTGGTTTGTGCAGCCCTTTGAGACACTAGTGATTTAGGGCTATATAAGTAAACATTGATTGATTGATTGATTGATTTATGTAACATGTCCACAAAAATCTAGCTGTCAACACTGAATATTGCATTGTTGCATTTCTTTTCACAGTTTATGAACTTACATTCATATTTTGTTGAAGTATTATTCAATAAATATATTTATAAAAGATTTTTGAATTGTTGCTATTTTTAGAATATTTTTTAAACATCTCACGTACCCCTTGGCATACCTTTAGGTGCCCTCAGGGGTACGCGTACCCCCATTTGAGAACCACTCCTCCTAGAGTCTACCATGTTTACTTCTGTAAATGACTTGACTAAAATACAAGAAAAGACCAATCTTGTGTGCTTATTGGAGGACATTTACATTTTAATTGGCTGTCCAACTTTGCACAAGTAAACACAGAGCAGGACTGCTTGTATCAGAGCTTATATCAGAGCTTTAGATACATTTTTCCAATTACCGTTGTAAAAATGTTGTAAAAAACAAACAAAAGAAACCCAGCTATATTTCACAGGTCTTCGAGGATCTGAACCAGAGTGGTGTTTTGTTATTGGACTTTTGTGCTAGTCACAATTTGTCCATTACAAACACCATGTTCAAACATAAGGGTGTCCATATGTGCACTTGGCACCAGGACACCCTAGGCCGCAGTTCCATGATCGACTTTGTAGTTGTGTCATCGGATTTGCGGCCTTATGTTTTGGACACTCGAGTGAAGAGAGGGGCGGAGCTTTCTACCGATCACCACCTGGTGGTGAGTTGGCTGCGATGGTGGGGGAGGATGCCGGACCGACCTGGCAGGCCCAAACGCATTGTGAGGGTCTGCTGGGAACGTCTGGCAGAGTCTCCTATCAGACAAAGTTTCAATTCGCACCTCCGGAAGAACTTCGAACATGTCACGAGGGAGGTGCTGGACATTGAGTCCGAGTGGACTATGTTCCGCACCTCTATTGTCGAAGCGGCTGATCGGAGCTGTGGCCGCAAGGTAGTTGGTGCCTGTCGGGGCGGCAATCCTAAAACCCCTTGGTGGACACCAGCGGTGAGGGATGCCGTCAAGCTGAAGAAGGAGTCCTATCGGGTCCTTTTGGCTCATAGGACTCCGGAGGCAGTGGACAGGTACCGACAGGCCAAGCGGTGTGTGGCTTCAGCGGTCGCTGAGGAAAAAACTCGGACATGGGAGGAGTTCGGGGAAGCCATGGAAAACGACTTCCGGACGGCTTCGAAGCGATTCTGGACCACCGTCCGCCGCCTCAGGAAGGGGAAGCAGTGCACTATCAACACCGTGTATGGTGCGGATGGTGTTCTGCTGACCTCAACTGCGGATGTTGTGGATAGGTGGAAGGAATACTTCGAAGACCTCCTCAATCCCACCAACACGTCTTCCTATGAGGAATCAGTGCCTGGGGAATCTGTGGTGGACTCTCCTATTTCTGGGGCTGAGGTCGCTGAGGTAGTTAAAAAGCGGGGTGGACGAGATCTGCCCGGAGTTCCTTAAGGCTCTGGATGCTGTGGGGCTGTCTTGGTTGACAAGACTCTGCAACATCGCGTGGACATCGGGGGCGGTACCTCTGGATTGGCAGACCGGGGTGGTGGTTCCTCTCTTTAAGATGGGGGACCGGAGGGTGTGTTCCAACTATCGTGGGATCACACTCCTCAGCCTTCCCGGTAAGGTTTATTCAGGTGTACTGGAGAGGAGGCTACGCCGGATAGTCGAACCTCGGATTCAGGAGGAACAGTGTGGTTTTCATCCTGGTCGTGGAACTGTGGACCAGCTCTATACTCTCGGCAGGGTTCTTGAGGGTGCATGGGAGTTTGCCCAACCAGTCTACATGTGCTTTGTGGACTTGGAGAAGGCATTCGACCGTGTCCCTCGGGAAGTCCTGTGGGGAGTGCTCAGAGAGTATGGGGTATCGGACTGTGTTATTGTGGCGGTCCGCTCCCTGTACGATCAGTGCCAGAGCTTGGTCCGCATTGCCGGCAGTAAGTCAAACACATTTCCAGTGAGGGTTGGACTCCGCCAAGGCTGTCCTTTGTCCTAATGGCTTCATCTGACCGAGATCTTCAGCTCTCACTGGATCGGTTTGCAGCCGAGTGTGAAGCGACCGGAATGAGAATCAGCACCTCCAAGTACGAGTCCATGGTTCTCGCCCGGAAAAGGGTGGAGTGCCATCTCCGGGCTGGGGAGGAGCCCCTGCCCCAAGTGGAGGAGTTCAAGTACCTAGGAGTCTTGTTCACGATTGGGGGAAGAGTGGATCGTGAGATCGACAGGCGGATCGGTGCGGCGTCTTCAGTAATGCGGACGTTGTACCGATCCGTTGTGGTGAAGAAGGAGCTGAGCCGGAAGGCAAAGCTCTCAATTTACCGGTCGATCTACGTTCCCATCCTCACCTATGGTCATGAGCTTTGGGTCATGACCGAAAGGATAAGATCGCGGGTACAAGCGGCCGAAATGAGTTTCCTCCGCCGGGTGGCGGGGCTCTCCCTTAGAGATAGGGTGAGAAGCTCTGCCATCCGGGAGGAGCTCAAAGCAAAGCCACTGCTCCTCCACATCGAGAGGAGCCAGATGAGGTGGTTCGGGCATCTGGTCAGGATGCCACCCGAACGCCTCCCTAGGGAGGTGTTTAGGGCACGTCCAACCGGTAGGAGGTCACGGGGAAGACCCAGGACACGTTGGGAAGACTATGTCTCTCGGCTGGCCTGGGAACGCCTCGGGATCCCCCGGGAAGAGCTAGACGAAGTGGCTGGGGAAAGGGAAGTCAGGGTTTCCCTGCTTAGGCTGTTGCCCCCGCGACCCGACCTCGGATAAGCGGAAGAAGATGGATGGATAGATGGATGGATGGATATTTCACTGTAAAATGTTGTAACTGTAAAGTTTTTACTGTACAATTTACAGTCTACTTAAAACAATTTATTTAACTAATCAAGAAATCCAGAGGCAAATTCATACATTATTCACGTGTTACAAGCGGCCTTCTGTTTGCAGTCGTAACTACGATGTGGCCCTCAATGAAAAACGAGTTTGACATCCCTGGCCCTAAAGGCTGAAATATTTCTCGCGATACACAGCTTGGATGGCAGATGCCAGCTTCCCACCCGAAGATTTCGGCGGACCTTTACATCTACCTCCAAATAATTTGCAGACGCAGACCACAGAGCTCTGATCGGTCGGCTTTTTTAGTACATCCTTTCCAGGTTTTCCTTCTCGCCCGTCCTTTGCCTCAACCCAATCAGGGGTCGCACGGCCACCTTCAGGAATGCCTTTTCCTTTCTTTTCGGAGCCATATGTACAATAAAAGTGAACGTTTATTCAAAATGATTAGTTCCAGCTCCAACAACAATGTGGATGTCGCTTCAGTCGCCACTGTTTCCAACAACTACTACACACAGGAAGCTTGTCAATGAAAGTTGTGCTTGCGTGAAGGTTATGTAATTGTTGTGGTTAGTTAGATAGTTAATTAATTATCAACATGAATTCACAGAGTTACGACCGGATTTAATGTAACAGGGAACAATTGATAAGATTCATCGTCATAACATTCTGTCCCACGCTGTGGGCAGTGTTGCCAAGTCCACTTATTATAATAATTATTATTATCATTAAATGGGATATTTACCATTTTGGAAAATGTTTCTTATCATCCCTTATGTAAGACAAATACACATATGTTTTTATTTTTTCAATTGCATTCTAACTTTAAACGCTAGCAATACTCAGTTAAGGAGGTAATGGGGATTTGCTCTATTCCATTAACAACGCACTCAAAACATCCAAAAACATTTTATACACATGTTGTACATAAATATGTAATGTAGTAACAGACACATTCATAATAACATGTAATAATTATGTATATTGGTCATTTTAAGCATACGGCGGTCCAATAATTTCCCAGTTGCATCACAATGTTTGCTATTTCCTCTGACAAAAACAATACTACTACTCATGGAAGTGTTCATGAGCAACTACTTTGGAATAAATGATGGTGGAAAACTTTACATTATTGAGCCTGAATATACATTGGAGGAACTACAAGTTTTAGAAGTTGAGTGATAAGCAGATCCAGAAAGTAGCACTATTGCCAAATGCTAAAAAAAGAAATACAAACCACAAACATAGTAAAACAATAACTTACTGTACAATGTCTGCTCTCACTGGGACACTGACTGATGGGATGTTTATTCTTTCCCAGTCAGATGAAGAATTCATTATTGTAATTTTCTTAAATGGTGGGCGCAAAATAGCCTCTTTTTGTGTCATTTTTGCCATCACTAGGTCCAAGTTGGATGTAAAAGTTGACCAACTTCTCAGTCTATGGCCACTACCTTCTACTATTGACATGAGATGCATGATTTATTATCTAATGTTCACTAACTCAGAGGCGATGCAGCAGCTCAGCGGCTCAGTATGTACAAACATACAATGCAAACATACAATACAATACATGCAAACATACAATGACAATAGCAAAATAATCTTGTTTTTCATGAGCTATGCTCTAGTATTGGATGTCTGGGTGGGGGTCCCACTTTGTAAAAAATGTGTACCCCTTTAAGAGATCATATTTAGTTCCCCTTAAAGGCCTACTGAAATGATATTTTCTTATTCAAACGGAGATAGCAGGTCCATTCTATGTCTCATACTTGATCATTTCGCGATATTGCCATATTTTTGCTGAAAGGATTTAGTACAGAACATCGCCGATAAAGTTCGCAACTTTTGGTGCTGATAAAAAAAGCCCTGCCTGTACCCGAAGTAGCAGACGATATGCGCGTGACGTCACGGGTAGTGGAGCTCCTCACATCTAAACATTGTTTACAATCATGGCCACCAGCAGCGAGAGTGATTCGGACCGAGGAAGCGACGATTTCTCCATTAATTTGAGCGAGGCTGAAAGATTCGTGGACGAGGAAAGTGAGAATCAAGGACTACAAAAAAAAAAGACTATACAGTGGGAGCGATTCAGATGTTATTAGACAAATTTATTAGACAGATGTTATTAGACAAATTTACTAGGAAAATCTGGAAAATCCCTTATCTGCTTATTGTGTTACTAGTGTTATAGTGAGATTATATGGTCGTACCTGTACAACCTGAAGGTCAGGTGGTGGCGATGCCCATCTCTGCCCTTCGCAAGGGCCCCCTTTCGAAACACGATGTTTCGAAATGATCGCTGCATAATACACTGTACTTTGTGTGTGTGGTCCAATCCAACCGTGTTTGCTTGACCGCTCTGTTCCATAGTAAAGCTTCACCGTCATCTTTCGGGAACAATGAAACACCGGCTGTGTTTGTGTTGCCAAAGGCGGCCGCAATACACCACTTCCCACCTACAGCTTTCTTCTTTGATGTCTCCATTATTCATTGAACAAATTGCAAAAGATTTAGCAACACAGATGTCCAGAATACTGTGGAATTATGCGATGAAAACAGACAACTTATAGCTGGGAACTCTGCTGGAACAAAATGTCCTCTACAATGCGTGACGTCAAGCGCACGCGTCATCATACAGCGACGTTTCAGCAGGATACTTTGGTGCGAAACTTAAAATTGCAATTTATTAAACTAACCCGTATTGGCATGTGTTGCAATGTTAATATTTCATCATTACGTGGTCGGTAGTAGTGGGTTTCAGTAGGCCTTTAAAACATTCTCATGTCGAAGAGATGTTAGCATTAAATAAAGTGTACTTTTTTTTAACTTTCTCTCTGTAAAATATATAATTTTGTTAGCATTAATTTAATATAGTAACAGCATTTCATGATTAATATCCATTAATTAAAATGTTTAATAAATGACAGTATAATAAACACACACCTGATTGAGGAGTCATAGTGTAATGACCTGTCATTTACACTTTTAGTGGTGTTGGAGTTTTTGTGTGGCCAAAAACGAATCAGTGGCCAAGTGCGACCAACCAACACACACACACACACACACACAAACTGTGTGTGTGTGTTGGTTGGTTGTGTGTGTTGTGGTTACGGCTGAATATAAACAGTTTTGCTCAATAAAGTGATAAATGTACTTTGTAATTCCTGTCCTCTTTAAAGTGTCTTGGCAGACGTTCCATTAAATAAATAGTGTTGACGAAAATTGTTTTATCTCTTAGGGCCGCTTGTATTCACCTGTCACTCACAAAATAAACAAATAGTTATGTGTTTATTTTGTTTAAAATACAAGATTGGATTTTATTTTGTGTAGGCAGAGGACGCTTTTCCTGATTATCGCCCCCCTTCGACTTGGTACAACCCCTAAAATTATGCAAAATTATATCTCGAAGGAATGTCTACAGTACAATCATGTTTCATATTAAACTGATTCAAAAGTTACTTTTCTTATTGTGCAATAGTAAGATATTCAAATGATCCAGTATAGTGCCGCTGGATGGCAACTAGTGGCCTCGTCGCTCGCTGGCATCTAAATTGTTAATCGCTAGCTATCTTAAATGCCAACATGACTATAATGATACAGTATTATAAGTTAGAGTTAAAGTACCAATGATTGTCCTCTGCATTTGACCCATCCCCTTGTTCACCCCCTGGGAGATGAGAGGAGCAGTGAGCAGCAGCAATCATTTTTGCTGATTTAACCCCCAATTCCAACCCTTGATGCTGAGTGCCAAGCAGGGAGGCAAAGGGGCCCATTTTTATAGTCTTTGTTATGACTTGGCCGGGGTTTGAACTCGCAACCTACCTATCTCAGGGCGGACCACAAGACCACTGAGCAGGTTATAATATTTATTCATGTTTTAATTTTTTTTTTTTTTAAGTCTAATCAACCGAAAATTTCACCACAACTTTGAGAACCCCGAGGGGTCACAGACCCCCTGTTGAAGACAACTGGAACTAGTTTTGGCTCTATGATGATCGACAGGGTCAGCATCAATTTTCATCTTAAACCGTATTTTTCGGAGTATAAGTTGCTCCATAGTATACGTCGCACCTGCCGAAAATGCAAAAAAACATATATAAGTCACACTGGAATATAAGTAGCATTTTTGGGGGAAATTTATTTGATAAAACCCAACACCAAGAATAGACATTTGAAAGGCAATTTAAAATAAATAAAGAATAGTGAACAACAGACTGAATAAGTGTACGTTATATGACGCATAAATAACCAACTGAGAAGGTGCCTGGTATGTTAACGTAACATATTATGGTAAGAGTCATTCAAATAACTATAACATATAGAACATGCTATATGTTTACCAAACAATCTGTCACTCCTAATCGATAAATCCGATGAAATCTTATACGTCTAGTCTCTTACGTGAATGAGCTAAATAATATTATTTGATATTTTATGGTAACGTGTTAATAATTTCACACATAAGTCGCTCCTGAGTATAAGTTGCACCCATGGCCAAACTATGAAAAAAACTGCAACTTATAGTCCAAAAAATATGGTAGGTATTACAGTAAGTAATAGAGCATCCGTCTGCAACGCAACAGGAAGAGATTTGTGAAGCTTTGTCACAAAATGTGCTCATAAATTTTTACCAGCACCTTCCCAGAAACTGATGACTCACCTGCATGCGATTCAAATTCGTTGGTTGCCAGCCCGCTGAGCCGACGTCCATTCACAGTCACCTCCTTCCTCTCAACAGGCAGAAGCACGTGTCCACCCTGCTGAACGTCCGAGGCATGATGCGTCAGGCAGAGCGTCAGGAGATCCTCAACATTGTCAAAGACTTCCAGTGCAGCTCTGCTTTGCTCGGCCGGGATCACGCCGTCTTTTCCGACATCCCCATTACCTCAGAGATGCACTGCATCAGCATCGGGTTCCTGCGCCTCGCCATGGCCGTCACCAACTGGCTCTCTGAGCACCGGCCCAGGAAACGACGCAGGAAAAGCACCAGGAACACGAGGCCGCCGTCGTCTGAGGCTCAGAACATGGAAGACATGACTAAACACAACAGGGAAGAATAGTGTGAAAGTAAGAAGAGCAGTTGGGGTCATACTGTGATGAAATGGATGAGATGTACATGCACCTTGACAAAGACCAGACAAGTAAAAAAAAACTTGACTTGAGGTACTGCTCGTTCTGTACACACTTAACACAATTATTCAACAATCTGAACTAACCTTGTAGTTTGTTTTAGTCCGAACTTATCGACCACAAGAAACTGTTTTAGCCTTTATTTCGGCTCACATCAGTATGAAATGATAATGCCATCATAGCAGAGCGAGTGCTATATTGCTTTATTGTTGTACCATTTATATACCCAGCTAGGGGTGTCCTGATCTGATATTGATATCGGATATTGGTATGATATCAGCAAAAAACATCCATCAGAATACGTAGACTTGAATCTGAATCTCCAAAACAAACATTAACTTCTTAACATCTAAAAAAGCACACAAGGTTGGTCTTTTTTTGTATTTTAGTCAAGTCTCTTACAAAAGGTAAACATTTTTATACATATAGGCTACTAGCAGCTACACAACAGCTAAGCACACTCTAGCACACAAGCTAGATATACGTAATAAGTGTCCTTAGTTGAACATTATTGCTGCCTACAATATAAACAAGTATTAGGTAATTATAGTTGCATATTATTTACACATACAAACGTCTCCGCATCATTCCATCCATCCATCCATTTCTACCGCTTATCCCTTACGGGGTCACGGGGGTGCTGGAGCCTATCTCAGCTACAATCGGGCGGATGGCGGGGTACACCATGGATAAGTCGCAACCCCATCCCATTTTGGCCCTATTTAAATTTTGTGTGTCTAACGAAACTTGAGACAAATATGTATCTTACATCTATTATACGACATTTTGTTCCTCATAGTTCAAACGTCGTTTAAAATATCGGAACAAAATGATTTTCTTGAACACCTTTTACGCTTCCATGTGAACAATTGGACACGTTGTAGTCGTCTACAATCGTGATTTTTTTGTTTTAAAATGTGAGTATCTTTGCCGACACATTTATTTCAGGAGATGTTGGTGAGGGGGCGGGGGTCAACGGCATCGTAGTGTACGATAATTTATGTACTCCTGCTGTCAAACATTCCTGTTTGTTAGCAGGATTGTTTGATACCTGCTATCAAACATTCACACTCACATTCACACACTAGGGCCAATTTAGTGTTGCCAATCAACCTATCCCCAGGTGCATGTCTTTGGAGGTGGGAGGAAGCCGGAGTACCCGGAGGGAACCCACACAGTCACAGGGAGAACATGCAGATTCCACACAGAAAGATCCCGAGCGCAAGATCAAAACCAGGACCTTTGTATTGTGAGGCAGATGCACTAACCCCTGTCCCACCGTGCTGTCGCAATATTCAACTCAATAATTTATTGTGACAACCAAAGGTCGCCGAAAAACACACATTTACCACTCTACTTCAAGTTAAACCTCAGGGGATAAAAGCTGACTTTTTTTTGTCCTTTCAGTAAATTTTTGCTGCATTTTTTTGGCTATATTTTCGTCGTTCTACTCCATTACAAAGGATTTTTCCGAAAATATTTTTTTTCATCTTGAGTTAAAATATTTCCACGTTCAATACCATCACAGGCGTACAATACATTAGCAGTTATTCGACAATACCCCAAAGCCAAACGGGATGTATATAAAGTCTGTTATTCTTCAAAAATGGCCATTTAAAACATTTTTTAAATTTTTTTTATTTTTTAATGTACTTTGTTTAAATCCCTAGATCAAATTCGGCCCTAAAAATATATATTAAACATGCAAAGTTTTCTTTTGGCTGTTTGTTTTTAACCCTTTAAAGTATTTTTATCAAATGATATTATGCTTGTATAGCACTTTTCTACCTTCAAGGTAATCAAAGCATTTTGACATTATTTCCACATTCACCTATTTACACACTGGCGGGAGCTGCCATGCAAGGCCCTCACCACGACCCACGACCCTAGGGTGAAGTGTCTTGCTCAAGGACACAACGTACATGACGAGGTTGGTAGCAGGTGGGGATAGAACCAGGACCCCTCCGGCTCCTGGCACGGCCACTCCACCACCACGCCGTCCCCATGATGTCATAGCTGTTAATTAGTAAACATTTGCATAACATTAATTTTTTTTACTAGTTTAGACTTGTGACATCATCTTATCAAAAAGCCTTCAAAAGGGTCACAAAAATCATTACTTGTTTATTTCTTTTAGGATTAGAGTTAATTAAGAAATTTAAGCAAAACAGTAAAGTTTGCACCCTTCAAAAACTTAAAATGGTCTACATATAAAACACTTCCTTGTAGTCTACATAACATGTAATGGTGGTTTCTTTGGTCAAAATGTTGCATAAATTATGTTTTACAGACCATCTTCGAACCTTTCTGACCATCTCCAAGACGCGTTGTTTTATTGCAGTCTTATTTACGTCCTCCACTTCAACAGCATCTGCTCCCTGTCATCCATGTTGTAGTTTTTAGGGCTTCCATATCGAGTCTACTGACGGATATGTTGGAACAAGACACTACTTTGTATTAGAAATGGCAACGGCGCAGGAGGCATGTGCATGTACGAGCCAGTCTGCCCCACAGCAATGGGATGGAGAAAAATAAGGAACTTATTGACAACACCGTCAGACTACAATAGCAGACTCTTACAAAACTCTTCGGGTTAAACTAAATCCCTAGTTAAGGGATTTAGTAGTATTAGGATTGGTAAAGGGGTCCGAAGGAGGAGAAGATGGCATACAAGCCCTCATGGATGCGAGCCCCCGTGAAGTTTGCTGCAATGTCCCATCTCATTCATCTCACTCATCCATTCATGCGCGTCACTAATTAGACGACGAGGCATTTGACTACCTTAAGACAGTGGTTCTCAACCTTTTTTCAGTGATGTACCCCCTGTGAACATTTTTTTAATTCAAGTAACCCCTAATCAGAGCAAAGCATTTTTGATTGAAAAAAAGAGAAAAATAAGTAAAATACAGCACTATGTCATCAGTTTCTGATTTATTAAATTGTAAAACAGTGCAAAATATTGCTCATTTGTAGTGGTCTTTCTTGAACTATTTGGAAAAAAAGATATAAAAATAATTAAAACTTGTTGAAAAATAAATAACTGATTCAATTATAAATAAAAATGTCTACACATAGAATTAATCATCAACTTAAAGTGCCCTCTTTGGGGATTGTAATAGAGATCCATCTGGATTCATGAACTTAATTCTAAACATTTCTTCACAAAAAAAAGAAATCTTTAACATCAATATTTATGGAACATGTCTACAAAAAAGCTAGCTGTGAACACTGAATATTGCATTGTTGCCTTTCTTTTCACAGTTTATGAACTTACATTCATATTTTGTTGAAGTATTATTCAATAATTATATCTATAAAGGATTTTATTGTTGCTATTTTTAGAATATTTTTAAAAAATCTCACGTACCCGTTGGCATATCTTCAAGTACCCCTAGGGGTACGCTTACCCCCATTTGAGAACCACTGCCATATTTCCATATTTGGAAATATCCACTTACATCACACTTAGGAAAAACATCACAAATAGGGCACATTCCAAACGGAAGTAAGTATGAAGGAAGGCAAGAATTTTTTATAAATATCTCCGCCATGCCGCCATGGTTTGATTTAACATTTTTGGGACTTAGGTTAGTATTTTGTACACCTGTTTGACTAATTTCACCTGATCACACTTTTCAAACATTTCACAATACAGTACAAAATAAAAAAGTATGTATGATTCGTGCTGATATCAGATCAATATCGGTATCGTGTGGGAAGTGAAAAAGTTGTATTGGGACACCCCTACACCCAGCCATATATACTATACTCAGTTTTGGTTTCTACTTCTAGAATATATAGTGATGTGTTGAACTCTCACTGTGAATGATATGGATCTATTGCTGGAAACCTAATAAAGACCCATTGATTGGGTAGACGAAGCACGTTTCAACTTTTCTCGTACAAAAAAAATGTTGTTCAAATCCTCACTTTCCCAATTGGCCAAGTAGATTTTCAATGTGAACATTTTGTTATTGAACAGTCTGCTTCTAACTTTAGGTGTTGTGGCCCCTGAACACGGGCGTGTCCTTCTGCAGCCTTTCTCAACAATACATACCAAACAGAGCAAGGTTCTGACGCAAACCCAACGCCGCCACTATATAAACACATGCACACTTGTGTCTTACTTGTTTATCTTAAGGATATGGCAGCTTTGTTCAGTATTTTGAGATCTTGAACTACGGGCTCCGCCGTGACCACTGCCTGACGCTCTGTCTCCGTAAAACAAGAAGGGTCATGCGTCCCCAAAGCCAGCGGCGGGATGTTTTTCGATAAACAAAGACTTCCTGTTGTCCACTGAGGTGCCAACAAATGCTTTTATTGGAGCCAAGTTTATGTTTTGCATTGGGGGGAAATCCCTCTTGGCTGTTCTGAGCGAAGGTGCAGCAAGCAAGAGGAGGTCTTTTCAACACAATTCAATCTGCACGCTCACCGCGTGTTTCTAACAGCTGTCAACCGTCAGATGATGCTTTTTCTCAGGGCCTCACATACTCTATTACTAAGGATGCGTACCACAACTTGGTGTCATAAACACATCAGTGCGAGGCAAAGAAGAGAAACCAGGACCGAAAACTAAGGAGCGAATTTCGGGGCTTTGATTAATCCTAACTATTAATTTAGTGGCACCAGAGGTGGGTAGAGCAGCCAAAAATGGAACTCAAGTAGGAGAACCGTTACTTTAGTATCACCTCATACCAACATTAGAATATAGTAGCGTTGCAGGCCTAAGTATTTGTTGAAAACAAGGCAAAGGTTTTGTTTAACAAGTATATTTAACATTATGAACAGTTTGAACAGTAGCATTGTTTTTTGATCAAGGAAAATAAAACACTACTTCAATCACATTATTCTTGGCAGACCACTAGAGCAGGGGTCGGGAACCTTTTTGTCTGAGAGAGCCAAGAAGCCAAATATTTTAAAATGTATTTCCCTAAGAGCCATATAATATTTTTTTTAACACTGAACACAACTAAACACGTGCATTTTTAAGTAAGACCAACATTTCCAGAGTATAATAGGTCTCTTATTCTTTGTATTGACGTTGTTATTCTGATGTTAACTGTGGAGGGGGTGTGGCCTGCAGCAAAGCGGGATGTTGCCAGGACCGGCCTCGAAATTAGCGACAGGTACATAGAAGGCCCACCTGGGCCTTGTTATCTAATCACCTGTCGTTCTGTTATAAACAGCAGCCAGGAGGAGAGACAGGGTAGGGGCTGGAGCCAGAGCGCGAGTGAGGACGAAAGAGAAAAAGACAATTGCTGGAAAGCAACTGAGAGAAAAATGAAATAAAACAATATTGTAACTCTAAAACAGACTCTTGGTGGTCTGGAGAACCCCCAGGAGGGCAAGCCCCACACTAACCAATAATAAATAAATTACTTCTTACCATTAACGCAACTTCTTGAACATAAAAAAAGCATGAGAATGTTTTATATTTTGAACGTTATTTTTAACACTGTGATTACAAGTGGAATTATTCATTACTTATCGTGTTAAGCAATGTCAGCTCAGATTTATCCGAGAGCCAGATGCAGTCATCAAAAGAGCCACATCTGGCTCGTGAGCCATAGGTTCCCTACCCCTGCACTAGATGGAGCCCATGTACACGTATCGCAGTTTGAGAACCACTGCTCTAGTGTAATATTACTCAAGTAAAAAGTAGTCATCTAAAAAAAAAAACTACTCAAGTACTATGTGTGTGTGCATGTGTGTTTGTGTGTGTTCTTGTATTTCTACCCTTCTTGAGACATCAACAAGAAAAAGTACCTTCTATAAGAGGACCGGTGAATAAGTTAGGGCCGAAATCATGGTCCGAATAAGGAAAACCATTGCATCTAATAGAGAATGTCTTATTTGCATCCCAGGTGGTTAAATCTATCAAAATTAGGGTGGTCCCAGAAAGGAGGGAATTTTCCAATTGACTGTGTGTTGGTTTTAAAAGTGCTCTCCCTCTGGTCAAGATATGAAATAACAAGTTTGTGTAAACATTTGAAGTGCTCCCTCTCTGGCCAACATATGTAATGGCAAGTGTGTGTAACAACTTGTATTGCGCTCCTGTTGACCACAATTAATTACAAAAATAAAATAAATATGTGTATAGAGACATACTGTAATTACTTGAAGTAAATAATGAAGATTAAAAACCAATTACAAAAAATAAATTCACAAAAAAAAATACATAAAGCTTACCTTTTTAATATTTGCATAGTTTGTACATATTATTAATGTTGTAAATACAAATAGTTTCTGTCTAAAAAGGGTGGTCCTAAAGATGGAGGAATTTTTCGGAGGTCTCAAGAAGGTAAGAAATACAAGAATATATGTGTGTGTGTGTGTGTGCGCGCATGCGTGCGTGCGTGTGTGTGCGCATGCGTGCGTGTGTGTGTGTGTGTGTGTGTGTGTGTGTGTGTGACAGAGAGCGAGCAAGAGACAGACACACTATTACAACATGTACCACAACATATGCACATTCTACAGTAACTTATGATGTTATAACAGGTCTAATGTTTCCATTTGTACAGCTATAATCTTAAAACAATTACAACTTACCGCAACATGTTTTCTCGAGTTGGAAGTGGAAATATTGGTAAAATTTTTACTGACATAGACGACAGCGCATAAGATACATTTTCTTTTTCATTGTTTGTGAGTAATCATTGAAGTCTAGAGGGCGATACATGATCAAAAGTATAAATTTAAAAAAAATAAATAAATAAATAGGTGCAGGAATGTGGCAAGTTGCTGACCAGCTTAAAAATTGTATGTATACAAGTATAAAATTCCTACGGAAATTCTGATGTGCCTGCTATCTGTGCCCTGAACCTCTGACCGGGAATCGATGGACGTACTTTTAAGATGGCACTGAATGTCCGAATCTGTGAGTTTTAGGTTCAACCATACAAAATGAGCTAAAGAAGTTGCCTAAAACATTAGTATGGAACACATCAAACATATGAGCATGTTAACGTTAGCATGCTAACAGCTAACATGTGTCACAAACGTAATATGACCTTGAGGTAAACAGATGCGAAATTAGCTAAAAAAAAAGCTAGCATGCTAACATCCACATGCTTACCAAGTTCGAGGGTGTATGGCTGCAGAATTAAAGAAAAAGGTGTCAAATTAGCCGAAAAAGTTTCAACATTAGCACACTAACAGTTAACAAGTGTCACATACCAAGTTATATGACTCTGGGATATACGGTTGCAAAATTACCTCAAAAGTTAGCATGGTAACTTTAGCATGCTAACAGTTAACATGTGTCACTTTCCAAGTTCTATGACTGTAAGGTGTATGGCTGCGGAATTAGAGAAAAAAAAAGTGGAAAATTAGCCGAAAAAGTTAGCATGCTGATGCTAGCATGCTAATGTTATAATGCTAGCACATGACCGGATAAGAAGAAATACCAAAATGCCATTTGTTGGTGTAAACATACAAAGTTTCAAAAAAAGGTAGTATAAAACATTAGCATTCTATTATAAGAGAAGCTACCATAAATCGTCAACATGCTAACATTCTCACTTGATCAAAAGCACTGAGTAGCAAAGTCCATGATTGACTAGGTTTAAACAAACAAAATTAGCTAAACAGCTTACATAAAACGTTACCTGGCTAACATTAGCATGCTAGCACTTAACTGGGTAAGAAGAAAAACCAAGGTGCAAAAAAGCTAGCATAAAACGTTAGCATGCTAATATAGGAGAAGCTAGCAAAAAACGTGTTCATGCTAACATTCTCACAAGTATGCTAACAGTTAGCCCCGACTGGCTCGACTCCACCGCATATTGAAAACAATGCTTTTTTACTAGTGGTGGCCCAGTTGTCTGTCTATGTTGTGTGTCCTTTGAACTTTTAGTTACACAACAATACAGACACAAGACCATACTTGCCAACCTTGAGACCTCCGAATTCGGGAGATGGAGGTGGGGGACTGGGTTGAGGTGGGCGGGGTTTGGTGGTTGCAGGGGGCAGGGGGTGTATATTGTAGCGTCCCGGAAGAGTTAGTGATGCAAAGGATGTTATGTTCTGTTTGTATTGTGTTACGGTGCAGATGTTCTCCCAAAATGTGTTTGTCATTCTTGTTTGGTGTGTGTTCATTGTGTAGCGCATACTTGTGACAGTGTTGAAGTTGTTTATATGACCACCCTCAGTGTGACCTGTATGGCTGTTGACCAAGTATGCCTTGCATTCACTTATGTGTGTGTGTACAAGCCGCATATATTATGTGACCTGTCCAGCTAGCTGTTTGTATGGATGTGGCGACAAATTGTAGAGAACGCTAAACGCAGTGCCTTTAAGACACGCGCCAAATATTGTGGTCCGGGTGGAATCCGGGAGAAATTAGGGAGAATGGTTGCCCCAGGAGATTTTCAGGAGGGGCACTGAAATTCGGGAGTCTCCCGGAAAAATCTGTAGGGTGGGCAAGTATGCACCAGATTCAGACGCCTGAGGGGAGGGACTACCACGTGACTTCAAAGGACTTCATGTAATTAGATGCACCTGCGGCCATTACACAAGGATACAACATTTTCTGTATGATTTGTTAAAAAACATCCTGCCAAACTAAGTCAGACTGTTTGACTTTTCGAACACACTTTGATTGCTTCAAGGTTTTGGGGGAACGCTCCAATGTTCTTAGATTTCCAATAAGTGTAAAAATGGTCGAATTTAAATGATTTAGCACATGTGAATGTTTGTGTTTGTTGGGTTTTGAACACCAACATTTAACTTTTGAGTCAATGAGAGATTTTGCTGGCTTTTTTGACATTGAGGGTCAACAGAAGTGAAATGGGACACATGACCTCCATAAGAGTGACATTTTCTGAGACAGGACATGTGTGTCTACGTTTTCACCGAAACACATGACACTCGGATGAAAGATGTGGCCGTGAGGACAGCTTGTTCACATACAAAAAAGCTTATTTTTGGCGGCTTCCATCTTTGAGTACAGTAGTTCTCAAATGGGGGTACGCGTACCCCTGGGGGTACTTGAAGGTATGGTAAGAGGTATGTGAGATTTTAAAAAAATATTCTAAAAATAACAACAATTAAAAAATCCTTTATAAATATATTTATTGAATAATACTTCAACAAAATATGAATGTAAGTTCATAAACTGTGAAAAGAAATGCAACAATGCAATATTCAGTGTTGACAGCTAGATTTTTTGTGTACATGTTCCATAAATATTGATGTTAAAGATCTCTTTTTTTGTGAAGAAATGTTTAGAATTAAGTTGATGAATCCAGATGGATCTATATTACAATCCCCAAAGAGGGCACTTTAAGTTGATGATTACTTCTATGTGTAGAAATATTTAATTATAATTGAAACACTTGTTTATTTTTCAACAAATTTTTAGTTATTTTTTTATCTTTTTTTCCTAATAGTTCAAGAAAGACCACTACAAAAGAGTAATATTTTGCACTGTTATACAAATTAATAAATCAGAAACTGATGAAATAGTGCTATATTTTACTTCTCTATCTTTTTTTTTCAACCAAAAAAGCTTTGCTCTGATTTGGGGGTACTTGAATTAAAAAAATGTTCACAGGGCCTACATCACTGAAAAAATGTTGAGAACCACTGCTCTAGTAAATTACAATGTACCATGAATTTACCATGAATTGATTAACGTGGAACCCGACTTAAACAAGTTGAAAAACTTATTCGGGTGTTACCATTTAGTGGTCAATTGTACAGAATATGGACTGTACTGTGCAATCTACTAATAAAAGTTTCAATCAATCAATCAAAAAAACGCTACACATTGGATGTAAAAACTTTTTTGCCGGTGTTAAAATAAACAGGTGTGTGAACAAAATGAGACCCTAAGCATCGAGTTATGAGAAACTATGGCTGAGCTACAAGAGGAGGTAATGTTGCCTTTTTTGAGTTTTTCTCAAAGCAGCCCTCCATTAAAAGGTTATGTACCTATTCAATTGGCCATTTTTTTTGTATTTCTGTATAGCGTAGCCATGGCAACACAAAATGTTCTCAACTATTAATAGCGCTGTTGGCGCGAGCGAGACTTTTCCGACGTTACAAGATATGTAGATATATGTTGGCCGGTTTGTCTCATATTAATGGCGCCAGAATAAGATAGGAGAACTATATTACATCCATCCATTTCCTACTGCTTATTCCCTTTAAGCTCGCAGGGGGCACTGCTGCCTGTCTCAGCTACAATCGGGCGGAAGGCGGTGTACACCCTGGACAAGTCGCCACCTCACCGCAGGGCCAACACAGATAGACAGACAACATTCACACTCACATTCACACACTAGGGCCAATTTAGTGTTGCCAATCAACCTATCCCCAGGTGCATGTCTTTGGAAGTGGGAGGAAGCCGGAGTACCTGGAGGGAACATGCAAACTACACAAAGAAAGATTCCTAGCCCGGGATTAAACCCAGGATTACTCAGGACCTTCGTGTTGTGTCGCAGACGCACTACCCCCTCTTTCACCGTGCTGCCCCTGTACTACATCACTATTTTGAATTTCTCCTGATGTGAATAAAAATTGTAGAGCAAGGGTAAGTAAGAATTAAATGTAAAAAAGTTTGAAAAAAATTTTTTTCTTTATACCCCTAGAATAAAAATGAGGACATAATTTAAGGCTGTAAATATATACATCAGGGCTGTCGATTGATTATTTTTTTAATGAGGTTAATCACACACTTGAACTGTGATTAATGTGATTACTCCCAGGTTACTATTTCCTTGCATCAAACAAAATTGCTCGAGGAACTACCTCAATGTGTGGATACAAATACAGTTTTGTAGTCAGAATGCCATGCAGGAATGTTTTTTTTTTTCAACATTTTACTGAACTGCAAGTCATTGATTTGCTCAAAACTTAAGTATCGTAAGAATTAGTTGCACATTTTGAATGTTTTATATAGCAAACTGTAGCAAACATACAGATGTTGTGAATGTGAGTGTGAATGTTGTCTGTCTATCTGTGTTGGCCCTGTGATGAAGAGGCGACTTGTCCAGGGTGTAACCCGCCTACCGTCCGAATGCAGTTGAGATAGGCTCCAGCACCCCTGCCACCCCAAAAGGGACAAGCGGTACAAAATGGATGGATGGATACAGATGTGCACTAATGGATAAAATAAACAAACCCATAAACAACTTTACATAGTGCAGCATTATCTCCTGTTTGTTGCTGAAAAGGATTAAAAGGATTAAAAACTATTCATCCATCCATCCATCCATCCATCCATCCATCTTCTTCCGCTTATCCGAGGTTAGGTCGCCGGGGCAGCAGCCTAAGCAGGGAAGCGCAGACTTTCCTCTCCCCAGCCACTTTGTCCAGCTCTTCCCGGGGGATCCCGAGGCGTTCCCAGGCCAGCCGGGACACATAGTCTTCCCAACGTGTCCAGGGTCTTACCCGTGGCCTCCTACCGGTTGGACGTGCCCTAAACACCTCCTTAGGGAGGCGTTCGGGTGGCATCATGACCAGATGCCCGAACCCCCTCATCTGGCTCCTCTCGATGTGGAGGAGCAGCGGCTTTACTTTGAGCTCCGCCCGGATGACAGAGCTTCTCACCCTATCTCTAAGGGAGAGCCCCGCCACCCGGCGGAGGAAACTCATTTCGGCCGCTTGTACCCGTGATCTTGTCCTTTCGGTCATGACCCAAAGCTCATGACCATAGGTGAGGATGGGAATGTAGATCGACCAGTAAACTGAGAGCTTTGCCTTCCGGCTCAGCTCCTTCTTCACCACCAGGGATCGGTACAACGTCCGCATTACTGAAGACGCCGCACCGATCCGCCTGTCGATCTCATGATCCACTCTTCCCCCACTCGTGAACAAGACTCCTAGGTACTTGAACTCCTCCTATTGGGGCAGGATCTCATCCCGAACCCGGAGATGGCATTCCACCCTTCTCCGGGCGAGAACCATGGACTCGGACTTGGAGATGTTGATTCTCATTCCGGTCGCTTCACACTCGGCTGCGAACTGATCCAGTGAGAGCTGAAGATCCCGGCCAGATGAAGCCATCAGGACCACATCATCTGCAAAAAGCAGAGACCTAATCCCGCGGCCAACAAACCGGAACCCCTCAACGCCTTGACTGCGCCTAGAAATCCTGTCCATAAAAGTCATGAACAGAATCGGTGACAAAGGGCAGCCTTGGCGGAGTCAAACCCTCACTGGAAATGTGTCCGATTTACTTCCGGCAATGCGGACCTAGCTCTGACACTGATCGTACAGGGAGTGGACCGCCACGAATAGACAGTCCAGTACCCCATACTCTCTGAGCACTCCCCACAGGACTTCCCGAGGGACACGGTCGAATGCCTTCTCCAAGTCCACAAAGCACATGTACTGTAGACTGGTTGGGCAAACTCCCATGCACCCTCAAGGACCCTGCCGAGAGTATAGAGCTGGTCCACAGTTCCACGACCAGGACAAAAATCACACTGTTCCTCCTGAATCCAAGGTTAGACTATCCATCATAGCTTCCTCTCCAGTACACCTGAATAAACCTTACCGGGAAGGCTGAGGAGTGTTATCCCACAATAGTTGGAACACACCCTCCGGTCCCCCTTCTTGAAGAGAGGGACCACCACCCCGGTCTGCCAATCCAGAGGTACCGCCCCCGATGTCCACATGATGCTGCAGAGTCTTGTCAACCAATAATAGGTGTTTCTTACATTTGAATAGAAGTGTAGATGAAAAATATTCGAACAAAAAATAACCACATATTAACAGTAAATGAACAAATGAATTAATAATCGATCCATCCATCCATTTCTACCGATTGTCCCTCATATTTTGGACAAAATAATAAAATGGCAAATGACACAAAATGTTACTGCATATGTCAGCAGCCAAATTAGAAGCCTTTGTTTGCTTACTTACTACTAAAAGTGAAATTTTCTAGTATGTTCACTGTGCTATTTAGTGACAAAGTTGTTTTTTGATTGCATTAAGAAATGTATACTTAATTAATCATAAGATTTTTGTGTTAAAGTAATGCCAAAAAGCCTTATTTTTGTGGACTTTTTGAATCTGCACCGAAGCCACATCATTTCTCTCTTGTGAGAGAAATAAAGTATATTCTTCAACAAGTTGCATTGTTGTCAATATAGTTGAACTTCCGCAAGTTTACACAGTAGCACAGGTTTGTTGTATTTGTTCCAAGTTCCACGGATCCTTGGTACAGAACAGGAAAAATAATTAAGCTTCAATCGAATGTTAGCTTTGGCAATGTGACTTCTCGGTCGCATGTTTCTCTAAAATCATTATCAAACATCCTCTTATCAGGGTAATGGCTGTTTTTCAGGCATCCCGGGCGGGGAATACCATGTCTGACTGAGAAAGTCAGGTAGGAATGGGGCCCAAACTCATGGAGGTTTCTCTGGATCAAACTTAGAAGGAGGAAGAGTCCACAGTATCACAATGCAATCCCTGGGAAGTACTCCCCGACTTCCTCTCATTAACACAACTCCGCAATGGAAAATCCATCTGGTTTGTTTTGGGAAGCAAGCAGTGCCTTTTCTTTGTTCATACTGTCATGCACTCTCATTGTTCCTCAATGTCATTGGTTTTCATAGAAGGGCTTCATCCAGGGTGAAAGCTAAGAAATACAATTGTGTATTAATGTTGGCTTATTTGCTTCTGATGCACTTTGGGTCATTTTGTTCTGGGTTTAGACTAGAAATTATTTCACTTCCTTAAAGATTAAAAAAACATAATCCCCCAATCAAAACTGAGGAATTATTTGAATGTAAATTTTGTCAATAGCTCAAAACCTAAATTAACTTCTTAAACCTTACAAACACAAAACGGTGCTATAAACTTTAAAAAGGAAGAATGTCTCCTGTAAATGTAAAAGGACCAATACAGCCAAATTTCCTTGTCGTAAGTTTCTCAAATTAAACTGTTTTGTGACTATAAAAGATGGCGGCGCCCGGAAGGGCTGCGACCTCGAGGAGCTCCTGCTAAATATGGAACATTTGGCAGAAATACCGGACAATTCTACAAACTTTATGGCTGGCTCACATCGTGGTCACTCCGTGATCACGTACGACCGCCAGACACTTCTGGATGTGGACATATCGGGCCGTTTTGGACTGATAGACGCGTGCTTACTAGACCTGCTAACTAGCACGGGAATATTTAGGCGGCTACATCCAGCGGCCTGTGAAGCAGGGGAGTATAGTAGCAGCGGGGGCCGTCTACGGAGCAGACGCCAGCGGTGTGATCGGAAACGCGGATGCCGAGCGGGGCTAAAAACAAAGCAGAAGGCTAATCCCCACAGAATACCACTTCCCTCCATCCTGAAGCCGGATTTAAATGGAAGATGCGAGACTACTGGTCTGGGTAAGGAGTCAGTTAAATTAGAACAAGTTTTTTCTTTTTTGAGTGTTTCAGAGTTGGACATGTGTTCTACTGAGGTGGCTAACTATGATGCTTGCAGTTTATCAAAGCAACAAACAAACAATCGGAAAATTCCCGTCGTATCAATTCCTAGATATGGTCGTAATTATACTAAATGCACCGGGCATAATAAACACAACATTATTAATATTGCTACTACGGATAATTTGATCAAAAATTCCCTAAAACAGCCCACTACCTATAATATAGGTTTTTTAAACATAAGATCATTGTCTCCCAAAACGTTGTTAGTTAATGATATCATCAGAGACAACAATCTTAACGTCACCGGTCTCAGCGAAACCTGGCTTAAACCAAACGACTTTTTTGCGCTAAATGAGGCATGTCCTCCTAACTTTACACATGCGCATATTGCCCGTCCTCTGAAAAGGGGTGGGGGGGTCGCACTAATATACAACGAAAACGTTAACCTTAGTCCTAACATAAATAATAAATATAAATCGTTTGAGGTGCTTACTATGAGGTCTGTCACACCGCTGCCTCTACACCTGGCTGTTATCTACCGCCCCCTAGGGCCCTATTCGGACTTTATCAATGAATTCTCAGAGTTCGTTGCTGATCTAGTGACACACGCCGATCATATAATCATAATGGGGGACTTTAATATCCATATGAATACCCCATCGGACCCACCGTGCGTAGCGCTCCAGACTATAATTGATAGCTGTGGTCTCACACAAATAATAAATGAACCCACGCATCGCAACGGTAATACGATAGACCTAGTGCTTGTCAGGGGTATCACCGTTTCCAAAGTTACAATACTCCCGTATACTAAAGTATTGTCCGATCATTACCTTATAAAATTCGAGGTTCAGACACATGTACGGCAAACTAATAATAATAATAACTGCTATAGCAGCCGCAACATTAATACGGCCACAACGACAACTCTTGCTGACCTACTGCCCTCGGTAATGGCACCATTCCCAAAGTATGTGGGCTCTATTGATAACCTCACTAACAACTTTAACGACGCCCTGCGCGAAACTATTGATAACATAGCACCGCTAAAGTTAAAAAAGGCTCCAAAAAAGCGTACCCCGTGGTTTACAGAAGAAACTAGAGCTCAGAAATTATTATGTAGAAAGCTGGAAAGCAAATGGCGCACGACTAAACTTGAGGTGCACCATCAAGCATGGAGTGATGGTTTAATAACTTATAAACGCATGCTTACCTTAGCTAAAGCTAAATATTACTCAAATCTCATTCACCGTAATAAAACGATCCTAAATTTTTGTTTAGTACGGTAGCATCGCTAACCCAACAAGGGACTCCTTCCAGTAGCTCCACCCACTCAGCTGATGACTTTATGCAATTCTTTAGTAAGAAAATTGAAGTCATTAGAAAGGAGATTAAAGACAATGCGTCCAAGCTACAACTGGGTTCTATTAACACTGACACGATTGTTTATACGGCGGATAATGCCCACCAAAATAGTTTCTCTTGTTTTGAGGAAATAACATTAGAGGAATTGTTACAACGTGTAAATGGAATAAAACAAACAACATGTTTACTTGACCCACTTCCTGGGAAACTGATCAAGGAGCTCTTTGTATTATTAGGTCCATCAGTGCTAAATATTATAAACTTATCACGTTCCTCGGGCACTGTTCCCCTAGCATTCAAAAAAGCGGTTATTCATCCTCTTCTTAAAAGACCTAACCTCGATCCTGACCTCATGGTTAACTACCGACCGGTGTCTCACCTTCCCTTTATTTCAAAAATCCTCGAAAAAATTGTTGCGGAGCAGTTAAATGAACACTTAGCGTCTAACAATCTATGTGAAACCTTTCAATCCGGTTTCAGGGCAAATCACTCCACGGAGACAGCCCTCGCAAAAATGACTAATGATCTATTGCTAACGATGGATTCTGATGCGTCATTTATGTTGCTGCTCCTCGATCTTAGCGCTGCTTTCGATACCGTCGATCATAATATTTTATTAGAACGTATCAAAACACGAATTGGTATGTCAGACTTAGCCCTGTCTTGGTTCAACTCTTACTGATAGGATGCAGTGCGTCTCCCATAACAATGTGACCTCGGACTACGTTAAGGTAACGTGTGGAGTTCCCCAGGGTTCGGTCCTTGGCCCTGTACTCTTCAGCATCTACATGCTGCCGCTAGGTGATATCATACGCAAATATGGTATTAGCTTTCACTGTTATGCTGATGACACCCAACTCTACATGCCCCGAAAGCTGACCAACACGCCGGATTGTAGTCAGCTGGAGGCGTGTCTTAATGAAATTAAACAATGGATATCCGCTAACTTTTTGCAACTCAACGCCAAAAAAACGGAAATGCTGATTATCGGTCCTGCTAGACACCGACCTCTATTTAATAATACAACTCTAACATTTGACAACCAAACAATTAAACAAGGCGACTCGGTAAAGAATCTGGGTGTTATCTTTGACCCAACTCTCTCCTTTGAGTCACACTTTAAAAGCGTTACTAAAACGGCCTTCTTTCATCTCCGTAATATCGCTAAAATTCGCTCCATTCTGTCCACTAAAGACGCTGAGATCATTATCCATGTGTTTGTTACGTCTCGCCTCGACTACTGTAACGTATTATTTTCGGGTCTCCCCATGTCTAGCATTAAAAGATTACAGTTGGTACAAAATGCGGCTGCTAGACTTTTGACAAGAACAAGAAAGTTTGATCACATTACGCCAGTACTGGCTCACCTGCACTGGCTTCCTGTGCACTTAAGATGTGACTTTAAGGTTTTACTACTTACGTATAAAATACTACACGGTCTAGCTCCATCCTATCTTGCAGATTGTATTGTACCATATGTCCCGGCAAGAAATCTGCGTTCAAAGGACTCCGGCTTATTAGTGATTCCCAAAGCCCAAAAAAAGTCTGTGGGCTATAGAGCGTTTTCATTTCGGGCTCCAGTACTCTGGAATGCCCTCCCGGTAAAAGTTCGAGATGCCACCTCAGTAAAAGCATTTAAGTCTCACCTTAAAACTCATTTGTATACTCTAGCCTTTAAATAGACTCCCTTTTTAGACCAGTTGATCTGCCGTTTCTTTTCTTTTTCTCCTATGTCCCACTCTCCCTTGTGGAGGGGGTCCGGTTCGATCCGGTGGCCATGTACTGCTCGCCTGTGTATCGGCTGGGGACATCTCTGCGCTGCTGATCCGCCTCCGCTTGGTATGTTTTCCGGCTGGCTCAGCTGTGAACGGGACTCTCGCTGCTGTGTTGGATCCGCTTTGGACTGGGCTCTTGCGACTGTGTTGGATCCATTATGAATTGAACTTTCACAGTATCATGTTAGACCCGCTCGACATCCATTGCTTTCCTCCTCTCCAAGGTTCTCATAGTCATCATTGTCACCGACGTCCCACTGGGTGTGTTTTCCTTGCCCTTATGTGGGCCTACCGAGGATGTCGTAGTGGTTTGTGCAGCCCTTTGAGACACTAGTGATTTAGGGCTATATAAGTAAACATTGATTGATTGATGATTGATAATACACATCTCTGGCAACTTCATTTCATTTTTGTACTAAGTTCCGAAGCCAAATAAGCATTTGAGTGACAGGACTGAAAGTAACATTAATTAGTTTTTAGCATATATTTAGCAAATATATAAAATACTCTATAGGCACATAATATTTATGCTATAGCATGATGAAAAATAAGCACATTCATTTTTTTTATTTTAAACATTAAATAAATCAATTATTTTAAGTGACAGATCTGTGATTGGATCTTAACCCCACATCCGATTGTAGTACTCCACACCCAGATAAATATAAACTAACATAACAATACGATGTACCCACCACCATTCTTCTCCTGACATTGTCGAACAGCGGTCTGGCCTTTCGGGGCACGTTAGTGTTGGCCCGGTTGATCGTCTGAGTCATGTGCAATTTGTTGGGTGTTGTCTATTATAAGGGTGAGTCCATAACATTCTAAATGGCAGATTGAATGGTTGTGTGAGTGCATTTAATTTAATGTGAACAAATTAATTGGTCGTCTGTGATCGATTTGGCAATTTCATTAGTCTGATTGGACAAGGCTAAATTTAGTTGTGGCAAGCGTAGCTTGTGAGCCTGCAAAAACGCATAAAATAGGGCAGTGTTGAATAAAATGCAGGGTTCAAATTGTGGGAAATAAGTTCAATCAATCAATCAATCAATGTTTATTTATATAGCCCCAAATCACAAATGTCTCAAAGGACTGCACAAATCATTACGACTACAACATCCAAGTTAGGTCTTATAGACCACAAAATACAAAAAAGGAAAAGCAATGAGTGAACATACTTCACATTGATACAATTTCCTTGGCGAGGTATTAATGTGTTAGAGTAACTCTCACAATCGGCTTTTGCCAAAGAAGGAACCTTTAAGCAGAGAAGAAGTAATAACAACAACAAAAAGCACACTCAAAAAGAAGTGAGGAGAAATAACTAAGAAGTGTGAGTGGAGCCAGGGCAGAGGACATGAACACGATGGGAAGGGTGAACCATCAGGAATCTACTGGCATCGGGTCAAGGGACCTGGAAAGCTTACGTAATCAGATCAGGAGGAATTGGGTTTTAGGTGTGTGCAGGTGACTCCGCCCCACAGCCCAAAGACCAGGCACTGTAACACAAAGTAGACAGGCGGAATCAGAGGTGCCAGATTCACAGACATCCCCCCCCCCCAACTCCCCAAGACTGGTGGAAACCGGCTTGAGGTTGGAGACGTGAACAAACAGATGTTGCTTGATGAATGGATGCAGCTGGAATTGGACTGCCGCCGGGTTGATGAGCCCGGTGGGCTCGAAGGGTCCCACGATCCGCCATCTTATGGTTCTGGGCGGCCGTCTGGGACAAAGCCGCTCTCGTATCCAGCCACATACAAAGAGCTCGGCAAATGCGCTGGTGGACAGATAGGCTTGCGATCGCCAACTCCTGGGAATGAAAAAGAGTTGGCTGGTAACCATAGGCGATTTTAAAAGGAGACATACTTGTGGCCGAGGAGGTGAGAGAATTGTGAGCATTCTCCACCCAAGGGGGGTGGGAAAACCAAGATAAAGGGTGTTGTGGCATACAAAACAGAGTGCCGCCTCTTGGTCCTGGTTAGCACATACGTTTGGTCGTTGGTCTGGTATTGATATTCTGATGAAAGGCTCCGGATAGCCCCTAACACCTTGCAAAAAGCCTTCCAAACTTGAAATTGCAAATTGGTGTAGGTCAAGGGTCTGCTACTCGCGGCTCCGGAGCCACATGCGGCTCTTTCATGCAGCCGCCGTGGCTCCCTTTGGTTTTGAAACAAAGTGTCAACAAATAATGGTTACTTATTTTATTTTAGTTTATTCGTAGGTTCCCTCCGGGTACTCCGGCTTCCTCCCACTTCCAAAGACATGCACCTGGGGATAGGTTGATTGGCAACACTAAATTGTCCCTAGAGTGCGAATGTGAGTGTTGATGTTGTATGTCTATCTGTTTTGGCCCTGCCATAGTCCAGGGTGTACCCCATCTTCCGCCTGAGTAGAGCTGGGATAGGCTCTAGCGACCGAGAGAGTGACAAGCAGTAAAAAATGGATGGATGGATAATTAATTTATTTTATTTTAGCAGTTGTTATTTTGGAGAGTTCTTGGATTTTGTCATATGAAAATAAAACATTTTAATATATTGTCGATCGAAATGTTTGTCACAGCCCCTGTGCACCATGTCTTGCTGCTAAGCAATTATATATATTTTTGCAGTCAACCCCTGGTAAGCTAGCAATGGACGGATCAAAAAAAAGAAACATTTCTGATGAAAATAAAACATTTAATGCTTCATGGACAGATTAATTTGCTTTCACTGATGACAAGGTTGTTGTTTTCCCTTTTTCGTCAAATGAAATATGCCGCAGTTGTATGCCTTCACAATATTGGAGCAACATGACTTTTTTATAAGGGAAGGGCCACTCTGATTTTATTCTAGTGTTCAAAAAAAATTGGTGATTTGCTACATTGTACCAAGAAATAAAATATGAGTTGTTTGTGAAGTGTTTGATTACATAAATTCTATAGCACAAGTGTAACGAAATTTCAAGTGCTGTTATTTGTAAGAGTACAGGGGAGAAGAAGACGACACTGAGGCAGGGAAGCAGTTTAGCCTTCAGCGTATTTATTCTCAATATGATGTGACGTGTGTAATTAAATAAAAGGCTTGGTGCATGTGATGTGTGTGAGGCTGGCTTAGAAGTCTTAGAAAGTCAGTCGACCATGACGGAGTTGCCCCGAGAAACTGGAAGGCTTGTAATCAAATCCAAAGCGATGTGGAACCATGGCTGTGACAGAATAGGTAATGAATGGAGAAGACCGGCTCGGCTGGAGGGCGATGAGAGGCCTTGCCTCTGGCGCAGACGGAGCAGGCATTGACAAAGTCCTTGACGTTGCTTTTCATCGCCGCCACCAGAACCTTTGTGTGACTAGGAACAGGGTGTCCCTCATGCTAGGATAACAAGAAAACTAAATGTCTGTCCCAAATACAGGACTTTAGATCTCAGTTCATTGGGGAAAAATAGCTTGCCTGCAGGAACATTGTCGGAGACCTTGGTCTTGGTGGCGGCATCGGACACCCTTCTCTTCACCTCCCAAAAAACTGAAAGAGAGGCACATGAGACCCGCTGGGAGAGATGAGGAAAAATAGTTACTTGATGCCGAGTGTTCGGGACCTGACACATAATAGAGCTTTTCCACAGGTAACGATGCCTCTGGCAGAAGTTTAATGGAACAGTCGCAAGGATGATGAGGGGAAAGGACTGTGTCTGATCTTTACTAAATACTTGTTTAAGCGTTGTGATATACAGCCGGTATCCTCAACAGATTGTCACAAGGCGGGGTCCCAGCTCACTGTGAGGTTGTTCTCCCGGGATGCAGAACGGACAACTCCGGACAGAGCGTGAAGGTAGGAGTTCATTTATTTCTCAATAAATCCTACACACTACAAAAGACAGCAACCAAACAAAAGGAAAGCGTGCCGTTCGCACAAGAAGCTAAGAAACAAAAACTTAGCGCAGGAAACATATAACTATGGACACGGAACCTCACGAAACTGTGGCATGAGTTAAACAATACTTAGGCATTAAGCGAACAACTAGCATTATCTATGGCATGGAACAGACAAGGTTCAGGAACTAAAGGAGTCCAAAATTAACAGGGGAGAAGAAGACGAAAAACATGATCCGGACCTGGGATCATGACTGTCGAGGGAGCAGCGGAACACAAACAATTAGTGTGGCAAAAGATGCTCCAATTCAAAACAGTGGTTTTACCCCAATCTGTATTGGGATCATGCCATTTCAGCAATGGGAGACCTAATACAATGGGTGTCGACTGAGACGGAAGAATAAAAGGGTATCGCCTCATGATGATTATCTGATAGCTGTCAAGCGAAAGTCTCAGTTTGGTGCACCACCCTTGCCAGTAAACAGCCATCTAAAGACTGGACGCCGTAGGGGATCAAATTTTAACTTAAGAAATCTAATACAAGTCGACAAAGTTTGAGTCCATAAAGCAATTGTCTGCCCCTTAGTCAATAAATGCAACAATCTTGACATTGCTTCCCCCCCTCCCAACAAAGTCCTTGAAAGTTCAAGTCTCTTTCCAAGTCTAAGAGCCTGGGGGGTATTTACACAACCTACAGGTATTAGTAGAAGGCTGTTTAATGATCCCCGCAGGAGGAAAGCCGTCTGTCTGGGAGGAGGAATGGAGCAGTTGGAAATATGGTGGCCCGGGCTTTCAGTTCGCTCCGCAGCGGAAACTTCTCCTCCAAGCTGCAGAGGCGCTTCAGTAGCGTCGTTAGGCTGACGTGTGGTGGTTATGGCAGGAGTAATTGCAGGGTTGACTCCTGCCACCGTCGATATCGCTCCTTTAGGCAAAGCGGTATAGTATCGGCTATCCTCCTTCTTTAGCACATTAGCGTATTCTGTCGTTTAGGCGAAATGCTAAGTCAATGAGTGTGTCAAGGGTGGCAGTCTCTTAATGGGTAGCAAGTTCGTTATTGATGCGACAATTTAATCCTTTGCAAAAAATCCTGCATAAAGCAGCGTCACCTGATCCGCTCTCTGCAGCTAGGAGGCGGAAGTCCATGCAGTATGCAGCCACAGTGAGATTGCCTTGCTTAAAGTCCTTCTCTACATTTTAGAGATTGATGAAACAAAATTTCTTCAGTATACAAGGGCAGTGCCGTGCGCACAGCGGAAGCATTCTTACTAGCAGCCATGGCCCAGGGGGCAGCTTTGTCAGATACAGGCTCGTAACAAAAATATTTTAGGCTGCAGAATAGGAACCTGCCTGTTGATCAAAACTAATGAGCCAGACAGCCAGACTCAGCGGTAAACTGGGGGGTGAGGAATATTGGGCTCCCAACGAGTTGGAAGAAAAGCCGCTGGTGAAGGTGGGACGATCCCGTCCAGGCGTGACTTGCATCCAGGTGAGTCAAAGTCCTTATCTGATCGACACGCTGACTGAGGATGCCGATATTGGCAGACAGCTTCTGGAAGGCGGTCTGTTCTAAGCCAGTGAGTGCGAAGTGAAGACGTTCTTTTTCTGCGAGGTCCCTGTTGGCCAGAAGATTTGTTACTATCGGCCGTGTCTTATTTTGACTTTGTTGGTATTCTCCTGTGTTTAGTTTTTACTTCCTGTCCTGTGCTTTTAGTTTGGTGACTTTTCCTGTTTTGTTGGCATTTTCCTGTGTTTAGTTTTTACTTCCTGTCCTGTGCTTTTAGTTTGGTGACTTTTCCTGTTTTGTTGGCGTTTTCCTGTGGCCGCATCAATTCGTCCCTGAGCACTTCCACACAACTGTTTGCTGTTAGCAATCAGGACGATTTGACTTGAGCCTATTGCAACCTTCATTGCCGGGACTTTGATGATCGTTTACAGATAGCTGTCTCTGCTCCACACTTTTTGTAAGATTAGCTATCATTCTGCATTTATTGTTTCATAGCCTTCTGTATGCTTCTGTGCTTTCCGTAAAGGCACTCATCTTTTGTTTATTTGAGCTTACATTAAATACTTTTTACTTGCACACTGCCTCCTTGGCTATGTGCATCTTGGGAACACACCACTTATCGCTGTCATGCGACTTGAGCATTACAGTGGCACCTCAACACAGAGAAGAAGTAATAACAATAAAAACAAAAAGTGCACTCAATAAGGAGTGAGGAAAAATAACTAATGATGAAAACAAAAGGTGTGGAGAAACTGAAAACGCACCCAAAAAAACTCGGAAGTCACAGGATTGAGAAGCATGAGTGGAGTTTGGGCAGAGGAGATAAACACAACTGGAAGGGTGAACCATCAGGAATCTACTGGCGCCAAGTGAATGGACTGAAGAACGTAAGTAGTCAGGAGAAAATGGGTATCAGGTGTGCGTGCAGGTGGCTTTGCCATGTAGCCCGAAAACCAGGCACTGCAGTACAAAGCAGACAGGGGGAAGTTAAGCAGCCAAATCAGTATCAGAACTGATTGTAAACCCAGGAACACGAATAAAGTGTGATTTTATTTAATTTCTTATTAAAGAAAAAGAACAGTACAGTTGGGATAAGTAGTAACACAAATATACAGTAATGCATCTTTTTATTGGCCCCCAGCATTTTATATAAATAAAATGAATTAACTAACGATGAGGAAACACTAATTTGCATTGTTTTGTTTTGTTCAGATAGCTTAGCTTAAAGCTAGACTGATTTAATTTTAGCATTTTTAGTGTGTAAAATGTATCAGAGTAGCCTTCTTGCAATATTAAATGTTTCTGTATGCTATGTATGAAACAAAATGAAAATTTCACATCAGGTTTATTGTGACAAAAGGATCACGGTTATCATTATTACCACAGTATTGTTGAATGTGCACAAAATAAATGTGCACATTCATGAATATATTTTGCAATTCAGAAATACGTTAGTGTCTCTTGTATTCATGTTTGCCTTTAATCTTGCTTGTTTCTCCAGTTAATGAGCAATATCACCTGTCCGTAAGTTTATTAAAGTTTGTTTATCAATCACAGTTTTATGATCATTTAAGTTTAAAAGAGTTGTACTAACTGTCAGGAGTTTTACTGTGGTTTCTCCCTAATACCTGTAAATGTTACATCCCAAGAAAATTTATTGGAGAATCAGCTACCTGCCAGCAATTAGGTTTCATTTGACAAATCAAGTTGTTTAACTAGTGTCTTAGTGATTTCATGTTTTTTTTTTAAATCATTATTGTTGTTTCACTTTCAGATTCATCCGGTCGGCTGGACTAGGAGGTCCGCAAATGTAAAGCTAATCTTTAAATTTTTTAAATGTATATTCCGCCCCACGATTATTACACAAATTAAAATGTATTACAGTAAATACAAAGTAACATTGATCCAACATCCATTGGCGTGGCCACCGTACTTACTGCAGGTTTAAAATACATCATGAATAAATAATTAGATTGTATTCATGTTAGCATTAAAGACAACTATAGCAATCATCGACGCAAGCAGCAAGCTAAGGATTTAGGTGCTAATTGTCAGCTAGCGATTAGCATGTGAGTTTCCAGCATGCTAGTAGCAGTGCTATATACTTTATATTTGATTATCTTCACAATAACAAGGTATATACCTTAGGACCAGTTTAATTTAAAACACACTTTTATACAAGTAGGGGGTCCCTGCGCTGTCCTCGACCTGGAAAAAACATTGAAGAACGCTGCTGTTTGGTGTAGATAAAAATAGCAGCTATCCATTTACCCATTAAAAATGGTACAAGGAATCCAGCCTTGGTTGAGGTGTGGTCAAATCATCAGACCAATGCCATAACCCATGTAAACATATTGTTGTGTCATGACCCATCAGAGAAAGCTTCAATACAAAGAACTTCCGTCTTTTCCCACGTCCAGTACACACCGTCAGTCAGGATGGCTGCCCACTTGAACCAAAACAATGGTGCACTTTGTCACGGCTGGTGGGATATCCTGATTTATTTTATCTGAGGTTCTCCATCGAGTGGAACTTTATTTAGCCATGAGGAGGCGCATGGACCGTTCCGCCCCGTCTCAAGATTAGCGCAAGCTGACACGCCAGTCTGTTTGTTTCATTACAAGCAAACGTTAAATCATTGCTTGTTGTCACAGACTAAGTGCAGGGAGTTCACCTTTTGTTCAAAATCTAATCTAATCTCTAAAATAAACTCTTGACAATATAAATCTCAAATAACACTCTTGGAATTCATGACCAAAACACATACATTCATCAAATTATTATTATTTTTTTTTTAACCTGATTCCTTCCCCATTAGTGGTGCTAAGAAGGATTACCATCAATACTTCTCGGACGTAAATGTAAAAACTGACAGAATCTACAAAGTAGTTGAAAGCTTTAATAACTACTTTGTAAATATTGAAATAAATCTCTGCGATGAGGTGGCGACTTTTCCAGGGTGTCCCCCGCCTACTGCCCGATTGTATCTGAGATAGGCTCCAGTGCCCCCGCAACCCCGAAGAGAATAAGCTGTAGGAAATGGATGGATGGATGGATCAAATCTGGAAGAAAGGATTCCCGATCCGGTGTCAGTTGAGGATTTGAATAATACTTTTGTTATGTCTGTGTTCATGTTTTGTTTAAGGTATGTTCTGTTTGGTTTTTGGACACTCAGGTCCTGCTTTTTCACTCTCTTGTTTTGTCACCATAGCAACCATTAGTTTCACCCGTTTCACATTTTGAGTCACGCACCTGTTTCCTCTAATCATGTCACTATTATTTAAACCGATAGTTGCCAGGAAGTCAGCCTGGCGACATTACCGCTAATCACTTCATGCCATGCATCTTCTGATACTCATGCCTGTTCAGTTATGCTTCTTGCCATACCACTTAAGAGTTGTTTTTTCATGTCACGGTTAACGAGTTTTGCTTCATGTTCATAGTTTCTGCCTTTGTGCAAGTTTTTGTTTCATTAGCCAAGTTTTTGCGCGCCTTTTGTTACTTTTTTGTAGTAATAAATATATATGTTCACGCCTTGCCCGCTCCAACTATCCTTTGCATTCCAGGAAAACAAACCCCAAAGTCCACGCATTGACAACTTTATATAGAAGTCAACTCAATGTTCCTCACAGACATGACATAAGGTGAATAAATACAAATTGTGAATGAATGTAAATCCAAGACCTCAACTGATTGTAATGTAATTGCTATGGAAGCGATAAAAAAGGTTATTGAAGAGATTTCAAAATCTTTGATGTTATTCAGCAACCTATCATTTTAAAAAGGAAAATTCCCAAATAAAATGAAAAAGGCAAAAGTAGTACAGATTAATAAGACTGGGGACAAAAAACAGTTTATAAACAATTGACCTGTTTCCTAACTTCCACAACTTTCTAAAATTATTGAAATATTATTTGACAACAGATTGGACAAATTCATGAATAAAAGTGGAACACTTGGGTAGAACCAATAGTGACACAGAGCAAACATTATTCATCGCAATAATGGAGGACTTACAAATGCCATATATGGTAATCAATATGGATCTAACATAATCATTTGACACATTTAAGCATAATATCTTAATTAACAAATTACAACGGTATGGCATCAGAGAGTTGGTCTTAAACTGGGTAAGAAGCTACTTAACCAACAGGAAGCAATACGTGAAGCTAAGCGAACACACGTCTACAGCATTAAATATATCTTGCGGCTTACACCAGTGGTCAATACTGGGACAAATTTTGTTCAATCTCTTTTTAAACAACGTATGTAAATTTACAAAGGGCTTAAAGTTAGTACTATTTGTAAACGACACACCAGTGCTTTGTTCAGCAGAGAATATACAGACGCTAGTAAAAATAATAACAGAAGAAATAAACAAATTAAATAGATGGTTTGACAAAAACTATTCAGTAAAAATAGAAGTACAGTCAAACACAAATACAATAGAGTAGATATTGACAAAGTAAAATAATAACAAAATGAACTGGAAATCTCATATAAAAATATGTAACATAAAGCGAGAAACACTGCCCTGACACACCGTCAAAAATTTCAGAAAGATCGACGCATTTGTGAGGAAGTTATTATTATTGTAGTTTTTCACCACAAGGGAGCGACAATGATACCGCTATGGTCATGCAATTATGTCCTACCTTAGAGCATGTGCCTCATGATACGAAAGTCCTGAGCAGTCAGGGTTCAATCCCGGGCTCGGGATCCTTCTGTGTGGAGTTTGCATGTTCTCCCCATGACTGTGTGGGTTCCCTCCGGGTACTCCGGCTTCCTCCCAACGCCAAAAACATGCACCTGGGGATAGGTTGATTGGCAACACTAAATTGGCCCTAGTGTGTGAATGTGAGTGTGAATGTTGTCTGTCTATCTGTGTTGACCCTGTGATGAGGTGGCGACTTGCCCAGGGTGTACGCCGCCTTCCACACGAATGCAGCTGAGATAGGCTCCAGCACCCCCCGCGACCCCAAAAGGGACAAGCGGTAGAAAATGGATGGATGGATAAACCCCAAACCCCCATCAGCATTTTTAGGAAGATTGGAGCATGTGGAAGGAATTTATGACAGTCATACTTTTACACCACATGGGGGAGATAACAAGGTAACAGTAGTTATGCAGTTGCTTTCCACCTAAAACCCAGAGACCCTCCATCAAAAATTTCAGGAAAATCAGAGCATATGGAAGAAGGATTTGACTGTTGTAGTCTTCCACCACAAGGTAGCGATAATGGTGCCACAGGAGTCATGCAGTTGCGTCCCACCTAATACACCGACCTACCATCGAAAATTTGGTTTTAGTCAAAAATGGATAGACGAAAACCAAGATGGCCGACTTCTTGTTTGTTTTCAGGTATTTTGTTTGTTTTTCAGGCATGGGTTCCTGAAACTTTAATGTGCGTTCCGTCGTGATATGTGCCCCGTCTCCTGCTATTTTCCTGTCAATATGTGAAAGTGGTAGGAGGGGCTTCTTTTTTTTTCATTTCAAAGGTGGCGCTAGAGAGCCAATTTCAAAATTTCAGTTTCAGGACTCAAAAATATAAAATGTTTCGCCATGTTAAAGACCTCAAAAAAGGCATCCATATGTATTGCTAGTATTCCGGCAACTGACTTTTTCCCGGAAGTGAAAAAAGCAGCGGTGGTCATACAAGCTAAGAAGGCTGTTGAACAGCAAGCAGTGCCCAAACTATCTGAGCACAAAATAGGCTTAAATCTTCCCGCAAAAAGCAGATACAAACAAAAAATTCAAACTATGCAATGGAACAGATCTCTATACTTTATCAAAAAATATTTGTTGAGTGATATCTGATGTATAGTTGAGTGATATATATAGTGGGGTGTATTGAGGATGGTGATGATGAGGAATACAGGGCACTGGTGGAGGATTTTGTCACATGGTGTGGAAAGAACCACCTCCAGCTCAATGTGACAAAGACCAAGGAGCTGGTTATGGACCTAGGAAGGAGGAGGAGTACTCCGGCGACCCCTGTTTCCATCAGGGGGGTGGATGTGGACACGGTTGAGGATTATAAATACCTCGGTGTACACAAGGACAACAAGCTGAATGGGTCAAAACACGCTGAGGCCCTCTACAAGAATGAGGCTAAGATCCCTCAACGTCTGTACAAATATGATGAAGATGTTCTACGAGTCCTGGTGGCGGGCGCCTTCTTGTGCGCCGTGGCCTGCTGGGGAAGCGGACTGAGAGTGAGGGACGCTAACAGGCTGGACAAGCTGGTAAAAAAGGCCAGTAGCGTGGTGGGAGTGGAGCTAGACTCTCTGGTGGTAGTGTCAGAGAGGAGAAGTCCAGCAAAACTCCTAGCCATTATGGACAACACCTCCCACCCACTACACTCGGACCTGGCGGAGAGAATGAGCACGTTCAGTGGAAGGCTCGGACTCCCTAAATGCAACAAGGAACAACACAGGAAGTCCTTCATACCGACAGCCATCAGACTGTATAATGCATATGTTCCTTCTTGACTGCACTTAAATGTAGAATAGACTGTATATAAATTATTCACATGTGAATAATGCTGTATAATAGACTGTATTTATATTATTCACATGTGAATATTGCTGTGGATTACACTGTATTTATATTATTGGCATGTAAAAAAAAAAGTGTTTATTGTTTTTTGAGAGCGAACTGTGGTGTTGAATTTCCCCCAGGGATCAACAAAGTAATTTCTATTCTATTCTAATCTATTCTGTTCTATTCTATTCTATATCAAGGATTACCTCGTTCGCAGTCCCAGACATATTGAACTATTGTGCGCCAGACGCCATTTTACACGACAAAACAGATGAAACTTGGAAATTTCTTTGTGTGTGGCTTGGTCAAGGAAATTGGTATCAAGATTCTCCCGGATAAATATGCATCGTTTTTGCTCAGGAAAGGTTGCATTTCATGATTTTTTTCAAAATATAACTATATATGTCAACATTGTTTATGTAGTGAAAGTTTCATTTAAGATCGTTGCCTTTGGTAAAAGCTTTAAGGTGCCACTTGTTATAATTTCATGTCGAGTCATCATTAAATGGCCCTGATATTTCAAAAGGCATTATAAATCATGTTCTTTTTGAATATTTTTATAATTGATAACAATAGACTTCTTCCCACCTCCAAAAATATGCACCTGGGGATAAGTTGATTGGCAACACTAAATTGGCCCTAGTGTGTGAATGTTGTCTGTCTATATGTGTTGGCCCTGTGATGAGGTAGCAACTTGTCCAGGGTGTACCCTGCCTTCTGCCCGAATGCAGCTGAGATAGGCTCCAACGACCCCAAAAGGGACAAGCGGTAGGAAATGGATGGATGGATGGATAACAATAGATCAGCCGGGATATGCTAATTTTAAAATTAGATTTACAGCCCCGAAATATTGTTATTGTTTTCATTTTGATGTCCCTCCCTCCACCTTTTGACCAATTAAAAAGTCTGTGAGTGTGTCACATCCAGGTTGCCAGTTACACACAGACACCTTCTGAGAGCCGGTGAATCCGCCCCTCTTAATGAATTTCTGCCCCCGGAGTTTTCCTACTTTAATTTTCCGCGGTCAAAAAGGAGGAAAAGGAGGAGGATTAGCAGCCGTTTTTAAAAATGACTTTAAATGCCGTCAGATCCGCCTGCAATCCTCCTTTTCAAGCTTCGAACTGTGCATGTTTGAGCTGGAGGGGGCGTGGCCTCCAAATTTCTTCTGGGAGAGAAGCTGAATTTCGGGAGTGTCCCGGAAAATTCGGGAGGGTTGGCAAGTATGAATACCACTGATTTTTCAAAAGCCAGCATCTGTGATGGTGTGGGGGTGTATTAGTGCCCAAGACATGGGTAACTTACACATCTGTGAAGGCACCATTAATGCTGAAAGGTACATACAGGTTTTGGAACAACATATGTTACCATCCAAGCAACGTTACCATGGACGCCCCTGCTTATTTCAGCAAGACAATGCCAAGCCACATTCTGCACATGTTACAACAGTGTGGTTTCATAATGAACGAGTGTGGGTACTAGACTGGCCTGCCTGTAGTCCAGACCTGTCCCATTGAAAATGTGTGGCGCAATATGAAGCCTAAAAGACCACAACGGAGACCCCTGACTGTTGAACAATTAAAGCTGCACATCAAGCAAGAATGGGAAATAATTCCACATGTAAAGCTTCAAAAATTGGTCTCCTTAGTTCCCAAATGTTAAGAGTTGTCAAAAAGAAAGGCCATGTAACTCAGTGGTAAAAATGCCCCTGTGACAACTTTTTTGCAATGTATTGCTGCCATAAAATTCTAAGTTAATGATTATTTGAAAAAAATAAAAAGTTTCTCAGTTCAAATTATAAATACCGTATTTCTTTGAATTGCCGCAGGGCATATAGTATGTGCCTGCCTTGAATTACTGCTGGGTCAAGCTCGCTTCCCAAAATAATTAGAGCATGCTTAGTATTACTGCCTGGTCAAACTCGTGACGTCACGAGTGACACTTCCCCTGTCATCATTTTCAAAATGGAGGAGGCTGATTTCAATACCAGCAGAGGTGGGTAGTAACGCGCTACATTTACTCCGTTACATTTACTTGAGTAACTTTTGGGATAAATTGTACTTCCACGAGTAGTTTTTATGGAACATACTTTTACTTTTACTTGAGTATATTTATAGAGAAGAAACGCTACTTTTACTCCGTTCCATTTATCTACATTCAGCTCGCTACTTTTTTTTATCGATCTATTAATGTTTGTTTTGGTTAATGACAGAGCTTCAAAGTAGGATCTACGCATGCCTGCGTTTCACCAATCACATGCAGTCACTGATGACATTGGACCAATCAAACAGAGCCAGGCAGTCACATGACCCGACTTAAACAAGTTAAAAAACGTATTCGGGTGTTACCATTTAGTGGTCAATTGTACGGATTATGTACTGTACTGTGCAATCTACTAATACAAGTTTCAATCAATCAATCAAAAGTGTAAAGGAAAAAAGATACTTTTTATTTCAACCGTACTTCCCGTCAAAAGCCTAAAGACTGATCGCACAGTTCCTGTCTTCAAAATAAAAGTGCCGCTCCATCGCGCCTGCGCTAACAAAATAAGAGTCTCCCAAACCCAGAGCAAACAAGCTAGCAAGCCACGGAGTTTGCCGCCAATGTATTTATTGTAAAGTGTATAAAAACGAATATAGAAGCTGGACAAATAAGATGCCAAAAACCAACGACTTTCATGTGTTATTGGACAGAAAAGAGGAACTTTTTTCTCTTCCATTTGAAAACGTGGAGGTCTGATTCCTATCATTGCAAGTCATCAGAATCAGGTAATACACCAACTTATATTCTTGTCTTCATGAAAGATAGGAATCTATATGTTAAACATGCATGTATATTCATTAAAACACCTTCAACATGTGAACAAAAACGGCAAAATAAATAAATATAAATTATATACTGTATATATATAAATGTATGTATATATATATATATATATTTAATATATATATACATATATATACATATATATGCATATGTGTATATATATATATATATATATATGATATGTGTGTGTATATACTAATACATGTTTTAATCAATCAATCAATCAATCAATCAATCAAATCAATGAATGCCTACTGAGGCTATGGTGCTGTTAAGTTATTGTGGCTCAATGTGCCATTTATTTTATTTTATTTTAATGTACTATTATTTAATATATATTATTGTTTTAGTTGCTTAAGAGATATTCCTGGCTCTATATTTCCTCATTGCATTATTTATGTTTTTGTGCATTATTTGTTGCCGTAATCAGGTTACTCATCAGTTATTCAGTACTTGAGTAGTTTTTCCACAACATACTTTTTACTTTTACTCAAGTAAATATTTGGGTGACTACTCCTTACTTTTACTTGAGTAATAAATCTCTAAAGTAACTGTACTCTTACTTGAGTACAATATCTGGCTACTCTACCCACCTCTGAATACCAGTAATTTGAAATCGCATAAAGGGAAGAAGATTAAGAGCTATTCAGTAGGATTTAAGGTCCAAGCTTACATCACACTCAAATTTTTACTGCATACCTTTATTAAGGGCCGGAGTGAGAAGAGGTTTTAAAATAATTAGCGCATTCTTACTTTTACCACATGCCTTTGGTAAGCGCTGGAGTGAGAATAGGTTTTAAATTAATTAGCGCCCCGGCGGCAATTCAAGGAAATACGGTAACTTGTATTTGCGGTCTATTCAATTGAATATAAGTTGAAAAGGATTTTCAAATCATTGTATTCTGTTTTTATTTACAAATTACACAACGTGCCAACTTCACTTGTTTTGGGTTTAAGGATGAAAAATTCTGATAAACATCTTGAACATTATTGAAAAATAAGATATGAATATTACACTGCAGGTCTTGGTTGGCCCGATGCCAATGAGACTCTAAACATCCCAACCTGTGGGGTTATTTGCTTTCCTTTGTTTAAACTATTTTGACATTTGTATAATGGCCAGAGCAAAACATGGTGAGGCGTTTGTTGCCTGTGCGTGGCTGTATTTATGTCTGCACATCCCATTGCTTCCCAGACTTGGCTGGGCTCCAAACAGACTTCCCATTGCAATCAACCAATGATAACAGCCATCAATTAAGAACAGAAAACCTGTGATCTCCTGCCAGTGATGACCATAAAAATGCATACCACATTTTTTCTTAGTTTTTTCTTAGGGTGTATAATGTAGCCTGGAAGAGTCAGGGATACATGGGGTTCTGGGTATTTGTTCTGTCGTGTTTATGTTGTGTTATGGTGCGGATGTTCTCCCGAAATGTGTTTGTCATTCTTGTTTGGTGTGGGTTCACAGTGTGGCGCATATTTGTAAGAGTGTTAAAGTTGTTTATATCACAACTCTTAGTGTAACCTGTATGGCTGTTGACCAAGTATACCTTGCAGTTGCGTGTGCGTTCAGATAGCGGTCGCATCAAAAATGTGACCGGCCGGACGGCACACAGATAGCATGGTGTAAATCCTGGCGCGATGACATGTAGAAAAGGTGTTAGAGGCATTGTCATCGCGGCACGCCCTCGAAGTTAATGTCCGGGTGAAAATATAAAAATGTTAACCCGGGAGATTTTTGGTAGGGACACTGAAATCTGGAAACCTACCGGAGAAGTCCGGGCGGTCGGCAAGTATGCGGCTGAGTCACATCAGAGTGGTCAAAGAGCCGCATGCGGCTCCGGAGCCGCGGGTTGCCGACCCCTGATCTAAAATGTCCGAAACAGCCAGTCTTGCAGCGTCTTCGCTTGTGCAAAGCTACTTTAACATGCATGTGCATGTACAAGCCAGTTTATCCTACAACAAGAGAATAGAGAAAAAGAAGGAACTTATTGACTACAACTTCAAACTACAACTGAGTGAAAATGCCGTAGTCACGCGAAGCTCCTTGGGTAAACCTTTACCGTACATGGAGATGTTCACTTGAGTAAATTATGTCATTAAGGCCCAATCCCAACACACCCTACTTTTTAGCCCTGTCTCTATATTTTAGGTGTAGTGGGAATAACAAGGAGTAGGGGGTTTGAATGTAGCTCTTCAGAGTGAGGCATTTCAGATGCTGACGCGCTCAGGTAAGGCCTGAGAAAAATGCACAATTTCTGCATAAGTTATATAATATATTACATGTTAGTTTGGAAAGTTAGTTTGTAATGTTAGCCAGCTAGCCACGTTAGCAAACGTTGGGTTTAAATTCTAAATAATAATAGTGTAACAATTGCATAGCATCGTGATGCGGGTTAGTTCTCTCAGGGTGCGGTCGGGCTCGGACACAGCGTGAAGGTAAGGAACACATAATTTATTTAAAATTAAAACAGACTATGAACAGAAAAACTTTCACAAGGCACAAAAGGCAAAACAAAACTATTAGCATGGGAGCTAGAGGAGCAAAGGCTTAGCGCGGAAGCTAGCAAGTACAGATCTGGAATCAGAGTTGTCACTGTTGTGAAACACAAACTAGGAAGCAAGGTCAAATGAACGAAGGAGGCAGGTTGAAATCAGGACATAAATTACAAAAACAGGTGTGCGTCCGCAAACAAGGGGCAGGGGAAACTAATAAGTAACTATGGTGACAGAATCAAACAAGGAAGTGCAACCAGGAACTAAGGCAAACATTAGCAGGACATAATACAAAAAGGACTCAAAACCTGTACATAATATGATCCGGGCAGCGGATCATAACATGACCCCCCCCCCACCTTAAGGGACAGATTCCAGATGTCCCAGAGAATAACTTAAAACCCCTCCCACTATAAGAAAGTTCCAGAGTGAAGGTAGGGCGGAGGGAGGACATGGCGTAGGGTCGCCAGGCCATGTGTTCCCGCATCCACCGGGGACAAGTCAGATGGCGGCGGCGAGTGGAACGCCGCTGCCGCAATTGTCTAGGCAGGCAACCTCGAAAAGGCCACATCCGTGGCCGACGGGGAGGTGGGTGCGCTTGGCGAGGCGGACGACCAGGGCACGGCCACATCGGTGGCCGGCGTGGAGGTGGGCGCGTCGGCGCAGTCGTCGTGGCAGGCCTGGAAGCAGCGGACGAGTCAGGCGTGGATGCCGCAGACGAAGCAGGCGGCGAAGCTTGGCGTGTCAGGCTAGGTCGAGTTCGCTGAGACGTCGTCATGGAAACAGGCGGCGTTGTCGTTGTCGCGGAAACAGGCGGAGTCGTCATCGTCGTGGAAACAGGCGCTGGTGCGAGCTCCAGCCTTGGAGCAGGTGCTGGTGTGGGCTCCAGCCTTGGAGCAGGTGCTGGAGTGATCCAGCCTTGGAGCAGGTGCTGGAGTGGGATCCAGCCTTGGAGCGGGTGCTGGAGTGGAATCCAGCCTTGGATCAGGTGCTGGAGTGGGATCCAGCCTTGGATCAGGTGCTGGAGTGGGATCCAGCCTAGGAGCGGGTGCTGGAGTGGAATCCACCCTTGGATCAGGTGCTGGAGTGGGATCCAGCATTGGATCAGGTGCTGCAGTGGGATCCAGCCTTGGATAAGGTGCTGGAGTGGGATCCAGCCTCGGATCAGGTGCTAAAGTGGGATCCAGCCCTGGATCAGGTGCTTGAGTGGGATCCAGCCGTGGATCAGCAGGTGCTGGAGTGGGATTCAGCCTTGGATCAGGGGCCCGAGTGGGATCCAGCCTTGGGTCAGGTGCTGGAGTGGAATCCAGCCCAGGATCAGGTGCTGGAGTGGGATCCAGCGTTGGATCAGGTGCTGGAGTGGCATCCAGCCTAGGATCAGGTGCTGGATTGGGATCCAGACACGGGTCAGGTACTGGTGTGAAAACCAGACTTGGACTTGGACTAGGACTAGGATTAGGACTAGGACAAGAATTAGGACTAGGACAAGAATTAGGACTAGGACTAGGACTATGACTTGGACTAGGTACAGGTGCTAGCCGTGGTGCAGCTAGCCGTAGTGCAGGGGGAGGTGGCCTAGCTGAGCGTTGCGGTTTGGTGGGCCGAAAGACCGGTGGTGTTGGCCTCGCCGGAGGATGCGGCTGGGCTGGGCGCAGCTGTACTACCTCTGTAGCAAAGCTCCCTAACACTAGTCCCCCCCTCAAGAAGCAAATGCCAGACACGCTCCTCGTGGTCTGGAATTGTCTTTAGGGGTGGGTGGAGGGAGGTCAGGAGGAGGGTAGACCCCTCCCCTCTCGACTGTTCAAAAAGTCTTCTCCCAACCCCCACCTGAGGTTTATTGGGCAAGGCCACTGACGTGGGCGGGGCTTGAGTCCTTATGGGTGGAATCCAACAGACAGGTGATTGGGACTGACTAGGCCTATTCTTAATAAAAATGTCCTGATTGTGTATGATCTTAGCATTGTTAAAGTCACTAGAAATCGGCCGAGAGACAAAATTTAAAAAAAATCATTTGTCGATGATGTCATCAGCGGTGGACGGGATGACGTCATCGGGGGGTGTCAACGGAATTATGTCATCCGCGCTGGTTTCCAGCTGACTGACACCCCACTCTGTAAAATGTTTGGCAAAGTGTGAGATGGGATTACCAAACATTGGCTGGGTGGAAGACTGGGCTGGTTCTTGGTGGCTGTGATCCGGAGGGAAGGTTTGCGAGGTTGGAGCGTCTCTGTCGCGAAGCGAAGCCCTCTAGTGTGACTTCCGCCTTCGCGGACGCGAGCGAGCTTGCTGAGAGGGGACATCACCGGGCCAGATGGAGTCGAGCGGGACCAGAAACCCACCAGGTCCCCATATCATGTCTTCGTCCGGCGAACAGCGAAGCGTCTCTTCCTCCATTGCTCGGAGTACAGACCACGTACCTTGGTCGACATCTGAAAAGCCCGCAGCGAGAGAACGTCCTTTCGCTTGCTTCCTACTGTGACGATTGCGTGGCATCGTGATGCGGGTTCGTTCTCTCACGGTGCAGTCGGGCTCGGACACAGCGTGAAGGTAAGGATCAAATAATTTATTTAAAATTAAAACAGACTATGAACAGAAAAACTTGCACAAGGCACAAAAGGCAAAACAAAACTACTAGCATGGGAGCTAGAGGAGCAAAGGCTTAGCGCGGAAGCTAGCAAGTACAAATCTGGAATCAGAGTCGTCACTGTTGTGAAACACAAATTAGGAAGCAAGGTCGAATGAACAAAGGAGGCAGGCTGAAATCAGGACAGAAATTACAAAAACAGGTGTGCGTCCAGAAACAAGTGGCAGGTGAAAATAATAAGTAACTATGGTGATAGAATGAAACAAGGAAGTGCAACCAGGAACTAAGACAAACATTAGCAGAACATAATACCAAAAAGACTCAAAACCTGAATATGATCCGGGCAGCGGGTCATAACAAATACTTAAAGACTGGACTGAGGCTGCATGGCTGTGAGTTAAACCCTGGCCGAGTCGTACCAAGAATTATAAAAATGGGACCCATTGTCTCACTGCTTGGCACTCAGCATCACAGGTTGGAATTGGGGGTTTATTCACCAAATGATTCCCGAGCGCGACCACCGCTGCTGCTCATTGTTTCACCTCCCAGGGGTGAACATGGAGATTGGTCAAGTGCAAAAACTAACTAGGTCAAGCTAAGCGCATGATCGAGCCAAAATCAATAATTTCTGGACTTTCTCTGCTGGAACACAATGTAAGTATAGATTTATTGATTTATTGCTAGATTCACAGTAATGACCGGCCTTTGTGTTTCTATCATCACTTATGTATGATTGTAATGACGTTGTTTGATAGGACTAGCAGTAAAACTTTATATTCTGTAAAAAAAGACTATTTTATTTAAAATGGAATAGCAATTTCGGCAGAATATGTTATGCTAGTTAAGTAAAGTTTCTTTGCTGTGTATTTTTCTTGATGCGACGCTCAGAGCTGGTAAATCACGTTTTTTATGTCTCTCGATCCTTTTATTTTTTTTTATAAACTTTTTGGTTGTCGCTCTTAAAGTATTGTATAAGAATGCACACTGTCTTGTGACTTGTTGATAACCAAATATGCGGGATAAATTCCCGGATTATGGTTGTTAAATTGTTGTAAAAAATGAGTTTTATGCTAAATGCTGCCGCTAGCATTTAGCATAAAATGCCACATTTAGTCCACGTTTATTAGCTTAGTTAGCGTAATGCCAGCAGCAGCATTTAGCATAAAAGTCAATTTTTTACAACAATTTAACAACCATAATCCGGGAATTTACCTCTCATGCTTATCAACAAGTCACAAGACAGTGTGCATTCTTATAGAATGCACCAACATATTATTTATTAATTCTGGTCTATTGAAACTTCAGGAGCAAGTAAAGCTACAGACATTGTGTGTCATGTTTAAGGCTAAAAGTAAAACATTACCAGCAAATTTATAAAAAATGTTTGTCATCACCATACTTGCCAACCTTGAGACCTCCGATTTTGGGATGTGGGGGGTGAGGGGCGAGGGGTGTGGTCGGAGGTGGGGCAGAGGCGTGGTTTGGAGGCGTGGTTGGGGTGGGGGGCGTGGTGAAGAGGAGAGTATATTTACAGCCAATTCACCAACTCGAGCATTTCATATATATATACATATACATATATACATATACATATACATATATATATATATATATATATATATATATATATATATATATATATATGTGTGTGTGTGTACAAAATACTTAACTTTCGGTGAATTCAAGCTATATAGATTTATTTTATTATATATATAAATAAAATAAATAGTTGAATTTCAGACGGCACCTATCAAATACACAGTAATAAAAAGACAATTGTTCTACTAACTGTACTGTGCTTGCTGGTTACTAGAAAAAACAACAACACTTACCTTTCACTATTTGAGTAACGTCAATTCCGAGTTTCCAGAAGATGGCGCCAGTATGTGCTTTGCCCTGCCGTCTCTCGCTGTCAGGTCTGTTCGTTTTTGTGTTGTTTGCGTCTATTTTCGTCTCTGTCAGCTCACTGCTTGAGTATGACCGCCAAACACTGTTGGATCTTTGCCCCTTTCCCACTGGTATGATCAACTTCGACGTTGGTTTTTCGACGTCCCAGTCAGCTTTTTTACCTGGCCGGATTCCTGCCTTCCTTTCCCGCCCCCTGGCTCCTCTCCCCCATCACCTGCGGGCTGTGTGTCAGGCCCCACCTGGATTAGCTGCGCCCTTGGACGTGCTGGCCCCCGCCATGTTCGGTCTTGTGAACGCGAGGTCTTTGACAAACAAAACATTTTTCCTGAAGGATTTCTTCACTTCACGCGGACTTGACTTCCTCTGTGTGACGGAAACATGGCTGAGAGCCGGTGAGTCCGCCCATCTTAATGAACTTCTGCCTCCGGAGTGTTTCTACTTTAATTCTCCGCGGTCGTCCAGTCGAAAAGGAGGAGGATTAGCAGTCGTTTTTAAAAATGACTTTAAATGCCGTCAGACCGGCCTGCAATACTCACTTTCAAGCTTCGAACTGTGCATGTTTGAGCTGGAGGAGGCGTGGCCTCCAGATCCAGCTGATTTTCGGGAGAAAATTTCTTCCGGGAGGTTTTCGGGAGGGGCGCTGAATTTCGGTAGTCTCCCGGAAATTCCGGGAGGGTTGGCAAGTATGGTCATCACCTCTAAGAGTACAGAGCATAGAAGAAAAGGTCATTTCAAACAGCAGTGTTCAAGGACAACTTTAAAACAAATGTGTACATCAGTGGTGGGGGTAAAATTGTGGAATTGTCTTTACAATGAGATCAAAGATTCTACAAATATATTCCAATTGAAAAACATATATAAAGATAGAACAATAAGATCATATGGACAGCCAAAACTGTTTACATTTAGCTTTTAATTTATTATTTCACTAACTTTTTTGTCTGGTTTTGTATTTGCTTTGTATCATTCCGTGAGGTGTATATTATTATTATAATTTCCTCTGTTTGGTTTATACTTTATGCAGTTTTGCACTTGTTGTGTTTCTCTTGTGTTTTTTGATTGTTTCATTATATTTGGATGTATTTGTTGGTTTAAATGATATCCATGACGTAAGACTATGTATTATCTCAAAGGGGGTAGGAAACTATCCTTCTCCTTCTCAGGCATTGTTGTGTGAATTTAAAATTGTGTAATTGAGGTATAATTGTCTATCGATCAAAGATGCACATCAATGAAGGAGATAAATAAAAACGAAATGAAAATGAAATGAAAGTTATTAAGGTGTTTCCTGGTCTCATGAGTTTGCGTACAGGCCAAAAACTCCGCTGCGTGTCTGTGTGGACATCATGTGTGCCGCTGTGGTATTAATATGAGTGTGTATTATTTCTTTCTTTATTCTTTAGTGGAGAAAGATCCTTTTGACTGTGGACTGTGTGTGACTTGTTGTTTGTTTCCATTAAAAAAAAAGGTATGTCTGTTATGAGTTTTCAAGCATAGTTAATTGTAGAAAAAAATATAAAATGAGTTGATGTGAGTGGAAAAAATTAGGTATATTGCTGCACATATTAAGGATCCTTTTTCTTAATATATATTTTCGTTATTTGCTGATGTATATATTTTATATACTGTTTTTTATTTAATTAATTAGAGACTATTTTATACTTTTTTTACCTTTTATTATTATTATTGTTATTTCCACATGTAAGCATAAATAATTTTGAGTGCACTGACGCTCAGTTGTGGAGAGAGATCTTGTTTACTGTGGACTGTGTGGGAGACGCCGTGTTTTTGTTTCCATTCAAAAAAAAGAAAAGGTGAATAAATCCTCCACATCAACTCCTGTGTGTGCATCACTATAAAAGACACAACGCAGAACAGTGACTGTTACATATATTATGTATAATGTAAAGTGTCTATCTGCAATCTTTATAATTAAAATGAATGAATTAGAAATTACCTTTTTTAATCACTGTTTACGTCGGTTCAGACAACTAAGGTATTTTGCGCCTGTTCATAATTTCTTACGCTACTATATGGAACTTGGTCCCATCTTCTATTTTGTGTGTTTTGCAGCATCATCTATTGCCTGGATTGCCTAGATTTTTGCCTACAATTTCTCCTGCTGCGTTCGCTTAATCAGGTAAGATACTTTCTGGTTTGTTAAAATGTAATGTTGCTTACACATTTTTCTAGCAGCTCTTGGCCTATTCATTGGGCCGAATCAAGAAGTGCACCCACAATTTAACGTTGCCCTATATCTTGTCTAGTTTGTAGCAATGAAACAGACAACACCACTATTTAACAATGTATTTATTTAAATATAACATTAGAAACAATGATCAATGATAAACTTTACTGTATTTTCTTGTTTTTTAGCACAAACATGAATAGAAAGACTGTGCCTGTCTCTTTATCAACCTTAAGACAAGGACATGTAGACGTTCAAAAAAGGCTGACGTTTCTGTTTTCCGAACTTGTGGTATGCAAATTCATAGACTTCTTGTTTAAATATAACGTCATGGTTGCTTCTCTTTCTACTTGGAATAACCTATTCTGTCTATGTTCTGACCAGGTCTCTTGTAAGAGAGAGACCTGATACATCATCATCAATAATAATAATATTATGTTCAGCTAATTTGAAACTCATCTTCATTTTAACATATTCGATTTTAGACAACTACAAAGACGCATTAAAAATAATGTAACAATATCGAAACGGCTACAACACCTCAGACCTGCAATCTGAGGCAGAGAATGAGGTTGAGCTGCCCAAAAAAAGGAACAGGAAGCCAGTGTAAGTGTGTTCTGTCTTGTTTTTGTACTATATGTATATTTGGTAATTTTGGTATTGCAATAATCCCAATGATATGGTTACCCAACAGCCCTGGTCTCGGGGACTCGGATGATAGCGAGGAAGACCCGGGAAATGGTTACCTCGCATCTGTGGGGTTGGCAAGCCAATTGCATTGGCAGAGTAAGGAATAATCTCCTAACATCGAAAAAACGAAACCACCACATTAATATTAAAGATATTGTTATCATTCTTAGTGCTTAAGATATTCCCCTCTCCTTGTATCCCTTCTCCCAGGTCCACCGTCTCGCCGAGTGCCAGCAAGAGTCATAAGTACTCGTCAAGTCAACTCCTCAACTGGAGATAACTTTCTAGGTAAAGACTGATCTCCGAAATAATATTGAATACACTAGGGCCCATCTATATCAACACATCAATGGTCATTTGGTTTCAAATCAGATTGCATCTGATCTCGGATTTCTACATACTGCATAAAACATCACAACCATTTAATACCAATTTATCTCCCATGGGGAAGGACTTATTCATATGCCTTCACCAGCACCTGCATTAAACATGCAGAGAGTTACACAAGGTAGGGACTGATCTCTGAAATATTAGTGAATAGATAGGCCCCTTAGGTATCATCAGACATGGTTAACTGATGACGCTCTCACAATGCCCACCTCACTGAGAACGGCAGTCCCTCCTCGACTCCCTCCAGCCCCCGCACCAGCCCTCAACATGTGGCAGACAGAGGAGCCTGGATCCAGACTGGCCTACAGGCCAACATGGCGAGGGGGAAGAATGGCCAACAACATTTCCTGCTCTGGTGAGCAATAACTGACAAATCATTGTGTGCCACAGATTTTGGAAAAAATTCAAATTCACAACTAATCACATATTTTCTTCAAATTATGTCAATAACTTTTGTCATTAACTAACACTGCTGTTTGTCAACAGCGGCTGAGGTTCACATCCTTAGCCTGCTGAAATCTATTAAACACACCCAAGACCAGCTTAGCAGGTTGACCATTACCCCGGGGCCAGAAGTGGAAATGATGGCCAATATCCAGTTTCCACTGGAACAGTTGGAGGCAGTGGATTCATTTGACGCATTTTTGAATGAACCATCAAATGGCCCAGCTCAATAATAAGTGGTGAGGTTTCTTACTTAATATGAATGGTGCCATTAGGTTTATTGATTGTCCATGATTATGCAAATATTATATTGAATCAGCCTTGACAACCAGGCCTTTCCTGAACCGCCTTTTCCCAGTGGTAAGATTATGTCAGTGAGCCACAATCTGCCCGGTTTGACATCGTGTGTAAAGGTAGCATAGGTCCATGAGCCAAGAGAACAGGTTCTTTTTTTTTTACATTCCTGGAGGCTTTCAACAGGAACAAAAACATTTTAAATGCAACTTAAGCTTAAAAATGTGTACCTGTTTGTTTAAAGAGATGTCTATGCCTTTTAGATTTCATCTTTGGCCACCATTGGAGGCCAGGATGTGAAGCTGGAACATCCTGGGCAGGATCTTCACAGATGACGTTTCACATCAAATCAATTGGAAGGGTGTCAACAACAAAAAGGCCTTTAGCAGGATTGCAAGAAAGACCTTGCTTTTCAGTAAGTATATAATTCAAAGTAATATTTCATACGTTCAAAGTCAATAGTGGGGGCAGCCTTAAAAATCGTAGCAACCATAATACCTGTAGCTGCTCCCAAACTTATTCTCTTGGTCAGATTAACGTAACGCGTCAACTGATGTTTGTCGACTTCCTTTATTGCGTTTCTTCGCATGTTCAAAACCGTCAAAAAGCTGAAATAAAGTAATACAAAATCACACGAGGTAGTGAAAACATTCCTGTTAACTATCTGAATAATGATAACAAAAATCCTACCTTTCTGACAACATGCACTTTGCTGTGAGACTCCCTCCTTTTGATTCCTTTTTTCGATGGCATTGTAAACGGCGTTGACAATGGCTGCGATTCTCTCCGCCTCTAATTGAGTAGTTCATTGGACTTGTTCACGTTGCCTCGTGCGCTGCAGCTGGCTACTTAACGTGATACGTTCGGAGTTAAAAAAGTGTGTCCGACTTCTAAGCCGACGTCAGTGTCGCCACCATATCACGTGACCCATAACATCACGGGAGCAAGTTTTCAGTTGGCGTTCCTTGTCTATGGTTCCTTCGTAGTGTGAGATCGCACGGTCTGTGACTGCAACCGGCTCGCCAACGCCCCTTCACAGCGGAATGGTTCCTATTGGCTTTAAGTTCAGTGACGTGTTTTCAGGTACGCACTCGGCTATTTATATAATGTGAGGTCTTGTTAATAGGCCTACACGAATACAAACATAGAGTGATAGTACAAATATAATAAGAAAACAATGTCAATTTCCCAAAGTTTGGTTATCGATATTTATTTATGCCCCCCCACCCCGCCGCCGTCATCCAACAGAGCCAAAAAAACACACAGATTTATCCACATACAGTACTCTGATCAAGGAACCAAATAACGATATTTTTGGAACATTTTGGATGTCTTGCACACCTATACCCTGATCACAAATTCAGTTTACGCACCTCTTATTTTAACCACCTCCTGTAACTTTAAGTCATGTTTGTTTTTCAAATGTAATCTCCTTAATACCTATCCCGTATTTTGTATTGTGTAAGCATACTTGGCTTTGGATGCTACATACCATTAACATAAACGTATCTGTCTTGTAACCTTGTTTGATTACAGGTGCTGTAAGAAAAAATGTGGTGACAAGGTCAGCCACAGACGCTGAGGTCACCAAACACGCAATCTGGTGGTTCAACCTGGCGGCGGATCGGGCAGCGAGGAAACAAGTCCCGCCTCCACCTCCACAGACAGAGGAATAGAAATATGTATCGATAAAAAACCTTTTATTGAACTTCTTGTCTTCACCAGTTATTCATTTTCTGATATGTTAGCTGTGCATGGAGCAGCATTTGTTTACATTGTACCCTAATAGATTAAATATTTATATTTACTATATTTACATTTATATATATATATTCATATATTATATATTTACTTTATAGAGTGAATTGACCATTTTCTGTTTCGGCCTATTGACAATATTGTATTTAAAAATACAAGGCAATGCATAATTATAAATATGCATTTCCTAAGCTTATAAACTTAGGCCTATATTGCTGTAGTAGGGCCTAGTGATATATCGCTAGGATAAAATAGGAAACCAACACTATAGTGTTAGTTTCCTATTTTATCCTACAGCAAGAACAGAAGGGATTTTGAAAATAAGATAATTGGGTCCAAAATGGACCTGGGCCAGATGAGCCAGGATTTTTATGAGTCCGTTGCTGGTCGGCGGCAGATATATGTGCGGGTCCCAAGCGCACCCGCCGCGGATGTAAGGTTTTGATCATGGACGCAGAGCGGATACAGCTCGTAGCCACGGCGGGTCCGCGACCCGCCTCTGTGGCGGATCCGTTCCTGAGGACCGGTGGACCCCGAAACGGGTCTGTTTCGCGGGTCCGTTCTGGAAAGCGCGATACCTCTTTTTGCTGTGTGGGTTCTTTTTACTTCATTTGGAGGGTGTAGTGGTAGTGGGATAGGGCTAGTGGTAGTGAGTGAGAGGGTGTATTGGGATTGGGCCAAAGTCTCAAATTCCAAATGGCTCATTTGGAGCAAGTTTGGAAGAAGGCAGGATTGTTTTATAAATATCTCCGCAATGTCCATAGTTGGAGTTAAAATTGTCGGTACTTGTAGGGATCCCAAATACAAATAAAAGAGGGTGAAAAAAAGAATAGCATAATAGGACCTCTTAAGGAATTGTTGTGGCCACTTGGGGTCCAGAAAACTATTACCACTCCACTTCAATTTAAAGACAGCATAAGTCTATTGGGCTAAAAAAATGTGATGAATCTGCAGAAAAGCATATTGCAACTTCCTAAATGGATGATGTGCTTTTCCTACCAAATTTCCTGCAATGTTACAACAGTCAGAAACTTTTATATTGGAATAAAGAATTTGCCCCCAATCAACCAGTTCGGGTCCAAATGGGAGCTTCTTCTACTAGGTCTAATTATGGTCATGGTTGTGCTTCCAATGTTAGCACCAACCCAGTGGTTACCCAGTTGTTTAACATTTGGTCGCCAATTAGGAAGCATTTCAACTTGCAGGACTCTTTGTTTTGTGTCACACTGTATAAAAATCAAAATTTGAAACAGTCCATTTGGCTTTTTCAGCTTTGGTAAGTCAGAAGCATAACATATGTTTTAACTTCATGGTGAAAAGGAGGTTTTACTTGTCACCAGACTGATGTCATCTGCTTTAAAAAGTAGCAATGGGATAAAATACTTTGTATATCCAACAAATAGTGTGAAATACTCATAATAAACTTAAAGAAATATCTGAAGTATGCTTATGGTTGCCCTGCGATGATGTGGCGACTTGTTCAGGGTGTACACCGCCTTCCGCCCGATTGTAGCTGAGATAGGCACCAGCGCCCCCCGCGACCCCAAAAAGAATAAGCGGTAGAAAATGGATGGATGGATGGCTGCTTATGGTTTGTATAAGTAAATAAAATAAATAAATGGGTTGTACTTGTATAGCGCTTTTCTACCTTCAAGGTACTCAAAGCGCTTTGACACTACTTCCACATTTACCCATTCACACACACATTCACACACTGATGGAGGGAGCTGCCATGCAAGGCGCTAACCAGCACCCATCGGGAGCAAGGGTGAAGTGTCTTGCTCAGGACACAACGGACGCGACGAGGCTGGTACTAGGCGGGGATCGAACCAGGGACCCTCGGGTTACGCACGGCCACTCTCCCACTGCGCCACGCCACTATTTTTATTTTTTATAAATGTGTAATGATAATGTCAATTAAGTATTTTTAATCACTGCTATGCTGAAATTATAACTAATAATGATACTGTTGTTGACAATATTTATTTTTGTTTCACTACTTTTGGTTTGTTCTGTGTCGTGTTTGTGTCTCCTCAATTGCTCTGTTTATTGCAGTTCTGAGTGTTGCTGTGTCAGGTTTGGTTTTGGAATTGGATTGCATTGTTATGGTATTGCTGTGTATTGTTTTGTTGGATTGATTAAAAAATAAATAAATAAAAAATCGATTAAAAAAAAAAGAGAATCGATACTGAATCGTACAACGTGAGAAATGCGATTCAAATTCGAATCGATTTTTTCCCACACCCTTAGTATTTACTGTTTCAAGGTAAGTAGTGTTTAAGATGCGTGTTTTAAGTTCAACTCTGTCTGTGTGAATTGCGTGGCTCAGTTGCTAGAGCGGCCGTGCCAGCAACTTAAGGATTATAGGTTCGATCCCCGCCTCCGCCACCCTAGTCACTGCCTATCTGTCCTTGGGCAAGACACCTCACCCACCTACTTCCAGTGACACACAACACTGATTTAAATGTAGCTTTGAGATGTAGATTATGGCTTTAACTATGTCAAGCCATTTGAGTCTCCAGAAAAAAGCGCTGTAAAAACATAATTCACTTCACTTTGAAGGTGATTTACATTTCCGCACCATCCTGCCACGTTTCTTTAAGGGGTCTTAGCTGCACTGTTTCACGCTGCTTAGCGATAACAATGAAGTTGTCAATAGTACAACACATCAACATAATCATGATAGTTTTTAATTAAAAAAAACACCCCTTTGTATCTGAGGTTTTATGCAGTTTAGGTCGACTTAAGAAAGCACTTTAGTAATAAGAGCACGGTGGACCAGAAACTGATAAATTGTCAACAAGAACAGTCAATTTAGTGAAATATTAGGGAGGTACTGGATATTTGCTAGCAACATTTGTACATTTGAAAGCACTATGCAATTGCACATGAACACTCCAAAAATATCCATAAACCACAGTCACATAAAGTGCATCACTTGAAAAAAAACCAACTATTTCATGACCAGAAGGCTCTACTAATGACACACTCTTGTTACAATCTAATGGCCCTTAAATATATTTCATAGCCTGAATATTGTTATGTGTATCCAAATAATTGTGATGGTGTTAAGTGTGAGTCACTGTTTGCCCACTTTTCACATCTTTGCGGTGATTCATATTTTCTTCGACTATTACTCAGTTGCTTAGAATTCATCCTTGACTTGTGCTTAATAAAGATTTGTACAAACAGGCTCTTTTCTGAAACACAAACACATCTTTGCTGCCTTTCTGACTATCTGGTTTGGATGCAAGAATGCAAAAATGTTCATTAATAAAATGATCAAAAGAGTTTAGTCATCATGATGTAAGGTAAATGCTTTTCTATTTACAAAAATCTTCCTGTGGTTTTGTGTGCAGCCACTAAAAAAGGGATGAACAAAATAATAAATAAATGATGTACAAAATAAGCAACTTGCTACACACTATCATGAATTCAACACACGACCACACAAAATGTTAAAACGAGTATGTTATGATCAACATTTTTTTGCCAGTCTAAACACTCCAGAGTGGTTCAAATCTGATTTTTCCTAATGAGATTCAGGCCACATCAGGAATTATTGTATGACAACAGAATGGCTAGCAGAACAGAAGGCAGATGAAACTACACGTTTTGATTTACTATTTGCTGTATGTATGTATATAAGTATGAATGGTGTCCTGTTTTTAGAATGGAGTAGACAATACTTTTTGTTTTCATCTGTCTATTACACTAGTCATTCAGAATAGCATCACATCCTGATGGGTTTTGAACCATTAAACAGACTTTATAGTATTCTAACACATCTATGTATTACTATAGTGATATAGTATGACATGTACTAGGATGTGTACATTATATTTCAAATAAATTTTGTGATATACATGTACAATGGTCTGTACATTTTATTTAAAATTAGAGCACATGTCATAAGGAAGAAATGAAAAGCATCTGACGTGGATAAATCAGTTCATGTGCTGTTAAAAAAATTAGATAATATTGCATATTAATGTATGTGTATGAGACATGTGTGATGGGCAGTCAGGAAAGTCATCATTTGTCGATTCGTTTCACAAAGTTTAACATGTAATTGTGACAAACATAAACGTTAGTTGAATCTGTTCTTTTAAACCACTATTGGTAACATATGTTAGCACTGTGGTTGATGGATCCGTTTTATTTATTTTATATTATCTGAAGCAAAGGAGAACCAATAAAGTTCAACATTTAAAACAAATTCCTCAGAAAATGATTCTTAATGTTTTTGGATGTGTCGATTTTATTATTGTTATACTTTATGTGAACCTGATATTTTATTTTGATATTTGATATATAAAACAGACTGCATCCCCCCGCAACCCCAAAAGGGAATAAGCGGTAGAAAAATGGATGGATGGATCTGTTCAAATCTATTAAAAACAACAAATTGTCATAAGTATAGCCCCGTATTAGGACCCCAAAGCAGCCACTCAGGCACAAGTTTATAAAAAAAAGGATTCCTTAACAAAGGGAGTGCACAGGTGTAGAAAAAGCTAAACAAAAAAAATCTAAATCCAAAAGATTAACAAAACGCGTTATTGTCGTGAAAAACTGAATTAGAGAACAACAAACTACAAATAAGGATGAGGCAAAGTCACAGAACATAAACTGGAAGCAGGTCAAAAGTTCAAAAGTAAATACAGTAACGATAGCTCAAAGGATCAACAGGTAAATGCAGACTCCGGAGCCAGAGCCTACTAGGCACTACGCCTCTGACGTTGTTATGGCAAAGGACCAGAGTGGGAACAAAAGAGCTAAAGAAGGTCGGATTGCCAAATGAAATCAGGTAAAAGAAAGTGGCTTTACCCCATGAACACCAAACATGGACCCTGCAGCAGAAATGAGTTTAGGAGCAGATCTGGCATTGCAGGTTTCAGACAGACGCATGAAACAAACAAATGATTTTACAAAGCTACTTTTTTGTTATATACTTTTCCTAATAATAACAAATGTCACGGTTCGGTCCATTCTTTATGCGGGTGTGGTTCTCCCAGGATGCAGACGGGAAACTCCGGAAGAAGCGTGCAAGTAAGAATATGATGTATTGTCATAAATCATACACAATACAAAAAGACAGGAAACAAACAAAAGGAAAGCGTGCCGATCGCACGGGAAACTAAGGAAGAAACTTAGCATAGCAATCAAGAATCGAGAAACAGGAATAAACCATAATGCAAATAAGGAAGCCAGACGAGTGTGGCGCTCAACGTCAATAAATAGCTCTCTGATTAATGTCCGGCAGCAGGTGAGCGTGCCGAACACTAGAGGCAGGTGAAATATATCAGCACCTAAGGTAACCAAAACAAACCCAGGAGTGCACAAAACAGGAACAAAGGAGTTCAAAACTAAAAAGAACATGACTAAACAAAACATGATCGGGGGAACGGATCTTGACAATATATGCAAATACCATATTTCTTTGTATTGCCGCAGGGCATATACTATGCGCCTGCCTTTGATTTACTACCGGGCCAAACTCGCTTCGCAAAATAATTACCGCATGCTTAGTATTACCGCCTGGTTAAACTCGTGAGGTCACAAGTGACACTTCCCCTGTCATCATTTTCAAAATGGAGGAGGCTGATTTCAATACCGGTAATTTGAAATCTCATAAAGGGAAGAAGATTAAGAGCTATTCAGTAGAATTTAAGGTCCAAGCTTACATCACACTCAAATTTTTACTGCATGCCTTTGGTAAGTGCCAGAGTGAGAAGAGGTTTCAAAATAATTATCGCATGCTTCTTTTTACCGCATGCCTTTGGTAACCGCAGGAGTGAGAAGAGGTTTTAAATTAATTAGCGATCCGGCGGTAATTCAAAGAAATACGGTACTTCAAATTTGAGGCCTTTCTCAGCATTTTTAGGTGAAATTGAAAAAGATTAAATAATGAGCAATTAATTAATTATTTACTTGCACATTTTTTTTAATTGCTTGGCAGCATTGCGTGTAATAGATGCAAGCATCCTACATATGTTCTGGTCTTGTCCAAAGCCAGTAGATTTATGGTCTAAAATATTCATTATCTTTCACAAGACCCAAACCCTCTTTCCGCTCTTTTTGGCATCCCACATGCCGGTGTGCTTTCAGCAGAGGCCCGACACTTTGTGGCCTGTTGCCTCTCTTCCACTTTGCTACTGCAACAACTTCACGTTGCTATGTAAAATGTTTCATTTTATCTAATTTCCTCAAAATTAAATCTCCCTCTGTGTCACTTTTATATTTGTGCATTCATATTGTTTCTATTGTATTCATTTTGATATGGCGGACTGTTTGTTACCCTATTTTTTAAAATTAATAAATGTTTTTTTTTAACTTTTGAAATATATGAAGTGCGCCGCGGTCACAAGGCTGGAATACAAGCCGCGGCGCATGTTAGTCAACACACACAAATAAATACACACACGCATGCACACACGCACACACACACACCCACCCACACACGCGCGCGCGCGCGCACACACACACACACACACACACACACACACACTCTTGTATTTCTTACCTTCTTGAGACCTCCAAAAAATGCCTACCACTTTAGGACCACCCTTTCTAGATATATAATGATATGTATTTACAACATTAATAATATATACATACAATACTAATATAAAACAGCTTGTTGTGAAAAATGAGTTGGAACTTCACAAGAAAAATGTCAGAATTTCACAAGAAAAACTTAAAATTTTGGCATTATCATAATAAAAGTTTTAATTTTACTCGACGTAGGTCAAAACTTTACAGGAAAACTGAACATTTGTGCAATATTATGATAAAAATTGGAATTTTACTTGAAAAGCTTAGAATTTTGGCAAATTTATAATAATAATCAGAATTTTACTCTGCAAAATGATGACAAAAGTCATATTTTCACAAAAAAAATGTCACTATTTTACAAGAACAACATAAAAATTGGCAATATTGTGATAAAAGTCGGAATTTTATATAACAAATGAATGAGAAATTGTTCCCAATTTTATGAGAAAAAAGTCTACACATTGTAAAGGAAAAAGCCTACTTTATGTAATTTTTTTTGTCATTGTTTTTTAATCTTCATTATTTACTTCAAGTTATGACAATATGTCTCTGTATACATATTTAATTATTTGTTATAAATAATTGTGACGAAAGATTGAAACCTTTCAATTTCTTACATATACTTGTTATTTCATATGTTGACCAGAGGGGGAGCAGTTTTAAAATCGACACAGTCAATTTGAAAAAATCCCTGCTTTTTGGGACCACCCTCATTTTGATAGATTTCACCACTAGGGCTGCAAATGAGACATTTTCTATTAGATGTAATGGTTTTTCCGTATTGGGACCAGGATTTATGTCTACACTTGTTCACCGGTCCTCATTTGGAAGGTACTTTTCTCAAGAAGGGTAGAAATAAAAGAACACGCACGCACGCACACACACACACACACACACACACACACACACACACACACACACACACACACACACACACACACACACACACACACACCTATCCCCAGGTGCCTGTTTGCCGCTTCTATATTACTAATCCCCGCCTCCTTTGCAACAAATAAACATTACAATAGCTGAATATGCCTCATTACACGCCGTAGGAGGATAAAATACCTCAAAGAGTGGGTCTGCATAGATTTTGAATGTAACAATATCAAGTACAAGAGCCGTATAGTCGATAATACAATGATTACATCGAGATATTTTATCATCACAAAATCTTTTTTGCTTTATTTTCATTTTTATTATGTTTATAAGCTCAGGAAATCTGTCCCTGGACACATGAAGACTTTAAATATGACCAATGTATGACCTTGTATCAAATCGATACCCAAATCTCTGGCATCACCCAAAACGTATGTAAAGTATCCAAACAACAGAAGAATAAGTCCTTTTTACATTTTAACAGACAGGTAGATAGAGCATGTTAAAACAGAAAACAACCAGATATTAACAGTAAATGAACAAATCAAATAATCATCCATTTTCTACTACTTGTCCCTCATACTTTTTGACAAAGTAATAGAATGAAGAATGACACAATATGATACTGCATACATCAGCAGCCAAATTAAGAGCTTTTGTAACCCGTTTGCTTGCTTAATACTAAAAGTGAAGTTTTTTAGTATGTTTTTAGTAAGCTTGTGTAGTAATCACTATGTTATTTAATGCTAAAATTGTGTTTTAATTGAAATAAGAAATATGTTTAATGCATCACAATATTTTTTTTGTTAAAATATAGCCAAATATTCTATATGTGTGTGTGTGTATATATATATATATATATATATATATATATATATATATTTTTTTTTTTTTTACATATCTTCTTTTTTATATTTATCTTTTTTTACTATTTATATTACCTTCGGGGATCTGCTCCAATTTTGTTGATCTTTGAACCTGTTCACTGTAATAATGACAATAAAACTCAATTATAATCTATTCTATTCTAAATATGCCATTTTTTGTGGTCCTCTCATTTTAGACAAGTAGTGAATACATTTTGGTACCAGTACATAAAATATTTGTATCAGGACAACCCATAAATATATACTGTATATATATTTGTTTTTGGAAAGGTGGAGGTGGATGGGTGTCAGCTTATAAACAATGGAAAAAGATATTTGCATTGTAACTTTTGTTTATCTATGTAGTGTGTTGTACTGCACTGTTGATGCTCAATAAAGCATAATATAACATTTGAAAAAGAGATGGCATAAGTCCATCCCAGATGGTTGATAATAAAGATTAGTGTTTTTCATTGTTCTCTGTTTGATATAATTTCACTTGAACAAGCTTTTTCAAAGATTCCACAAGAAAAAATATTCGAAGTATGTGTGATGTGCACTGGGGCTTCACGGTGGTAGCGGGGTTAGTGCGTCTGCCTCACAATACGAAGGTCCTTAGTAGTCCTGGGTTCAATCCCAGGCTCGGGATCTTTCTGTGTGGAGTTTGCATGTTCTCCCCGTGAATGCGTGGGTTCCCTTCGGATACTCTGGCTTCCTCCCACTTTCAAAGACATGCACCTGGGGATAGGTTGATCGGCAACACTAAATTGGCCCTAGTGTGTTAACGTGAGTGTGAATGTTGTCTGTCTATCTGTGTTGGCCCTGCGATGAGGTGGCGACTTGTCCAGGGTGTACTTCGCCTTCCCCTCGATTGTAGCTGAGACAGGCACCAGTGCCCCCCGCGACCCCAAAGGTAATAAGTGGTAGAAAACTTGGCAAAATTATTTGCCAAGTTTTAAGATTTTATTTCTAGAAATGTCCATAGCCTTAAAGCTTTTTTTTTTTTTAATCTCTGACTAATTTTGGCATGTATAGGTATATATTGTTTCTATTCTAGTTTTTAAAAAATAAAAATGTAGAAAATAACTGCTACCATAGAAAATATTGCTTAAAGATTCTGCAACATTTCGAGGATGCTTAATTTCCTGATTGCAAGTTGAATAAAACAATAATAATAATTGAATATAATGCTTATTTATGATTTTTAAACCCTGTTAATTTCTACATGTACATACAGTATGTTAATTTGGGATGTCCTAAAGTAAAATTATCTGTCCATGCAGCTAGTTGATTTCATTAGATTTTAGTATTTGTTCCTCAAATGTAGTACATATGTTAATTTTGGATGTCCTATAGTAAAATTATCTGTCCATGCAGCTAGTTGATTTCATTAGATTTTAGTATTTGTTCCTCAAATGTAGTCTTTTTATCTTGTATTTGGACAGCTCTTTTTGGCAGTGTGATTTGTGCTGATATAGCATCGGATCAATATCCGTATGGGCCAAAGCCGAAGGCCACACTATCAGTATCAGCATTTAAAAAGTTGTATAGGACACCCTTGGGTAGAATATAACGCTCTAGGGAGGAAGACAGAAAACTTCTTCATGAAAAAATGTCCTCAACCCTTTTTTTGAATGCACTTGCTGACAATGCAAATATTTGTATGAGCAGAACAAAGCTGTGGTGGGAAGAATCCTCCCCCACTTTGCTTTGCTCAACAGTTCTCCATCTGGCAGAAAGTTGCCCGTTGCAACTGTTTATCATCCATGCATTGGCTCAGGGGGGGAAACTACTTTGCATGGCAAGAAACGAGCTCGCTGCGAAACAATGGTTCTCGTTGTGAAATATGACAACAGGCAGCTCACCTTTGGCTCCTTGTGCCTTCTCCCCAGACTTATTTACGTAAGCAGGTTGTGTTCTTTACCCTATCAGGAAGAGGTGTTGCAGGAAACCTAAAAGTGTGGTAGGATGTAGAGTAAACGGACTGACATGGACTCCTAAAGAGGGTGGGTCTCGTCTGAAAAAGGCGGAAAGAAGGGTAAATATAAACACAAATGTGACCTACGCATTGGAATCCAGAGGGTCAACGTTTTAATCCCTTGCTTTGACTGCACATCTACCACATGGTAGCAAGTTGCATAACCTATGTCCCAGGCCACTTTTCCACCAAAATAAAGGAACTTTTACCTCCTGTAACTAAAAGGTTGCTGCATCCCTGGTTTGTTTTTTCAACATTCAGGGTAATTTATAGGGCAACCTAAGAATAGTAAACTATTCGACTTGGAGGGGTCTAATTCGACTCTCAACCTTGCAGTCCAGCCATTGGACAGTTGAGTACCCGAACCATGGCAGAATGTATGGAGATGGGAGACAAAGCTCGTCAAAGCCCGCCATCGGACCTGGTAGGACGAGATGGAAATTGGACACAATGCTTTTTGTATTGTGGAGACAGGAAACGTCCCCGTCCTACTGGACCAAACACACAACTGTCCATTAAGTGAATCCTTTTAGTATTGATCATGATACACGCAGCACGCCATGCGTGTTAGTACAACAGTACATACCCTGTCTGGCAGGCAGCTGTGTGCAAACAAAAGATGAAATACAAGTAATCGAGACGAGACGTGACAAACGCATGGATAATGATCTCAGCGTCGCTAGTGGACAAAATGGAAGGAATTTTAGCAATATTACGAAGATGAAAAAAGGCCGTTTTAGTAACACTCTTGATGTGTGACTCAAACGAGAGAGTTGGGTCGAAGATAATACCCAGATGTTGCAGGTCCCAGATAGCCAGGACAAACAGTCAGATAATAATGTCCTGTTAAACAGGAGGAAAAAGCACATAGAACATTTCAGTTGTTCACAGACTGGCCGCTCTCATCAAAATCTATTAACAGAAATTACAAATCCACAAATCACTTCATTTCCCATATCTTTTGTCACTTTGTATTATCATGTCAATGTATTTTACTTTATCTTTACCTCTATTTTCATCAAAACACTCAAACTATCATTAAACTGTTACTGTATCACTGGAGTTATAATTACCATAACAATACTGTATGCCTTTTTTTCCACAAATGTTCACATATCCACATCATCACTCCAAAACATACAATATAGTGCCCAATTAGACCTTATTTCACTGTCTTGTCTTTCTCAGGAATATTCACTTTTAACTTAATGCACTTTTTAGCAACATTCATTTAGGCACTTCAATTTTCTTCATATTCTTCTTCTTATAATAGCAGCTTTAAGTTACTGTACTTGAAATGTTCATTGACCATTCCTGAGAGCTTAACTTATGCAACCATGTCCAAACACAATAAAACAGTATTTAAACCTTTTTCAGAACACACACATTATACAAAAATACATTACAAAATCAATACGAAAACGGAAGCTCTAATTTGGGACTCTGAATTAGGATCAGAAGTTCCTATAGAAACACGTCGCCATTTTGTATTAATTACTGCAGCCATACTACTGTGCTCGGGACTGGATTCATTTACAAACACTAACTACACCTTGCAAACACTTTAGAATTAGGCTCTACCATCAGAACGTGTACTTAAAATTATAATGACCATATAGATATCATTCAGTAAGTTGATTCACCAGAACTAACCTGTTAAACAGGAGGAAAAAGCACATAGAACGTTTCAGTTGTTCAAAGACTGGCCGCTCTCATTAGAATGACGAGACACTTCCGGTCTGCAGGTAATACCATTCAATTAGGAAGAAACGCTCTACTGCCCCCTACTGACCAAGGTGAATATCGACAAATGTGGGATGACAGCTCGAAAAACGAATTCAAACCACAAAATAAAATGAATAAATCAACACAAAAATGTGAACATTATGGGTGGGTCACACAGATTCTTTACCGAGTCGCCTTGTGTTATTGTTTGGTTGTCAAATGTTAAGGTGGTATTTTTAAATAGGTGTCAGTGTCTAGCAGGACCGATAATCAGCATTTCTGTTTTCTTGGCGTTGAGTTGCAAAAAGTTAGCGGACACCCATTGTTTAATTTCATTAAGACACGCTTCCAGCTTACTACAATGTTGGTCAGCACAATCTGGCGTGTTGGTCAGCACCTTCTTCCTGTAGTACTAAGGAAGAAGGGTCATCAGTCCAAAGCTGTATGGTTCTTGTGGTGGGTTTAGTCCTACAAGTTTGAAGTCTTTAGGCAGGAATCAGTTCCACAGAGATGTGATCTGACATTCCAACGTGAGTATAGATGCTGCAGCTTTGTATGCTCCTGAGATATTAAAGTACACCCGATCCAATGTTATTGTGTCTGGTTGGAAAGTTTAAAAATGTGTAGATATTGGGCGGGCACAACTTTCACTTCCACAAGGTTAATCCCCTGCCACGATCACAGCAGCTTCTGGATTAGCGCTCATTTCGCTGCCCAGGTAGCAGTAGAGCTGCTCCAGTGCTTGCTTAGCATTAGCTGGTGGCGGTATATGTAGGCCAAAACAATAACAACTGGGCTAATTTCTCCAACCTTTCTCCAACTAGCTTAAACAGCCTGCACTTTACAGACAGATATTCAAAGTCGGGGAAGCAGAATGTTCCAATGATTTTCAAAACACAAATTGTGGATGTACAGCACAATGCCTCCGTCTGTGGTCTGGCCTGAAATTGCTGTCGGCTCAAAACGGAGGCCACCCCTTCAAACTTTCCTGAATCCATAAGACCATAATTCGACTATAAGCATAAATAATTTTTTCCAGATTTGAATATGATTAAACTATAGAACAGGGGTGTCAAACTCATTTTAAATGGGGGGCCAGGTGGAGAAAAATCTACTCCCAAGTGGGCCGGACTGGTAAAATTACGGCACGATAACTTAAAAACAAAGACAACTTCAGATTTCACTACAAAATTAGGCATAATAATGTGTTAATTCCACAACTGTATATATCGGTATCGGTTGAAATCGGAAACGGTAATTAAGAGTTGGACAATAACGGAATATCGGATACCGGCAAAAAAGCCATTATCGGACATCTCTAGTCGTTATTTATACCTTCTGAATAAATTATGTGATAATGTTCATCAGTCTACTCATGGATTTTTATTTTCAATCTATCAAGATAATAAGATATCAACATCAAATTACAGGATGTTATTTATGTAGTTTGCTAATTTTCCTCGACTGCTGCGTTAACATTATGTGTTGTTTTTTTCCCATATGTAGCATCATCTACAACAGGGGTCAGCAACCTCTACCACTCAAAGAGCAATTTTGAAACGTTTAACAAAATAAAGAAAAACAATGGGAGCTACAAAAATAATTTGAAATTTAAAATGAAATAACACTGCATACAGAATTTTTTTTTTGCTTTGTGCTATGTATAAACCAGGGTTCTCAGCCACTAATATGAAAATTTAAAATGTTAGTCTAATGACAATGTCAATGAGGGATTTTTAATCACTGCTATGCTGAAATTATAACTAATATTAATACTGTTGTTTATAATATTCATTTTTGTTTCACTACTTTTGGTTTGTTCCGTGTAGTGTTTGTGTCTCCTCTCAATTGCTCTGTTTATTGCAGTTCTAAGTATTGCTGGGTCAGGTTTGGTTTTGGATTTGGATTGCATTGTTATGGTATTGCTGTGTATTGGTTTGTTGGATTGAAAAAAAAAAAAAGAGGATCGATTCTGAATCGCACAACGTGAGAATCGCGATTCGTATTCGAATCAATTTTTTCATACACCCCTTACATATATATATATATATATATATGTATATATATATATATATATATATATATATATATATATATATATATATATATATATATATATATATATATATATATACATATATATATATACACATTTGTATAACGAGTGATTATACAGCTGGGTGGAGTGAAGAATGAAGGAGTTCTTAAATCGAACACTGCGGGAACGATTGGGGTATGAGCTCCACTGTCCCTCAATTATCTGGTGGAGTGAGTGGGCAGGATTGTCCATGATGGCGAGCAGTTTTTCCAGTGTCTTCCTGTACCTCACTGACACAAACACCTTCAAGTGCGTGCCAATAGTTTGGCCGGCTTTCCGGAACAGTTTGTCAACCTGGTTTGAGTCCATTTAGCTGGTGCTGCTCCCCCAACAAACCAATGCAAAGTACAGGGCACTGGCCACAACAGAATGGAAAAAGATCTCCAACAGCTTGCTGCACACATTAAATAACCTAAGCTTCCTTCCTCAGGAAAAAGAGTCTGCTCATGCCCTTCTTGTATACAGCTTTGCTGTTGTCCTTCCAGTCCAGTCTGCTGTTCAAGTGGACTCCCAGGTACTTGTACTGCCCCATACGTACACCTCTCGGCCCTGGATGTTGATGGGCTCCACAGGTGTAATTTTCTTCTTGAAGTCGATGACCAGCTCCTTGGTCTTGTCCACATTAAGGAGCAGGTCTCTCGAGGCTGAGAGGCAGAGTATAGAAATACTGCAAGTGGGTTCCACCAGTCAACCCCATTAGTTCCAGGAACAATTAAAAAATATCTCAGTGACCACCTGGAACTTTTCCGATTTCTAGGATGTGTGGTCTGGAGATGCAAAATAGAGATGTCATCATTCAAAATGCAAAACCATAAAATAAATGTTTGTTCACTGAAATGTGTGTTCTCTATGACTCCAGCTGTTTTGTTATTTTAACATTTGGTGAGCAAAGCTTACTCCCTTTCAAAAAAATGATTCACTCAATATGACATTTCTGTTTCATTCTGCGCTTGCCTCAATCCCCAATATGCAGACATGGCAGGCATAGCGCAGATAAAAAATATATATATAAATATATATATACATATATATTTATATATATATATATATATATATATATATATATATATATATATATATATATATATATATATATATGATATGTGTGTATATGTATATATGAGGTAGATCACGTCGACTTAGTCATTTATTAAGTAATTGATTAACTTTTATAATCTTATCGGGGTGTTACCATTTAGTGGTCAATTGTACGAAATATATACTGTACTGTGCAATCTACTAATACAAGTTTCAACCAATCAATCAATCAATCAATCAATGTCTACTGAACCTATGGTGCTGTCAAGTTATTGTGGCTCAATGTGCCTTATTTCTATTTTATTTTAATGTAGTATTATTTAATATATATTATTGTTTTAGTTGCTTAAGAGATATTCCTGGCTCTGAATTTGCTCGTTGCTATTTTTATTTTTTTGTGCATTATTTGTTGCCGTAATCATTAAACAAACAGGTTACTCATCAATTACTCGGTACTTGAGTAGTTTTTTCACAACATACTTTTTACTTTTACTCAAGTAAATATTTGGGTGATTACTCCTTACTTTTACTTGAGTAATACATCTCTAAAGTAACAGTACTCTTACTTGAGTACAATTTTTGGCTACTCTACCCACCTCTGCTCCTGATGGGTGCTGGTTAGCGCCTTGCATGGCAGTTTCCTCCATCAGTGTGTGAATGTGTGTGCGAATGGGTAAATGTGGAAGTAGTGTCAAAGCGCTTCAAATACCTTGAAGGTAGAAAAGCGCTATACAAGTACAACCCATTTATTATTTAAGTGCAAAGCAAATGATCTGGATGACAGGGCAGGCATTTATATAAACATCCTGATTGCCAATTAGGGAAAGGTGAGGAAGACAACGCTCAGACAGGAGAAACAGTGACAAAAGGACACAAACAGGAAATGGAAACCAGAATAAGAATGCTCGACAGGAAATTAAAACAAAATACTGTTATCACCAGGAAAGATGAGGTCACCTACCTAGGTTCCATTCTAGAGGCCAATCTTTCCTGTGATAAAATGGCAACCAAGGTAATCAAAAAGGTCAACCAAAGAACGAGATTCCTGTACAGAATCTCCTCTCTGGTCAACAAACGCACCTTGAAGATTCTAGCGGTGTTGTGACACACACACACACTCCGTGCTTCCCTCTGCTGCGGGAGCGCGCAGAAGCTCCGCTGGGAACACCAGACACGCCCCCGCGCTCATCAGGAAGACCTGGCCCACTATCCGCCGCAGCCGGCGGCAATCAACGCCTGACACACCTGGCATTGATGAAGGACAGCAGTATAAAGACGGTCGGCGCTGACTCATCGATGTCGGAATGTAAATCTGCTAGCCGTAAGCTGCACGTCTCTGACTTCCCTCCTGATCTCGGTCATCGCTTGTTTCCTTGTGCCTTTTGTTCCCTGATCCCTGTTGTCTTTTGCTCTCCGCACAGCGCTCGTGTCGCCAATGCCGTTTTCCCTCCTGGATATGGTTTGCTGTCACCGTCCTTGACCCCATTTTGGAATTCCGGACTTCTCTCTCCTGCCTTTGACCCCTGCTCGGACCTTGGACTTCCCCTGGCTTCTTCCCTCTTGGACTTGGACGCTGGACATCCAACACTAATCTCAACAAAACCTCACGGTATTCACATATGATAAATCCCACACATAGTCTTCCATGCAAACACATAGTAGCATACACACTCCACGTAATCATTAAGAACTCAATACACCTGTTGAGCTCGACATCCCGTTGTTGTGCCGTCTCCTTCCACAGTACTACATGACAAGCGGGAACTCACATTCAACCCTTTTTCGATTACGCTTGCGCCCCCTGGTACCCTAGCACCTCCAAAATCCTCAAATCTAGACTCCAAACATCCCAGAACAAGCTAGTCCGGTTACTTTTAGACCTCCACCCCAGATCAAACCTCACTCCAACCCACTTCTCTGAAGTGGGCTGGCTCAGGGTGGAGGATGGAGTAAAACAACTTGCACTGAGCCTAGTCTATAAAATCCGCTACACCTCCCTGATACCGAAGTACATGTCAAACTACTTCCCTAATGACCGCTATAACCACAACACGCTTATTAGTGATTCCTAAAGCCCAAAAAAAGTCCACGGGCTATAGAGCGTTTTCCGTTCGGGCTCCAGTACTTTGGAATGCCCTCCCGGTAACAGTTCGAAATGCTATCTCAGTAGAAGCATTTAAGTCTCACCTTAAAACTCATTTGTATACTCTAGCCTTTGAATAGACCTCCTTTTTAGACCAGTTGATCTGCCGCTTCTTTTCTTTTTCTCCTCTGTCCCCCCCTCCCTTGTGGAGGGGGTCCGGTCCGATGGCCATGGATGAAGTACTGGCTGTTCAGAGTTGGGACCCAGGATGGACCGATCGTCGGGACCAAGGATGGACCACTCGCTTGTGTATCGGTTGGGGACATCTCTACGCTGCTGATCCGACTCCGCTTGGATAGTTTCCAGTGGACGGGATCCTCTCTCTGCTGTCTTGGATCCGCTTGGAACTGAACTCTCACGGCTGTGTTGGATCCACTATGGATTGAACTTTCACAGTATCATGTTAGACCCGCTCGACATCCATTGCTTTCAGTTCCCTAGAGGGGGGGGGGGGTCATATGTGGTCCTCTCCAAGGTTCTCATAGTCATCATTGTCACCGACGTCCCACTGAGTGTGAGTTCTCCTTGCCCACTGGGTGTGAGTTTTCCTCGTCCTTATGTGGTTTCTTCCGAGGATGTCGTATTGGTTTGTGCAGCCCTTTGAGACACTTGTCATTTAGGGCTATATAAATAAACATTGATTGATTGATTAATCGATTGACCAGGGGGAGCTCCACAAACCACGTTAAACCCAGATTCCGATCTAACAGAGGTCTTAACTCATTCTCTTTCTATGCCACATCAATGTGGAATGCACTCCCAACAGGTGTAAAAGTAAGTGCATCTCTATATTCCTTCAAAACCGCTCTAAAACAACACCTCCTGGCAACTTCAACCCTTTACTTATACCCTCCTCCATTCACATCTCATCTCCCCGGATTGTAAATAACCTAATGTAGATAATTAAAAGTATTTCTAATGTATATACTTGTTCTTATGCTATCTGAACTCACCATGTTCTCTGTTCGCTGTACATATCCTACTAAGTAAGACTTACACTGTTTCAATGTCCATTTCTCTGTTGATGCAATTGTTGATGACTGAAGTACTGATATCAACCAAAGCTCCTCATCCCACCCCCCGGATTGTAACTAATGTAAATAATTCAATGTATATACAATGATGATTAACTTGTGTGATGACTGTATTATGCTGATAGTATATATTTGTGCCATAAATTGATTAACGTGGAACCCGACTTAAACAAGTTGAAAAACTTATTTGGGTGTTACCATTTAGTTGTCAATTTTACGGAATATGTACTGAACTGTGCAATCTACTAATAAAAGTTTCAATCAATCAATACAAGAACATTAGAAAACAAAGTCCAAAGCTGTCATGACAATCATGACAGTCAGGGCTAGTACCGGCGATACTAGCCCTGTGTTGCACCTTTCCTTCTTCCGGCGCCTAGACCGTAGTCAAGGAGCGCAGGGGAGATACTTCTCCAGGGCCCATTATTCTCGGGGCAACACCCTTTACTTTACCCGGCAGTGGGTCTTCACAGTTCCGGACTCTATGAGGATAATGACGAGTCCAGTTTTTAGTTGCAAACTCGTGGCTTCTTTATTTTGGTCTCACTTCACCGTCAACATCCCACACACCCAAACACTAGCCACTCCCCGCCCTCAGCGACCGCTCTCTCTCTCTTCGTTCGCCCACTCACTTACTGGCGTCTCTCGCCCGCTGCCACACACACACACATACTCTACTCTCATAACACTACCCCCACTCTGGATGACAATTAAAACAATTTCACTCCAGCACAGTCATAAACATTAACATTTCCATACCAACATACAGTCCCATATACATTCAATACAAATGAAAGGATGCAGCATGACTAGTACGAGTCAACTTAAAAGGGGGTGCAATAATGTAGTAGTGCAATTGCAACAATTCAACAGCCCGTGTGTTCAGTGCACGCATTACAGTTGAGCGAAACAGCCCTAAAAAAAAACATGTGTATGTCCAATACTTGGCTACAATTTGGGAGGAGAAGCAATTAGCATTTTTAAGTGTAACAGTAACTGAGTCCCCTGTTATAACTCCCAATATTCACAGAAAAATACACCAACCATTTCAAGTTTGCCCTTTTTTTTTTATTTATGTATAGAAAAATAATATTAGCTTGAACATGTTATACAGTAAAAAAAACTAGATATAAAAAAACCCCCCTTTTTTTTTTTTTAGTTGCATGAAATCGGCACTCAGTGAGCTACCCATTCACCAAACTTTGCTGGTGATCTACGCCTACGGTGGGGCCTTTGAGAACGAGGGCTCTGAGGATGTGGTACTGCTACACCACCCCCATTGTCCTCTAAGTCCACCGGAACGGGAGAGCCAAGCTGAGTGGTGGAAGGGTGAGAAGCCACGGAAATACCCACGGCTGGATCCGATGTTGGGTAGCTGCAGCTGTCATCAGCTTCGGCTCTAGAAAACAGCTGAGGCAGACCCAGTAAAGAGTCAGCAAGATCGATATCGTCTGGGGGTGACACCTCCATTGGTATCCATTTCGGCGCTTGTTCCAGGACCCAGGTGTTGTCCAGTGGGTCACGGCAGCGATAAGGCTTTAGCTGATCGTGGTGAACCACCTTTACCTTCGTTCTTGGCCCTTTCTGAATTTGATAGACCAGGTCGTCCAACTGACCCAACACGAAGAATGGCCCTTCGTAAGACGGGAGGAACTTCCTCACTTTGTTCCTGGATGGCCTTGTTCCTTTGATGAGGTACCACACAGCATCACCAATGTTATAATGTGTGCGGTAACAGTTCTTGTCATATTGTCTCTTTGCACGTTTTACAGATTCTCCGAGAGCATCTCTGGTGATTTGGTGTGCCAGCTCCAGTCGCTCTCGAAGGTCTTGGACAAAAACCGGCCCCGAGGGAGCTGGTTCAGGGTCCGGTGGCAGGCCGGATACTAGGTCCACTGGCTCACTCAATTCACGGCCAAACATCATGTAGTTTGGAGTGAAACCAGTTGAACTGTGCTTTGCTGCCCTGTAGGCCATGACAGCGTAGGGAATCATTAAATCCCAGTCCCAGTGGCAACGCTCGGCTGTCGTGGCCAGGATCTTTTGTAGAGTAGCGTTGAACCTTTCAACTTGTCCGTCAGATTGAGGACGAAAAGGAGTTGTGTGTGTTTTGTCGATTCCAAAAAGCGCGCACATTTCTTGGAACACCTCCGACTCGAAGTTTCTACCCTGATCACTGTGCAGTGTCTGTGGGGCTCCATAGCGACACACCCAGTCAGAGGCAAGCACTTCAGCCACAGGTACGGCTTGTTCATTAGGAATTGGAATAGCTTCGACCCATTTTGTAAAATAGTCCTGAATCACTAATACATATCTGTTTTTGCGCTCAGTTTCATTCAACGGTCCCATAACATCCAAAGCAATGCGTTCCATAGGGGCTCCGACTCGAACGGTACCCATGGGGGCTTGTGGTGTCTTCCGTGGCCTAGCTTTTGATGCGCAGCTGGTGCATGTATTACACCACAGAGCGACATCCTCTCGCATTCTGTACCAGAAGTACCGAGTCTGCAGCCGTGCTACAGTGCGCTCAACCCCGAAGTGTCCACCAACCTGTCCGTCATGCATCTGTCTCATGATGTCGGCACAGAAAACGCGGGGCAGCACATCTTGTGGATAGAATTGGGTGTCCTCCAGGCAGTAGAACCGTCTCACTAGCATACCATCTTTGACATAGAGGCGTTTCCACTGGCTCCAATACGTTTTTGTGGCTGGGCTGCATGGTGAGACTGTCACCCATGCAGGACGTTCTTCACTGGTTGTCAGCCAAGTCCTGATAGGTGCGATATCTGCATCACCTTCCTGGGCTAGTCGCAGCTCCTCCAGGGACCAACCGCCAAACAGTTTATTTTCTTTTGTCATGGTCAGGAATATTTTCTCTGGGGGCTTTAAGTTATCCCAGTCAGCAGACAGGGCCTTGTCTACCCCCACTGGACTCAGCATCGCCTGGTTGATATCAGAGTACGAATCGCACTGCACAGCCTTGTGACTGACGCTCAACTGAGGAATAGAAGGGTTCTGGAGCTTACAAGGGCAGGACTGACGGCACGGTCTCCGGGAGAGGCTGTCTGCATTGCCGTGAAGCTGGCCAGGGCGATGGACGATCTCAAAGTTGTACTCGCCGAGCCTTTCGAGCCACATGGCGAGTTGCCCCTCAGGTTCCTTCATTCGTGTGAGCCATCGGAGGCTACTGTGGTCGGTGCGAACAGTAAAACGCCTCCCCAGGAGATACTGGCGGAAGTGGGATGTGAAATCCACCACGGCTAGCAGTTCCCTCCGGGTAGTGCAGTAATTTTGTTCAGTTTTGGACAGCTTACGGCTCCCATAGGCGAGCACACGTTCCACACCTTGTTGAACTTGCGAGAGGACAGCGCCGATGCCAACGTCGCTGGCGTCATGTCGCCCTTGTCAAGCGGATACCCTAGGATCGGCGCTGTTATTAGCCGACTTTTGAGATCATCAAATGCCAACTGGCATTCCTCAGACCAATGAAACTGGACATGTTTCTTGGTCAGGGCATGGAGAGGTTCTGCAATACAGGCAAAGTTTTTAATAAACCTCCGATAGAAAGACACGAGGCCAACAAAACGGCGGACGTCTTTGAGCGACGATGGTGTTGGCCACTCCTGCACCTTCCGGGCTTTGCCTGGGTCAGTAGCCACACCGTTCTCTGAGACAACGTGACCCAGGTAGGCCACTTGGCGGCGGAAGAGGCAGCATTTTGACGGTTTTAGTTTCAATTTAGCCTGCTGAAGGCGACTGAAAACCTGCCCCAGCCGCTGCAACATCTGTGGCACATTGTTCCCCAGAACAATGACGTCATCCAGATATACAAGGCAGGTCTCCCATTGCATGCCAGCCAGCACACGGTCCATCAAGCGCTGAAACGTCGCTGGAGCATTGCACAGTCCAAATGGCATGACATTCCATTCAAACAGTCCATTTTTGGTACAGAAGGCTGCTGCTTTGCGTGCTCTCGGGGTCAGTTCAACTTGCCAGTAGCCGGTTGAAAGGTCCAGTGTGCTGAACCACTTTGCAGCAGAGAGGGTGTCCAGCGTGTCCTGTATGCGGGGAAGAGGATATGCGTCCTTAATCGTGCAGTCATTAAGTGCTCTATAGTCTATACACAGACGGTACGTTCCATCTTTTTTACGTACCATCACTATGGGCGAAGCCCAGCTGCTGTTGCTGCGGCGCGCTAATCCTGCCTCCAGGCTCTGTTGTATCTGTTGGTCAGCGTCCTGTTGCTTCTCTGATGCCATTCGGCGTGGTGGATGTTTGACTGGGACGCCTGGCAACGTTACAATGTCATGTTGAACCAGGGTGGTCCTGCCGAGGTCAGAGGATCCGGTGGAGAACACGTTGCTATAAGTACACAGCAGCTGCGCTAGTTGCAGTTGCTACTCTTTGTTAAGTTCAGTAGCACTCTCGGCATAGAGATCTTGTAGGTGCTGGGGAACATAGGGAGGGTTGTTGGCAGCCTGTTCAGGCTGTTTGTAGTTCACAGCGTTTGCAGGCTGAAGAACCTTGGCTGGTTGGAGGAACCCCACCATGGCCCCCTTTCTGATAGTTACGGCACTGCTGCCGGGATTGAAGTTGCGAAGGGGCATGGTTTTATGGGGGTGAACGTCCACTAGGATTCGGGCCACTAATAGTCTGTGCTTTTCAACGAAGCCTTTAGTGGGGCTCAGCATTAATTCTCCTTTAATGGAAGCCTTAACGTGGATATTACCTTTTACCACATACTCCTGCCCAGCCTCCAGCACCACAGTCCGGGCCACTCTCACTGCGTGGGCCTTTGGTTTATTTGTGGAGTCAAAATAAGGTACCTCTTCCCCGAAAAGTACGATCCGATGATTTCCAAAGTCGAGACGGGCCTGAGCTTGGGTCAGGAATGGGTGACCCAGGAGGGCCTCGTCCCCAGCTATATCAGCAACCAGGAAGCAGATGCTCACCTGACGGTTGTTGATCAGGACAGGTATGTGAGCTTCACCGAGCACAGATATATCGCCAAGCCCAACACCGATCAGGGTCTACACGGCAGATAACTGAAGTGGAGGACGGACATCCAGATGAATAGCGTCATAATGATGCAGTGGAAAAACACTTTTCCATGCTCCACTGTCCAAAACAGCACACACTTCTAGCCCATACACAACCATGTGAATGCTCATTTCATGACATTGTGCTTTAAGGTGAAGTATAGTAGACTTTGGGCTTTGCGGGAACATGGCCGAAACTTGAGCTCTGGCTGTTTTTCTTGGTGAGGGGCAATTTCTTTTCATGTGACCCAATCCTGAACAGTTGTGACACCGCACCTCATCCCATTTAGTGTCTTTATAGCTCCTCCCTTTATATTGTGTGTGACTGTAGCTGGGGGACTCATGTTTAAAGCTAGCTGATGGGGGGGCTGTCGCAGGCTCTAATTCCTCCTCTTCCGTGCCCTCTCTTATTAGGGCAGCACGGGGTCTGCGTTCAGCTATGTCACGGGCTCCAGGGTGCATGAGGCCAGCCACATATGATGCTGCTCGCTTTGTGGTTTCATAACGACGGGCAATGTCAAATGCTTGGGCTAGTGTCTGGGGGTGCTGCTCCAAGAGCTTCTGTACAGTGTCCACATCCCCCAAAGCATTAATGAACACTTCAACTCCGATAGCATCCTGCTCAGCATCAGTCCTGTTGCTATAGGCTACTGACACCCCCTCATAGATATCATCTCTCAAAACATGAAGAGCTTCACCCCGTTTGCGGGTACGTCGCCTTAATTCAATAGCCACAGCAGCTGCATGCTGTGAAGAGGGACCATATGCAGTTTCCATCTCCTCCACCAGGCGGCAGTAGCCCCACTGGGCTGATCTGGGGTTTCTGTGGATGATGGCCCCAGCTGCACCCACCAGGCAGAACTTCAGCTGAACAGCCATTGTCTTTTCGGACCAGTAGTTAGCTTCAGCACAACTCTCAAACCGGTGCAGGAACTCCTTCCAGGGTGTGGTGCCATCATACTGGCCGGGTCTCAAGGTGGGGACTCTCTCCCTTGGATCATAGTCGTCCTCACTCTCTGAGGAAGGCGGATGTAGAGCAAAAAATGGCTTGGCTCCTAGTGATCTTGGCTGCTCACTTTTGCAAAGAGAGCCCATTAGTTTGACACTCTGACTGTGCCCCGGCTTTGGTAAATGTCCATAATTGATGTCTTTAGGTGGAGAATGGCGTGTTGTGTGCGGGGACAAGCAAGTGGGGGCTGGGGGGCCACATGTCTGGGGAGTGCTGTGGATATAACTCTCCTGGTGCGCCCAGGAAAAGGGATTTGAATGTGGCGTTGCAAAATCAGCAGGTGATGTAATAAAGTTGTCTGGTTGGTGTTTGTGAAAACGTGAGTTACTTTTAATGTCAGCCATGTCGTGTTGATGACAGCCACTGTCCTCCCCGGACTTAATGAAAGGGTTTGTGCTTGAGAACTTGGGTCGAATGAGCTCACGTGGCACCTCGGCCGCTGCATTCTTCACTCCAGCAGGTTCCTCTGCACAATATGACAGGCTAGAAATGCCATAACAACTTGCATTTTCTTCGCTCACATAATCTGTTTTCCCTTCCACATCACGGTCGTTCATCGTCACGAACGGGTTGGATTTTGAATGCGAGCTTCGACTTCTAGCATCCGCCATCTTGGCTAGTTTACGCAGGCAATCAATTAGCTTCTCGGCTTATTCTTCTCTGCAGTTTATTTAATAGTCCTTTGCTCACCACTGCCGTTCCATTTACGTGAGATGGGTCCCTTCGTGGTCGCCAATGTTGCACCTTTCCTGCTTCCGGCGCCTAGACCGTAGTCAAGGAGCGCAGGGGAGATACTTCTCCAGGGCCGATTATTCTCGGGGCAACACCCTTTACTTTACCCGGCAGTGGGTCTTCACAGTTCCGGACTCTATGAGGATAATGACGAGTCCAGTTTTTAGTTGCAAACTCGTGGCTTCTTTATTTTGGTCTCACTTCACCGTCAACATCCCACACACCCAAACACTAGCCACTCCCCCGCCCTCAGCGACCGCTCTCTCTCTTCGCTCGCCCACTCACTTACTGGCATCTCTCGCCCGCTGCCACACACACACACATACTCTACTCTCATAACACCTGTATTTACTTGGTATCGGCTCAATACCAAACGTCCCAGTATCACCCACCCCTAGAGGTATTATGCAAATGAAACATGTTTATTTTGGATGTCTTTTTGAGCTATCCTGTCAAGCCTAGAGTTTAAGGATTTATTAATTGGAGAAACACAATTATTCACATATTTTTATTCACCCCCATAAATCTTCAGCCTCATTGGCTTGGGGTGATTACACTACTTGCAGCAAACATAATTATTATAAATGCAACACAAAATCTGTCACCCCTCCCTGAACTGCTATCCATCTTTCATCAGGAAAGCATTTAGGTTGCAGTCTAATCACCACATCCTCTCTGCCCTCCTGCTGACGGCGCACTGCAGACCTGCTCCCCGTTTAACAATCAGTCCCTGTGACCCTTTACTCATCTTTTTTCAGACTTGTCAGTGCAATCTGCACGACCTTTAGCTCATGCTTACACAACACGTTTTGAATGGCAGTTCTGTATAAGGAGAGCCATTAAGGGACACCCGCAGCACTAAAACAAGTCATTAGTAAGCTCAGTGCTGGCATCTAAAGGTTTAATAAGGAAGAGCACTGCACTAGAAATCGTAGTTTTTTCACAGGCATGAATCAAGGTTGGGGTACAGTAGACAAAAATTATACTGAAGTAAGAGTACTGTTACTTTAGAGCAGTGCTTCTCAATTATTTTGTATTACGCTGCTCCCAGGAAGGAGAAAACATATTCCCCCCCATCCATACCACCACTACACCACTCTCCACCGCGACTGTAAATAGTATAATTTGTCTATAAAACTGTTGTAAGTACATCTCTGTATAACAATAGGTCATTTTCCAGAGGTTCCTGGAACCTCTGGTTTCTAAATGATTGGGTTCCTGTAAAAGTGTGTAGTTTGTATTTCCACCGCATGGCACGGATCTGGGTACTTTGTAGAAATCAGGCTGATGACGTATGAAGGAGTGGTTTAGTATATTTCCACATTGATACTATGTAAATAAATAAACAATATTTGGTCAGAGTTATTTAACTAAAAAGTAAGTAAATGAAATACAAAGCAATGATAGCCAAAACAAGAATATTTACAAAGTGTATCGAATTGTTAAGAAAAAGTCAGGCTTTTGTGCAATGTGCAACTGTCAGAAAGTTGTCGTCTCAGTAAATGATGAATTCATGAGGGTCAAGCAATCTCTTTTATTTCGGCTGTAAATAACAATATATAAATAACAAATGTCAGAGTTTATCTCACGTCGACAACACACATATATCGGCTTTAGCGTTAGCTTGTTAGCATTAGCCTTCTGTTCACTCGGGTTGACGCCAATAACTACACAAATGGAGCATCACTGACTACTTTTACACAATGTAATAAAGTAAAAAGTTAATATTTGGTGTTATTTATCTTTGTTCCACTTGTGTACTACATCTTTTTTCCCTACATTTGGCCAACAAAGACAGAGTAGTAAGCTTTGAGTCTGGCTTTTTACTCCTCCGTAAATACGTTTCAAAGAGTCTGTCCACTTCTTGTAGCTTATCATAAGGAAATTAAGTTTGTAAAAATAATAAACAAAAAAACTGTATATAGTTTAAAGCAGGCCTGGGCAATTATTTTGACTCGGGGACCACATTTAAAGAAAAAAATGTGTCTGTGGGCCGGAATATCTATTTTTAGGAACATTGATACAAAACCTCACAATAATGTCTGATTAAATGCTAAAAATGTTTTGACAGAGCGCCTTAAAAAACGAAATAGAGTTTTTACTTTTTCTAACAATGATAAAACACTGAATATGGACAAAATATGAATGTCATACCTCCTTTCGATCGACAAATTTTACAATCGCGTGAAACGCAAAAAAAATGCAACAAACAATGAAATATGAACGCGAAAGGTACAAAATAAACCCACCTACTACCTGATATATCACTAAGCTTTACAACTTTGTTGTGAAAATCTCCTTCTGCGTCTTTGGAAACGCTTTCCACCCACACTGCTTGGTGCCTCGTCTGAGCTGCTGTGACGTAGATTACCGTAGTAACTAATTAGATTACCATACTAACTAATTAGATTAATATAGATAGTAACTGGTATATCATCCACAAGCGCATATTCCAACCATTGAAAGACTTGTTATAGTTGAAGACTTACGGTCATCAGAAAACATGAGTGCACATCATAATGGCAGCTACACTTTCCATCTTAAATATCTAAAAAAAAAGTATTTAGGAATGTCCGGCGGGCCAGATTGAAAATCTTAACGGGCCGCATGTGGCCCTCAGGCCTTAATTTGCCCAGGTCTGGTTTAAGTATACGGCTGTGTAAAAAAACTCCAGAATAGTTCCAGTGATCAGCGTTTTTCAGCACAAAGATGCCCCATAAAAGTTCCTGCATTTCAAAAGCTCCTTTTGTTCTTCTTTCTCTCCGTTGTCAAGTTTGTTGTAATACAAATACACAAGTTGCCGCGCATATTCCAATGGCGGTTGTAGGTTTGAAAGAGAAGCTTTAGAAACGCCCTCAACTGCGTTACACCAATCAGCGTTCGACAGAAGAGCCCTCCCCTGAAAAGGGTCCTGGTCGATTGGAAAAGTCCCACCTAGCTAGGAGGAACGCCGAAAAGTTCCTATAAGAACTAATTATATACCCTGATATTTTTGGCGGAAACACAAGGGGAACTTTATTTGGGGACGTTCCTGAAAAAGTTTCTGCGGTCGAAAAGGGCCTATTGTAACCTTTGGGCGGTGTTGCTTGGTTGGTTGAGTGGTCGTGCCAACAACTTGAGGGTACCAGGTTCAATCCCCGCTTCCACCATCATTGCCGTTGTGTCCTTGGGAAAAACACTTTACCAACCCGCTCCAAGTGCCACCCACACTGGTTTAAATGTAGCTTAAAGATGTAAATAATGGGTTTCACTATGTAAATCACTTTGAGTCTCTAGAGAAAAGCGCTATATAAATATACTTCGCTTTCTTATTAACATTGAAGAAACAATAATAGAAAAATATATCCTCTTTACCACAGATAATAACGTTATCAACTTTGTTTTGTAGACTGTAACAGAAAAGATTTAAAGTGCCTGAAATTTTAAAAAAAAGAACCCTATGATTATTTTTGGACCGACTTTAACCATTTGATACTGAAAAAATGAATTGAATGCATTAAAATTGATCAGCAACATTAACCTAGGACAGTGGTTCTCAGATGGGGGTACGCGTACCCCTGGGGGTACTTGAAGGTATGCCAAGGGGTACGTGAGATTTTTTTTTAAATATTCTAAAAAATAGCAACAATTCAAAAATCCTTTATAAATATATTTATTGAATAATACTTCAACAAAATATGAATTTAAGTTCATAAACTGTGGAAATAAAATACAACAATGCAATATTCAGTGTTGACAGCTTGATTTTTTTGTGGACATGTTCCATAAATATTGATGTTAAAGATTTCTTTTTTTGTGAAGAAATGTTTAGAATTTAGTTTATGAATCTAGATGGCTCTCTATTACAATACCCCATTTTAAGTTGATGATTACTTCTATGTGTAGAAATATTTATTTATAATTGAATCACTTGTTTATTTTTCAACAAGTTTTTAGTTATTTTTATATATTTTTTCCCAAATAGTTCAAGAAAGACCACTACAAATGAGCAATATTTTGCACTGTTATACAATTTAATAAATCATAAACTGATGACATAGTGCTGTATTTTACTTCTTTATCTCTTTTTTTCAACCAAAAATGTTTTTCTCTGATTAGGAGGTACTTGAATTAAAAAAAATGTTCACAGGGGGTACATCACTGAAAAAAGGTTGAGAACCACTGACCTAGGAGCATAATATATGTATAAAAAAAATAATAAAACATTCTTTTATTTTTTGTGAAAATGAGGAGGTCGGATTAATGTCTACAATCAGCACGTTTTGTAGTGCGCAGCATTTCAAAGCAGTCTTTGAAGCATGTTGCATGGTCACACGCAACCCCCTTGCCATCACATAGCCCAGCCCCCCACGCACATGTGGGACCCTTTGCACTATTTGAGAATAACTGCTTTAGAGTAATATGACTGAAGTGAAAGTAAAATGTGGTGTAAATTAGGCTGACCATATTGTGAAATCCCCAAAAGAGGACACATATATGCATGCCAAGGCAGGCAGCACGCCAAGGTCGGAACCAGGTAAAAATTTGCCAATGATACTTGAACCCACTTTATAAATAATTAATTTATTTAAATAAAGCATTTTTTCTCCTCTATTGACAGTAGTGTTGGCGCTAGGAACTTTCAAAATGGGGTCCGATGGACCCCATCAAGTCATAAAGATGGGGTCCCACAGTACATTTTTGGGGTCCCACTTTTTTGTAAGCGTTTTGAAAACAAATGATAAACGTATGCATTATTACCCTGCTATATATCACATTCTATGTTGTGTTTAGGATAAAAGTTATCATAAACGTTACTTAAATCATTAAAATAAAAAAAAGAAGACAAATTTGTATGCATATGTAAATGTATTCAGTTATAAACATTCATTCACTTTCTTCTGTCCTTCATGGATCTAAACTTTACGGCTGCTGGTAGTTTTTTCTATGTTTTTATTTAATAAGTTGGAGATGTATCATTTCAGTATAAAAGTGTCAAAAGGGGTTTGCTTCGGTCATGAAATGATGATAATGGTGTGCCAGGGCAAACATACATTTTATATTTAATGCTTAAATCTCTATATCAACTTTATATCTATTTCTCATTTTAAAATGTTTTAGTTTTTTTATGTTGTTTTTTTTGTTTGTTTGTTTTCCGCCCTTTTTTGTCAAACAAAACTGTTTTTTATGGCAAACACACAAAATATGTAAAATCTTCCACCAAAATTATTTTTCGAAGTGGAATATTTGATGTGACTTAATCGGGGTTCAGCTGGGGGGTTGGGTGGGTGGTGAGGAGGTAGCGGGGTATATATTGTAGCCAGTGGCGTGCTGTCAAGGGAGGCGAGTGAGACAGTGCCTCACCTTGCCACCAGGTGGCTTAACCATGAGATCTACAAAAACTAAGTAAAAAAAATAAAATAAGTATGAGTATTTCTCTTTTGGTCTATGCGTTCTATGTGATTGTGGTGTGGTTCCCGTATAGTTTGATAATTTTCATGGTTTAAAGTCGCGGAAAATCTGTGTTTCCTGAACAAAATAACAGGGAAGACGAGAAATGAGGCAAGACACAGGTGGTGCCTCCACGGCTACACGCGAATGTATTGAGCTCGTGCATGCTGGCTGCCGCGGGGAAAAGGCAGCCCATGAGGCAGCAAGTACCTCTGCCTCAAGGTAGGAGGCGATATATTGTCAACTTGCAGTTCAATGCCTCTGCAGTAGACACATGTCTCGCCAACGGAAGCCAGCCTTTTTTTTCTTTCTTTTTAAAAAAATGTATTTATAACAAACATGGCATTTTTATTAGAGTAAGCCACCGTGTGTGGGTGTTTTTTGTTAGATGCAAAAATATTCTTTTATTGCTTGGAATGAAATTAAATGAAATGATTGTGTCTGACAATATAGAGGATTATATACTGTATCCAAGATTAAATAGTTTTCTAATCTGGACTTCAAGACAAAATTAATGTGATCATACAAACTACGTTTTCATGGAAGATAGCTATTGCTGCTTCAGATACAAATACAAAAAGCTAATATATACTCACAATACTTGATTTATTTTGTTAAAAGCAAATGGGACCAACAGGTATTTAAAAACAACTTTATCAAATACATTTTGGACCCACTTATCCTTTTTATGGAAGCAAATAACTCCCTTCTTTTTCCTGTTTCTCTAATGTGCACCCTAAATACACAATGATTAGAGCTGCACATATTAATTTAAGTTAAAAAGAAGAAAAACAACAACTCCAAATGTATCTATGCCTCACCTGGTGTTAAGTTCATTGCACATCACTAATTGTAGCCTCCCGGAGGAGTTAGTGCTACAAAGGATTCTGGGTATTTGCTCTTCTGTGTTTATGTTGTGTTATGGTGCAGGTGTTCTCCCAAAATGTGTTTGTCATTCTTGTTTGCTGTGGGTTCACAGTGTGGCGCATATTTGTAACAGTGTTAAAGTTGTTTATGCGGCCACCCTCAGTGTAACGTGTACGGCTGTTGAACAAATATGCCTTGATTACCAACCAATTTCTTTCTCGCTCTCTCTGTGACTCCCTCACCTATTCTGCTGTGTGCGCACACCTTCACAATTTGTTTTGTTTTTTCAGCTCCCTCTTAACCCTGGACGTACCTTGAAAATACACGCAACCCTGACTCAATACGCTGTACATTTGAGGCATTTAAGAAACCTGGCCCGGACAGCCCCGTAGACGAGGACTTGTCCGGGGAAAAGAGGATGTATGGTCAGTCTATGTAAGTATTCAGTGAAAAAACTACTTAAGTACTGACTAACAGTCGAGTAACTTCTGATTTATTTACTATCTATTTTAATAGTTATTGTGTGACAAGATCTAACAATATGCACCAGTACAATTCATCCATCCTTACATTTACTACCGCCTGTCCCTTTTGGGGTCGCAGTAATTGTCAAAATAAAATTAATGTTTTGAATTGATAGGCTATATCGTACGATAGGACAGGATAAGATAAGATCGCTCATAATTGTCATAGCACATATACAATAAAATTAAATTTTCAGCACATACCCGTTCAAGAGCAAACATACATTATACGGGGTGTCAAAACAAGAACACGAATGAGTTGCCACTAGGGGGCGCCCCGTATAAAAGGAGGAAAAAGGTGGATGTGGGGGGTAGTATGAGTAAAAAAAAAAAGGCAATCCCAGACTAGGCTCCTACGCATACTTTTTTTTAAACCTTTTTTTGTTACTCCAGTGAGACTGGATGTTGGGCAGACAACTTTATTATGAAGGGGAGAAGTCTGCTGCTGTTTTGAGCTCGACGACTAAGGAGATGGCCAAAGGCTCTTTAGAAAAAAAGTTGTGTCTTCTGTCCTGTTTGTACATTGATATTACATCGTTCACAACAACACAAGCAGATGAGCTGTGTTGTGGGTGTATGGAATGTTCTTGTTAGCCTTAGCTTTGTACGAAACCCTTTTCCATATGAGTTGGGAAATTTTCCATCCATCCATTTTCTACCACGTATTCCCTTTTGGAGTCGCGGGGAGCGCTGGCGCCTATCTCAGCTACAATCCGGCGGAAGGCGAGGTACACCCTGCACAAGTCGCCACCTCATCGCACGTTGGGAAATGTTGTCAGATGTAAATATAAACGGAATAAAATTATTTGCAAATCATTTTCAAACTATATTTAGTTGAATATGCTACAAAGACAACATATTTGATGTTCAAACTGATAAACATTTTTTTTTTTTGCAAATAATCATTAACTTTAGAATTTGATGCCAGCAACACGTGACAGAGAAGTTGGGAAAGGTGGCAATAAATACTGATAAAGTTCAGGAATACTCATCAAACACCTATATGGAACATCCCACAGGTGGGTGCCATGATTGGGTATAAAAGCAGCTTCCATGAAATGCTAAGTAATTCACAAACAAGGATGGGGTGAGGGTCACCAATTTGTAAGCAAATTGTCCAACAGTTTTAGAACAATATTTCTCAACGAGCTATTGCAAGGAATTTAGGGATTTTACCATCTATGGTCCGTAAAATCAACAAAAAGTTCAGAGAATCTGGAGAAATCACTGCACGTAAGCGATGATATTATGGACTTTTGATCCCTCAAGCGGTACTGCATCAAAAACTGACACCAGTGTGTAAAGGATATCGCCACAAGGGCTCAGGAACACTTCATAAAACCACGGTCAGTAACTACAGTTGGTCACTACATCTGTAAGTGCAAGTTAAAACTCTACCATGCAAAGCCAAACCCATTGATCAACAATATCCTGAAACGCCGCCGCCTTGGCTGGGCCCGAGCTCACCTAAGATGGACTGATGCAAAGTGGAAACGTGTCCTGTGGTCCGACGAGTCCACATTTCAAATTATATTTGTAAACAGAGGATGTGGTGTCCTCCAGAACAAAGACGAAAATAACCATTCGGATTGTTATAGGTGCAAAGTTCAAAAGCCAGCATCTGTGATGGTATGGGGGTGTATTAGTGCCCAAGGCATCGGTAACTTACACATCTGTGAGGGCACCAATAATGCTGAAAGGTCCATACAGGTTTTGGAGCAACATATGTTGTCATCCAAGCAACGTTATCATGGACGCCGCTGTTTATTTCAGCAAGACAAGTGTTACAACAGCGTGGCTTCGTAAAAAAAGAGTGCGGGTACTTTCCTGGCCCGCCTGCAGTCCAGACCTGTCTCTCATCGAAAATGTGTGGCACATTATGAAGCGTAAAATACGACAGCGGAGACCCCAGACTGTTGAACGAATGAAGCTCTACATAAAACAAGAATGGGAAAGAATTCCACTTTTAAAGCTTCAACAATTAGTTTCCTCAGTTCACATACATTTATTGAGTGTTGTTAAAAGAAAATGTGATGTAACAAAGTGGTGAACATGCCCTTTCCCAACTACTTTGGCTTGTGTTGCAGCCATGAGATTCTAAGCTAATTATTATTTGCAAAAAAAAATGAAGTTTATGAGTTTGAACATCAAATATCTTGATTTTGTAGTGCATTCAATTGAATATGGGTTGAAAAGGATTTGCAAATCATTGTATTCCGTTTATATTTACATCTAACACAATTTCCCAACTCATATGGAAACAGGCTTTGTACATATATGTGTATACATTTATATATATATTATATATATGTATGTATAAATGTATGTCTATATATATATATATATATATATATACACACATATGTATATATATGTATACATATATATATATATATATATATATATATAGCCGAGGTAGCTGTGGTTTATCCCTTAAACAGTGCTCAATATCGGAGTAGAGCGGAATATAATAGGTCAGGAAAAAACACACGCAGAATATTTCATCCCTAGAGGTCTGTTTCACAGGTTTGCCTGCTCTTCAGGGGAGTTTATTGAACCGTCAGGGAAACCAATGAAACAGACTTGTAGGGATGAAATAGCCTCTGTTTATCCAAAACCCAAAACCAGTGAAGTTGGCACGTTGTGTAAATCGTAAATAAAATCAGAATACAATGATTTGCTAATCTTTTTTAACCTATATTCAATTGCATAGACTGTCAAGACAAGATAATTAAAGGCCTACTGAAATTAGATTTTCTTATTTAAACTGGGATTGCAGGTCCATTCTATGTGTCATATTTGATAATTTTGTGATATTGCCATATTTTTAATGAAAAGATTTAGTAGAGAACATCCACGATAAAGTTCGCAACTTTTGGTCGCTAATAAAAAAGCCTTGCCTGTACCGGAAGTAGCAGGCGATGTGCGCATGACGTCACGGTGTGAGGTCTCCTCACATCTGCACATTGTTTACAATCATAGACACCAGCAGCGCGAGCGATTCTGACCGAGAAAGCGACAATTTCCCCATAATTTGGAGCGAGGATGAAGAAAGTGAGAGTAAAGGACTAGATTTAAAAAAAAAAAAAAAAAAAAAACGAAGGCAGGTTAAATTCAGATGTTATAAGACACATTTACTAGGATAATTCTGGTAAATCCCTTATCTGATTATTGTGTTACTAGTGTTTCAGTGAGATTATAAAGTCATACCTGAAAGTCGGAGGGGTGTGGTGACCGCCAGTGTCTCTGAGTGAAGCCATGGAGGAGCCAAGAAAGTCGCAGCTGCCTCTTTGACAGCTGCTGCAGGAAGAACGACACAAGCTCCGCTCATGTTTACGGTAAGAGCCAACTTATTACCACAATTTTCTCACCAAAATCTGCCGGATGATATGTGGTAGAGAAACATGTTCGCTTGACCGCCATGTTCCATATTAAAGCTTTACAACAAACAAATAAACACCGGCTGTGTTTGTATTGCTACAGCCGGACGAAATACACCGCTTTCCACCAAATGCATTCTTCTTTGTAGTATCCATTATTATTGAACAAATTGCTAAAGATTCAGCAACACAGATGTCCAGAATACTGTGTAATTATGCGATTAAATCGGACGACTTTTAGCCGTGAGTGGTGCTGGGATAAAATGTCCGCTACAACCAATAACGTCACAAGCACGCGTCAACATCATTCCGCGACGTTTTCAACAGGACATTTCGCGGGAAATTTTGAATTGCAATTTAGTAAGCGAAACCGGCCGTATTGGCATGGGTTGCAATGTTAATATTTCATCATTGATATATAAACTATCTGACTGCGTGGTCGGTAGTAGTGGGTTTCAGTAGGCCTTTAACGTTCGAATTGCAAAAATTAATTCCTTTGGAATTTGATGCCTGCAACATGTATCAAAAAAGCAGGCACAAGTGGCGAAAAAGACTGAGAAAGTTGAGGAATGCTTGCTCATCAAACACTTATTTGGAACATCCCACAGGTGAACAGGCTAATTGGGAACAGGTGGGTGCCATGATTGGGTATAAAAGCAGCTTCTATGAAATGCTCAGTCATTCACAAACAAGGATGGGGCGAGGGTTACCACTTTGTGGACAAAGTGGGCAAATCGTCAAACAGTTTAAGAACAACATTTCTCAACAAGCTATTGCGAGGAATTTAGGGATTTCTCCATCTACGGTCCGTAATATCATCAAAAAGGTTCAGAGAATCTGGAGAAATCACTGCACGTAAGCGGCAATGCCCTTGACTTTCGATCCCTTTGGTGGTATTGCATCAAAAACCGACACCAGTGGGTAAAGGATATCACCACATGCTCTCATTAGATCGGTTCGCAGCTAGATGTGAAGCGAATGGGATGAAAATCAGCACTTCCAAGACCAAGTAAATGGTTTTTCCCCGTAAATTGTTGGAGTACCGTCTCTTTGTAGGGGACAGAATCTTCAAGTAGCTTGGGGTCTTGTTCACAAGTGAGGGAAGAGTGTATCGTGAGATTGACAGGCGAAACTGTGTGGATCAGTCCGTCGTGGTGAAAAAGGAGCTGAGCCGGAAGGCAAAGCTCTCAATTTACCAGTCGATCTACTTTCCAATCCTTACCTAAAGTCATGAGTTCTGGGTTATGATCGAAAAGACAAGATCATGGTACAAACGGCCAAAATTAATTTCCTCCATTAGGTTGATTGGCAACACTAAATTGGCCCTAGTGTGTGAATGTGAGTGTGAATGTTGTCTGTCTATCTGTGTTGGCCCTGCGATGCGGTGGCGACTTGTCCAGGGTGTACATCGCCTTCTGACCGAATGCAGCTGAGATAGGCTCCAGCGACCCCCCGTGACCCCAAACGGGACAAGCGGTAGAAAATGGCTGGATGGATAAAGGTGGCGGGGTTCAGCAATAGAGCGAGCAGCTCTGTCATTTGGGAGGACCTCAGAGTAAAGTCACTGCTCCTCCCTATCGAAAGGAGCCAGATGAGGTGCTTCAGGCAACTGGTCAGACTGCCCCTTTGACGCCTCCCTGGGGAGGTTTTTAGTGCGTGTTCAATCAGTAGAAGACCACGGGGAAGACACAGGACATGTTGGAGAGACTATGTCTCCCAGCTGGCCTGAGAACGCCTTGGGATCCCTTGGGAAGAGCGTGACGAAGTAGCTGGGGAGGAGAAAGTCTGAGCTTTTCTGCTTAGGCTGCTGCCCCCACGACCCGACTTCGGATAAGCAGAAGAAGATTAATGGATGGATGGATATTCATAATTTGCTATATTGTTTATCAACTCATGGAATGGTCAATATAGTGTCTGCTTTTCTTGTCTTATTTTGCTCCCTCAATTAGTAGATAATGAAAGGCAAACATGTTTGATATTGTCTTGTATTGTTCTACTGTATTATTAAATTGCTGGCAAATAATTATCTTGACTGTTTTGGGGGGCAAAAAAAAATTGGGGATGATGATCAACATTCTAAAGGTAAAATTCTAAAATCATCAATGATCTTGAAAAAATGTCAAGTAATAAGTATCAGTATCGGCAATAGAGGCCATGGTTTGATACCAACATGTGCAGTATCACCCACCCCAGTGTCACGTTTTGCATTGGAAACAAATACATTCCTATTTAACTCAATCAAATACTATTTAATCAAACACATGTTTCTAACGTTATTATTTTTTTTTTATAATCCGTCTCTCTTTGTTACAGTACATCGACCATAATACTTATAAAATTACAGGGGATTCCTTAAAACCTATTTGGTTCGATATCTTGCAAAAGAGCGGCATACTGATAATGATAATTTCAACTTTGCTGACATCTAGTGTTTTTTATAAACATTACATCATTTTGACGTTCTCCAGGCACAACCTATTGAGGCTATATGGCTTTACATTAGTCATCATCAATCAATCAATCAATGTTTACTTATATAGCCCTAAATCACTAGTGTCTCAAAGGGCTGCACAAACCACTACGACATCCTCGGTAGGCCCACATAAGGGCAAGGAAAACTCACACCCAGTGGGACATCGGTGACAATAATGACCCAGTGGGACGTCATCATCCTTATATGCTGCAAGTAGCAACATATGTTATCAAATCAACAGTGAGAAAAGGTGCATTTTAAATTAATGAATATAACCCTTTGTAATCCAAAAATGTATTCCCCAAAAACAATAAAATTATGAATGACATCTCATTCATTAGGGTTGGGCAACACTGCAAATTTTGGCATCTATCCGATACCAAGGTTAAAAGTTAAAGTACCAATGATTGTCACACACACAAACAAGAAATAAAGTTTAGGTTTTTTGGTTAAACATGTTTAAAGGTCATTAGAAGATCATAAATATTTCTGGGCTGACAAAAAAGATTTATATTCATTATTTTTTACTTATTTGTTAGCAATTTAACAATACAGGACAATTGGGCACATACAAGCAAAAACTACAACTGACTCTCATTCAAACCATTTGGGATTGTTATGCTTTAGGTTGCGGGCAAAAATGTTGGTTATCAGCCTCCCCGCTGCTAGTTGGCAAAGCAAATGTCGCAGGGAACCCTACATCCTGTCTTGCTCACAAGCATTAGCTAATAGCAAGAGATCAATATACCTTTGAACATTTATCCATGAAATAATTAAGTTGAAGTTAAAGTACCAATGATTGTCACTCACACACTAGGTGTGGTGAAATGTGTCCTCTGTATTTTAACCATCCACTTGATCACCCCCTGGGAAGTGAGGTGAGCAGTGGGGAGCAGTGGGCAGCAGCGGTGCCACGCCCGGGAATCTGGACAAGCTGCTGATGGTGTGCTTGACGGAAAAGCAACTTTAAGTAGATACCGTAAAAGTCTGCTCTCCAAGGTAAATGCTGTAGGTTATTATTGCATTAGTTCATAAAATTACTGTTTGTATTACATTCTTTTATATTGTTTTATCCAATTTTTCTTATCTAAAAGTGTGTTTTTATTTTTAAAAGGCATGTAACATGTTAAAAGTGTGCTGTTTTGGGGATGCCGAGCACCGATTATATGATTTCAATACATTTCAGTCGGAAATGTTGATTTAAGATACAAGGCTTTTAAATTAAAAGCTCAGTCACAGGACCAATTAAACTTGGAAGTTGGGGTACTACAGTACTTTGAAATGAGACTTAAAATTGTAAGTAAACAAGATACAAAGACTGGACAGCAAAATTCATTGTTAAATCCATCCATCTATTTTCTCCCTTTCGGGGTCACTGGGGGCGCTGGAGCCTATCTCAGCTGCATTCGGGGGGTTGGCGAAGTACACCCTGGACAATTCGCCACTTCATCATAGGGCCAACACAGATAGACAGACAACATTCACACTCACATTCACACACTAGGGCCAATTTAGTGTTGCCAATCAACCTATCCCCAGGTGCATGTCTTTGGAGGTGGGAGGAAGCCGGAGTACTCGGAGGAAACCCACGCAGTCACGGGGAGAACATGCAAACTCCACACAGAAAGATCCCAAGCCCGGGATTGAACTCAGGACCTTCGTATTGTGAGGCACATGCACTAACCCCTGCCCTCTGTGTTAAATGTTAAATAAATTAAAAAAATTGATACATTTTTAAATATTTAACATTTATTAACAAATTTGAACACACACTTATGACCCCAAAATTGGTGCCGTATCATGGCAAAGGAGTGGTTCAAAAAGATGCTTCGGAGTTGCCAAGAGACAGCCTCGAAACCTTCAGAATACAGCAAGCATCTTTAGGAGCTGGGCATAAAGCAACATTTTGAAATGAATTGTTTTAGCCAGGCTATTTTCACTAGCAAGTGGAGGGGAACGTTATGCAATAAAATGAAGTTGAGTATCTTTGCCTGAATGTTCTCATTCATGCAGGTCATTGTCATCTCAGGACGTTCAATCAATTGCAACTGGACTGTTTGTTTTGTTTTACAAGACGTTTTGCCTCTCTTCCGAGTAGGCTTCATCAGTTTATGCTAAGAGACTTCAGATTGGTCAGATCTAGTCAAGTGGTTGGTGCCAAAACCCAAAATATATATACTCCAAAACCAGGATGGTGTCCCTGGGCAAGGACGGTTTCGCCCTATGGTAGTGAGAAAAACAACTGTTTTGATGCAAACAAGCAATCCTACTGTCAAAGCCAACGACAGTCGTTGAAGTGGGATTTCCCTTGTTAGCTTTTAGGTATTGTGTGGAAGAACGATCACTGTGGATCGACTACTACCACTCCAAAATAATTGTAATCCCCCGCGTAAGCACTCCATTCAGTTGTAAACAAATGGCACAAACGTTTCTAACTTCTGTTTTTGTCGGAGGCTAAATTGGCTTCATTTTTCAAGGACATTTCATAAAGTACAGTGATAAATGAAATTCCAGCAAGCAGTTTTACCACATTGACCAAATCAATGTTGTACTACAAGAATACAAGCTCTACTGAACAAGTGTACACATTTTTGTTCTCTCAATAGCCTCAATTAACTTATTTGAATTTATATTTTAAGTGTTCCTTGTAACCTCAAAAAGTTCAGGCTTTCAACAAAAATTGGAAAACAAATACTGTATTGACGTTTTACCCGTGATATGTTAGACACTGGATGGCAGTAAAACACACACTCATGGATCATTGTCAAATGACTACTATTTCAATTATTTTAACTAATAATATCCATCCATTTTCTACAGCTTATTCCCTTTGGGGTCGCGGGGGGCGCTGGTGCCTTTCTCAGCTACAATCGGGCGGAAGGTGGTGTACACCCTGGACAAGTCGCCACCTCATCGCAGGACCAACACAGACAGACAGACAACATTCACACTCACATTCACACACTAGGGCCAATTTAGTGTTGCCAATCAACCTATCCCCAGGTGCATGTCTTTGGAGGTGGGAGGAAGCCGGAGTACCCGGAGGGAACCCACGCATTCATGGGGAGGACATGCAAACTCCACACAGAAAGATCACAAGCCCGGGATTGAACCCTGACTACTCAGGACCTTCGTATTGTGAGGCAGACGCACTAACCCCTCTGCCACCGTGAAGCCCATAACTAATAATAGTAATAATAATTACAGTTACAGAAAAAAAACACCACTTGCTTCCTTATTCTGTGCTGTCTGCTCTGTTGTCCACAAGTTGCAGACATTCTCCATGTATGTTTTACGCATGAAGAGTTTCTTGCCACAATTACCATTTATGCATGTTCCAACACATTTACTCCAACACGTTAAGAGCATTTGTGAACTGTTGCGCACGATCTTTAGTGGTAATATTTGGGGGTAAATGAAAGACTATGAGAGATTATCATCACGCTTCAACATCTCGAACATCTAAATGGTGCCTCTTTGCTAGGTCAGCATTGCAAATGAAAATATGTTCTCAATTGTCTTACCCTGGATAAATATAAGTTAAATATTTAAATATGAGATCTTTCTACACTACTTTACCCAGAAGGCTTAGTGTTGTAGGTGGGAATTTATAAAGACGAATTGATACCTTAAATGGTTTACTATGTATATAGAAATTCTAAGAAAACAGACCTGTTGCACCACAGGTAAATAAACTTCTTGATTTGCAAGACATGGTTATGTAAACCATAGTCCATGGTTCTTGCCGGGGAAAGGGTAGAGTGCCATCTCCAGGTTGGGGAGGATATCTTGCCAAAAATGGAAGAGTTCAAGTACCTAGGAGTCTTGCTCACAAGTAGGGGGAAAGTGGATCGAGAGTTATACAGGCAGATCGGTACGGCGTCTTCAGTAATGCGGACGCTGTATTGATCCGTTGTGCTGAAGAAGGAGCTGAGCCGGAAGGCAAAGCTCTCAATTTACTGGTCGATCTACGTTCCCATCCTCACCTATGGTTATGAGCTTTGGGTCATGACCGAAAGGGACAGGATCACGGGTACAAGCGGCCGAAATGAGTTTCCACCGCCGGGTGGCGGGGCTCTCCCTTAGAGATAGGGTGAGAAGCTCTGCCATCCGGGAGGAGCTCAAAGTAAAACCGCTGCTCCTCCACATCCAGAGGAGCCAGATGAGGTGGTTCGGGCATCTGGTAAGGATGCCACCCGAACGGCTCCATAGGGAAATGTTTGGGGCACGTCCGACCGGCAGGAGGCCACGGTGAAGACCCAGGACACGTTGGGAAGACTATCTATCTATCTATCTATCTATCTATCTATCTATCTGTGTATCTATCTATCTATCCATCTATCTATCTATCTATCTATCTATCTATCTATCTATCTATCTATCTATCTATCTATCTATCTATCTATCTATCTATCTATCTATACATCTATCTATCTATCTATCTATCTATCTATCTATCTATCTATCTATCTATCTATCTATCTATCTATCTATCTATCCATCTATCTATGTCTCCTGGCTGGCCTGGGAACGTCTCGGGTTCCCCCGGGAGGAGCTGGAAGAAGTGGCTGGGGAGAGGGAAGTCTGGGCTTCTCTGCTTAGGCTGCTTCCCCCGCAACCTGACCTCGGATGAGCGGAAGAAAATGGTTGGATGGATGGATTTGCAAACCAAGCAGCACGGTGGAAATAGGGTTTGTGCATGTGCCGCACAATACAAAGGTTTTGAGTTTAATCCCGGGTTCGAGATCATTCTGTGTGTAGTTTGCATGTTTGCTTCCTCCCACCTCCCAAAAAAAAATGCACCTGGGCATCATAGGCTTGCCAATTATAGGTTGATTAGCAACACTAAATTGGCCCTAGTTTGTGAATGTGAGTGTGAATGTTGTCTGTCTATCTGTGTTGGCCCTGCGATGAGTTGTTGACTTGTCCATGGTCCCCCCTGCCTTCCGCCTGAACTCAGCTGAGATAGGCTCCAGCACCCCAGGGATCCTGAAAGGGACAAGCAATAGAACATGGATGGATGGATGGATGGATGGATGGATGGATTTGCAAACCACTAAACAGCAAATACATCTTTGTGTAAAGGAGAATGGAGTAAGTTGTCACACTTGTTATATCTCGCCACAAGAGAGCACTGTCTTTCAATTTGTGGTATGGAAGTTTACTGAATTGGAATCAGAGCTCAGAATCAACTTCATTGACCAAGTATGTTTAACACACAAGGATTTTGACTAGGCAGACTTCTGTGATCTCTTTAATCAAGTAAGAAATAAACAAAAACTCAACAACTCCACGGCGCCATCTTGGTATGAGAAACAACAGGGAAACATTAAAGAAATGTCAGCCACGCAGCTCTATGGAGCTTTTTTGTGTTTCAAGCCATCCATTTTCTACCGCTTGTCCTTTCGGGGTTGCGGGGGGTGATGGAGCCTAGCTCAGCTCCATTCGGGCAGCAGGCGGGGTACACACTGGACAAGTCGCCACCTCATTGTCATGTCAAAATGTAAACATTTCGGTACTCATTGTTTATCTTCTTGGCTTTTACACAATGACTTTATAACAACGCAACAAGTGTGAAGGGAAAGTCAACTCGTTCAACACAGTTGTTAGCCTTAATGCTAGCAAGAAAATCAATTTGGGGTCGGTCGCCACAATATGTACTCATATAAACAGTTGGTTGGCCCAAAGATGTGTTTATTTTTTTTTTGTGTTAAGATCCATTGTGTTATGCATTTGTCAACGTGTTTTGATTGTGTTAAATGGGTTATTTTGCACACCAAATATATGAATCACTTATTTCCAATTCATCTGTTTAAGTACAAAACATGCATCAAATTAAAATCAAGTTTGGTTAAAAAAATTAAAAAATATATAATATTAAACAAAAGTGTGAAAACATTTTTTTAATGGGAGAGCAAATAAAATTCGAGGGGTGGCCCTTTTTAGATAGATAGATGGATGGATAGATAGATAGATAAATGTATAGATAGATAGATAGATAGATAGATAGATAGATAGATAGATAGATAGATAGATAGATAGATAGATGGATAGATAGATAGATAGATAGATAGATAGATAGATAGATAGATAGATAGATAGATAGATAGATAGATAGATAGATAGATAGATAGATAGATAGATAAATAGATAGATAGACAGATAGATGGATAGATAGATAGATAGATAGATAGATAGATAGATAGATAGATAGATAGATAGATAGATAGATAGATAGATAGATAGATAGATAGATAGATAGATAGATAGATAGATAGATAGATAGATAGATAGATAGATAGATAGATAGATAGATAGATAGATAGATAGATAGAAAGATAGATAGATAGATAGATAGATAGATAGATAGATAGATAGATAGATAGATAGATAGATAGATAGATAGAAAGATAGATAGATAGATAGATAGATAGATAGATAGATAGATAAATAGATAGATAGATGGATAAATAGATAGATAGATAGATAGATAGATAGATAGATAGATAGATAGATAGATAGATAGATAGATAGATAGATAGATAGATAGATAGATAGATAGATAGATAGATAGATGGATGGATGGATGGATGGATGGATGGATGGATGGATGGATGGATGGATGGATGGATGGATGGATGGATAGATAGATAGATAGATAGATAGATAGATAGATAGATAGATAGATAGATAGATAGATAGATAGATAGATGGATGGATGGATGGATGGATGGATGGATGGATGGATGGATAGATAGATAGATAGATAGATAGATAGATAGATAGATAGATAGATAGATAGATAGATAGATAGATAGATAGATAGATAGATAGATAGATAGATAGATAGATAGATAGATAGATAGATAGATAGTAATTTATTGATACCTTCAGGAGGGTTACCTCAGGAAAATTAAAATTCCAGCAGCAGTGTACAGAATTGAGATGGAATTTTAAAAAGTAAACAATGGAGGTATTGATGGCAATTAAACAGAAAATTTAACAATAAGAATAACAATAAAAAAGTAACAATAAGAATACAAGTAAAACAGTGAAAATAAGAATATCCACCCATCCATTTTCTACCGCTTGTCCCTTATAACAAAAGAAACTAGGCAGTAGTGACCATGTTATGAAAACGAAAAAAAATTAAAAAGACTGTAATACTGTCGATTATAAGAAAGATGTGTATATTGCACTTTTAAAATGCATTGCACTTGTATTGCTGTTTATTGTACTGTTAATTGCACTATTTTTTTGTTGCAGTTTATTTCAGTATTACTATTGCTTTTATCCCATCCCCCCAGAGAGGAGTTGTACAGTCTGATGGCGTGTGGGACAAAGGAGTTTTTTAGTCTACTAATCCTTCACTTGGTATGAAGCAGTCTAGCACTGAATAGGCTCCTCTGGCTACTGATAACGCTACGGAGAGGGTGACTGGCATCATCCATGATGCTCAGTATAGTTTTTCCACAGTCCTCTTCTCTGCCACCGTCACCAGTGAGTCCAGTTTTATTCCGATCGTAGAGCCTTCCGCCTGATTAGTTTCTCAGGTCTGGAGCTGTCCTTCTTAGCATTGTTCACTATTGCTAAATGTTACTAAATTGGCCCTAATGTGTGAATGTGGGTGTGAATGTTGTCTGTCTATCTGTGTTGGCCCTGCGATGAGATGGCGACTTGTCCTGGGTGTACTCCACCTTCGGCCCAAATGCAGCTGAAATAGGCTCCAGCACCCCCTCGCGACCCCGAAAGAGACAAGCGGTAGAAAATGGATGGATGGATGGATGGATGGGTTACTCCAGTGGTTCTCAAATGGGGGTACGCGTACCCCTGGGGGTACTTGAAGGTACGCCAAGGGGTACGTGAGATTTTTTTTTAATATTCTAAAAATAGCAACAATTCAAAAATCCTTGATAAATATTTTTATTGAATAATACTTCAACAAAATATGAATGTAAGTTCATAAACTGTGAAAAGAATTGCAACAATGCAATATTCAGTGTTGACAGCTAGATTTTTTGTGGACATGTTCCATAAATATTGATGTCAAAGATTTCTTTTATCGTGAAGAAATCTTTAGAATTAAGTTCATGAATCCAGATGGATCTCTATTACAATCCCCAAAGAGGGCACTTTAAGTTGATGATTACTTTTATGTGCTGGTCCGCCTACGCTTGGGATGGTTTCCTGCTGGCTCCGCTGTGAACGGGACTCTCGCTGCTGTGTCTTGGATCCTCTTTGGACTGGACTCTCGCGACTGTGTTGTATCCATTGTGGATTGAACTATCACAGTATCATGTTAGATCCGCTCGACATCCATTGCTCTCCTCCTCTCTAAGGTTCTCATAGTCATCATTGTCACCGACGTCCCACTGGGTCATTATTGTCACCAATGTCCCACTGGGTGTGAGTTTTCCTACCGAGGATGTCGTGGTGGTTTGTGCAGCCCTTTGAGACACTAGTGATTTAGGGCTATATAAGTAAACATTGATTGATTGATATATTGATTTATAATTGATACACTTATTTATTTTTCAAAAAGTTTTTAGTTATTTGTATATCTTTTTTTCCAAATCCTTCAAGAAAGACTACGACGAATTAGCAATATTTTGCACTGTTGTACAATTTAATGAATCAGAAACTGATGATATAGTGGGCTTCACGGTGGCAGAGGGGTTAGTGCGCCTGCCTCACAATACGAAGGTCCTTGCGTGTCTTCCCCGTGACTGCGTGGGTTCCCTCCGGGTACTCCGGCTTCCTCCCACTTCCAAAGACATGCACCTGGGGATAGGTTGATTGGAAACACTAATTTGGCCCTAGTGTGGGAATGTGAGTGTGAATGTTATCTGTCTATCTGTGTTGGCCCTGTGATGAGATGGCGACTTGTCCAGGGTGTATCCCGCCTTCCACCCGATTGTAGCTGATATAGGCGCCAGCGCCCCCCGCAACCCCAAAAAGGGAATACGCGGTAGAAAATGGATGGAAGGATGATGATATAGTGCTGAATTGTACTTCTTTTTCTCTATTTTTCAACCAAAAATGCTTTGATTGGGGGGTACTTGAATTAAAAAAATGTTCAAAGGGGGTAAATCACTGAAAAAAGATTGAGAACAACTGTGTTACTCAAATATTTGTTGACCTTTCTTTTGCCTAAAAACTGTAACGTGTTTTATTTTGATGAAATTAAAGGAAAGTCACAAAATCATTCAACAATTTTGAACAATAAAAGTCATTTAAAAGCTTCTTTAGCGACCCCTGTTTCCATCAGGGGGGTGGATGTGGACATGGTTGAGGATCATAAATACCTCGGAGTACACATGGACAACAAGCTGAATGGGTCAAAACACGCTGAGGCCCTCTACAAGAAGGGGCAGACTTCCTCAGGAGGCTAGGATCCTTCAACGTCTATACAAAGATGTTGAAGATGTTCTACGAGTCGGTGGTGGCGGGCGCTTTCTTGTACGCTGTGGTTTGCTGGGGCAGCGGGCTGAAAGTGAGGGACACAAACAGACAAGTTTGTTAGGGAAGGCCAGTAACATGGTGGGAGTGGAGCTGGACTCTCTGGCGGTGGTGTCAGAGAGGAGAAGTCTAGCAAAACTCCTAGTCATTATGGACAACACCTCCCACCCACTACACTCGGACCTTGCGGAGAGAATGAGCACGTTCAGTGGAAGGCTCAGACTCCCAAAATGCAACACGGAACGACACAGGGATCTTTCATACCGACAGCCATCAGACTGTACTTAAATGTAGAATATATGTAGACTATATTTATACTATTCATATATTATATATATGTCATATATTATTTATTATTATTATTGTTTATTGTGAGTGAACTGTGGTGCTGAATTCCCCCCAGGGATCAATAAAGTACTTTCTATTCTATTATATTCTATTCTAATGGCAATTACTACAAAACTGTCCAGTAACAATGGAACAATTGTGTTCCCTGTCGAGATGTTCAACTTCAAGGTTACCGTTGACGGAGGGGCGGATGTGGTCGACTTAATAGGCTTTTAAGTCTAAATACCCAACCGGATGTTCAGCTTGTGGCTGTCATCGGTGACTTAACGGTGCTGCGCAACACAGCGACAGGAGAATCCAGATTTCTCTCCATTTGGGCCTTTTTTTTCTTCTTTTCTTTCTCTGGGCTGCGTTCCTCGTCAGCTGCTTGCATGGGCGTCGATTAAGTGGCGACCAAAAACAAACGTAAAACAATATTTTTTTTTTTCTGTCCGAGATGACACCGTGTTTGTTCAGTGCGGTGAAATGAGGCAGGGGGCGGACAGTCGCCAGAGAGACGCTGAGCTCCGGCCAAACATTTCTGCATGTTAGCGTACGATTTGCATCATCTTCTCTAGTCGTTATATTCCTATCTTTTTTTTGTTTTGTTTCTGTGTGCAAAGTGCACGGTGGATGGAAGATGCAGCTGCTTTGAGGACAAGCCCCCTCCTTTCCCCCCTCCTCCCCCTCCTCCTCCTCCTCCTCCGTGCATCCATCGCTGCCATGACAGGCGGAGGTCTGCTCCCCACCGCGGCTCGGCCGGCCGGAGAAGAGGCGGATTGATTCGGGGCCGGTGGATCTCAAACGTGAGAAAACGTTGCTCGGCCACCGCGATTGTCACTCAGGGAAGAACGCCAACATGTCCTCTCGATCTGCATTACCGTCTGGTAACGACAGGAGCACTGGAGACCACGTAAGTGCGGCTGCAGCCTGCATGTCATCATATTATATCTGCTGGGCATTTTTTTTTTTTTTGGCGTGCATGCACAAAACCGGCTAACCTTGAGAGTCCGTGCAGGAGATGGCGTGTGTGCATACAAAAAAAAAAGGTTTATATGCGCAGAAAGAAAGTCTTAAAAGCAACCGTCACGTCTTATTTAGAAGGCTGGATGCACATGTGTGATGTCCTAATCACCCCCCTCCCCCTCCCCCTTTTATTTGCTGCTGCTTCTTCCTCTGTGTGCATGTGTGCCTTCTGCTCTAATCGGATGGGTGTGGGACAAGTGCACAGGCCAAAAAAACAAACGTATGTAGAATATGTGGCGTGTTCGTACTCTGAATCAGGGTGGGGGGGATTACTGCATGAAATGATGAGTGCAGGCCATTGCTGCGCATTCTGCTTCGCGCCCAACCCCACAGCCAGTGGGTGTCAGACAGCGCCATACATTCATGCATATGAATATCTATCTATCTATCTATCTATCTATCTATCTATCTATCTATCTATCTATCTATCTATCTATCTATCTATCTATCTATCTAATCTATCTATCTATCTATCTATCTATCTATCTATCTATCTATCTATCTATCTATCTATCTATCTATCTATCTATCTATCATTTCTTGTCTCATGACCTATAACAGTGTTTCTCAAATGGGGGTACGCGTACCCCTGGGGGCACTTGAAGGTATGCCAAGGGGTATGTGAGATTTTTTTTCAAATATTGTAAAAATAGCCACAGTTCAAAAATCCTTTATAAATATATTTATTGAATAATACTTAAAAAAATGTGAATGTAAGTTCATAAACTGTGAAAAGAAATGCAACATTGCAATATTCAGTGTTGACAGCTAGATTTTTTTGTGGACATGTTCCATAAATATTGATGTTAAAGATTTCATTTTTGTGAAGAAATGTTTAGAATTAAGTTCATGAATCCAGATGGCTCTCTATTACAATCCCCAAAGAGGACACTTTAAGTTGATGATTTCTTCTATGTGTAGAAATCTTTATTTATAATTGAATCACTTGTTTATTTTTCAACACATTTTTAGTTATTTTTATATCTTTTTTTCCAAATAGTTAAAAAAAGACCACTACAAATGAGCAATATTTTGCACTGTTATACAATTTAATAAATCAGAAACTGATGACATAGTGCTGTATTTTACTTCTTTATCTCTTTTTTCCAACCAAAAATGCTTTGCTCTGATTAGGGGGTACTTGAATTAAAAATATGTTCACAGGGGGTACATCACTGAAAAAAGGTTGAGAACCACTGACCTATAACTCGGCTCACTTAAAAAAAGAGCGGCTCCCCGAATGGCTCCCTCAGATTCATTTGTTCATTAATCTCTCTATTTTTTAAAAATATGTTAGTGCCACTTTTTATTCTAGACCATTGCTTGGTGTTAGTGTCACTTTTTATGCCAATGAGAGTTCATGGTAATGAATCGTGAGCCATATAAATGAAGCGCCACTTGGTGTCACACGAAAGTGATTTCCACCAGAAACGATGACGCTCGCCTGTATATGATCGACCCATACGGTTGATCATTTGTGACAAAATTATTAAATTAAGTTATCTTTGTCAAACATTAGTCACACTCACACAAAATAAAGTAAGTAAATTATATACAAATAAATTATATCTATAGGCAAATTTGCTATTCTTTATTTTGTATATAGCGATACTTTTTACTCTATTTAGGGGTGTAACAGTACACAAAAATTTCGTTTCGGTACATACCTCGGTTTAGAGGTCACGGTTCGGTTCATTTTCGGTACAGTAAGAAAACAACAAAATATAAATTTTTGGGTCATTTATTTACCAAATATCTAAACAATGGCTTTATCCTTTTAACATTGGGAACACTATAATGATTCTGCCCACGTTAATCCACATTAAACTGCCTCAAATTGTTGCTCAGATTAAATAAAATGACAAAACCTTTCTTCTACATATAAAAAGTGCAACATTGACAGTTTCAAGTCAATTCATCATGCTTAACTTATTACAGCATTTGGGAAGCCTGTAGTTGATTTTTAATATGTAAATGTTATATTTTTGTCAACATGTGATAGCAGGGACCCTGCCATTCAAAACTAGGCTGCTATACTACTAATGATTCATGTAACTATAGCTGAAAAAATAGTAAAATGGCAATAGGAGAGACTATTCATCCCTGAACACCTTGGAGTTCAAGTGAAATAACAGACAGACAGGGCTTTGCTGCCCCTAACACACGCACGCACACACGCACGCACGCACACACACACACACACACACACACACGCACGCACACACACACACACACACACACACACACACACACACAGCAAAATGAGCTGACGTTACGCTAAAAGCTTATTAGCCTTCACCTCAAGCCAGGACTGTGAGCGAGCTGAGCTGCAGTTTAAGTTTCTAGAAGGTCAACGGGCTCATAGTGATGTTAGTAGTAGTTGACTGGTAGGTGTTTTTTATAATTTGGGGAGAGTACGCCGCCGTATGCTCACTGGCTAAACACACCTATCTGCTCGACGCTGAAGCATTTACTACATGCGCTCTGAATATGCACTGCTGATTGGCTGTTATCGCTCTGAATACGCACTGCTGATTGGCTGTTATCACTTTGTATGTAACCAATCAGATAGTTGTGTGTGTGGGACAATGCTGGGTGCTTGGACAGAGGCAGAAGACGCAAAGCAGCTTGTTAAGACTTTAGCTTAGAAACTCGTTCGGTACACCCCCGTACAGAACCGAAACCCCCGTACCGAAACGGTTCATTACAAATACATGTACCGTTACACCCCTACTCCTATACTATATTATTTTAAGATATGATGATAAATCTAATTTTGAAAACCAATTTTACGAACATTCAAACCACAGGCACCTAAAACTAAAACTAAACATTGCCTGGCTTGAAGGGAACCTGTTATTCAAAACCAACCTTTATTACCTATTGTTACCTGTTTTTCTGTATTTAGGATGTGCACAAGTACCCGAAATGTGAAATCAAACCATGGAGGCATTGCAGAGATATTTACAAAACAATCTTGCCGTCCTTCATACTTCGTCCAAACAAGCCGTTTGGAATTTGTCCCATTTGTGATGTTTTTGCCATGAGTAATGTCATCGGATATCTCCATATATGGTAAAGGTTTACCCAAAGAGCTTTGCGTGAGTCCGCCATTGCAGTCCGACGTCAATAAGTCCCTTCTTTTTCTCTATCCTCTCGGCTCGTACAAGTGGAGAATGTAATGACTACCACAAAACGGCACAAGGCTTGAAGATGGTCTGTAAAACATAATCTATGGAAAATTTTGACCAAAGAACCACCATTACATGTTATGTAAACCAGGGGTTCTCAACCTTTCCTTTTATTTTTTTGTAAATGTATTTATTCAAGACATAAACCTTAGTGTCGAATGCAGAGGACAAATTTTGCCACACCTAGTGTGTGTGTGACAATCATTGGTACTTTAACCTTAACTTTAACTTTAACTTTAGGCTTAAGTCAGGCTGATTAGAAAATAAGTACTAACCAAATGTACTGCATAGGAAGAGACTCATGAAAAATAAATGGACATAGATGTTGAGCTCAAATAAATAAACACAAATATTAATGAATATGTTTTCAAACTACACAGTCAATAAAATGAAAGTGCATGTGAAAATACATCTTTACCACTTAACTCGTAATTTTTTTGCTCATCTTAACTTCAGCTCCAGACTTCTTTTTCTTTGATATTGTCATTACTCCCACGAATGGTTGAAAAGTGTATTACAACTATATACGGACCACAAAGTGGCGATCGCCGCCCAACAAAGTGCCCTGGCACTAACGTTACGAAACACTGATTGATACCACAAGGAAATGTTTTAAATGTAGAAAAATATCATAATATAACCCCCATTAAGGGGCACGGCGCATTTTTTTGTTGTTGCAATTTTGCCTATCGCTCACAATCCCTATGGAAAACCAGAACACATTTTTATGAGTTTTTATGCATTCAAATTTCTAACACTAGGCTATTTCTTGGTGGCTAGTAATGCAATCAATCAAAGTTTACATATATAGGCCTTAATCACAAATGTCCTTTAAGGGCTGTTATACTTAATTTACGTTTTGTAACCTGCGTTGTTACCGCGCTGTAGTGATATTGTTATTGTAACTCTGAGGAACTGTTTTTCTAGCTTAGTAACACATCGCCTTGCTAACAGAGACATTGGCAGTCTCACATTGGTGCATCAGCAAGAGGAAAGCTGGCTTCTGCGTCAGCACCTGATTTGCTTACGACTTTGTAATGCACAACACAATGCGATAGGACATCAATCTATACTGATTGAAAAACATGAACAGCCCACATTTCTTGTGTTGTTTGTACACAGCTAGTTTGACAGTGTTTGTAGTTGTAGTTGTACTAACAAGCATCTTGTACAGCATGTATCAAGATCAATATTATAGTTATTCACTCAATGGACAGTTGTCTGTTTGGTCTAGCTCAGTGGTTCTCAAAGGGAGGTACGCGTACTCCTGGGGGTACTTAAAGGTATGCCAAGTAGTACGTAAGATTTTTAAAAAATATTTTAAAAAAAGCAACAATTCAAAAATCCTTTATAAATATATTAATTGAATAATACTTCAACAAAATATGAACGTAAGTTCACAAGCTGTGAAAAGAAATGCAACTATGCAGTATTCAATGTTGACAGCTAGATTTTTTTGTGGACATGTTCCATAAATATTGATGTTAAAGATTTCTTTTTTTTGTGAAGAAATGTTTAGAATTAAGTTGATGAATCCAGATGGATCTCTATTACAATCCACAAAGAGAGCACTTTAATTTAATGATTACTTCTATGTGTAGAAATCTTTATTTATAATTGAATCACTTGTTTATATTTCAACAAGTTTTTAGATATTTTTATATCTTTTTTCCCAAATAGTTCAAGAAAGACCACTACAAATGAGCAATATTTTGCACTGTTACACAATTTATTAAATCAGAAACTGATGAAATAGTGCTGTATTGTACTTCTTTATCTCTTTTTTTTCAACCAAAAATGCTTTGCTCTGATTAGGGGGTACTTGAATTAAAAAAATGTTCACAGGGGGTACATCACTGAAAAAAGGGTTGAGAACCACTGGTGGTCTAGCTGGTCGGGGACATTTTGTTCCAGTTGATTTTGGGTTGGTGGAAAAAGTTTTTACCACTGTAGGGTGTTTTAGAACAAGCAGTTTGTCGCTCATTGTGATTCTGTTTCCTTGAACAGTGTCATCCTCGTCAGATGCAATAATCTTTTCCATTGGTAATAACATTGTGTCCCACTCACTGCAGCAGAAGCACTCCATTTCTGTCAGCATAGCTTCCCAGGCTCCCTATTTACAACCCCAAGTCATGGCGGTCTAGAAATATGGCTATTGAAGCATGCATCATTTTTGTTGAAATGTGTTATTTAGTTTGACCTGTTTCACACGATTTTATATTATTTTGAAATATTATTTTGAAAAAACAATTTTAAGAAAATTCAAACCACAAGAATTAAAAACTAAAAATAATCTTTGCTTTGCTTAAAGTACCAGTAGAGTGTCAACACAAGTTGCCTCTACATTGAAGCTTTTATCATGTATATCTGATGCATGACACCGGTTGCAAGTAAATACAAAACCCAAAATCAGTGAAGTTGGCAGGTTGTGTATATTGTAAATAAAAACAGAATACAATGATTTGCAAATCCTTTTCAACTTATGTTCAATTGAATAGACTGCAAAGACAAGATACTTAACGTCCAAACTGGTTATTTTTTGTCAATATTATTTTGTTATTTTTCGTCAATATTAGCTCATTTGGAATTTGATATCTGCAATATGTTTTAAAAAAGCTGGCACCAGTGGCAAAAAAATACTGAGAAAGTTGAGGAATGCTCATCAAACTTTTAATTGGAATATTCCACTGGTGAACAGGCTAATTGGGAACAGGTGGGTGCCATGGTTGGGTATAAAAGCAGCGTCCATTTAATGCTCAGTCATTCACAAACAAGGATGGGGCGAGGGTCACCACTTTGTGAACAAATACCTGAGCAAATTGTTGAACAGTTTAAGAACAACATCTCTCAACGACCTATTGGACAGAATTTAGGGATTTCACTATCTACGGTTCGTAATATCATCAAAAGGTTCAGAGACTCTGGAGAAATCACTACACGTAAACGGCAAGGCCGAAAACCAACATTGAATGCCGGTGACCGGCGATCCCTCAGGTGGTACTGCATGAAAAACCAACATAAGTGTGTAAAGGATATCACCACATGGGCTCAGGAACACTTTAGAAAACTACTGTCAGTAACTACAGTTCGTCGCTACATCTGTAAGTGCAAGTTAAAACTACTAAGAAAAGCGAAAGCCATTTATCAACAACACCCAGAAACGCTGTCGACTTTGCTGGGCTCGAGCTCATCTCAGATGGACTGATGCAAAGTGTAAAAGTGTTCCGTGGTCTGACGAGTCCACATTTCAAATTGTTTTTGGAAACTGTGGACGCCGTATCCTCTGGACCAAAGAGGAAAAGAACCATCCGGACTGGTAAAGGCGCAGAGTTCCAAAGCCAGCATCTATGATGGTATAAGGGTGTATCAGTGCCTAAGGCATGGGTAACTTACACATCTGTGAAGGCACCATTAATGCTGAAAGGTACATACAGGTTTTGGAGTAACATATGTTGCCATCCAAGCAACGTCTTTTTCATGCTTATTCCAGCAAGACAATGCAGAGCCACATTCTGTAAGTGTTACAAGAGCGTGGCTTCGTAGTAAAAGTGTGCGGGTATTAGACTGGCCTGCCTGTAGTCCACACCTGTCTCCCTTTGAAAATGTGTGGTGCATTATGGTGCGTAAAAATACGTCAACGGAGACCCCGGACTGTTGAACAACTTAAGTTGTACATCAAGCAAGAATGGGAAATAATTCTACCTGAAAAGCTTAAAAAATTGTGCCAACTTCATTGGTTTTGGGTTTTGTAGATATGATCGAAATAGTACCAATCTCACGTAGATTAGAGATAATGAGCTAGCTAGTCACGTGATCGCGTCGCGTAGAGGTAGGGACTGCAGATCCCTACCCAACCAACAACAATGCACATCATGCAGAATTTGTGAGAGCCAACGATTACTTTGGAAAAATTATGATCCAGAAACGTATATTTTTGATGCTGAATATAAGGAGGATGATCTACTAATTTTAAAAGCTCTGCTAAACAGATCCAGCTTTAGTGAAACACTAAGCATCATGTTGCAGTATTGCTAAGTGCTAAACAAGAAATACAAACTACGAACAAAATAAAACAATAGTTTACTGTACAATGTCTGCTATTACTTCGATGACGACTGATAGGATGTCCATATTGTCCGTAACTTGGCTGCTATGTCAGCGTTCCTGTTCTGTTTCCCTGTTCAATGTTTGTCTAATATTGAACGGAATTTTGCTATAAACCTAAATCTATAAAGTATCTATCTTTTTATATATTTCCGTTAAGAATTAATCAAGTTGCACACAAATGATTAACAAGGAAAAGTCTCCCTGCAGACACTGTCTTCAGTTGTGTGTGTTTTGTCTCAATATCCATACATTGACTGTCATAGATGAAGAACTTCTAGATTCATGGCCAAATCCTCATAATATTCAGATAAGAGACATGATGTCTTGATTCTATTATCCAAAGAATAGTGCTCGATACCGTGGTAGAGCGCGATATATAGGTGTGGGAAAAATCACAAGACTACTTCATCTCTACAGAACTGTTTCATGAGGGGGTGCCTCAATCATCAGGAGATTTCCTGATGATTGAGGGAACCCCCCATGAAACAGTTCTGTAGAGATGAAGTAGTCTTGTGATTTTTCCCACACCTATATATATATATATATATATATATATATATATATATATATATATATATATATATATATATATATATATATATATATAAGGGGTGTGGGAAAAATCGATTCGAATACGAATCACGATTCTTACGCTGTGCGATTCAGAATTGAATCTCATTTTTTTTAATTGATTTTTTAATTTGTTTTTTATTTTTTTATCAATCCAACAAACCAATACACAGCAATACTATAACAATGCAATCCATTTCCAAAACCAAACCTGACCCAGCAACACTCAGAACTGCAATAAACAGAGCAATTGAGAGGAGACACAAACACGACACAGAACAAACCAAAAGTAGGGAAACAGAAATTAATATTATCAACAACAGTATCAATATTAGTTATAATTTCAGCATCGCAGTGATTAAAAATCCCTCATTGACATTATCAGTAGACATTTATAAAAATGAAAAAAAAGAACAATAGTGGCTTACACTTGCATCGCATCTCATAAGCTTGACAACACACTGTGTCCAATGTTTTCACAAAAATAAAATAAGTCATATTTTTGGTTCGTTTGATAGTTAAAATAAATTTACATTATTGCAATCAGTTGATAAAACATTGTACTTTACAAATATAAAAGCTTTTAAAAAAAATCTACTACTCTGCTAGCATGTCAGCAGACTAGGGTAGATTCTGCTGAAATTCTATGTATTGAATGAATACAGAATCGTTTTGAATCGGAAAAATAATTTTGTTTCAACAACACTCAATAAACGTTTGGGAACTGAGGAAACTAATTGTTGAAGCTTTGAAAGAGGAATTATTTACCATTCTTGCTTGATGTACAGCTTAAGTTGTTCAACAATCTGGGGTCTTGTAGTCGTATTTTAGGCTTCATAATGCGCCACACATTTTCGATGGGAGACATGTCTGGACTGCAGACGGGCCAGGAAAGTACCTGCACTCTTTTACTATGAAGCCACGCTGTTGTAACACGTGGCTTGGTGTTGTTTTGCTAAAATAAGCAGGGGCGTCCATGATAACATTACTTGGATGACAACATATGTTGCTCCAAAACCTGTATGGACCATTCAGCATTAATGGTGCCGTCACAGATGTGTAAGTTACCCATGCCTTCGGCACTAATGCACCCCCATACCATCACAGATGCTGGTATTTGATCTTTGCGCCTATAACAATCCGGATGGTTATTTTCCTCTTTGTTCCGGAGGACACCACCTCCACAGTTTCCAAATATAATTTGAAATGTGGACTCGTCAGACCACAGAAAATTTTTCCACTTTGCATCAGTCCATCTTAGGTGAGCTCGGGCCCAGCGAAGCCGGCGGCGTTCCTTGGTGTTGTTGATAAATGACTTTCGCTTTGCATAGTAGAGTTTTAACTTGCACTTACAGACGTAGCAACCAACTGTAGTTACTGACAGTGGTTTTATAAAGTGTTCCTGAGCCCATTTGGTGATATCCTTTACACATTGATGTCGGTTTTTGATGCAGTACCGCCTGAGGGATCAAAGGTCCGTAATATCATCGTTTACGTGCAGTGATTTCTCCAGATTTTCTGAACCTTTTGATGATTTTACGGACTGTAGATGGTAAAATCCCTAAATTCCTTGCAATAGCTCGTGGAGAAATGTTGTTCTAAAACTGTTCGACAATTTGCTTACAAATTGGTGACCCTTACTCCATCCTTGTTTGTGAATTACTTAGCATTTCATGGAAGCTGATTTTATACCCAATCATGGCACCCACCTGTTCCCAATTAGCCTGCACACCTGTGGGATGTTCCAAATAAGTGTTGGATGAGCATTCCTCAACTTTATTAGTATTTATTGCCACCTTCCCAACTTCTTTGTCACGTGTTGCTGGCATTAAAATTCTAAAGTTAATGATTATTTGCAAAAAAAAAAATGTTTTTCAGTTTGAACATCAAATATGATGTCTTTGTAGCATTTTCAACTGAATATGGGTTGAAAAGGATTTGCAAATCATTGTATTCCGTTTATATTTACATCTAACACAATTTCCTAACTCTTTTGGAAACAGGGTTTGTATATATATGTATATATATATATATATATACATATATGTGTATATATGTGTTTATATACTGTATATATATGTGTGTATATATATATATATATATATATATATATATATATATATACATATATATATATATATATATATATATATATATATACACACACACATATATATACATATATATTAGGGTGCTACAGTATACCAGTACTAATAAAGTACAGTGGTACTAATGAATTAAAAACAATACTGCCTTTGAAAAATACCGCACGGTGGGCCGGGCTCTGGGGTTCCTGTTGTTGGCCGGCTTGGCTGCGTTGGGCCGGTGGCCCCTGGTACCCTGGGCGCCACACCTGCTGTTTGTGGGTTGGGCTCTCTGTGTGGCTGGGGCCATACTGTGGCTCCCACACACTGGAAGTCAAACATATTGCACATACAAATACACATACAAACACAAACCCCGTTTCCATACAGTATGAGTTGGGAAATTGTGTTAGATGAAAATATAAATAGAAAACAATGATTTGCAAATCCTTTTTAACCCCTTATTCAGTTAAATGCACTATAAAGAAAATATATTTGATGTTCAAACTCATACACTTTATTTTTTTGTTTCAAATAATAGTTAACTTAGAATTTCATGGCTGAAACACGTGCCAAAGTAGTTGAGAAAGGGCATGTTCACCACTTTGTTACATCACATTTTCTTTTAACAACACTCAATAAACGTTTAAGAACTGAGGAAACTAATTGTTGAAGCTTTGAAAGTAGAATTCTTTCCCATTCTTGTTTTATGTAGAGCTTCATTCGTTCAACAGTCAGGGGTCTCCGCTGTCGTATTTTACGCTTCATAATGCGCCACACATTTTCTATGGGGGACAGTTCTGGACTGCAGGCGGGCCAGGAAAGTACCCACACTCTTTTTTTAATGAAGCCAAGCTGTTGAAACATGTGCTGAATGTGGCTTGGCATTGTCTTGCTGAAATAAGCAGGGGCGTCCATGAAAAAGATGGCGCTTCGATGCCAGCATATGTTGTTCCAAAACCTGTATGTACCTTTCAGCATTAATGGGGCCTTCACAGATGTGTAAGTTACCCATGTCTTGGGCACTAATGCACCCCCATACCATCACAGATGCTGGCTTTTGAACTTTGTGTCAATAACAGTCTGGATGGATCGCTTTCCTTTTGGTCCAGATGACACAATGTCAAATATTTCCAAAAACAACTTGAAATGTGGACTCGTCAGACCACAGAACACTTTTCCACTTTGCATCAGTCCATCTTAGATGATCTCAGGTGTAAAAAAAAAATGTTTATCAGTTTGAACCTCAAATATGTTGTCTTTGTAGCATATTTAACTGAATATGGGTTGAAAATGATTTGCAAATCATTATATTCCGTTTGTATTTACATCCAACACAATTTCCCAACTCATATGGATATGGGGTTTGTACTCACATACACACCGTTATTCATACATACATACATACATACATACATACATACATACATACATACATACATACATGCATACATAGATACATACATAGGTACCTACGCTCCCACATACATACACAACTACAGTACATACCTACATACTCAACGTTCGTACATTCACACGCACATTCACTGTACAAACATACATGTACACATACTGTACATATACAAGTACATATACATACATACACTCATGCACATAATCACGTTTCATCAAACATATATTCATGTTGTTGCCCTAGGGTAAACTGAGCAACACATGGCACACTGACAAAGCTGAACCTATTGTTGCTATAACAGTATAGGTTGCTTCTCTTTCTTCCCCTCCATTTTTCTGCATTCTTTTGTTTCTCTAGTTATCATTATATTTATGTATTGTTTCATTTGAACAACTGTATTGTTGATAATAAAGGTAAACTATTGGTATTGTTCATTATCACTAGCGCTATTTCTATTGGTATTTGTATTTCTCCGTTTGTAGTGTAATAACACTCATGGTCATTTCTGTATTATTATTTATTTCGCTAACTGCTTCTTTGCTATCACTTTTACAATCATATATGTACATATCGTATGTGCTGGTGTTGTTCTATTGTTGTTGTTGTTGTTGTTTTTGTTGTTATTGTTGTGTTTGCTGTTGTTGTTTTTGTCTCTTTGTCTTATCCCCCTTTTATCCCCACAATTTCCCCCTCTGTCTTCCTTTTTTACTCTTTTTATCCCCTCCTGCTCCAGCCCTGCTGCACCAAATGATAATATAAATACATTTAATAGATGCAAATACAGATAAAGCAACAAGAAAAGGATCATACACTTCTCTTTTGTAAAGTAAATCTGAACAGCCGATATGGGCATCTACATCAACTATATGATTTGCCTGAGAAGCTGGACAGGACAAAAAAAAAAAAAAAAAACTTTTCTTTTTATCCGCATGCTGCTGTGGTGCAGCATTGACATACAGACTGTGTGTGTATATATGTTTGTATGTATATACACACACACAAACACACACACACACACACACACACACACACACACGCGCGCGCGCGCGCACACACACACACACGTATATATACACATACAGTACATATATATCCATAATGTATACATATGTACAAACCCCGTTTCCATATGAGTTGGGAAATTGTGTTAGATGTAAATATAAACGGAATACAATGATTTGCAAATCCTTTTCAACCCATATTCAATTGAATATGAATATAAAGACAACATATTTGATGTTCAAACTGATTAACATTTTTTATTTTTTTCAAATAATCATTAACTTTAGAATTTGATGCCAGCAACACATGACAAAAAAGTTCGGAAAGGTGGCAATAAATACTAATAAAGTTGAGGAATGCTAATCAAACAGTTATTTGGAACATTCATCATGTGTGCAGGCTAATTGGGAAAAGGTGGGTGCGATGATTGGGTATAAAAACAGCTTCCCAAAAAATGCTCAGTCTTTCACAAGAAAGGATGGGGCGAGGTACACCCCTTTGTCCACAACTGCGTGAGCAAATAGTCAAACAGTTTAAGAACAACATTTTCTCAAAGAGCAATTGGCAAAAAATTTAGGGACTTCAACATATACGGTCCATAATATCATTAAAAGGTTCAGAGAATCTGGAGAAATCACTCCACGTAAGCGGCATGGCCGGAAACCAACATTGAATTGCCCTGAATTTCGATCCCTCAGATGGCACTGTATCAAAAACCGACATCAATCTCTAAAGGATATCACCACATGTGCTCAGGAACACTTCAGAAAACCACTGTCACTAAATACAGTTTGTCGCTGCATCTGTAAGTGAAAGTTAAAGCTCTACTATGCCAAGCAAAAGCCATTCATCAACAACATCCAGAAACGCCGCCGGCTTCTCTGGGCCCGAGATCATCTAAGATGGACTGATGCAAAGTGGAAAAGTGTTCTGTGGTCTGACGAGTCCAAATTTCAAATTGTTTTTGGAAATTGTGGACGTCGGTGTCCTCGGACCAAAGAGGAAGAGAACATCCGGATTGTTCTAGGCGCAAAGTTGAAAAGCCAGCATCTGTGATGGTATGAGGGTGTATTAGTGGCCAAGGCATGGGTAACTTACACATCTGTCAAGGCACCATTAATGCTGAAAGGTACATACAAGTTTTGCAGCAACCTTTGTTGCTCCAAATGTTGTCATGGACGCCCCTGCTTATTTCAGCAATACAATGCTAAGCCACGTGTTACAACAGCGTGGAATTCGTAGTAAAAGAGTTTTGGTACTAGACTGGCCTTCCTGTAGTTCAGACCTGTCTCCCATCGAAAATGTTTGGCGCATTATGAAGCATAAAATACGACAGCGTAGATCCCGGACTGTTGAACGACTGAAGCTCTACAAGTTCTATTTTGGTTTCATCTGACCACATGACATTCTCCCAATCCTATGCTGTATCATCCATGTATCCATTTTGGTACAAACTCAACTAATCGTGTTTGGAGGAAGAAGAATACTGAGTTGCATCCCACGAACACCATACATACTGTGAAGCATGGGGGTGGAAAGTGGACACATCATGTTTTGGGGCTGTTTTTCTACTAAGGGGACAGGACGATTGATCCGTGTTAAGGAAAGAATGAATGGGGCCATGTATCTTGAGATTTTGAGCCAAAACCTCCTTCCATCAGTGAGAGCTTTGAATGGTTGACCAAATACTTATTTTCCACCATAATTTACAAATAAATTCTTTAAAATTCCTACAATGTGAATTCCTGGATATTTTTTCACATTCTGTCTCTCACAGTTGAAGTGTACCTATGATGAAAATTACAGACCTCTGTCATCATTTTAAGTGGGAGAACTTGCACAATCGGTGGCTGACTAAATACTTTTTTGCCCCACTGTATGTATATGAATATTAAGAGTATGTGAAAGTTCAACTCCTTCCTTGTTTACTTCTGTGACGACCTCTTTCAAGCTTTATAATCAATCAGAAATATCATGCAGCTTGAAGTCAAACATGGATAACTGTGGAGTGTTTCGCATTTTTCCCTTCATGTCTTGCAATGGATTTAAATGGGTGTGATTTTCATTTTTTATGCTGATTGGACGTTCTTATGAAAAACACCCTGCCCAGCCAGATTGTTATTTTAACTTGTACCGACTCAAATTGAAGACCCTGGCGGGCCGCACTAGGCCCACAGCTGTATTTGGGACACACCTGACTTTTTGCAGTTTTTTTGTCTTATGTACTGTGATTTTAAAAAAATACTTAAATCCGCCGTTCATTATTATTAGTGAGTAATGTTACTTTTAAGATAGGGAAACTTTTCCTGACTTTCCATAATTTTCATACACCAACATAAGATTAAAATCATGCATAAAATGAGTTGCAATGTACAAAACATATAGTATAGAAAATCTATCTATCGATATAATTTAATGCGCATTATCGATCATTCATAATGTCCTACTGGCCCCTATCTGTTTGTGAGCAAAGCTTTTAGCATACAGGATTGGTTAAGACATTATATCCCTGTGCATGTGTGTGTGTTTACAAGGTGCACGATTGATTATAAATTCCGATTCAGTCTTTCCCTTAGTATAATCTGCCTTCATCTCTCCCCGATGACGTGATGATGGCAGATAAGCAGCAGCGTAAATGTTGTTGCCCCACCCGACACAGGTGAGGCTTGTATATACAAGTGCTCAGGCCTCCAACTCTGTAAAAAGTCCCCATTCTGCTTTGGATTTGCCACTGTGTGATCAGAGGGAGATGATTCCAAAATAGGCTCTATAGAACAGGAATGACAATGCACGAAGGAAGGACTGTCTGAGGGTTTGCATTAAAGGCGGCTGTGTTTGTAGATGTGAGTGTGCATGCTTGTATGTGTGTGAACGTGTAGATAGCATGCTGGGCGAGTGGAAGTGTGATGCCTCAGGGCCTAAAACCGGCTCCGTTTTTTACAATATAACCTCCTTTTATTTGTTAGTCTCTGTCCACCTCAAGCACTTATCTCCCTAACATCCTGGTTCCTTTGCCTCCTGGTTTTAGCTTTTGTTTACCAGAGTCTGACTGTAACACACAACTAGGCTTTACGTGTGTAATTCACAACCCCCTCCCCTGTTCTTCTTGGTCTTACTGATTGTTTAAAAAAGAAAACTGCACATTTTTAGAAATGTTCCCAATGTATGACAAAAGCACACGTGTATTTCCCTTTTTGTGCTTTATAAATAATGAAAAACTGCTCAGGATTTCCCCTACATATACTTGATTGTGGCGTCCTGCCAAGATAGAAAAGCCGCCACACCTTAAAAATTAGGTTGTTTTTTTTGTTTTTACGGGAAAACACATTAAAGTAATATAATGTATGGATATAGTGTAATATATTTGAAAGGGTTCTTATCTCTTTATGGGTGTTGATTAGAGGAGACACGGACACCAGCATGGATCTCTACATTAGCTCACTAACTTAAACAACTTACACAATGTACGTAACGTATACGCAATTGCACCACAGCATACACGTTATTTGCAATCCTTCAACAATCGCTGTTTCTCAGGCATTAGAGTATATATATGTATATGTATATATGTATGTACAGTATATATATATATGTGTGTATATATATATACAGTATATATATGTGTATATATATGTATGTACAGTAGATATATATGTATGTGTATATATATGTATATATGTATGTGTGTGTGTATATATATATATATATATATATGTATGTGTATATATATATATATATATATATTATATATATATATATATATATATATATATATACATATATATATATATATATATATGTATGTAGGTGTGGGAAAAAATATGGTATCGAGCACTATTCTCTGGATAATCCAATCAAGACATATATATATATGTATGTATATATGTATGTGTGTATATATATATATATATATATATATATATATATATATATATATATATATATATGTATATATGTATGTGTGTATATATATATATATATACATATATATATATATATATATATTTATATATATATATATATATATATATATATATATACATATATATATATATATATTTTTATATATATATATATATATATATATATATATATATATATATATATATATATATATATATATATATATATATATATATATATATATATATACACAAACCCCCTTTCCATATGAGTTGGGAAATTGTGTTGGATGTAAATATAAACAGAATACAATGATTTGCAAATCCTTTTCAACACATATTCAATTGAATGCACTACAAACTACAAAGAACAGATATTTGATGATCAAACTCATAAACTTTATTTTTTTTGCAAATAATAATTAACTTAGAATTTCATGGCATGTTCACCACTTTGTTATATCACCTTTTCTTTTAACAACCCTCAATAAACGTTTGGGAACTGAGGAAACTAATTGTTGAAGCTTTGAAAGTGGAATACTTTCCAATTCTTGTCTTATGTAGAGCTTCAGTCGTTCAACAGTCCGGGGTCTCCGCTGTCGTATTTTACGCTTCATGATGCGCCACACATTTTCGATGGCAGACAGGTCTGGACTGCAGGCGGGCCAGGAAAGTACCCGCACTCTTCTTTAACAAAGCCACGCTGTTGTAACATGTGCTGAATGTGGCTTGGCATTGTCTTGCTGAAATAAGCAAGGGTGTCTATGAAAAAGATGGCGCTTAGATGCCAGCATATGTTGTTCCAAAACCTGTATGTACATTCCAGCATTAATGGTGCCTTCACAGATGTGTAAGTCACCCATGCCTTGGGCACTAATGCACCCCATACCATCACACATGCTGGCTTTTGAAATTTGCGTCGATAACAGTCTGGATGGTTCGCTTCCTCTTTGGTCCGGATGACACAATGTCGAATTTTTCCAAAAAGCAATTTGAAATGTGGACTCGTCAGACCACAGAACACTTTTCCACTTTGCATCAGTCCATCTTAGATGATCTCGGGCCCAGAGAAGCCGGTGGCGTTTCTGGATGTTGTTGATAAATGGCTTTCGTTTTGTTTAGTAGAGCTTTAACTTACACTTACAGATGTAGCGACAAACCGTATTTAGTGACAGTGGTTTTCTGAAGTGATCTTGAGCCCATGTGGTGATATCCTTTAGAGATTGATGTCGGTTTTTGATACAGTGCCTTCTGAGGGCTCGAAGGTCACTGTCTGTCTTTTCTGCTGGGCGTCATCTAATTAGAAACTCCTGTTACACAAACAAGCTTGTTTACCTTTTTGGTTGACAGTACTGACCTCTTTTTTGTACAAACTAACTCTATTTTGTACGATGTTAGTTCGCGACATGAATCACATCTTGCAGCACTTGGTCTTCACAAATATTAAAGGGCATTAGCACTTTTTATGCAATCTTGCCTATTATTCACAATCATTACAGTGTTTCCCACAGGTCAGGCATCTATTTGTGGTGGTGTGAATAATTAGTTATTCACTGAAATATATTTATTAATTGTGCCCGATCACAGTTGAAATCTTGAAATGAAGGGCCTTTAATGGCTAAAACCTTAACCTGGACAACATTTTAATAGCTGGTTGGCTCAGATTTTATTCTTTTAATTCCATTCACATGCTGCAGTGGACAGTGCACAATTTAGCTTTCAGTATTAATGCAGTATCTGAAGCACCGTCTCCACGTGTGTTTATTGACAACAGGGTTATAACTTGGACAGGTTAGCTCGTCAGTATGGTAACAGGTATGGCTGGGCGACATAACTAAAAAATGTATCACGATATAAGTGTTTCATATCAGTCGATATCGATAATTATTGATAAAAAAACAAAAAAACTATTCTAAATAAAGACCAGGAGAAAAAAGGCTGAATTTAAATACTTTTATTTTAAATATAACCTTTAACCTTTAGAACAAGGTCAGCATTACGAAAAACAGTCAAATAAATTAAAATACTGGTCGATGTGCAAATAATGACATTAAATAAATGCTTAATCCAACAAAATGTGCAAAGTATTGTAATTAAGAAATTAGTAGTGTACAACTCAGGCTTTAAAGCCATATTGGTAACAATATATGCAACTAAATAACAGTCACATTAAGCAAACAGAAACAAACATGTCTTACAGAATATTGTAAACATCGGAATAAACTTGCGTCTGAACATCCGTGACAAAATACTGCCAAACTGGTGACGTGACGTTTCCTTTTTTATTTACAATTTCCTCTCGTGCTGCCGCACTCATATTCCCGTTTCGTATCACTCCTCGTCGTCAGCTAGCCGTTGTTGCTTTTTTTTTTTTTTTCCTGTTAGCATTGGTTTTAAATAAATTTGTCCAATCTGTTGTTAAACAGTTTTCAAGAATTTTTGAAGATTGTAGAAGTAGAGAAACAGGGCTGTAGTTTGTAAACTGGGGATTGTCTCCAGTCTTATAAATTGGTACGACTTTGCCTATTTTGTTTTTATATTGGAATATTGCCTTCTTGAAATGGTAGGTGACTGATATGTTAAAGTAGGGCTGGGCCTTTTATTAATATCTTGATATTTTTAAGCCATATCACGATACACGATATATATCTCGATATTTTGCCTTAGCCTTGAATGAACACTTGATACATATAATCACAGCAGTAAGATGATTCTATGTGTCTAATTTAAAACATTGTTCTTCATACTGCATTAATATATGCTCATTTTAAACTTTCCTGCAGAGAGGGAAACTACAATTACATCAATTTACCAAAAGTGTATTTATGACACAGTTATTAAGCAGTGGCACAAACATTCATGTCATTTCAAAACAGAACGTGCAAGATTGTCATAGGCATTTTAAAACAAGCTATGAGTGCACTTTTGTGCATGATGTCACTAACATGACATATCAAAACAACACTAAAAACGTGCACTTTTTGTACAGAACGCAACTACAATAGTTTAAAACAAATAAAGTGCACTTTTGTGCATGATGTCACACAAGATATTTCAATAAGTGTTGAATAAAGAGCTGCATAATAGGAAATCAAATAGTGTATGTCCTTTGCTATGTGGTAGGTTACTACGCCTACAGACATTATTAAATTATGTTGTTGACAATTTTTTTCACACGCTCTGGAAATGGTTGCTTTGGCATTTTGTGGGTATGTATGGCACCGAACGGAGATATTGACATGCAGTTCCAAGCACTCTTCATTCTCTAGCGGGGACTTTTAAAATGATGCTTCAAATTAGCAGTTGGTGCTACTTTTTGTAACAACGCTTCTGCTGCATACTTGTTCGATATATTCCCGTTTGAAGCCCAACCACCGCCAGACAATGGACCCCGTGCTGTTTTTCTTGGGAAATAATTATTCCTTCATTTGTTACCAGATTGGCACCTTCTTTCTCTCGTATTACCGCTCGCACCACTCCGCTAGCATCACAGCTAATGTTACCCATGCTGATACCTCTCATGCGAGGGCGTATGACACGACAGTATATGACATATGTAAGAAGGTGGGCTTGTCCATGAGAAGGAGAGACAGGAAAAGATTGAGAAGAGCCTGTAGTGTAATGCCCGCAGCTAAAAGCAACTGTGTGAGAACATGGACTTGAATATCACGATAAAAGTCATTTTCTATATCGCACAGAGACAAACCCGCAATATATCAAGTATATCGATATATCGCTCAGCTCTATGTTAAAGGTTTTAAAATTTCTTCAATAAACTTTTAATCACTTCCATATCAATCTCAGTACAAGTACCGGTAGTTGAGGTCTTGGATTTAAATTTTTGTCACAATATTGAATATTTCCTCTTTTATCACACCTTCGAGGAACATTGAGTGGATATTTCCGTCTGTCATTCAAGTCCTCAACTGACCCGGTATCTGGAATCTTGTTCCTCAGATTGGTTTACAAAGTACTTATTGAAGCTTTCAACTACTTTGTTCATATTGTCATGTTTCTCATTTCTATCTGAGAAATATTTAGTATAATCCTTCTTAGCACCATTTTCAATAATAGCGATAACTTTGAATGGTTTGTTGAATTGTTCCAAAAAATGCTTCACGTTGTTGTCGTTTTGTGAAGAAGGAGCTGAGCCGGAGGGCAAAGCTCTCAATTTAACAGTCGATCTACGTTCCCATCATCACCTATGGTCATGAGATTTAGGTTATGACCAAAATTACAAGATCACGGGTACAAACGGCCGAAAATTGTTTCGTTTGTCGGGTGGCGGGGCTCTTCCTTAGAGATAGGATGAAAAGCTCTGTCATCTGGAAGGAGCTCAAAGTAAAGCCGCTGCTCCTCCACATCGAGAGGAGCCAGATGAGGTGGTTCGGGCATCTGGTCAGGATGCCACCCGGACGCTTCCCTGGGGAGGTGTTTAGGGCACGTCCGACCGGGAGGAGGCCACGGGGAAGAACTATGGCACATTGGGAAGACTACTTCTCCCAACTGGCCTGGGGACGCCCTGGGATCCCCCAAGGAGCTGGATGAAATGGCTGGGGAGAGGGAAGTCTTGGGTTCCTTGCTTAGGTTGCTGCCCCCTCGACCCGACCTCAGATAATCGAAAGAAAATGGATGGTTGTTGTAGTTCTTCTGCTGTTTAAATGAACAATTGACAGTGTGTTGTCGATTTTAATGTTTACGTTATATCGTTCATCTGTATAATAAAAACAATAATTCCTGTTATGAAAGAAAAAATATATATCTGGATCTATATCCGTATCTAATTCAGGACTATTGTGATCTATGCTGCTGAAGGTTTTCAGTTCCATATATTCCTGTTCACCAATCATTTGTGTTGATCTATAAATGTCTATATGTGTAGATAAATGTGCACCTGAGTAAAGATCTACCTGTTCAATAATTATAATTTTGCAGTTGAATGTCAATATTGGTTTTCCGTCAGACTCCATTGTCTTTGTTGTTGTTACTGGGAGTTCTGATATTCGTCCAGATCCATGATGTCGTTGACGACTAGTACTCTCGCCTGTGGACCTCTATTCAGCTTTATGTAAATTTTGCAGTTGGCACTTCAAGTTCCTTGAATTTTCCCCCATTTCCTCAAATCGCATGCCTTCTTGGCAATTTCAGCCTTGCGTTTAGTGAGGTGCTCTTTAATGTATACATTTGCGCCCTTCATCTTTTTTCCCTGTGTCAGCAATGCCGTTTTGGATTTCCTGTTGCGAGCTTAATGATGATGACTGGCGTGGTGTTGTTGCTTCTTCAATTCAGTGAAATGCACATTTCAATGGTGTTAATATTGACCTCAATTCCCTTTGATTGGAGAAAATTCACCACTTGTTGCTTTGTTGAAGCAGCGTCCATGTCATCTGGTTCTCCTCAACTGTGTCTTGTCAACTGCTCTTCCATTGGAACAAGGATTGATGCGTAGCCCGGCAATGACGATGTCATTCTGTTGTGTAAACGGATTCATTCCCCTTTGATGTTTTCCAAAACACTGATATTCCCAAGATTGGTAATATCTTGTTGTTGTCCGACATTCAGTTGTTGTCTTAATGTAGCCATTTCCTCCCTGAAGTTCTTCAAATTAGTGTTATTTAGTTGCAACTGTTGCTGCCATATTTCTATCTCCATTTTATGTTCTCCACAACACTGCTGTTGTCCCAATGGGTGTCGTCTTTCTGTTTGTCCTTCGACTGTTGGCGCAATGTTGCATTCTCCTCTTTCAGCTTCTCCACCTCCTGTTTTAAAGCTTTATTGTCTTTGCAGATAATCTTATTGTTTTTCTCTGAACCTTCTAAATCCCATCACGTCATTACGATATTCTTTGATAATCTGTTCTTGGATGTCTGCAACATCTTTTTGCATACCATTAATCATCTTTTCCTGGAGATTGTCGACATTGCTGTGTCCTATTTGTATGGTTTTGTAGAGTTCTTACTAATTATTTTAAGTCTGGTTCCACCTCTGATAACGGTTGACGGCTTCTTGTCGTACTCGTGGTTGCTCGGCAACGAAGTGAAGCCAATGGTGTTGTTAGCTTCTGCGGCAAGCGGCGGCTCTATGGTGTTTTTTTTTCTTTTTCTTTCACATATTTTGCACTGGCCAGAGTTGTGTCAGCTTTTCTTGTACATCACTTGTGGTCATAAACGAGCTCCTTCGGTTTTGTTGTTTAGCTTTGAGTTGTTACATTCTTTGTACGTAAAGAAAATGCAGTCATACTAGCATCTTGCTTCCTCAAAAAAAAAAAAAGAGTATATGTGAGGATGATGATGATGTGTTATAAAACTTTTTTTACACAACTTTGTCTGTTGATAGTTAGCTTGCTAACAAAGACTCTCAGACAGCATTCCTTAGATGTCTGATTGGCCTACGCTTTAAATGCTCCCGCATCACAGACGTACTGCTATGAAAATTAAGCCTTGATTACAGTGAAATGTTTTCATACTTTACATATTTTTACCCACGGTGTTGTTACCGGTGGCTGCAGGTACTTTTGTTTTCCTATTCTGGCGGGTCACCGGTCACGCTGACTCAAGCATGTGCATTTCTTTCCGGAAAAAACAAGAGCCATGATATATTGTCGACATATATTTGTCCACAACAAATTGTATTGTTGATTTTTGTTGACAATGTCGACGGTTTGTTGCATCCTTATTCTCAACAGGGGGGCACAAGCCCACATTTAGTACAAAAATGCAAAGATAATATTGTGCTTTTTTTTCTGAAGGTTTTTTTTTTCTTGCATTCCTCCTGCATGGGCTGAGGGCTGTGGGTACTTGGCTCTTTGTACTCACAGCACACACACCTATAGGACTTTGAAAGATCAACCTGCGGGGATGCTTTACAGGGGGATGAGGACGCCTGACTTGTCCCCTGCTGGTACATCCCTTAATTTCTTTAGACAAATACAATTGACAAGTATTGTCAAAAGTACATCAAATGCCCCCACCCCCAAAAGTACAAATACAAATACATAAATAAAAATGAAAATAATGATAAAGATAAGAATAAAGTACAAATAAATCACTTACAGATATTCACATAAAACCACGGGTAGCTGCATTTCTGATTGGCCTTAGAAATATACAGCAACCAGTAAGCACACAAAAAGCTAATTAACCACCCACATTTCAATTTTCTTTCAATAAGGGTTATTTTGGAAATCAGTTTCTTCTTCATATCCCAGAAAGGCACCCCACAGTTCTTGAAACTTTGCGGGACAGCCGATCAATGTCAGCATAATCCTCTCCGGTTTTAGAAAATAAAGAACATCTTTAATCCAGCGGGTGTGGCAAGGAGGTGCTGTTGCCTTCCAATTTAACACAATGAGTCTTTTAGCCAACAGAGTAGTGAATACTACACGATTCCTTTTGGATTTGTTAAGGGTAGATGATTGGGGTGCGAATCCAAATAGTCCACTTAGAGGATTCGGTCCAATCATTTTGTCAGTGACCACAGACAAAGTGTTAACATTTTTTGTCCGATAGTTCTTCAGAGATGGGCAGTGCCAAAACATATGTATTAAATTAGCAGGAGCCTGTTGACACCGATCACATAACACAGATATACCATCATATATATTTGCTAATCAGACCTTGGTATAATAAGTACGATGTATCAGCTTGCATTGAATAAGGCTCTGTCTGGCACAAATACAATACATATGAACTCTACTTAAGATCTCTGTCCAGCTACCCCCAGACAGACTCATACCCAAATCCCCCTCCCCAAGTGACTTTATTCAAGTCAGAGCCTAAGGGCCTAAAAGAAGAATTTGCTTATAAGTAGGTGTAATTGATTGTTTTTAAATTGGATGTGGTATCAAAATCATATCTAAAACTGTTTCAGTCAGTAATTCTAGAAACCAAGGGAAAGCATTGCGAACAAAACTGCAAATCTGTGGATATCCAAACAAGTATTGCTAACGGAGCGAGAAATGTATTACAAAGTTGCTGAAAAGAGGCAAAAGTGTTGCCAATATATAAATATTTATTGTTGTTGATCCCCAGACTTGACCATCTTAAAAAAGCAATAACTACCTATAAGAGAGGGAAAGAAAGCATGATTAGCAGTGATGGGTGCCAGACTGAAAATAATATGGAAACCAAATTAGCCCTCAAACTGAACCCAAATCCTAAATGAGGTTTCAACGATTGGATCTTTTGTAAAAGCAGAAGTAGAAGAGTGAATGGGAGAGTGAATGACAGCCTTAAAGGGAAACATTATCACATTTTCAAAAGGGTTAAAAACAATAAAAATCAGTTCCCAGTGGCTTTTTGTATTTTTTGAATTTTTTTTCAAAATTTTACCGGTCCCGGAATATCCCTAAAAAAAGCTTTAAAGTGCCTTATTTTCTCTCTCTCGAAGCCACTGTTCATTTTCCTGTGACGTCACACAGTGCTGCCAATGTAAACAAACAATGTCGAATAGCACAGCAAGATATAGACTCGGATTTCAGCGGCTTAAGCGATTGAACAGATTACGCATGTTTTGAAACGAATGGTTGGGGAATAAGCGGTAGAAAATGGAAATGGATGGGTTGGAGTATGAAAGTATTAAAGAAGAAACTGAAGCTATTGAGCGAATAGCTATTGATGCTATTATTAGCCGTAACATGGCCGAATAGCTGCGTTAGCATCGCCGGTAAAATGTGCGGACCAAACGATCAGGACTTTCGCATCTTGTGACACTGGAGCAACGTAAATCCTTCGATTGGTAAGTGTTTTTCCCGCATTAAATGTGGGTGGAAGGAAACATAATATAGTTGCAAATGCATCTGCAGGTTATCCATACATCTCTGTGCCATGTCTGCTTTAGCACCGCCGGTAAATAGCATGTTAGCATCGATTAGCGTAGCATGTTAGCATCGATTAGCTGGCAGTCACGCCGCAACCAAATATGTCTGATTAGCACATAAGTCAACAACATCAACAAAACTCACCTTTGTGATTTCGTTGACTTTATCGTTGCAAATGCATCTGCAGGTTATCCATACATCTCTGTGCCATGTCTGTCATCGCCGGTAAAATGTGGAGACACTCCAGCACATTCAATGGGGGTCTGGCGGCAGATTTCTTGCCACTTTCGCATCTTCGGGCCAGTGGTGCAACTTGAATCCCTCCCTGTTAGTGATGTTACACCCTCCGACAACACACCGACGAGGCATGATGTCTCCAAGGTTCCAAAAAAATAGTCGAAAAAACGGAAAATAACAGAGCTGAGATCCGGTGTTTGCAATGTGTTGAAAATGTAAATGGCGGCTGTATTACCTCGGTGACGTCACGTTCTGACGTCATCGCCAATAGAGCCATAAACAGAAAGGCGTTTAATTCGCCAAAATTCACCCATTTAGAGTTCGGAAATCGGTTAAAAAAATATATGGTCTTTTTTCTGCACCATCAAGGTATATATTGACGCTTACATACTGTAGGTCTGGTGATAATGTTCCCCTTTAAGAGGTAGTGGTTTACTTGAGTGAGCCTCCATAAATAACCATATCAGAGGGAGATCAAATGATTCATAATGCAGCCAATATTTAAGAATTCTAATGTTGGTCGCCCAGTAGTAAGACATAAAGTTTGTTAGTGCCACTCCTTCTGACGTTTTGGGTCATTGCAAATTTTGTTTACATAACCTGTGAGTCTTTTTTATTCCAAATGAAGTCTAAAATCTGACTATTTATTTTACGAAAGAAGGACTGAGGCAGAACAAGTGGTGTACGCTGAAACAGATAGGAAAATCGCGGAAGTACATTCATTTTAACTGAGTCGACACAAGCCACTGTAAATAAATTAAGTAAAGACCAGCAATCAAAATATCCCTGGATTCTGGACAACAGTGGGACAAAGTTGGCTTGATAATGCTCTGCAAGCGTACGTGTGATCTGCACGCCCAGGTATGTGAAACTTTGCAAAGCAATTTTGAAAGGAAAATTGCGCTGAGGATATTTCTAAGCAAAATAATTTATAGGAAATAGTTCACTCTTTCCCGAGTTCAATTTGTAGCCACACACGTCCAACGGCTTGGAGAGTATTTAAGGCAGCCGGGACGGGACAGAGAAAGAGATGTCCTAGACATTTAGACGGAGGTTATATGCGTAGAGAAAGATGTTCACTTGCACATTGTGTCTAATATACCTGTAATAAGTGGTAAGGCGCAAAGCGCTATTGATAGAGGCTCAATGACAAGAGCAAAAAGCAATGGGCTGAGAGGACAGCCCTGCCCCATCGAACGATTAAGGCAAAAGTATTGGGATTTCACATTATTTGTCCTGACCGAGGCCAACGGGACGACTAGAGAAGCTTACACATCCATCCATCCATTCCTACCGCTTATTCCCTTTGGGGTCGCGGGGGGCGCTGGTGCCTATCTCAGTTACAATCAGGCGGAAGGCGGGGTACACCCTGGACAAGTCGCCACCTCATCACAGGGGCCGAAACTTAAACAATGAAACACATTTATTACCGAAGGTAAATCTCTTTAGGACATAAAATAGATAGTTCCACTCCGCCCTGTCAAAAGCCTTTTCCGATTTTATCTATATAACTGAGTGTTGGAAGCAGGCCTGGAAAAGACATCGAAAGTTAAAAATGGCGAGCCTATTTCGAATAAGCCTGGTTTGATCTGCATCAATAATAGAAGAGAGAATACTATCAAAACGTAAAGGTAGCAGTTTAGACGATAATTTATAATCCTCATTCAACAGGATAATAGGATGATGAAGTGCACAAAGAGGGATCTTTGTCTTTTTAAAGAGGAGAGAAATTTACTCTTGATTTAGCGTTTGTGGGAGGCGGCCAGATTTAAATGATTCATTGTAGATACCGTATTTCCTTGAATTGCCGCAGGGCATATAGTATGCGCCTGCCTTGAATTACTGCCGGGCCAAACTCGCTTCCCAAAATAATTAGCGCATGCTTAGTATTACCGCCTGGTCAAACTTTTGACGTCACGAGTGACACTTCCCCTGTCATCATTTTCAAAATGAAGGAGGCTGATTTCAATACTGGTAATTTGAAATCGCATTAAGGGAAGAATATTAAGAGCTATTCAGTAGGATTTAAGGTCCAAGCTTACATGACACTCAAATTTTTACTGCAGGCCTTTGGTAAGCGCAGGAGTGAGAAGAGGTTTAAAATTAATTAGCGCCCCGGCGGCAATTCATGGAAATACGGTATCCAATAAAGGGGCAAGCCTTTGTGCGTTTTTTACCGTCGTAGGGTTTATGGGAGTCGGTTTCTGAGGCCTGCCAATCACGTGCCGGGGCCTCGTTTATGGTGTGAGGGTGAGGCTTTGTCTGTGGGCGGAGTTTTGTGCCCGAGGGATATTACGGCCGAGGGAGAAGTTGGGTGGCTTCTGTCTCTTTTGGAATGGTGGTGGGGGACCCTCAGATATATGCGGCCGGGCATCGGGTGGAATGGCTGGATGGAGCTTTTGTGGCTGGGGTAATTTTTGTTTTAGTTTTCTTTAGTGTACTCGGGGGTTGGTTGGGCATGCGTCAGGGTCTTTTAGCCGGGTTTTAGTTTGTTTTTTTGGTGGCTGGGTTGAGTGGTTGCGCGGAAGGGACAATGGGTGTTGTTCTGGCTTCTTGGCAAGAGCAAAAAGCAATGGTTTGTAACATTTTAGAGATTTTTTTTTTTTATGGCTGTGTATTGGGTGGTCGCTTCCGGTTAGTGTGACGTCACGCGAGTTCGCTTTCTGTTGGTTGGGGTCCGTGTCCATCTATTTCAGTTTGACGCTGTAGGGTTTGTATCAATGGCTTGTCGATTATTTTTGTATTGTGTGGGCACTGTGGTTCGGTTGTATGGGTTTGGATTGGGGAGTGGCATTTCTTGGTGGGAGGTGGCATAAATATCTCTTCTTTTCATGTTGTCGTTTGGGCTAGTTAGGGGCCTGGCACTAGTTGGCTCCATGGTTTTGTCGGCATGTGGTTGTCGGTTGCAGTTTTTGGCCGTTTTGATTTGGTATGGTGGTGCTGGCCGTGCAGGCGGGTGGCCTATTCTGTGGTCCATGGCGGCGCATGCACTTGGCGTTGAAGTGAAGCAAAATGTATTTATGTAGCGCTTTTCTCTAGTGACTCAAAGCGCTTTACATAGTGAAACCAATGGTCTAAATTATATCTTAAACCTGTGTGGGTGGCACTGGTAGCAAGTGGGTGAATTATCTTGCCCAAGGACACAACGGCAGTGACTAGGATGGCGGAAGCAAGGATTGAACCTGCAAACCTCAAGTTGCTGGCACGGCCCCTCTACCAGCCAAGCCACAAAGCCCCAACTTTACTTCACTTAGTTTCACTTCACACTGTGGAGCATGGACGTATTTTGGCTGAAAAACTAACAATAAATGTGAAGCTTTAAACATTGAAACGTGGCTGTACAAGGGGTGCTTTAAAACATGGTTAGCTAGCTGGAGGCTAATGTCCATCCGCAGCCCGCAGTGTTGTAGCTACTTCTAAATCACTAACCCTCCCTTTTATGGCGACAAATAATATTTTTCTTATAAGTATCATCTCTGCAGGACAAGGAATAGCTAAACACCCCTAGTGGCCACGGGGCCCTAAGCAGCCCCTTAGTTCGCTTATGCCTTGGGCCAGCTCTGCCAGTGGCTGCAGCCATTTTTGTTTTCCTATGGTGACTGTGGCTGGTGACTGGTGAGGCTTACTTGCGCATGTTCATTTTAGTCCAGAAAAAAGACCTACGATGATATATTGTCAACATATAAATTTGCCTTCCGCTCGATTGTAGCTGACATAGGCACCAGCGCTCCCCGCAACCCCAAAGGTAATAAGCGGCAGAAATGGATGGGATGGATGGATGGATGGTTGCTGAGGGAGATGATGGCAACAGACACCTGGGTACGATGCAGCTCTATAGTTTTATTATATATGTTCACCATATACATAATAATAAAACAATAGTAATATAAACTAAGGATATGAAGTGTGAACTAGATCTAAAATTGTATGCGGTGTGTGGCTGTGTGTGATTAGCTGTAGTGTGTTACTTAGTGTTGTGGTGGGCAAGAGGAGGGACAAGGCAGGAAGACAGTCATTTGGGCAGGCAGATGATCCAGGGCGAGAGAGAGGCGTCAAGGGATCTAGGTCGAAGTGGAAGGTCGAAATTGAAGAGGCATTCCGGGAAGCGGGGGAACGGCGACGAAGAATGACAAGATACACAGCAACGTCAAACACGGAAAGGAGGTCTACAGCAGGATCGACACAACACGACAATGGAACACGGAGGGAAAAACAGAAAGAGAGCAAGATTGCATCAAGCATCCGATGATGGCTTACTGTATGCCAACAGAAGATTACATTCCGGCGCGGCAAGGCAGGTTGTGCCTGCTTATGAAGGCAGCTCGATCATCTGGGACAGGTGCGCTGATTGCAGATTGTCTGCACGCGCGAGGAGGTACGCCCGCAGCGGGGGGAGAGCGCCGGTGGGCGTGGCCCGTGGTGCGCTTGTCAGGACGCAAAGATGTGGGCGCATTGGAATGTGCCATGGCCGGGCCATATATATATATATATATATATATATATATATTTATATTTATATATGTATATATATATATGTATATTTATATATAGATATATATATATATATATATATATATATATATATATATATATATATATATATATATAGTAAGCGGTAGAAATGGATGGATGGATATATATATATATGTATATATATATGTATATTTATATATATATAATAAGCGGTAGAAATGGATGGATGGATATATATATATATATATATATATATATATATATACACAGTGGGGCAAAAAATTATTTAGTCAGCTACCGATTGTGCAAGTTCTCCCACTTAAAATGATGACAGAGGTCTGTAATTTTCATCATAGGTACACTTCAACTGTGAGAGAGAGAATGTGAAAAAAAAAATCCAGGAATTTACATTGTAGGAATTTTAAATAATGTATTTGTAAATTATGGTTGAAAATAACTATTTGGTCAATAGCAAAAATTCAACTCAACACTTTGTAATATAACCTTTGTTGGCAATAACTGAGGTCAAACGATTACTATAGGTCTTTACCAGGTTTGCACACACAGTAGTTGGTATTTTGGCCCATTCCTCTATGCAGATCTTCTCGAGAGCAGTGATGTTTTGGGGCTGTCGCCGCGGAGCAACACGGGCTTTCTACTCCCTCCACAGATTTTCTATGTAGTTGAGGTCTGGAGACTGGCTAGGCCACTCCAGGACTTTCAAATGCTTCTTACGGAGCCACTCCTTTGTTGCCCGGGCGGTGTGTTTGGGATCATTGTCATACTGGAAGACTCAGCCACGTTTCATCTTCAAAGCTCTCACTGATGGAAGGAGGTTTTGGCTCAAAATCTCACGATACATGGCCCCATTCATTCTTTCCTTAACGCGGATCAGTCGTCCTGTCCCCTTAGCAGAAAAACAGCCCCAAAGCATGATGTTTCCACCCCCATGCTTCACAGTAGGTGTGGTGTTCTTGGGATGGAACTCAGTATTCTTCTTTTCCAAACACGACAAGTTGAGTTTTTACCAAAAAGTTATATTTTGGTTTCATCTGACCACATGACATTCTCCCAATCCTCTGCTGTATAATCCAAGTGCTCTCTGGCAAACTTCAGACAGGCCTGGATATTCACTGGCTTAAGCAGGGGGACACGTCTGGCACTGCAGGATTTGATTCCCTGTCGGTGTAGTGTGTTACTAATGGTAACCTTTGTTACTTTGGTCCCAGCTCTATGCAGGTCATTCACCAGGTCCCCCCATGTGGTTCTGGGATTTTTGCTCACCGTTCTCATGATCATTTTGACCCCACGGGATGAGATCTTGCGTGGAGCCCCAGATCGAGGGAGATTATCAGTGGTCTTGTATAACTTCCATTTTCTGATGATTGCTCCCACAGTTGATTTTTTCATATCAAGTTGCTTGCCTATTGTAGATTCACTCTTCCCAGTCTGGTGCTGGTCTTCAATTCTTTTCCCGGTGTCTTTCGGGTGTCCTTCGACAGCTCTTTGGTCTTGGCCATAGTGGAGTTTGGAGTCTGACTGTCTAAGGCTGTGGACAGGTGTCTTTTATACAGATAGCGAGTTCAAACAGGTTCCATTAATACAGGTAACGCTTCTTAAAGAAGAAGTTACAGGTCTGTGAGAGCCAGAGATCTTCCTTGTTTGAAGTGACCAAATACCTATTCTCCACCATAATTTACAAATAAATTCTTTAAAATTCCTACAATGTGAATTCCTGGATTTTCTTTTCACATTCTGTCTCTCACAGTTGAAGTGTACCTATTTTGAAAATTACAGACCTCTGTCATCATTTTAAGTGGGAGAACATGCACAATCGGTGGCTGACTAAATACTTTTTTGCCCCACCTTGTATATATATGTATATGTATATATATATATATATATATATATATATATATATATACAATCTCTATCACACTTATAGGGATTTCAATGTAAATTAGTATATAGCTAGCACATTAGTTTAAATAAATTTTGCTTATGTTGAACAAATGGATAAATCATTTTGTATCTCATGTAAGTTGTAATAGACACACTTTAGTTCAGTTTTACTGTACTTCTTCAAAGTGAAGGCTCTGAGATAGAAAGGAACTGCAAAAGTCAGCTGTCAGACGAATTTTTTGTATATTTTGCTGCTTTGTATCGAAATGCTTCTATGTCAATATATGTTATTTTATCAGCCATAATTTAGTTTTTAGTAGTTTCATTTCTTTTCTCCCATCTTTATTGTATGTTACTGTGTGTGTTGTCAAATTAAGGATTTCACTTTGATGCATCCACAGATTCCTTGTGAATAATGCATCGTGCACACTGTCCAGCTTCTCAGGCAAATCATATAGTTGATGTAGATGCCCATATCGGCTGTTCAGATTTACTATACAAAAGAGAAGTGTAGGATACTTCTCTTGTTGCCCTTTTTGAATTTGACTTTATTAAATGTATTTATATTATCATTTGGTGCAGCCGGGCCGTAGCAGGAGGGGATAGAAAGGGTAAAAAAAGGAAGACAGAGGGGGAAATTGTGGGGATAAGAGAAAGATTAGACAGAGAGACAAAAACAACAACAGCAAACACAACAATAACAACAAAAACAACAACAACAATAGAACACCAGCACCTACGATATGTACAAATATGATCGTAAAAGTGATAGCAAAGAAACAGTTAGTGAAATAAATAATAATAATATAGAAATGACAATGAGCATTTTTACACTACAACTGGAGCAAAACAAATACCAATAGAAAAAGCGCTATTGATAATGAACAATACCAATAGTTTACCTCTATTATCAACAATACAGTTGATCAAATGCAAAAATACATATACAAACCAAAAATGTTTTAATATTTTTTTTAAATAGCGGGAGCAGAATGAAAAAGCCTTATAAGGACGTCATGTTAAAATGTTTTTACAAAACATTGGCCCGAGTTTGTGAATGTGAGTGTGAATGTTGTCTACTTTTGTTGGCTCTGTGATGAGGTGCCGACTTGTCCAGGGCGTTCCCGGCCTTCCACTCGAGTGCAGCTGGGATAGGCTCCAGCACCCCCGCGACCCCGAGAGGGACAAGCGTTAGAAAATGGATGGATGGATGAATGTTCCTGAAATGTTCATTAAACGAGTTTTGTGCTGTGACACTGTGTTATGTAATACTATCTCAAACTCAAACTACATTGTCTCTTCAATTGATATAACTATTTGAAAATGTTAATTAAAACATTTCTGCAATTTGGGTTACAGCTTATTAACAATGGGCCAAACCAACTACTGGATAACAGGGATCATTACGACTCTTTAGGAGTTGGTGGCCCTGGAGGTCCATGTTCAACTGGCTGCTTTTATGTGACATTGTTATTGGCGAAGTGTGACCCATGTCTTTCTTCAAAGCCCACTCTTTCATTTTTCTTGCAGCATGTGTTGCTGGGGGCCAGCCGTGCAGACAAAGCTACGAGCCAGTCCAGTCGTTCTCTCGGCGCCCGGTGCAGGAACTCAATCGCTTCCTGCTCTGACGAGCAGCCGCACATCGGCAACTATCGTTTACTCAAGACCATCGGCAAAGGAAACTTTGCCAAGGTCAAGTTGGCACGCCACATCCTGACAGGCAAAGAGGTAAGACACACAGTTTAGGAAGAAATATTATTTGCAGTCATGTAAGTGGTAATATGTGATACAAGAAAGTCCATGAGTCCGCATTTTTTATAATCCGTATTGCAAGAAGTAATTATGAATCCCTTTAGCCTTTCTCCAGTCAGTGTAACAATTACTGCATTTTCCGGACTATAAGCATCACCCACAAAATTTTCGAAGACAAATATATTTTAATATATATTAGTCGCATCAGAGCCGCAGTATGTTGTGAAATGAGATACAGTAGTTACATAGAAAGATTTTGTAAATGTTTATTTACATACCTTAATTGTTTTCAAACGGGGCCTTTAACACGGCAGTAAAACATCTTATCAAACAAAACAGAAAAGTAATTGGTATCATTATTCATCCTTTATGAGATAGAAGATATTCGCTTTTAAAATAAGTTTTTTTCCTTGTACTTTGTAAACACTTCCATTTTGAACAGTTTTTAAATTGGATAATTTTTGTACATTGTTTTATTTCTTTGCTTATTCCATTCCATTATCAAGCCATTAGCGAAAAATCCATAGATTAGCCGCACCTTTGTCTGAACAGCAGCTTTCAAAGCTTGAGAAAAAGTAGCGATGTATCTTTCGGAATATATGATTATCATAAAAGCACAAATATACATATTTATAAACAGAATTTTTACTTATCTCAATGTAACATCTTTCATTAGGGGTATAACGGTACGCCATTGTCACAGTTTGGTATGGTTTACAGTTCATTGTGGGTACAATAAGAGAACATATTCAAAATATAATCCTACTACATACCTTATGTGTGAACAGCTTTCAGAGTGTTTAGTATTTATTAAGGATGTAATGTTATGAACATTATATGACCAGAATAAATATGGTTATTATTATTATCACGGTATTGTTGAATGTGTTAAAAAAAGTAATCGGGAATGACGTTTACAGTGTCTTGTATTCATGTTTGGGCTTAATACATCTAGCAAATAGTGGCGCTATTTTCCAGTTCGTGATTAGTGGCACTAGTCACCAGCTCTAATTGGCGGCACTAGCGGCTAGCTAATAATTAATGATGCTAGCTGCTAGCTATCGATCAGTATGTTAGCTTTTTTCTCCAGGAAATGAGAAGTATCAACTTTCTGTGAGTTCATCGACTTGCGTTTATTAACCATGCCTTTACAATAATATTAAGTTAAAAAGGTAATATTAACAGCCTAGTATTCATAACTACTGCAAACTTATGGAAGGTAATTCTCCAATATGTAACATTCTCAAATGAAATAAAAACTAATATAAATAATGTAAAAACGCTAAAAACCTAGATATAGCACACAGGAAAATTAAAAGATATGTGTACAACTTCATGCATTGTCTACATTAACGATGCTAAAAGCAATCAAATAAAATTGCATGTATTTTGATACATGCAATTTTTTCTGAACAAAACATCCATATATTAGATTTGTAATATCAAGTGTAATATTTAATAATAGATCTCATTCATAATGAAGTAATGTCAAAACTGTTTTAAAAAACGCCAATGGCCAATAAAATCGGGACGCACTTTGACACCTGTGGTTTACAAAGATTATATTTGGTACAACAGTCGCAGTTTGAAAAGTGTGAACAATTATTGTATTGTTTGGAAATAAGAGTTATTGGTTAAAGTGCAGAATGAATTATTACAACTTCTAACCCAATTTTCCATCTCCACTTAACAGTGGCCGCACACTGCTTTTATCTTAAACGCCTGTCTTTGACGGTGTAGTTTACCGGAAAGGCCAAGTGTTCCTAAACAGCAGATTGTAACGACAAAAGTGTTTTTTAAAGTGCTGATTTCTCCTTAGCACTATCGTTTTAAAAAAAAGGTGTACTACAATCTGTTTACAACACATATTTCACAAAGGCTACGTTCAATTTCTTTTTACGGCCATCTGTTTTGAACATTTATCGCTGTTAGATGACGTATATCTTGAATAACCATGACTTGATTGTTCAGAAAATTGCATCAGATAATATATATACATATGAAAGAGACCTGGGTCAAACTGGAAAAATGTGGAATTGTTCTGTTTACGTTAACATGAAAAAACAGACACAGGTCACATACAGGAAAAAAAAATCTGAATTGCTTGTATACCGTCATGTGACTTCTTCCCCGAAGTGAAAATCAGTGGTGGTCAACCAAGCCAAGATGGCTGATGTATACAGCGAGCAGCTCGCAAATTATCCGAGTACAAACGAGGCTTATATATTCCTGCAAAACGCAGATACGCGCAAAAAAATCAAACTCTGCAATGGAATACATCCCTATATTTAAAAAAAAAAGATTTGTCAAGCGATATTAGGGATTAGAGGTCGCAATCCCAGACATATCGAACTATTGTGCTCCATGCGCCATTGTACGCAACAAAACAGAGGAAAACATGGAAAAGCATGGAGGTCTACAACTTCTTTGTGTATGACTGGGTCAAGGAAATTGGTATCAAGACTCTACCGGATAAATATGGATCGTTTTTGCTTAGGTAAGGTTGCATTTCATGATTTAACTTTGCGTCTACTGCCATTTTTGTTCCTGTTCCACGCGCCGTTTATGAGTGGCGTGTTTTTCCATATCTTTACAAAAATATAAATAGAAATGTCAACATTGTGTATGTGCTGAAAGCTTCATTTATGATTGCTGCCTTGAGTAAAAGCTTAACTCTTTTAGGTTTGGATCACATTTGCTTTCTTTTATTTAGACTCGCCAAGTTGGTGCTTTTCGAAACACTTGTAGCAGACATGTGTGTTTAAGAAATACAAAAAATATCAAGATAATACTTAAATGGGAAATAATAAAAATGTTAACCATATATCAAACAAACTTTTAACAAAGTGATAACTGCAATTTCCTGCATTCTAAGACTTGGAGCTGAATGCTTTTCTCATCCTTGTTTCGTAAAATCTTGCAGTCCTCCGCCCTTTTTGAGAGCCTCTAGAGCAGGGGTCACCAACGCGGTGCCCGCGGGCACCAGGTAGCCCTTAAGGACCAGATGAGTAGCCCGCTGGCCTGTTCTAAAAATAGCTCAAATAGCAGCACTTACCGGTGAGCTGCCTCTATTTTTTTTATTTTATTTCATTACTAGCAAGCTGGTCTCGCTTTGCTCGACATTTTTAATTCTAAGAGAGACAAAACTCAAATAGAATTTGAAAATCCGAGAAAATATTTTAAAGACTTGGTCTTCACTTGTTTAGTTAAATTCATTTATTGTTTTACTTTGCTTCTTATAACTTCCAGAAAGACAATTTTAGAGAAAAAATACAACCTTAAAAATGATTTTAGAATTTTTTAACACATATACCTTTTTACCTTTTAAATTCCTTCCTCTTCTTTCCTGACAATTTAAATCAATGTTCAAGTATTTTTTTTTATTTATTGTAAAGAATAGCAAATACATTTTAATTTAATTCTTCATTTTAGCTTCTGTTTTTTTCGACGAAGAATATTTGTGAAATATTTCTTCAAACTTATTATGAGTAAAATTCAAAAAAATTATTCTGGCAAATCTAGAAAATCTGTAGAATCAAATTTAAATCTTATTTCAAAAGTGGATTTTATCCTATTTAAAACATGTCATCAAAATTCTAAAATTAATCTTATCAAGAAAAATTACTAATGACGTTCCATAAATTCTATTTTTTATTTCTTCAAAAAGATTCGAATTAGCTAGTTTTTCTCTTCATTTTTTTTCGGTTGAATTTTGAATTTTAAAGAGTCGAAATTGAAGATAAACTGTTTCAAAATTAAATTTTCTTTTTTTGTGTGTTTTCTTCTCTCTTAAACCGTTCCATTAAGTGTTTTTTTCATAATTTATTCCCTACAAAAAACCTTCCGTAAAAGGAAAAAAAATGTACGACGGAATGACAGACAGAAACACACATTTTTATATATATATATATATATATATATATATATATATATATATATATATATATATTTATATATATATATATATATATATATATATAGATATATTTATTAAAGGTAAATTGAGCAAATTGGCTATTTCTGGCAATTTATTTAAGTGTTTATCAAACTGGTAGCCCTTCGCATTAATCAGTACCCAAGATGTAGCTCTTGGTTTTAAAAAGGTTGGTGACCCCTGCTATAGACGATCTCTGAAGAAACGCTTGTTCTTTTAACGATTTAAACGAATCATACAGCCGAAAACAACACAAGCATCGGGCATTTTGTCTTCAAGAAAGGCTAAATGGCACCGAGTACTCATTGAGAACAGAGCTAGCTTGACTACAAAACATATTTAATGCGCGGGAAAGTGAGGCCAACGTGACGTCCGTAAAATCCAAGCAGTTGACCAGCAGTGTTGGCCCTGCGATGAGGTGGCGACTTGTCCAGGGTGTACGCCGCCTTCCGCCCGATTGTAGCTGAGATAGGCGCCAGCGCCCCCCGCGACCCCGAAAGGGAATAAGCGGTAGGAAATGGATGGATGGATGATGGATGACCAGCAGTGTGAACATATTGCCTTCCTTTGTATTGTGTGAGAAATCAGAGATCCTTTATACTAAACCAAATGGTCCGTACCAAATAATATATAATTACAAATGCCTGTACATTTCTAATTTTATTATAGTTTTGTTTCATGCTTTTCATAGTTGTTTCAACTTAAAACTGAATTATAGAAAACTGACCATAACACTTAAAAATGCAGTAAAACAAGCTTCTAGCCTTCAAATGACTGAAATAACTAAAGTCAGGCAATACAAGCAGGTGTTTCCACACAGGGACAGAGGGATTATTATATCATGTTACTTATGTCCTAATCAAACATCTGTTTCATTTTTTTCCAGGTTGCAATAAAAATCATCGACAAAACTCAGTTGAATCCAACCAGCCTACAGAAGGTGAGTGTTTGAACAGTTTTAACTTTAGAAATGAATGCAAGACCTTCTCAAATTTGGTTTAAATCACTTGATTCATACATTAATCTGTTTCTTTCAAAAAGTAAACCAGCCCGAATAAGCCTTAAACGTTACAGAAATCCAAGGAATATGGGGGTTCAGAACTCCTGAGCTTTTCCCATTACTTCCTTGCAAAATAAACTACAATACATTTTAAAGTATATCAATCCCAACTAATTAGATACTTTATGGTTAGATGTTGAACAATCATTCAGCTAGGAGTTCCCAATTTCAAACTTGCCCTTTATTAGAAGATTAGAAGATTTTTTTTAAAAACACAACTGCTTTGAAAATAATAATATTCACACTCTCTTAACAGCTTGGTGGGAATTTGTGAAAATAACTGGGTTTCTGCTCACTCACTGCCAGTCTACGCCTATTTTGAACAATCCTGATTTTCTGCTCAACAAGAAACCATTGAATTTTCCAACATGATAAGGGAGTTAGATATCTTGAAGATATCAAAGGACACTGTTTTACCTATTTTAAAGACCTAATAACACAGTATGCAATTAATCCTAACAAATTCCTAGAATACATACAAATCAAATCTGTAATCAGTGCAGTATTCAACAAAACAACATGTGAAAGTAATCCCACAACTGTTTAATTCTTCAAAATATCTGCCCCTAAACCTTTATCAAAATTATAAGGTGGGACTGGAAGCGGTTGCCTTAGGGTCGGCGGGGGCTGTCCCTCACAGGGGGTGGTGGTATGCGCCCGGGGGATTGGGGGACTTGTCGCTGTCGGGCGACGGTCTGCCCATGCCCCTCTGGTGCCGGATCTCCTTGTGCTTCCTCCTTCCTCTGGGGCGTGGGGCGGGGTCTGGCTTTGGCCTTCCTGCGCTGCAGCTGTGCGGGGCCCGGCTGCTAGGGGGTTGGGGGAGGCTGCCTGACCCCCATGTGGTGGCCCTGGCGGTGCATCCCAACTCCTCTCTCTTTTGGATCTGTTTTTTTGTTTGTCTATCTGTATGGGTGCGTGCGTGCGTCCGTGTGTACTGAACAAAAATATAAATGCAACACTTTTTTTTTTTTGCTCCCATTTTTCATGAGTTGAACTCAAAGATCTAAAATGTTTACTCTATACACAAATGGCCTGTTCCTCTCAAATATTTTTCCTAAATCTGTGTTAATGAGCACTTCTTCTTTGCCAAGATAATCCATGCCACCTCACAGGTGTGGCATATCAAGATGATGATTCCTCAGCATGATTATTGCATAGGTGTGCCTCAGGCTGCACACAATAAAACTCTGAAATGTGCAGTTTTTCTTTATTGGGAATCTGTGAGGGTCAGAAAAACAAGTCTGGTGTGACCACTATTTGCCTCACGCAATGCAACACATCTCCGCACTTAGTTAAACAGGTTGTTGATTGTGGCCTGTGGAATGTTGGTCCACTCCTCTTCAATGGCTGTGCAAAGTTGCTGGATATTGGCAGGAACCGGAACATGCTGTCGTATACGTCGATCCACAACATCCCAAACATGCTAAATGGGTGACATGTCCGGTGAGTATGCTAGCCATTCAAGAACTGGGATATTTTCAGCTTCCAGGAATTCTGTACAGCTCCTTGCAACATGGGGTCGTGCATTGTCATGCTGCAACATCATATGATGGTCTTAGGTGAATGGCACACAACTACGGGCTTCAGGATCTCGTCACGGTATCTCTGTGCATTCCAAATGCTATCAATAAAATGAATTATCCATAACATATGTCTGCCCATACCATGACCCCCCCACCATGGGCCATTCCATTCACAATGTTGACATCAGTAAACCGCTCTCCTACACGACACCACACACGCTGTCTGCCATCTGCCTTAAACAGTGAAAACCTGGATTCATCCGTGAAGAGAACACCTCTCCAACATGCCAGACGGCATTGAATTTGAGCATTTGCCCTCTTAGGTCAGTTACGACAACAAACTGCAGTCAGGTCGAGACCCCGCTGAGGACGACGAACAAGCAGATGAGGTTCCCTGAGACGGTTTCTCACAGTTTGTGCAGAAATGATTTGGTTACACAAACCAATTGTTGCAGCAGCTGTCTGGGTGGCTGGTCTCAGACAATCATGGAGGTGCACTTGCTGGATGTGGAGGTCCTGAGCTGATGTAGTTACACGTTGTCTGTGGTTGTGAGGCCGGTTAGATGTACTGCCAAATTCTCTGAAACACCTTTGGGGACGGCTTATGGTAGAGAAATGAACATTTAGTTAATTGGCAAAAGCGCTGGTGGACATTCCTGCTGTCTACATGCCAACTGCATGCGCCCTCAAAACTTGCAACATCTGTGGCATTGTGCTGTGTGATCAAACTGCACATTTCAGATTGGCCTTTTATCGTGGGCCGCCTAAGGCACACCTTTGCAATAATCATGCTGTTTAATCAGCATCTTGATGTGCTACACCTGTTAGGTGTGATCGATTATCTTGGCAAAGACAAAATGCTCTCTAACACAGACTTTTTTCAGATCTGTGAACAATGTTTGAGACGAATAGGTCTTTTGTGTATATAGTATAAGTTTTAGATCTTTGAGTTCAACTCATGCAAAATGGGAGCAAAAACAAGTGTTGTGTTTATATTTTGTTCAGTGTGTGTACATATATAAATGTATATGGTGTGTACGTGTATGTATTTGTATGTGTGCATGCATGTAAATACAGTATATACTGTGTATCTATATACACATATAAATTATGTATATAATAATAATAATAATAATGGATTAGATTTATATCGCGCTTTTCTATTGTTAAATACTCAAAGCGCTCACAGAGAAGTGGGAACCCATCATTCATTCACACCTGGTGGTGGTAAGCTACATATGTAGCCACAGCTGCCCTGGGGTAGACTGACAGAAGCGTGGCTGCCAGTTTGCGCCTACGGCCCCTCCGACCACCACCAATCATTCATTCACCAGTGTGAGCAGCACGGGTGAAGTGTCCTGCCCAAGGACACAACGGCAGCGATTTTGGATGTCAATAGGTGGGAAGCGAACCTGCAACCCTCAGGATTCTGGCACGGCCGCTCTACCCACTACGCCATGCCGCCCCAAATAAATATGTGTATGTTTATATGAATGAATGTATTTGTGTTTGTGTATTTATGTACATACTGCATGTGTTTTTCCAGTATGTGTGTATGTGCATTAGGGTTGTCTATGAATGTTCGCATTCATCCAGGTCATTGGAATTTCAGGGCCTTCAATCGATCACAACTAGACTGTTTGGTTTGTGTTGGAAGATGTTTTGCCTCTCATCCGAGTAGGTTTCATCAGTCCGTGCTCATAGACTTAGATTGCTCAGATATTGTCTGCATACGGGTTGTGAGCTATAACGGTACTAATAAAGTACTGCGGTATTAATGATAAAAAAACGGTACTATACTGCTTTTGAAAAATACATCGACATGATGTGCGCCGCAGCGACAATGCTGGCACACAAGCCATGGCGCATATTAGTGATTTAGGGCTATATAAATAAACATTGATTGATTGATTGATGTCACAAGGCAATTGCAAGCAGAAACAATGTGAAGACAGACAAGAAAGAATGGACATATTTTAGCTTTAAACTTAACGATAGAGGTGGAGATATGCTCTGTAAGTGTTGCTTTAAAACATTGTTAGCAAGGGACTAATGTCACTCCATTGTGTTTTAGATAATCCTTGCCACCATGGGGACAAATAAACTAAAGATTCTTACAAATATCATGTTTATGAAGGTTTTCATTCATCCAAGTGATTGTAATCTAAACAGCAGTCAATCGATTGCAACTGGACTGTTTTGCCTCTCATCCGATTAGGCTTCATCAGTTCATCAGTATCATTCCTGCAGGACGAGGAATAGCTAAACATTCCTCACTACACACCGAAGGAAAATACAATAGCTCACTGCTAACAGCTAGCTATCGCTCTTTAATGTCAAAAAAATGGTGGGTCTACACAGATATTAGTTGTAACGGTATCAAGTACAAGAGTCTTATCTAGTCGATACTACAATGATAACATCGAAATGTTTTGATCACCACAAAATCTTTTGTGCTTTTTTGCATTTTTATTATGTTTAGCAACTCAAGAAATACGTCCCTGGACATGTGAGGACATTAAATATACAGGTAGACTCAAAACAGTGTCTGCAAAACAGTTTTGTTTTTTTAAAACACATTGCCAGTGGTAATCGATTATATTTGCGTCTCCTCCACAGTATTGTGGGTGTTCTAATAATCACCATTAATTGTGCATGTACACAAAGGCAGACACTAAATAAATTGCGCCCTTTATTTTCCTCATTTAAGAAACACAATCATCTGCGCACAAGCTTAGTAGATCAGCTTGAGTGCTATCAAGTTTGCACATGTTTTAATACATGCAAACCTTTAGTAGATCAGGCCCTTAGCATTTTGAAACGGTTGTATTGTTATTTAAATGCCAAGGAATATTTTGTGATATATAGTTAGCGCATAAGGTGGCAATGTGTGTTGCAATGGCAATTTTAAGCAGGAAAGGAATAACACCCAGTTACAGGGGCAGTCATAAATGTATATAGTAGGAATAAAGTAATAAGATACCAAGAAATCAGCATGTATGATGTTCTCCAACATTTAGAAGCAATTTTTCGTTCTAATGTCTTTGTCAGACGGGAAGAATTACAGTTTATGAATGTGTTTCAGTACTTGGGGGTTAATTTGGACCCTTCCCTATAATTTAAGAGGCACATTGAAAAAGTATCGAACAGGCTAAAATATAACGAGTAATTTTAAGCAAATTCGATCATCATTATCTAAAAGTGCAGCTCTTATGTTTTTACATACCATGATAGTTTCACATGTGAACTACTGCATAAGTAACTGGTCACAGGACTGTCATTTCTGAAACTTGTTAAATTCATGTCTCAAAGAGCATTAAAAATATTAGATAAGAAACCATTTTCATACCACCATTGTAATATCCTTCAAAAGTATAAACTTAACTTGGAAACATTTCCAATACTTCAAAATGTCCTGTTTGATTTAGAGTCTTACATGGGTTAGTGCCACCTAACTAAAATATTTTTTCAGACAAAAAAAAAACAGTGAGTCTCCTATTATAAGAACCAGACCCACTGCTGTAGGGAACTGTGAGATACCTCTTAGGTGTTCCTCTTATGGACAAAATGTGATTTATTTTCAAGGGAGTACACTGTGGAATACTTAACCACTCTGTCAAGGAATGTTCCAGTTTGCAAATTTGAAAGGTATTTGGAAATTGTGGCTCAGGACAAATCAGAATTGTTACCATGTTCAAATATGTCAATACAATCATACTTACATAGTAAAAGTTATGTACTCTTGTTTTTTTGCCAAATTCCATGCATAGATACACTTAAATATGCTTTTTTTGTTTAAATGTTCTATGCGTAAACATATTTTAATACTAACTACTTGTGCGATAGGGCTACATGCAAAAATACCAGCACTTTAACTTATATGTAAGAATTTAGCACATTTGCACTTTAGCACTGCAGCACTTTTCCATGCATTTTAACTTTTATGGTGACTTTATTCTTGATTTATCCTGAGCTCAGGTCATGCAGCAACTTACTGTTTGGTATGGGTCTCCATTTTATCTTGTTTTTAATCATTATATCTGAGCCTGTGAATTGTATAGTACTGTGTCTATATATACAGTATATATATATTTATGTACACACAAACATAGTTGGTGCATTGTATATATATATTTATATATATATATATATATATATATATATATATATATATATATATATATATATATATATATATAAATACATAATAGTTGACACAACGGTAGATCTTACTTTGGTTTTTGGCTGAGACCGGGGATCTTGGGCTTGAAAAGTTTGGTGACCACTGGCCTGCGCCATTCACTTCACACCGTAGATGATAATGATACTTATAAGAAATGTACTCTTTTTGCCGCCACTGAGGCAAGGGTTAATTAGTTTCAATCTTGCTAGCAAGGACCCTAATTTGCCTTGGGGAAGCGGTTTTGTACTGTGGAGGGATGTTAGCCACGAGTGTCTGCTTGTATCAATATGCATTATCATTACGATAGTATAAAAATCTCTATCATAGAATAAATGTAGAACATTTGTATCGTATATACCGTGCAATCCGATTTATGACTCATTTTCTTTATGTCTCTGGCCAACGTCACAAGTAAACAATAGCTATTTTCGGTTTCTGTTATGTTGACAACCACTTATTTAGATGTCAGTCAGGGGCGTCTACACAAACGGGGTGCACTGTATTGCCATCTGGAGACATCCAACTGATCACATGCACAGAAATGAGATTATCCAGTCAAAAAAAAAAGCTGCCCTGCTCGGCCATGTGTGGCTTCATGAGACTGAATCAGTCAGGTAACCGTAAAGTGCTCATGTGGTGAATAAAAGCTCCAAGAGAGATGAGGCTTTCAGACAAACCATCCAATCAACCCATATTTGCCCTTCATGCTGCTTATATGCACATATGGGCCAAAGTGTCTTACTTGCTGAACCGTAAGTCTGTCACTTTCGTGTTTGGTCCACTTGGTCCGCATGAGCTTCTCTGCTTGGGGCAAAAAGTGAATAGACAACAGAAGAAATCAATCAGGAATGAAAGGTCACATTTGTATTTGTGTAAGTTGTTTTAACATACCATTTTAAATGTAATATTTCCCTTTTATTATATTAGGTAGGTTGGATTTTATTTTTTTATATTAAAGGCCTACTGAAATGAGACTTTCTTATTTAGCAGGGATAGCAGGTCCATTCTATGTGTTATACTTGATCATTTCGCGATATTGCCATATTTTTGCTGAAAGGATTTAGTAGAGAACATCCACGATAAAGCTCGCAACTTTTGGTTGCTAATAAAAAAGCCTTGCCTGTACCGGAAGTAGCAGACGATATGCGTGTGACGTCACGGGTTGTGGAGATCTTCACATTTGAACATTGTTTACAATCATGGCCACCAGCAGCGAGAGCGATTCGGACCGAGAAAGCGACGATTTCTCCATTAATTTGAGCGAGGATGAAAGATTCTTGGATGAGGAAAGTGAGAGTGAAGGACTAGAAAAACAAAATTGATTCAAATGTTATTAGACAAATTTACTAGGATAATTTTGGAAAATCCCTTATCTGCTTATTGTGTTACTAGTGTTTTAGTGAGATTATATGGTCGTACCTGTACAACCTGAATGTCGGCCCCGCACCTTTCTTCAGCACCAGTCGACGGGTGGTGGCAATGCCCATCTCTGCCCTTCGCAAGGGACCCTCTTCCAAACACGATCTTTCGAAATGATCGCTGCATAATATATATATATATATATATATATATATATATATATAGATATATATATATATATATATAAACTTAGATTTATATGGCGCTTTTCACGACACTCAAGAGAAGTGGGACTCAACTATCATTCACACCTGGTGGTGGTAAGCTACATCAGTAGCCACAGCTACCCTGGGGTAGACTGACGGAAGCGTTTGTGCCTACGGCCCCTCCGACCACCACCTATCATTCATTCATCATTCAATCACCAGTGTGAGCGGCACCGGGGGCAAAGGGTGAAGTGTCCTGCCCAAGGACACAACGGCAGCAATTTTTTAGATGTCAATAGGTGGGAAGCTTACCTGCAATCTTCAGGTTTCTGGCCGGCCGCTCTAACCACTACGCCATGCCGCCTCGTACACTGTACTTTGTGTGTGTGGTCCAATCCAAACGTGTTCGCTTGACCGCTCTTTTTCATAGTAAAGTTTCACCGTCATCTTTCGGGAATGTAAACAATGAAACACCGGCTGTGTTTGTGTTACTAAAGGCGGCCGCAATTCATCGCTTCCCACCTACAGATTTCTTCTTTGACGTCTCGAATATTCATTGAACAAATTGCAAAAGATTCAGCAACACAGATGTCCATAATACTGTGGAATTATGCGATGAAAAGAGACGACTTATAGCTGTGAACGGTGCTTGAACAAAATGACGTCACGTGCACGCATCATCATACCGCAACATTTTAGCATGATACTTCCGCACAAAATTTAAAATTACAATTTAGTAAACTAAACCGACTGTATTGGCATGTGTTGCTAAGGTAATATTTCATCATTGATATATAAACTATCAGACTGCGTGGTCGGTAGTAGTGGGTTTCAGTAGGCCTTTAATAATGGTGTTAGTATCGATCCATTGTTTGTAATGATATTATACTACTATTATAAGTAATACTTCTATTGAAATACTGTGTTGGTATTAGGGATGTAACAATGTGAAAATTTCATATCAAGTTTATTATAACAAAAATTACCCTGGTTATCATTATTCACTTCAATTCAATTTATTGAGGGTATCCTCCTGAGATGCAGCATCTCGTTTTCAAGGGGGTCCTAACACAAATACAATATAACATAATACGCTGTATTGTTGAATGTGCTCAAAAAGTACTAACCCTTAATTTCTACAGAATGCAAAATGGCAGCAGAATGTTATTGCCACGGCGGCGTACTATTTCGTTTTTATTCAAGTCAATGCAACGTTCAACATCCCTGCGCTAAACATACGCAGAGCTTCTATATTTGGCTGTCGCCGCAACAAATCCGTTCAATTTAGCTGAAATCTTCTTGTGTTGGACAGGAAATCATGCACAAAAATTTTAATCATCCGGTTTACTTCCAAAATAGAGATTCAAGGTAGATTGTATTTTACACTTTGAAACGTCCTAATGGGCGGGGACGGACATGAAGTCAACTTGTCGAAGGTTTTTAGAGTCGAGTCAGTGCCGTCACAGACTCACCCGCGTGTGGCTATTGATGGACAGCAAACCTCGAGACGTGCTGCTGTGTTTACTTTAATGTTAAATTTATCATGTGATGATGCGCGAATTCACGAGACCTCATAAAAGCCTGCGCTATAATGCTGCACGGCGAAGCCGCAACTGAATGGTGGTGGGGATTGCCAGACGGCAAATATTTTTGTGGTTCCGTGGCAGCTACTTTTTGCTGCCATTCCACATCTTGTGAAAATCAGGGGTTTTACACCAACTGAAATCAATTGACCAAGTTTTTTCTTTCAAATAACAAAAATTAGAGATGCCCGATAATATCGTACTGCCAATATTATCGGCCGATAAATGCTTTGAAATGTGATATCGGTTTCAAAAAGTAAAATTTATGACTTTTTAAAACGCCACTGTACGCCGTGGTACACGGACGTAGGGAGGAGTACAGAGCGTCAATTGACCGTAAAGACACTGCCTTTGCGTGCTGGCCCAATAACATAATATCTACAGTTTTTCACACACATAAGTAAATGCAAAGCTTACTTGGTCAACATCCATACAGGTCCCACTGAAGGTGGCAGTATAAACAACTTTAACACTGTTACAAATATGCGCCACACTGTGAACCCACACCAAACAAGATTTGACAAACAGGTTTTGGGAGAACATCCACACCGTAACACAACATAAACACAACGGAACAAACACCCAGAACCCCTTGTAGCACTAACTCTTCAGGGACACTACAAAATACACCCTCCGCTATACATAACCCCGCCCACCTCAACCTCCTCATGGTCTCTCAGGGAGAGCATGTCCCAAATTCCAAGCTGCTGTTTTGAGGCATGTTAATAAAAACAATGCACTTTGTGACTTCAATAATAAATATGGCAGTGCCATGTTGGCATTTTTTTCTATAACTTGAGTTGATTTATTTTGGAAAACCTTGTTACATTGTTTAACGCATCAAGCAGGGCATCACAAGAAAATTAGGCATCAAAATATGTTAATTCCACAACTGTATATATCGCTATCGGTTGATATCGGAATCGTTAATTAAGAGTTGGACAAAATCGGAATATCGGATATTGGCCAAAAAAAGCCATTATCTGACATCTCTAACAAAAATAAATCAATAGTTAGAAAACCTACTGTTTTGCATGTTTTGTGTTTCACTGTAAGCCTGGGCAATATGGCCTAAAATGTACATTTCTGATTTTTTCAGATTTTTTCCCCTACTTTTTTAAAGAAACCATTGAATACAAATTACAGAGATAATTTAACTCAAGTTTTTGGTTTATTTGATCAATGCATCATTATCTTAGCAAAATTCTAATTTGAATATTGTTGTTCTTTTTAGACCAGATAAAAATCACTTTTTATGGAATAATTTTTATAAAACTAAATTAAGAGCTTCCTCTGGGAAGTAATAATTCAGTATTGAATAAAATACTTCTGTTGAAAAAATGTAGCATTGCAAATTGCATGCAAATGAATAAGGAAAACTTTGAGAGGACTATAGTTTGTTTCAGTAAGTGATTAAACATAGTGTTTTTCCATTCACACATCTTGGCGGTGTGCTTTAGTGATCGCTCTACGCCAGGGGTCGGCAACCCACGGCTCCGGAGCCGCATGCGGCTGTTGGATCACTCTGATGTGGCTCAGCTGCATACTTGCCGACCCCCCCATTTTTCCGGGAGGTTTTCGGGATTTCAGTGCCTCTCCCAGAAGTCTCCACAGGATAACATTCTCAGATTTTCACCCGGACAACAATATTGAGGGCGTGCCGTGATGGCAATGCCTTAAACCTCTCGACCGCTTTAATACTATGCTATCTGAGTGCTGGCCGGCCACATCTAGTGTGCGGCTGCTGACTAAACACGCCAGCAGCTGCAAGGCATACTTATACATATGCGGTCCTCTCCAAGGTTTCTCATAGTCATCATTGTCGACGTCCCACTGGGGTGAGTTTTTCCTTGCCCTTATGTGGGCTCTACTAAGGATGTCGTTGTGGTTTGTGCAGCCCTTTGAGACACTTTTGATTTAGGGCTATATAAATAAACATTGATTGATTGATGATTGATTGTTCAACAGCCATACAGGTTACACTGAGAGTTTTGACATAAACAACTTTAACACTCTTACTAATATGCGCCACACTGTGAACCCACACCAAACAAGAATGACAAACACATTTCGGGAGAACATTCGCACTGTAACACAACATAAACACAACAGAACAAATACCCAGAATGCCATGGATCCCTAACTCTTCTGGACTACATTATACACCCCCACTACCACTCCCCCCCTCTCTGTGCGTCGGTTGAGGTGGGCGGGGTTGGGTTGTAGCGGGTGTGTATAATGCAGCCCGGAATAGTTCAGGATACATGGGATTCTGTGTATTTGTTCTGTTGTGTTTATGTTGTTTTACAGTGCAGATGTTCTCCTTTGTCATTTGTTCAACAATTCTTTATTACCGACTAAAAAAAGTGTAAGCAATGGTTGTTTGGGTTTTGATTTCAGATGACAATTTTACGTCACTGTCAGTCAGCCTGTCCGAGGGGCATTCTACTGTAGCAGGCGTCTTTCTTTACATGCTGTTTGTTTTTTTTGTTTTTAAATGGAACAGTAATTCATTAAGAGGAAAGATGGGGGGTATTGACCCTGCGCGAAACCATTGATAACATAGCACCGCTAAAGTTAAAAAAGGCTCCAAAAAAGCGCACCCCGTGGTTTACAGAAGAAACTAGAGCTCAGAAATTATTATGCAGAAAGCTGGAACGCAAATGGCGCACGACTAAACTTGAGGTGCACCATCAAGCATGGAGTGATGGTTTAATAACTTATAAACGCATGCTTACCTCAGCTAAAGCTAAATATTACTCAAATCTCATCCACCGTAATAAAAACGATCCTAAATTTTTGTTTAGTACGGTAGCATCGCTAACCCAACAAGGGACCCCTTCCAGTAGCTCAACCCACTCAGCTGATGACTTTATGCAATTCTTTAGTAAGAAAATTGAAGTCATTAGAAAGGAGATTAAAGACAATGCGTCCCAGCTACAACGGGGTTCTATTAACACAGATACGATGGTATATACGGCGGATACTGCCCTCCAAAATAGTTTCTCTCGTTTTGAGGAAATAACATTAGAGGAATTGTTACAACGTGTAAATGGAATAAAACAGACAACATGCTTACTTGACCCTCTTCCTGGGAAACTGATCAAGGAGCTCTTTGTATTATTAGATCCATCAGTGCTAAATATTATAAACTTATCACTCTCCTCGGGCACTGTTCCCCTAGCATTCAAAAAAGCGGTTATTCATCCTCTTCTTAAAAGACCTAACCTCGATCCTGACCTCATGGTAAACTACCGACCGGTGTCTCACCTTCCCTTTATTTCAAAAATCCTCGAAAAAATTGTTGCGGAACAGTTAAATGAACACTTAGCGTCTAACAATCTATGTGAAACCTTTCAATCCGGTTTCAGAGCAAATCACTCCACGGAGACAGCCCTCGCAAAAATGACTAATGATCTATTGCTAACGATGGATTCTGATGAGTCATCTATGTTGCTGCTCCTCGATCTTAGCGCTGCTTTCGATACCGTCGATCATAATATTTTATTAGAACGTATCAAAACACGAATTGGTATGTCAGACTTAGCCCTGTCTTGGTTTAACTCTTATCTTACTGATAGGATGCAGTGTGTCTCCCATAACAATGTGACCTCGGACTACGTTAAGGTAACGTGTGGAGTTCCTCAGGGTTCGGTCCTTGGCCCTGCACTCTTCAGCATCTACATGCTGCCGCTAGGTGACATCATACGCAAATACGGTGTTAGCTTTCACTGTTATGCTGATGACACCCAACTTTACATGCCCCTAAAGCTGACCAACATGCCGGATTGTAGTCAGCTGGAGGCGTGTCTTAATGAAATTAAACAATGGATGTCCGCTAACTTTTTGCAACTCAACGCCAAAAAAACGGAAATGCTGATTATCAGTCCTGCTAGACACCGAACTCTATTTAATAATACAACTCTAACATTTGACAACCAAACAATTAAACAAGGCGACACGGTAAAGAATCTGGGTATTATCTTCGACCCAACTCTCTCCTTTGAGGCACACATTAAAAGCGTTACTAAAACGGCCTTCTTTCATCTCCGTAATATCGCAAAAATTCGCTCCATTCTGTCCACTAAAGACGCTGAGATCATTATCCATGCGTTTGTTACGTCTCGCCTCGACTACTGTAACGTATTATTTTCGGGTCTCCCCATGTCTAGCATTAAAAGATTACAGTTGGTACAAAATGCGGCTGCTAGACTTTTGACAAGAACAAGAAAGTTTGATCACATTACGCCTGTACTGGCTCACCTGCACTGGCTTCCTGTGCACTTAAGATGTGACTTTAAGGTTTTACTACTTACGTATAAAATACTACACGGTCTAGCTCCATCCTATCTTGCCGATTGTATTGTACCATATGTCCCGGCAAGAAATCTGCGTTCAAAGGACTCCGGCTTATTAGTGATTCCCAAAGCCCAAAAAAAGTCTGCGGGCTATAGAGCGTTTTCCGTTCGGGCTCCAGTACTCTGGAATGCCCTCCCGGTAACAGTTCGAGATGCCACCTCAGTAGAAGCATTTAAGTCTCACCTTAAAACTCATTTGTATACTCTAGCCTTTAAATAGACTCCCTTTTTAGACCAGTTGATCTGCTGTTTCTTTTGTTTTTCTTCTATGTCCCACTCTCCCCTGTGGAGGGGGTCCGGTCCGATCCGGTGGCCATGTACTGCTTGCCTGTGTATCGGCTGGGGACATCTCTGCGCTGCTGATCCGCCTCCGCTTGGGATGGTTTCCTGCTGGCTCCGCTGTGAACGGGACTCTCGCTGCTGTTTTGGATCCGCTTTGGACTGGACTCTCGCGACTGTGTTGGATCCATTGTGGATTGAACTTTCACAGTATCATGTTAGACCCGCTCGACATCCATTGCTTTCCTCCTCTCTAAGGTTCTCATAGTCATTATTGTCACCGACGTCCCACTGGGTCATTATTGTCACCGATGTCCCACTGGGTGTGAGTTTTCCTTGCCCTTATCTGGGCCTACCGAGGATGTCGTGGTGGTTTGTGCAGCCCTTTGAGACACTAGTGATTTAGGGCTATATAAGTAAACATTGATTGATTGATTGATTGATATTTTGTACAGGGGTAAGCAAAAGCTACAGATGGCTAAGTCAAGCTCTATTATCACGAGAAGGATTTCTTATAAATGGCAGGAGCAGGTTACATCGTTCTCCACTTATGTCAGAAGAGACTGTACATGTGTCCCATTTTAATTATAGCCAGGGATTGCATAATGCACATCTTTTCCTGTTCGTCCTCGTACATACAGTGCCACATAGTGTATTGGTTCTCAATAGTGTCCTGGAAATACAGTGCGGGTGATGTTTCAGCACTACATGTCCCAAGATTCACTCTGTGCACAGCTGGTTGAGGCTGAGAAAGATCATGAGCTTAATACCCAGGTTGCTATGGCAACAGTGAAGTTGGCCTTTGCTGGAAGAGAAGACGGCTAGCGATGAAGGAGGAAGAATGGAGGGGCACACGAGAGGGAAAACAAGATAAGGGGAGAACTGTGAAAAGAATGTAAAAGAACGAAACATTATTTTAATCATTTAGTGTATTCTAAGAAAATTAGAAATAGTACTGGAGCAGGAATATCACACACAGTGAAGAATTTTTTTCCCTCCCCGTTTAGCTGTCGATTCATTACATCTGGGACGGCGTGGCGCGGTTGGGAGAGTGGCCGTGCCAGCAACCTGAGGGTTCCTGGTTCGATCCCCACCTTCTACCAACCCCGTCACGTCTGTTGTGTCTTTGAGCAAGACACTTCACCCTTGCTCCTGATGGGTCGTGGTTAGGGCCTTGCATGGCAGCTCCTGCCATCAGTGTGTGAATGTGCATGTGAATGGGTGAATTTGGAAAGAGTGCCGAAGCACTTTGTGTACCTTGAAGGTAGAAAAGCGCTATACAAGTCTAACCCATTTTACCATTTTTTATCTGTGTAATGATGTTCCTTTTTTAAATGAGGAGATTTTCTTGTTTAACCACAATTCATAATCTAACAACTCAGCTGTTTTATTTTTCCTTGTTCTTCCTTTAAATGTTGATATTTTTCTACTGCACTCTAATCAGCTTTACTGGTTGATAACAGGATGTGTACCTCAAGTCAAATTCGGTTATGCAGTGTTTTTTAACCATTGTTTGGCTGGGGTCATTGGGACATGAGTACAACAGGAAGACACTTACATGCAATACATAATTCAGTAGAAGCGGGAAGAACTGTAAGGGGGAATAAAAAAGAGCAAGGAATCATGTCACGTATTTGATTAGGACAAACCAGACTAAATAAGACATTGCACCTTATATGTGAACCCCCGATAGGATTATGTGACAGCTGCAATGAGGTAGAGACAGTGAGACATGCAATCATTCATTGTTGGAAATACATTACAGAAGGGGGAAAACTAGGAGAGGACGTTAGAAGACATTAGCATAAGGAGTTACTCTCAAAGTGGTACTAAGCAGCTAAAAAAGCATTTTAGTGAAGTTTCTAAAAGAGACGGCTTATGGAATATAATTTAGTATTGGGAGGTATATATATGTTTGTGTATATGTATGTGGGGGAGGGAAAAGGGAGGGAAGTCTGGTTCACACTCCAAAGGTGCCAGCATACTTGCCGACCTTGAGACTTCCGAATTCGAGAGATGGGGGTTGAGGCGGGGGTGGTAGGCGGGGTTTGGTGATAGCTGGGGTGTATCAGAAGAGTTAGTGCTGCAAGGGGTTCTGGGTATTTGTTCTGTTGTGTTTATGTTGTGTTACAGTGCGGATGTTCTCCCGAAATGTGTTTGTCATTCTTGTTTGGTGTTGGTTCACAGTGTGGCGCATATTTGTACCAGTTTTAAAGTTATTTATACGGCCAACTTCAGTGTGATCTGTATGGCAGTTGATCAAGTATTTCTTGCATTCACCTACTTGTGCCTAGAAGTCGCACATTTTATGTGATTGGGCTTACACGCTGTTTATATGGAGGAAAAGCAGACATGACGATAGGTTGTAGAGGACGTTAAAGGCAGTGCCTTTAAGGCACGCCCTCAATATTGTTGTCCGGGTGGAAATCGGGAGAAATTCGGGAGAATGGTTGCCCCGGGAGATTTTCGGGAGGGGCACTGAAATTCAGGAGTCTCCCTGGAAAATCGAGAGGGTTGGCAAGTATGGGTGCCAGTAATGCACCTTTAACGTTGAGTGCCCTGCCATGAAACTAAAAGATGAAGAAGAAGTATGCCCCCTAGAGGGCCGCCAGAAAATATCTGTATGAGCTGCAACGGTACTCAGATGTATTACCCTGTTCCACCACCTGTGGCAGTGTTGACAATTGCAAACAATGGTTGCATTAAGTATTGTGGATCAAATCAGCATTATTAACATTTTGTTTCTTGTTCACAGCTCTTTCGAGAGGTACGTATAATGAAAGGCTTGAATCACCCCAACATAGGTAAGAATCAAACAGTCCATTCATACTACAGACTGTTGGTAATGTGCCCATAATCTATATTTGCCTATTCATTTGAATGTGCTTCTTTTTGGCCTACAGTGCAGCTGTTCGAGGTGATTGAGACGGATAAAACTCTTTACCTTATCATGGAATACGCTAGCGGAGGTGAGCACCTCAACCATCATGTCCACAAATGCTGCTAAATGTTTGGATGATCATTCAAAATAGAGAATTCCAGAAAAATGTCCCATGTGATTGCCACCGTTCTAATCTATCGACCCACACTTTTTGGTGAAATTTTATAATAATTACACTGCATGGTGAGGTGAATTTTAGATACTGTGTGTTTGCGGCGCTCCTCGGGGGTTGGGCTAGGACAGCATGTATTGTAGGCCTTGACTAAAAGTGGTGAAAATGAAAAAAAAAAAGAGACGCTACTTGTTTTACCGCTACGTAATCACCCCGAGCTGCTTGGTGGCTGTTATTATTGTTGTAATGTTGTTATTACACATAATACGCTTTAATGAGCGAACATCACATTACTAATAAACAACATTCTAAACATGACTAATGTTAATTCTGAAAGTAGGTTTGTTGTCTAATTATTCAAGAAATGTAGTAAAGTGTAGGGAAATCTGCTAGCCTGACAGTCGTTTACTAGCTACAGCTGCCATAGGTCGCTCGTATAACAAGCGATTTTAAAATTCCATCCATCCTTTATTTTCTACCGCATCACCCTTCCGGGGTCTGGGTAATTTGTGAACTCCTCTCTTGGGTATATGCACAGGCCTTAGCCATAAATGGTACAGTCTTCTTGTGACATCAAGAGGTGTATCTTTATCCTCCCATGTGTTGTCCAACTACAGTACTATGATTTCATAGACATTTTGTTATATCAACCTGTTCCTAACCAACCCAAAAAATAAACACCTTCGAAGTTTGGATGATGACTGTTAAACGTATGATGAAATGTAACTTAACCGTCTCCGTTCAATGCCGCGCCAGACCCAAATAAACCTCACTATCTTTTGCTGTACGAACAATACCCGCTTTCACGGTCACGTCTTCGTGTGAGCTCATTTTGGAGGTGATACAAGATAAGACAAGGATATAACGATTGCTGTTATAATGATACAACGTGATTGGTACAACTGTGTAAAATTAGAAATATTGTAAAATCCCAAATAATTACCGCACTTGGAGAGGCAGCTAGCATGCTAATTGCTTAGTTGGCTTTGATGCTAACATGAAAACAAGACACATTAATGTATTTTTCCACTACAAACAACACCTGCTTTTATTTGTAAAAAACACTATAAAACCATTAAAAACTAAAACGGAAGAAGATAAACACATTTTAATACTCACATTACTCAAATAATTAAATTGTTTAAGACATTTCAGAGCCTTTAACGTCCATCCATCCATCCATCCATTTTCTACCGCTTATTCCCTTTTGGGGTCGTGGGGGGCGCTGGGGCCTATCTCAGCTACAATCGGGCGGAAGGCGGGGTACCTCCTGGACAAGTCGCCACCTCATCGCAGGGCCAACACATAGACAGACAACATTCACACTCACATTCAAACACTAGGGCCAATTTAGTGATGCCAATCAACCTATCCCCAGGTGCATGTCTTAGGAGGTGGGAGGGGCCTATCCCCAGGTGCATGTCTTTGGAGGTGGGAGGAAGCCGGAGTACCCGGAGGGAACCCACGCATTCACGGGGAGAACATGCAAACTCCACACAGAAAGATCCCGAGCCTGGATTTGAACCCAGGATTGCAGGACCTTCGTATTGTGAGGCAGACGCACTAACCCCTCTGCCACCGTGAAGCCCAGCCTTTAACGTATATTAGCAATTTATAATTTCAAACAGGCAAATTCCCAAACGTATATTAGCAATTTATAATTTCAAACAGGCAAATTCCCAAACAAAATAAAATGGCAAAAGTTGTTTCAAATGATAAGACTGGAGACAAAAAACTATTTATGAATTATACATCTGTTTCTTTACTGCCACAATTTTCTAAAATCATCGAAAAATTATTCAACAACAGATTGGACAAATTAATTTATAGATGTGGAGCACTTGCAGAGAACCAATACGGATACAGATCTAACATTTCAACATTAATGGCTTTAATCTAAATAACAGAGGAAATGAACAATTAAATAGATGATAAACCGTTTGCAGCAGCAGTATTTATGGATCTAGCAAAAGTATTTGTAAAAATTAATATTACTATCCTAATTAATGCCTTAGAACATTATGGAATCAGAGGATTGGTTTTGAACTGGAAAAGAAGTTACTTAACCAACAGGAAACAATTTGTGAAAGTAAGGGAAAATATGTAAACAGCACTGGAGATATCTTGCAGCCTCCTACACCATAGATCAATACCGGGACAAAGATTGTTCAATCTTTATACAAACGACATTTGTATAAAGTTAGTAGTATTTGCCGACGACATGACAAATTTTTGTTCAGAGGAAAGCCCATAGAAGCTAATACAAATAACAGAAGAAATTAACAAATTAAAAAGATGGTTTGACAAAAACAGACTATTTTTGAATCACAGTTATTTTTAGTAATGCTATTTGGTAACAGCAGAAGAGAAAGTCAAACACACATATAAATAGACAGAGCAGACATTGAAAGAGTAAATTACCGTATTTTTCGGACTATAAGTCGCAGTTTTTTTCATAGTTTGGCCAGGGTTGCGACTTATACTCAGGAGCGATTTATGTGTGAAAATATCAACACATTACCGTAAAATATCAAATAATATTGTTTAGCTCATTCACGTAAGGGACTAGACGTATACGATTTCATAGGATTTATCAATTAGGAGTGACAGATTGTTTGGTAAACGTATAGCATGTTCTATATGTTATAGTTATTTGAATGACTCTTACCATAATATGTTACGGTAACATATGCGTCATATAACGTACACTTATTCAGCCTGTTGTTCACTATTTTTTATTTATTTTAAATTGCATTTAAAATGTCTATTCTTGGTGTTGGGTTTTATCAAATAAATTTCCCCCAAAAATGCTACTTATACTCCAGTTCGACTTAATTATGTTTTTTTCCTTCTTTATTATGCATTTTCGGCAGGTGCGACTTATACTCCGGAGGGACTTATACTCCAAAAAATACGGTAAATCAAATTTGTAAGTGTAATAATAGATTTGAATATGAACTGGAAATATGATATAAAAAATATAAGGTGACAAGTAAAATTTCCAAAATGAACAAAGCAAAATATGTTCAAGAACAAAAATCACTCCATATTATCTACTGCTCGCTAGTGTTACCATATTTGAGTTATTGTGTAGAAATATGGGGAAATAACTACAAAAGTACACTACATTTACTAACCATGTGACAAAAAGATCAGTTAGAATACTACTCAATATTGGCAATCAAAAAAAAATCCAAACCCTTTATTTATTAAATCAAAAATATTGAAATTTAACAATACAGTGAATTTGCAAACAGCTAAAATGATGTACAAAGCAAACTATAACCTTCTACCCAAGAATGTACAGCAGTTCTTAACAACAGAGGAGAAATATAACCTCAGAGAAAAATGTAATTTAAAAAATGTGTATGCACATGCAACACTTAAGACCTTTAGCATATCAGTTTGTGGAATAAAATTTTGGAATGGATTAGGCAAAGAAGTCAAACACTGTGCTAATTTGATGCAGTTTAGAGGTTGATTAAACACAAAATGTTATAATGTATAATGAAAAAGAATAAGATATAATTCATCTCTTTATGTGAATCGTACCTGACTTAAGAGAACTGTTGTATTTCAAAAAATAGATAGTCTTCAGGACCCCCCCACGACCCCGAAAGGGACAAGCAGTAGAAAATGGATGGATGGATGGATAACTGTGCTACAAGTTGAAAACAGAAAGTGAACATGTATGTTTAAGAAACTGCAATGAAGTGGAAAAGAGGTAGGGTTAAGTATGCTCTGCTTCTTCTTACTCCTTTTCGAGCATGTTGGAAAGAGAAATAGAAAACTTGTGATGTATCATGTTCAAACTGCATTCATGTTCGAAAAAAACTTAAACCAAACCAAACCAAGTGACAGGAATGTGGTTTTAAGAAGCTAGAATAATATTAAATGTTTTTTTTCTACCAAGTCTGTTGCGTACTTATTTATTTATATATATTTGTAAACTTGGTTAAAATATTTCAACTTGTGTGTAAGTTATTTTTGAGCACCCATCCATCCATCCATCCATCCATCCATCCATCATCTTCCGCTTATCCGAGGTCGGGTCGCGGGGGCAGCAGCCTAAGCAGGGAAGCCCAGACTTCCCTCTCCCCAACCACTTCGTCTAGCTCTTTTCGGGGGATCCCGAGGCGTTCCCAGGCCAGCCAGGAGACATAGTCTTCCCAACGTGTCCTGGGTCTTCCCCGTGGCCTCCTACCGGTTGGACGTGCCCTAAACACCTCCCTAGGGAGGCGTTCAGGTGGCATCCTAACCAGATGCCCGAACCACCTCATCTGGCTCCTCTCTATGTGGAGGAGCAGCGGCTTTACTTGGAGTTCCTCCCGGATGACAGAGCTTCTCACCCTATCTCTAAAGGGAGAGCCCTGCCACCCGGCGGAGGAAACTCATTTCGGCCCGTGATTTTGTCCTTTCAGTCATGACCCAAAGCTCATGACCATAGGTGAGGATGGGAACGTAGATCGACCGGTAAATTGAGAGCTTTGCCTTCCGGCTCAGCTCCTTCTTCACCACAACGGATCGATACAACGTCCGCATTACTGAAGACGCCGCACCGATCCGCCTGTCGGTCTCACGATCCACTCTTCCCCCACTCGTGAACAAGACTCCTAGGTACTTGAACTCCTCCACTTGGGGCAGGGTCTCCTCCCCAACCCGGAGATGGCACTCCACCCTTTACCGGGCGAGAACCAAGGACTCGGACTTGGAGGTGCTGATTATCATTCTCATTCTCATTCTCATTGAGCACATTCCATAATAATAGTAATAATAGCATATAATCAGCAATGCCAGCAACGCGTTTCTCTAATATTACCATGTGTTTCAGTAACAACTAACAAGTAATCTAACACTTTACTGATTCCAAACCAGTAATCAGATTAACATTACTCATCCAAAGTCACTGTGCGTTCCTTTTTTTTTATAATTTTCTTCAGCAAAAATATGTAATGGCTCTCTTTATGCATCTCAGAGACTGCACGCGTGCCACAAGTGCCGTTTGCAGCACTAAAACAACTCACGTAAAACGGTGATCAGACCCAGGGGCCTCCAGGCCAAATGGAAACTACCCGCGGCCACAAGATTTCTAGGGTCCCTTAACGTCTCATAAAACGATAATTAGAATGTTCTTCTATTTAAAACAATAATTTCTATATTTTGTCTTAGTGCTGTTAACAATACACTATACTGCTTAATTGCCCCTGTATATTGTTACATCCCGAATACATGCTTAGGGTCCCTAATCGGTTTTTAATAACTGTATTCGTAATCAGCCCCATTGCCGCTTCGGAAATGTTTGTTGTATTCTGGTTTGCGTGAAAATGCAGTAATTCCAGTCATAATTCTCTGTCAACAAACATTTATCATATTTCTTTTCTTCGAAAAATGGCTCCCTCAAATGAATGGCCTTTTTAAAACTGTCCTGTTTTTCACAATCGCAGGTGAAGTGTTTGACTACCTCGTTTCGCATGGAAGAATGAAGGAGGTTGAAGCCAGAGCCAAATTTCGACAGGTATTAAAACGAAATCTTAATATTTTTTGTCATTTTTTTTTTTTTTTTTTTACATAGAATTATTTAGCCTTGTTCTGTCTCTTTGTGTTCACAGATAGTTTCCGCTGTCCACTATTGCCACACAAAGAATATTGTCCACAGAGATTTGAAGGTAAGAAAGATAAGAAGAAGTTTTGGGCTTCTTTCAGAAAGAGAAGATTAAGGCTAGTTCAAATTATAATCTCAGACTACTCTTAATCTCTGTGTGTGTGTGTGTGTGTGTGTGTGTGTGTGTGTGTGTGTGTGTGTGTGTGTGTGTGTGTGTGTGTGTGTGTGTGTGTGTGTGTGTGTGTGTGTGTGTGTGTGTGTGTGTGTGTGTGTGGAAAGAACCGCATGGCTTCTTAATCATACAGTATGGAGAACTCAAAAACAGGCAAATCCTCGCATGTGTTTTTAAAAGATTAGTTAGGATGTAGCACATGCATTAGTCATGTGTGAATGTACAGTGGAACCTATCCAAATAGAACCCGTTTATGAAGACCAACTCATCAAATACAGGGATAATTGATGAGTTCCAGGCTTGTACCTTAAAGGTTTGTTATTAGAAAAAAGTGTCGCCTGTCGATATGAATTTAAATCAATTTAATGTTTGCTCAACCCCTCAGAGACAGGACCATTTTAAAGTACCGTATTTTTCGGAGTATAAGTCGCTCCGGAGTATAAACCGCACCTGCCGAAAATGCATAATAAAGAAGGAAATAAACATATATAAGTCACACTGGAGTATAAGTCGCATTTTTGGGGGAAATTTATTTGATAAAACCCAACACCAAGAATAGACATTTGAAAGGCAGTTTAAAATAAATAAAGAATAGTGAACAACAGGCTGAATAAGTGTACGTTATATGATGCATAAATAACCAACTTAGAAAGTGCCTGGTATGTTAACGTAACATATTATGGTAAGAGTCATTCAAATAACTATAATATATAGAACATACTATATGTTTACCAAACAATCTTTCACTCCTAATCTATAAATCCGATTAAATCTTTTACGTCTAGTCTATTACGTGAATGAGCTAAATAATATTATTTGATTGATTATGGTAACGTGTTAATAATTTCACACATAATTCGCTCCTGAGTATAAGTCGCACCCCCGGCCAAACTTTGAAAAAAAAATGTGACTTATAGTCCGAAAAATACGGTACCAATATAATGGAAAAAAAGTGACCTATACATTGAAGTGGAATCCCCCTCAACCCCGGGGCCCCCCCTTAGGATAAGGCAGCCCTGCCTGTAACGTAAATCTTTGCTCACAACCTAAAGCATAACAATTAGCTGAGAGACAGCTGAACTATATTGTTTAAAAAGCCAGCATTAAACATCTCTAGAAGGGCTGCAACTATTGAATATTATAGTAATCGGATATTCTAGTAAAAATTATTTTGATTAAGCAAGTTACCGATAAAACATATTTTTGTTTGGTTAAAGAGCAATTATATATACACAAGAAAAATAGGACATTTTGTAATGGATGACCTCGTTAAAACAAAATATGTTGTAAGTACAGCACGGTGGCAGAGGAATTAGTGCGTCTGCCTCTCAATACGAAGGTCCTTAGTAGTCAGGGTTCAATCCCAGGCTCGGGATCTTTCTGTGTGGAGTTTGCATGTTCTCCCCGTGAATGCGTGGGTTCCCTCCGGGTACTCCGGCTTCCTCCCACTTTCAAAGACATGCACCTGGGGATAGGTTGATTGGCAACACTAAATTGGCCCTAGTGTGTGAATGTGAGTGGGAATGTTGTCTGTGTATCTGTGTTGGCCCTGTGATGAGGTGTCGACTTGTCCAAGGTGTACGCCGCCTTCCGCCCGAATGCAGCTGAGATAGGCACCAGCGCCCCTCGCGACCCCAAAAGGGAATAAGCGGTAGAAAATGGATGGATGTTGTAGGTACACAAATAAGTCAGAGCTCATCTATGTGCAGATCTATATATTTTTGTGTGTTCCTCCACTTGAAAAACAGTATCCAATGTACAAATCGTAACACATTTTAACATAAATCACATTCTGTTGGATCATCATTACACCAGAGCAGACCTGGGTGATTATTTTGGGGGCCGCATTGAGAGAAAAAAAAAAAAGTGTTCTGGGGCAGGTGTGTAAAAAATTATGTATTAGGGCTGTCAAACAATTCAAATATTTAATCGCGATTAATCGCATTTTGTTCATAGTTAATTAATAGTTAATAGTAAATTAATTCCAATTAATCACAGATAGGTATATTTTTTCACCATTAATAAGTGTACCCTAGACAGATAATTTTTGGGGGGTGGTGTGGTGAGGGGGGTCTGCTATACCAGCTGTAATCTGTGATATTTCCATCCATCCATTTTCTACTGCTTATTCCCTTTAGGGGTTGCGGGGGGCGCTGGCGCCTATCTTAGCTACAACCGGCGGAAGGCGGGGTACACCCCGGACAAGTCGCCACCTCATCGCAGTCTGTGATATTTGTACCTGAATAAATGCTTCTGATATTGTGTACATTACAAGTTGTACAAGTTAATGGCCTTCATATTGCTGCATGAAAATGTTTTAACCTTTTCTAGTAATTAATAAAATGTAATATTTAGCTTGCCAATCATTCTGTAATTGAGGACTCCACCAAAACATCTTCTAAAAGAATTTACACAATGTATCAGTCAGCCAGAAAAATCCCTCGCACCCTACCTGTCCTCTTATTCATCAACTGATGTAGTAGTATTTATATAGGTGCAAATATCACAGAATAACATTACAAAACATCTCTGACAAAGCCTGATCGTGATGTACGACATCTTTACATTTACATGCTGTGACCTGCAAATTATAAGGTATAGCGAAATTATTATTGTAGAAGCTAACACAGAGGAACTCTTGCATTGTGATACAAGGCCTTGCTAACAGGGCTTCAGCCTATTACTAAGAGCCAAGAGGTATGCTCGCTACTGGAATTGCTGCTGCTGCTAAATCAACTTTGAGTTTGGAAAAGTTTGAAACTAATGAATTGCACACGCTACTCGCTACAAATCAGGGGCAACTTAATCAATGGGCACACTGACTCTCAACTCGCTGACAATGCTAGGAAGATGTTTGCATTTTCCCCAACTCTCATCTGAGGAGTGGGGATTATGCTAAATTTACCAGCTAAACGGGAAGCATATATCCAGTACCGAAAGATACAACCATCCTATCAGTCCACATCCCAGTGAGAGTGGAACTTGTGACTGTTTTGTTGGAATTTTGTTCTCTAGTGCTACATGATGGTTCAGTGTTTCACAAAACCAGTCGTATGTTAACAAATTCTTAATCATTGTCCATTCTTCTTATGTGTTGTCAGAATCATAAGTAAATGTGCCAGGAATAAGTCATTTCTGCAATGTCAACAACCCCTTATGTCGAGGTGATTCCGGCTATTCAAGGAATGTCGACTTAAACGGGTTCCACTGTATCTGTTTTAGCTAACTCCTCCTCCTTTCCATATGGCTCAACGTGCTTGCTTTTTTTCCTCTATTACAATTCCCGTTCTGTCTTCTCTCTTAATCTGATTCCACTTTCCCCTCCCTCATCCTATTATATTCTCTTTGTTTTTCCCTGAACATTGACATTCTCGAGCCTTTCTCCTCTCCCACTCCTAACTCCTCTTCCTCTGCATCAATTTACACAGGCGGAGAACCTCCTGCTGGATGCCGACGCCAATATCAAGATTGCCGATTTCGGTTTCAGCAATGAGTTCACTCTGGGCAACAAGCTGGACACGTTCTGTGGCTCACCGCCCTACGCTGCCCCCGAGCTTTTTCAGGGGAAGAAGTATGACGGACCGGAGGTGGATGTGTGGAGCCTCGGAGTTATCCTGTACACGCTGGTCAGCGGCTCCCTCCCTTTTGATGGCCAAAACCTAAAGGCAAGTGGATGGGGAGGGGCGACTGTGGGTCGATCTGTATAGACAAGGTGTAAAATTATGGGTGTAAAGCAAAAGCGGTAACTACAGTAAGGATTTTATAAGTTTACCCCCTTTTAGTTTTTAGTTTAGTCTTTATTCGAAAGGACAATGCACAGAAACATTAAGCTCAAAGACTTATGTTCTGTACCAGATTGTAGCTAAATATCAAATTTCCATCTGCAATCCCTGGCTACCTAAATTAAAGGGGGTCAAAAATCATGCAATATAATTATAACAATAAAATCATACTACAGCATGTAATCACACTAAGAAAAATCATAAAATGCCCTTTTATTGACACATACTTATTATACAATGCAACCACACCTCACATCATAACACAGACAGTACATGCTCTTGTTCACATCTGTCATCATTTGTAAAACAACCATTATTTTAACAGACACACCTCACAGTTTACAACTAAATGCTCTCATGGATAAATATAATACACAAGATAAGAGTAATGCATTATTTTTGTGGTAGGTTTTTGTGCTACACAGAGTTAGGGATAGACTGGTTGGGGTACTCATAAAATGGGTCTGGAACCTTTTAGGGGCACTTTCTTCCCAAAAGTATATTACAAAGGAATTAAGGCCTATCTCTTTTTGCTGAAAAAATGCCATGCACTCAGGAAAGGACTTACTCTAAGAAGTCACGGTACCCTAAAAGGTCCCTAATGTACACAAAGAGTCTGACACCCGAGCCAGGGCACCTTTGGGTGCATTCACGCAACCCCATTTGTCATTAGGGCCACTTCAGACCTCGTAGATAATTCGAAAATCTAATTGATTAGGGTTAGGGTTGAGGGGAAAGTAGAAAAATACGACCTTCTAACCAAACTGTGAGAGAGAAATATGAATTAAAAAACACAAATAATGTGTCCATGTAAACAATGGATTTGTAATTTCGATCAACCAAGGTTTAGATCAGAGTGGAGAAATGTTGCACATATAAACACAGCTGTATTGACTATGACTTGAAACGATTCGAAAATATTGAGACCTCACTCAACTTTACTTGACTTTAAACTTGGGATTAAAGACCTGAGACTTGCATAAGACTTGCAAAAACACTGATATACTCACACATGCGCGTTTCTGCTACTGGTATGATGAGAGATAAACGCACATTTTAAGTTGGAAAAACAGCCAATTGAAGTGAGAGTGGAATGATTAGACAGCAATGAACCAATAAGGATGTCAGTTAGTTTACCAGAAAAGCCCTCATTTCTTTAAAACAGCTATACACATCAAGGTGATTTCCTCAGGCTGCAATTCAGGCCCCATACTGCCTGAGAGTTCCTTACGGTGCGTTGTCACCAGTTTTGGTTGCACTAGCAACCAGACACAATGTCTATCCACTCCTCTGCTAGATGCACAGTAAAAACTTCCTAATAAAAAGTTTGCTGTTAGTCTTAGGTTTTCAGCAACAAATCTTTAAATAATCCCTAAAACTCTTGGCTTCAAGCCCTCATCTTCCCAGGCAATAATTCACATAGCGCTATAGGGGGGAAAAAATGTGGAAAAACTCTCCTTTTCTCAGCCCTTTTACTTTGTTGCTCAGTATTTTATTTTGATGTTCCTGAATGGTTGCGTGTGTTTTTGTGCATATATATATATATATATATATATATATATATATATATATATATATATATATACATGTATATATACATTTTTATGTATGTATAATATATATTTAATATAATATATATGTGTATATTTATATATACACAGTGTATATGTATATATATATATATATATATATATACATACATATATATGTATATATAAATGCACGCACACAAATGCGCAACCATACATATATATAATATATATATATATATATATATACATATATACATGTATATATACATATATATGTATATATAATATATATTTAATATAATATATATGTGTATATATATACACAGTGTATATGTATATATATATATATATATATATATATATATACATATATATGTATATATAAACGCACGCACACAAATGCGCAACCATACATATATATAATATGTATATGTATATATACATATTTATTTTATTTATTTTTAATATTTTTTATTAATTTGTTAATTTATTTACATTTTATTGTCATTATTTTATTTTGTTTTTCTAAACTCTAAATCTAATAATACGCTCACACTATTGAATAAAGACTAAACCAAAGATCATCGTCTCCAGGACAGATACATGGGCTTTTTTTGTGATTCTTGAATTTGCGGTAGCTAAATTAGAAAGGTGTGGAAAAAGTTGAAAATTTTTTTGGGGGGGGCATAATTTTTTCATTAACATTGATTGAAATTGTGATTTTATGAATTTTTTTAATCAATGTTTTAGGTGTTCTTTGTAAGCTTAACCTAAAAAAAGCATACCATTTCAACAAAAAATTAAAAACAAATACTGTATGGATGTTTTACTCGTTTACTGCAAAGATATAAAAGTAGACACTAGATGGCAGTAAAAACATATACTCAGAGCTCGTTGTCAATGTACTGTACTGTTTTAATTTATAAATAATAATAGTAGTAATTCATTATAATTACAGAAACCCAACCCAAGGCTTCTTAGTACAAATATTTTTAAGACATGATTAAGTTTATTTTATATTTGAAAAGTGTTTGTCCATCATTAACATTAATTTATGTACCAACACATTCACCCTCGCATGTAAAGAGTGTTTGAAAACAATATATTGCATTGAAAAATATATATTGCGCTAATTTTTGTTGGTAATTGAGAAACGATGACAGACTTTCATTGTACTTCAACATCTCAAACATGTAAATGCGGCCTCTCTGCTAGGTCATCCTTACAAATGAGAATATGTTCTTAATTGCCTTCACTTGTTAAATAAAGTCCAAATAAATACAGTATATGATTGTATGTAAACTAGGTATTCACGACGCCGGTGTATTGCCAAATGTTTACATACTACATGGCTTAGCGCTTTACACAGGAATAAGAACCAGATCTGAGCTGTGCGAGAGGTCAACAGTTATGCCCTTTGAGCAGTAAAGAGTTGATATATTGTTACATGTTGTTGTTCATGCTTCATCTACACAAGAAACACTTACGTTTTGGTTAGACAGTTAACCTGTGCATTTGAGCACCACTCAGAAACAAATTTGATCGGCGAAAATTCACTTGATTTACCAAAATATGTGGGCATAGTTGCGAGGCTGTGCATAATTTGCAGGTATTAGTTGAATTTGCATGAATTGGCAGAATTATAACATTGTGATTTCCTGGGGGGACTGAAAGATGACTCAAATAAGTAACAGCACTGAAAGTAACAGGAATGAGTGTTTAGCATAGAATTAGCAAAAACATGAAATATAGCCACATGACATTTATGCTTATAGCATGTTGATATTGAGCACTTTTAAGTGATCAAGAAAATTATATTATAAATAAAACAAAATATATCATATATTAGTTTAGGAAATCTGACTGTGATGATAATTCAGCCCCACACACTTGTCATAGTTGAAATATCATCAAATATACAGAAAACTAAATGAGAAACTAAATCATTGAAAGGCCAAAAGTAACTCGCCTTTCTATGATCCCGTGGACTATGTGACTTGTGGAATATTGCACATTTTTCTGAGGGGGTAATGTGTTTGGGTAACAGGACTGAGTGACAACCCAAGAACATGACTGAAGAGGAATTTTAACTAATGTTTGTGTTTTTGTTATTAAAAACTGTAGGTAACAAATATGGAAAAATATATAACATTTCTAAAAAATTTAGATATTATATTTCTTGGTAAAATCAAATATTAGAAAACAGAGATAGCCAAAAGATGCAATTTGTCCATTGTTCAAGGTAGTTCATATTAATTGTTTATATGTTTTTTTAAATAAATGTGCATTTAGATCAACATTACGGAGATTTTGCTTAATATTTTGTTGTTATTTACAGTAAAATTTATCGTGCATTTATAAATGTTATTACCTGGTAAAAAAAAAATCAATGTAAAGGTCCATTTGTATATGTCCCACTGAAGCTTGAAAATGTTCAGCATTTGTAACTTGGCCAACAGGAGCTGAGGGAGCGTGTGCTGAGGGGAAAGTACCGTGTGCCCTTTTACATGTCCACAGACTGTGAAGGCATCCTTCGCCGATTCCTGGTGCTCAATCCCTCCAAACGCTGCACCCTAGAGGTGAGGAAGACCACAAATAGACAGTATGATTCAAACCAAGCTGACATTATTCTACTTAGTATTCTTGCCGAGTGTATACTGTTTATCAAAGTGTACATTTTTAAATGTCTTTTTTCATTGTCTATCCATCCGTCTTCTGACGCTTATCTGAGGTTGTGTCGCGGGGGCAGCAGCATAAGCAGAGGAGGCCAGACTTCCTTCTTCCCAGCCCCTTTGTTGAGGTCATCCCTGGGGATCCCAAGGCGTTCACAGGCCAGCTGGGAGACATAGTCTGCCCAGCGTCTCCTGAGTCTTCCCCGTAGCCTCGTACCAGCCTGACGTGCCCTAAACACCTCCACAAAGAGGCGTCAGCGGGGCATCCTGACCAGATGCCCGAACCAACTAATCTGGCCCCTCTCGATGTGGAAGAGCAGTGGCTTTACTCTTGATTCCTGCAGCCACCTGATTGATTGATTGATTGAAACTCTCATTAGAAGATTGCACAGTTCAGTACATATTCCGTACAATTGACCACTAAATGGTTACACCCGAATAAGTTTTTAAACTTGTTTGAGTCGGGGTCTAACCGAATCACCGCAACACCCTCACTGCGCCTAAAAATTCTGTCCAAAAGTTATAAGCGGAATCAGTGGAAAAAGGGCAGCCTTGGCAAAGTCCATCCGTCCCTGGAAAGGGGTCAGACTTACTGCCGACAAAGCGGACCAAGCTCTGACACTGATCATATTTTTAGCGGACTGCCACAATCAGGTGGTTAGGAACCCCATACTCTCTGAGCACTCCCCACAGGAATTCCCGGGGGACACAGTCTAATGCCTTCTCCAAGTCTACAATGCACATGTAGACCGGTTTGGAAAACTCCCATGCAACTTCGAGGACCCTGCCGAGAGTAAAGAGGTGGTCTACAGTTCCACGGCCAAGAAGAAAACAACACTGTTGCTCCTGAATCCATGGTTTGACTAGCCGGCAAAGCCTCTTCTTTAGTACACCTGAATAAACCTTAACGGTAGGGCTAAGGATTGTGATCCCATGATAGTTGAAGCACATGCACAGGTTCCCCTTCATAAAGAGAGGAACCACCACCCCGGTCTGCAAAACCAGAGGCACTTCCCCCAATGTTTCATTAACCAAAACAGCCCAACAACATCCAAAGGAACTCCGGGTCGATCTCATGCACCCCTCGGGGCAAAACCACAGAGGAGCTCTTAAAATACCTTGGCAACTTCTGCCTCAGAAATGGTAGAGCCCACAACAGATTCTCCAGGCACTGCTTCTTCATAGGAAGACGTGTAGGTGGGATTGAGGAGGTCCTCAAAGTATTTCCCCCACCGATCCCCAACATCCCTAATTGAGGTCAGCAGCACATTATACCCACCATACATGGTGTTGACAGTGTTGTTGACGTGGATGGTGGTCCAGAATCGTTTCGAAGCCGTCCGGAAGTTGGTTTCCATGGCTTTACCAAACTCCTCTCATGTTCAGGTTTTTGCCTCTACGGCCGCCAAAGCCACACGCCGCTTCGTCTCTCAATACCTTTCCACTGCCTTCGGAGTACCATGAGCTAAAATAACCCTATAGGACTCCTTCTTCAGCTTGATGGCATTGAACACTAGCAGGTTCTGGGATTACCGCCACAACAGGCACCAACCACCTTGTGACCACAGCTCCGATCGGCTGGCTTGACAATAGAGGCACGGAACACGGTCCACTCGGACTCAATGTCCTGCGCCTCCCTCGTGACATGTTTGAAGTTCTTATTGAGGTGGGAATTGAAACTCTCTCTGACTGTCCTAGACACTCACAGCAAACCCTCACAATGCGTTTGGGTCTGCCAGATTTGACCGGAATCCACCTCCACCATCAGAGCCAACTCATCACAAAGTGAGTTTGAAAGCTTCAGATCAGACTGCCAAGGGCCCTGCCAACGGCTGCCGCCCAGCTCACATTTGCACCCAACCTCTCTAACCCCTCCTATCAGTGATGAGCCCATTAGAGGGGGGACCTGGTCATTCGGCTCCACCTCAAGGCCTGGTACCAGAGGGGAGCACTGCTGGCCCTTATCCGGGCAAGGGAATTCTGGTTCCTTGTTTGTGTTTTTTCATAGAAGTCTTTGAGGTGCTCTTTGTCTGGTCCCCCACTTAGGATCTATTTGTCTTGGGAGGGCATAGAAGCCCCAAGGACAACATAGCTCTTAGGATCACTGGGACACTCAAACTCCTCTACCACGATAAGGTGACAGCTCACTGTATTTTGCTTTATTATTATTTTCTTTCTTTTTTTTAGCTGAGCTTCAATTATTATTGTCCTTTACACTGTGCTGCTACTTGAGTATTAACTACCCTGAGAGAACGCTTAAGGGATCAATTCCGTTCTATCTAATCAAATCCAATCTACTCTACGTCTTTACAGCAAGTCATGAAGGACAAATGGATAAATTCAGGGTATGAGGGTGAGGACCTAAAGCCCCATATAGAACCCGTTGAGGACTACAGCGACGCCGCCCGCATCGGTGAGTCAACCGGGCCAGTGTCAATGTGGCTTCTATGGCGGCTGTACCGGGGATTGTATTGCTGACAGAACATAATCAATGTTGTCTCCACCCAAGATGATTTATATGTCTTTGTACTGTTTGTGTGCCTTAGAGGTGATGGTCGGCATGGGCTTCACCCCTGAGGAAATCAAAGACTCTCTGCTCAATCAGAAATACAATGAAGTCACAGCCACATACTTACTACTGGGCCGCAAAGGCGACGTGAGTTATATACATTTACACCCCAAAAATTATTCTTATACTATATATGTCCTCTCCAGTGGACAATTTTCTTTTCTCCTGTCAGAGTTACCATTTTGGAAAAAATAGCCCTGTTATGCAAACCACAAATGTCCACTAAAAGGGTACTGGGGAATGATTCATATCAGTTTTTCAGGTGGTCTGATCATCTGCAGGGGTGGGTCATAACAAGGGCTGCAGCTATTGATTATTTGAATAATCGAGTAATCTATTAATTAATTGGTTTGATTAATCTAGTAATAGTAGTAAACACTCTATATATTCAATGAGTATTTTAGGAAAACTCGTTAAAATTAACAACGAATGTTATTCCTACCATAACCTTTATGTTTTATTTCTGATGAATTCACTTTTTAACATATGTGCATTAATAAAAATATATGTGCTGTTTTCCACGACACAAATAACGGCTCACCACTCATGTGAGCTCTATTACAGCGACTGTGTGGAAACTATGTCTGTGTATTTAAAGTTTGTTTAATACATTTTTATTAGTTACACTTATTAAAGGAATAACTAAAGCATCATGATATACATCTATATAATATAAATCTATAGATAACAGGGCTAATGTCAGCTAATACAATAAAAACATTTACAACTTGTGACAACATGTTATGTTTAGTTGGAAGTGGAATTCATGTCACTATTTGCAGCGTGCAGTATAAGTGTGGTCATGTTACTGCCAGGCTCTGTTTGATTGGTGAAAAGGAGTCAAACATCACTGATTCTTATGTTGGATTGGTGAAACAGAGTCATGTGACAATGCCCACTGGAAGAGATCTCTAAAACGAGCAAAAATCACGTCTTTGCCGTTGACAAGTTGCCACCTCATCGCAGGACCAACACAAATAGACAGACAAGCATTCACATTCACACACTAGGGACAATTTAATGATGCCAATCCCCAAGTGCATGTCTTTGGAGGTGGGAGGAAGCCGTAGTACCAGTTCCAGGGAGAACATGCAAACTCCAAACAGAAAACCCCCAAGCCTGCAAGTTGAACCCAAGACCTTCTCGCGGTGAGGCAAGAGTGCTAACCACTGCGCCATCAAGCCGATACCTAATGTCAAATACTCCACTTTATAACAAATCATCAGAAAATATTGTATATTTGTTGTTTTTCCTGTGATAAGAATATGTTTATGTTGGGGTTTTTTTTGTTTTACAAGAAGAGGATAAGAATTAAAGACATTAAAAATAAAACATTTTTAAAACATAATATCTATGGATAAGTCTGCTGCTACGGAAAGATTTGAAGCTCTTAAAGTTAAAAAAATGTATATATTTATAATACTTATTTATAACACTTATGAATTAATTATAAAAGTTAGTTGTTTTTTTGGGGGGGTTTTTTAAAAAAAAATACTGTACTTATCTTAAATCGTTATGTATATGATAGGTCTAAAGTTGTAAAATTTAAAGCAACAAAATTTAAAAATATGTATAGCACTTTTTGTAGCGCGTCCGTTTTTCATCTCTTGGGAGGATCAACATAGTTTTAAATTAGGTATACTCAAGGGTTAAGTAAATGTAATGGATTAAATGTGTGCGTGCATAGCTTGGCAGAGGGGTTGTTACTGCTATCTTGTTGGTTGCAAAAAATAAAATGAAGTCGTTCTGCAAGGCAAGGCTGTCATCTTTTCCACGAGTCAAGTCAGTCTGCATCACAGATGCCGCCGGTGGTCATACAGCCGTTTAGCTGGTTAGGTTACAGTGACTGAAATAAACATTTAATCCCTTGCTGATGCCACCTTACAAAGAAACCAAGAACTATCATTATTTTGTTACTGTAGGTTGAGAAGTTGTGTCCAAGCATTACACAAGTAAACTGTTTTCCTTCCAAATTGTTTTCTTGCCAACTATTTTTGTTTTTATTAATATCATGAGATCCCACACTAAAATCTCAAGGTTTGATTTTGGTTGTTCAAGGACCTTTCTTTCAAATGTATGTATTTCACATCATTTAAGGAGGGCAGCGAGGCCCGTTCAGCCAGTACGCTGTCCTTGGCAAGAGTGAGACCCAGTCCTATTACCAACGGAACCAACAAACACTCTTCAACAACTGGCTCCTCATCCTCTTCCACCTCCTCCTCACATAGCAAGACACAGCGCAGTGCCTCCACTTACCACCGGCAGCGACGACATAGCGACTTCTGTGAGTATCTACTCTTAACGTCCGACTTTTAAAGGTCTTACAGTTCCAGTGGTTCCTCGGCCCACTTTTTGAATGATTTGGTTTTCAACTAAAATTTTCTTCAAAATTGTGTCATTTATATGTATTTCACATTGTTTTCTGCATGTGAAAATATAATTGTTCTCTATAAATGTGTTTGGTGTTCATATTTTTGGTGCACGGAATAGATAAATAGAATTTACATATTTTCTTATGGGGAAAAATTGCTATTTTTCCGCACATTATGATTTTGGACATTTTGGAACAGAATACCAACAAAAATCAAGGTACAAATCTAACGCTGTTCACATACACTATTGCTTTTTTGTTGTTGTGCTTATTGCTTTAATTGATTTATTGATTGATTGAAACTTTTATTAGTAGATTGCACAGTTTAGTACATATTTCGTACAATTGACCACTAAATGTTAGCACCCAAATAAGTTTTTCAACTTGTTTAAGTGGGGGTCCACGTTAATCAATTCATGGTGCAAATATATACTATCAGCATACTACAGTCATCACACAGGTTAATAATCAGAGTATATACATTGAATTATTTCCATTATTTATAATCCGGGGGTTAGGTTGATATCAGCACTTCAGTCATCAACAATTGAATTAATAGCATCCCTGTGAGACAAAATGGTCTACCAAACACAAAATCACTGATTTATGATACAATAGAACCTACTTATGTTGACAACCAATCTATGTGGCTATGTGAGTTGATTGATGAAAAATTCCTGTTTAAGTTCATGTCAACATACATGGTTGGCCACATTTGTCGACACCAAATTCGAGACCAATGGCGTTATTTTGTATGAAAAATGTGTCATTTTATGTCAGCATATGTTGTTGTATTGTTACTTTATCATCATCGTTGACAACAGTGACATAACCGCTCGTTAGTTACACAGCATTAAACCCTGCAAATTCAGTAAGGACTTTCTGTTCAGTCCAAAATAAACTTAATAACCGGTATGGCAGTATTAACCTAAATTCTATCACAAAAATGTATCAATTTTTTTCTTTTTAATAGATTTTTAGCTACTGGAAGAAAGTTTTACTGTCACTGTGGTCAAGACGTGCAACACATATCACAACATTTTTACAGCAGCTCTGTTAGATAAGAATATAAAAGTATCACATTATGTCCATCATCCAGTCCAAGGGTCATCAGCATTAATTGGTTCCTCTGTAACTATTCCCCTCCCAAAGATTTAACTAGCCCTGGGGTCAACAACCAAAAACGTTGAAAGAGACAAAAATACAAAAAACAAATCCGTCTGGAGCCGCAAAAAATTAAAAGCCGTATATAAGTGTTATAATAAAGGCAACACATGATGTAAGTGTCTATATTAGCTATAATAGCCTACTATCAAAATGTGTCGCAGGGTGAAGCAAATCTTCATAGACAGAAATGTTGAAATTTAATATTTATTCTCCACATACAGAAATGTTGAAATTTAATATTTATTCTCCACATTTATACAACTGGGCTTCACGGTGGCAGAGGGGTTAGTGCGTCTGCCTCACAATACGAAGTTCCTGCAGTCCTGGGTTCAAATCCAGGCTCGGGATCTTTCTGTGTGGAGTTTGCATGTTCTCCCCGTGAATGCGTGGGTTCCCTCCGGGTACTCCGGCTTCCTCCCACTTCCAAAAAACATGCACCTGGGGATAGGTTTATTGGCAACACTAAATTGGCCCTAGTGTTTGAATGTGAGTGTGAATGTTGTCTGTCTATCTGTGTTGGCCCTGCGATGAGTTGGCGACTTGTCCAGGGTGTACCCTGCCTTCCGCCCGATTGTAGCTGAGATAGGCGCCAGCGCCCCCCGCAACCCCAAAAGGGAATAAGCGGTAGAAAAAGGATGGATGGATGGATTTATACAACCTTAGAAACCATTAGTAAATCAGAGGCTACTCAGAAGGTGAGATAACTTCTGGAAATGTCTGGCTTTTAATGGTCAAAAGTATAGATGTGTGTGTCTTAGTTTAAGGAAACTGTCTTCTTTTCATATATTTATTATAATCTTTGGCAAGCTAGGTAATGTTTGCTGTGGTCTGGAACAACATGGCACACAACAATCTGAAATGCAGCCAATATTACTTACAGATAATGTGTCATGAGACATGCAAACATAAATTAAATACAAATAGGACATAAGTAAAGGAAATTAAATGAGCTCAAATATACCCACAAATGAGGCATAATGATGCAATATGTACATACAGCTAGCCTGAATAGCATGTTAGCATTGAATAGTTTGCAGTCTAAACATACCTGACCAATTATGCCTGATTAGCACTCCAACAAGTCAATAACATCAACAAAGCGCACTTTTGGGCATTCACACACAACATGAAACTTTTGGTGGACAAAATGAGACAAAGAAGGAGTGGAAGATTTTACATGTAAACAAACTGTTGCGTCACAGTCCACACTATGGTGAGTTCAAGAGCCGCTGAAATTAGTAGGACAAAAAACCAAATATTCTCACCAGTGAAGCATACACACAAACGTATTAAACAGGAATTTCTCACAACGGGAAAGTTTGTGTCATCACTGTCCTCAAACAAAAAACATACTAAAACAAAAAATATTTCCCCCCATCTTTTTCCATTTTCAGTCCTGTTTTATAAATGCTGTAGGGAGCCATTAGTGCAGCGCTCGAGAGCCGCGAGTTGCTGACCCCCGAACTAGCCTTACTATCAACATTTTTAGAGGTGGCTTAATATATCAATAAAACAAGTATCAAAATATATCGGCTTACATCTATATTATAAAATCTTCGAGTCGCAGGACGGCAATTACTGGCATATTCCAAAACAGGAACTAAAACACTAACACCAACAAACGCAAAATAACGCCTGTTATAACCAGCCGTGACAAATATAAGCACTCTGATCCAAGCAGGCCTGCAGCTGGACAGCCAGTTAACATCTAAATGGCATCCAATAAACACACAAGGTTGGTCTTTTCTTGTAGTTTAGAAAATGTAAACATGGTAAGAGCTAGCAACTACACAACAGCTAAGCAGACAATTCCACACAAGCTACACAAATAAAATAAGTGTCCTAAATTGAACGATATCGCAGCCTCAAACACAACATGTTTCAGTACAAACACGCATCAAATATTTAGAGTTGCATATTACTTGTACATAAAAAGCCTCCAAGGCAGAATCTTATCACAAAGTATCCAGTAACACAGTGGTTCTCAAATGGGGGTACGCGTACCCCTGGGGGTACGTGACATTTTTCAAAAATATTCTAAAAATAGCAACAATTCAAAAATCCTCTATAAATAAATCTATTGAATAATATTTCAACAAAATATAAATGTTAGTTCATAAACTGTGAAAAGAATTGCAACAATGCAATATTCAGTGTTGACAGCTAAATTTTTTGTGGACACGTTCCATAAATATTGATATTAAAGATTTCTTTTTTTGTGAAGAAATGTTTAGAATTAAGTTCATGAATCCAGATGGATCTCTATTACAATCCCCAAAGAGGACACTTTAAGTTGATGATAACTTCTATGTGTAGAAATCTTTACTTATAATTGAATCACTTGTTTATTTTTCAACAAGTTTTTAGTTATTTTTATATCTTTTTTTCCAAGTAGTTCAAAAAAGACCACTACAAATGAGCAATATTTTGCGCTGTTATACATTTTAATAAATCAGAAACTGATGACATAGTGCTGTATTTTACTTCTTTATCTCTTTTTTTCAACCAAAAATGCTTTGCTCTGATTAGGGGGTACTTGAATTAAAAAAATGTTCACAGGGGGCACATCACTGAAAAAAGGTTGAGAACCACTGCTAACAAACGTGTTCGCATCATTCAACTTACTATATGCTAAATGAATTATTGTGGCCACGAAGTGTTGCCAAAAAAAACTTATTACCACTCCTCTTCAACTTAATTAGGGATCAAATGAGTTCCAGACTGTTTATAATAAATAGGTTAGTGCTATTCATACCTAACATTGCTCTTTGTTTGACTAATTTCTCTTGATTAAGCCATTGAGATGTTATGGTTTATAAAACCATTTGAGGCAGTTGTCTTTAAGAGCTATATGAATAAATTGTGATTGTGATTGATTGACTTTCTAACATTCAACACTACAAAATAAAACAAATATCTCTGATTCCTGTGGATATTGTATTGAATCAATATCAGTATTGGTCAAATGTCAAGGCCCCACTATCATATCAGAAGTCAATCCCTAGTAATTTTCGTTACTTTGAGATGTATCAATATAACAACATTGTTTTATTTCATGGTTCCTGGACTCCTTTTATAAGCAACCGTAGGCTGCTGATGCAGAATACTCCTTATATGCATCCCTGTATGTCTGTGCACTGCTGTCCTCCACAACAAAGGCGGCCCCTCCATGCCCGTCATGCACCCCAAACGGAGCCCCACGAGCACAGGTGAGAGGGAGCTGCGAGAGGGACGAATGCCTTCGCGTAAAGCTAGTTGCAGCGTGATGGGAAGCCACAGCCTTCCTCCGTCCAGCCCGATGGTCAGCAGCGCCAACAACCCCAACAAGTCAGAGATCCCAGACCGCCGCAAAGACATGACCGCCACCACCGTAAGTATTTTTTTTGTTTCTTTTTTAATTAAACACAGCAAATTTTATACCATAGGATAAGATAAGTGTGTGCCCCCATGCAAGGGTATAAACAGTTCATAAGTTTATGGTTATCTTATTTTATTAGATTCCCAAATAGATAACAAAATTCGTACAAGCGACACACTGACTACTCTAAATTATATCCGAGTATTGCGCGTTAGGAACATATGCTATAATAGGATAAAATAAAGTCCACTACAGAAAATGTGCAATGTGTATCAATACTTGACACGTGTGACCGAGTATTTGCTTCTCACTTTAAAGAACAACATCCCTGGAAGCGCCATGACCCGCCGGAATACATACGTTTGCACGGATCGTACAGGTGCTGACAGACACTCTCTCCTGCAGAATGGCAAAGACAACAGGTAACACTTCGTTGGTGGTCTTTCGATCTTAATCTTAGTTTGCACTGTCATTAGGGATGGGTACCGAATTCGGTACCTTTATAGGTACTGACTAAATTTCATTGGTACAATAGAGTGCCGATTCACCTAAAATCTAAAAGGTACCATAGTTTTGTACCTTCCTTGCACGTGGCTTCACGTCCGGTTGCAGATTAGACATCGGTTCAAGCACTTGGCGTGAAAACCATAGTTATATCTATGGGGGAAATAGGCAATCAGGATCTCCGAGCGGACTAGGTCAAAATGTCCATCCATCCATCCATCCATCTACCTCCGCTTATCCGAGGTCGGGTCGCGGTAGCAGCAGCCTAAGCAGGGAAGCCCAGACTTCCCTCTCCCCAGCCACTTTGTGGAGCTCCTTCCGGGGGATTCCGAGGCATTCCCAGGCCAGCCGGTAGAGATAGTCTCCCCAACGTGTCCTGGGTCTTCCCTGTGGCCTCTTACCGGTCGGACGTGCCCGAAACACCTCCCTAGGGAGGCGTTCGGGTGGCATCCTGACCAGATGCCCGAACCACCTCATCTGGCTCCTCTCGATGTGGAGGAACAGCGGCTTTACTTTGAGCTCCTCCCGGATGACAGAGCTTCTCACCCTATCTCTAAGGGAAAGCACCGCCACCCGGCAGAGGAAACTAATTTCGGCCGCTTGTACCCGTGATCTTGTCCTTTCAGTCATGACCAAAAGCTCATGACCATAGGTGAGGATGGGAACGTAGATCGACCGGTATATTGAGAACTTTGCTTTCCGGCTCAGCTCCTTCTTCACCACAACAGATCGATACAGCGTCCGCATTACTAAAGACGGCGAACCGATCAGCCTGTCGATTTCACGATCCACTCTTCCCTCATTCGTCAACAAGACTCCGAGTTACTTGAACTCCTCCACTTGGGGCAAGATCTCCTCCCCTAGCCTAATGTTAAAATTTTACATGCCAACAAAGCAAGACGGTGCTTGAGAGTAAGGCTACATTTATTAAAATGTGTTAGCTCGATGTTAATAAAATTGGATATGCCATACACATGCTAACTACAAGCATGTTTAGGAAATTTCAACATTTCTAACTGTGGTAATCCAAACTGTAACTAGGATGTACGTTACAGCAGCTTCTGTGTAATAAGTAGGGGCTGGGCATTTTGGGGGGATTTAGGCGATTCCGGTTCCTCCTTTTAATTCTGGTTCCCAACAATTATTGATTCTCGATTCTGATTTGTTTGAGAGACAAGTTAAAACATGTACTATGTTCATAGGGCTATTTTTAACCAGTATACAAATATCAATCCTTTCAACTTGAATATCTGTTAAGAAGTTTCTTTCCACAGGCGTACACGTTCACAAAGTTTTGCTTATTTGTGAAAACATCATAAAACATTTAAAAATATCCTGTTGTTTGTGTTAGTGTTAAAGACGTTCCCATCAGGGTTTTATGCTGCGAATTCCGATCATCCCTGAATGAAATTGGCCAATATCGATCACATGTATGAACTGTAAATTTCAATATATATTATATAACATAAATGTTACTATTATTTGGCCCTGCGAAGAGGTGGCCACTTGTCCAGGGTGTACCCCGCCTACCGCCCGAATGCAGCTGAGATAGGCTCCAGCGATCTCTCGCGACCCCAAAAGGGACAAGCGGTAGAAAATGGATGGATTACTATTATATATACCAGCACGAAACCATATATATATATATATATATATATATATATATATATATATATATATATATATATATATATATATATATATATATATATATATATATATATGTATATATATATATATATATATATATATATATGTATATATATACATATATATATATATATATATATATATATGTATATATATACATATATATATATATATATATATATATATATATATATATATATGTATATATATACATATACATATATATATATATATATATATATATATATATATATATATATATGTATATATATACATATACATATATATATATATATATATATATATGTATATATATACATATACATATATATATATATATATATATATATGTATATATATACATATACATATATATATATATATGTATATATATACATATACATATATATATATATATATATATATATATATATATATATATATATATATATATATATATATATATATATATATTAGGGCTGTGAATCTTTGGTTGTCCCACGATTCGATTCAATATCGATTCTTGAGATCACGATTCGATAATATATCGATTTTTTTAGATTCGATTCGATTCTCGATTCAAAAACGATATTTTTCCGACTCAAAACGATTCTGTATTCATTCAATACATAGGATTTCAGCAGGATCCACCCCAGTCTGCTGACATGCTAGCAGAGTTGTTGATTTTTTTTTAAAAACTTTTATAATTGTAAAGGACAATGTTTTATCAACTGATTGCAACAATGTGTTTTTTTAAACTATTAAACAAATCAAAAACATTACTTATTTTATCTTTGTGAAAACATTGGACACAGTGTGTAGTCAAGCTTATGAGATGCGATGCAAGTGTAAGCCACTGTGACACTATTGTTCTTTTTTTGATTTTTTATAAATGTCTAATGATAATGTCAATGAGGGATTTTTAATCACTGCTATGCTGAAATTATAACTAATATTGATACTGTTGTTGATAATATTCATTTTTGTTTCACTACTTTTGGTTTGTTTTGTGTCGTGTTTGTGTCTCCTCAATTGCTCTGTTTATTGCAGTTCTGAGTGTTGCTGGGTCAGGTTTGGTTTTGGAATTGGATTGCATTGTTATGGTATTGCTGTGTATTGTTTTGTTGGAGTGATAAAAAAAAAAAAATGTTTTTCTTTAAAAATCGATTTTTAAAAAAATGAGAATTGATTCTGAATCGCACATCGCATTCGATTCGATTCTTATTCGAATCGATTTCTTCCAACACCCCTAATATATATACATACATATGGTTAGTGCTATTGACAGTATAACAATATAGACAAAAAATTTAAACTAGTTTCTTTTTTCTTTTATTACACACAATTGTTCGATCAAAACAAAGTCAATAGTACATAATAACTAATCAAAAACAAAATATTCGAATCAGAAATATTTTAATAATCCCCAAGGGGAAATTAAAATATTACACAAATCTGATTCAGAGCTATACCAACCGGTATAGCTCGGTTGGTAGATGCTGTGCCAGCAAATTAAGGGTTCCAGGTTCAATGCCCGCTTCCGCCATCCTAGTCACTGCCGTTGTGTCCCCACGGACACTTTACCCACCTGCTCCCAGTGCCACCCACACTGGTTTAAATGTAACTTAGATATTGGGTTTCACTATATAAAGTGCTTTGAGTCACTAGAAAAAAGTGCTATAGAAATATAATTCACTGATTCAACTGTGAAAATCCTCAGTTGAAGACAGCCCTCGCGTTAGCGCAGGTGATTAATAACAAAAATAAGCATATTAATCATGTACGAACACAGCTAAATCCCACAATTTGTGCTTTCTCTTAATTAACCGCAGCTCTTTGAGCCACCGCTTGCCTGCAGCCTCTCCCTCCACACTCAGCATTTCCGGGGCCGGAGCTGCATCTTCCTCCTCTTCTTCAGACCGGTGCCGCCTGACCCGGGGTTCCACAATCCGCAGCACCTTTCACGGGGGGCAGCTGAGGGACCGTGGCCCTCCCATCTACTCGGCGCCGCCCACTTCACCCACCCTGTCCCACCATGATGCCAGCCCGTTGCCCCATGTTCGCACCAGGGCGACGTCCAACCTCTTCACCAAGCTGACCTCCAAACTCACTCGCAGGTAGCTTGCGTGGTGACATCATGACGACATAGACTCTTGACGTGTTTGACATGATTTTATCTTCCAAAAACCAATACTGTATTTAATGTCTAGTGTTGATATATTTTCACATCAGGAAATATTACATCGAGATATTTAAAATCAGTGAAGTTCTGTTTTACGAAGGTCACGTGTTCCTGTTAAGCAACACAAAACCTACAAAAATCTGGTTCTAATTTAGTAAGCTAAATATTTTTAACCAAAGAGAAACCAGGTCTATTTTCTCATCTAATTCTCTGCTCTCTGGAACAGTAATGAATTTTCTTTTGTGTTGAACTACTTTGATTATGCAGTGATGAATTAAGGAAAAGGGGTTTAAATAAATTATAATCGAAAGAAATTGGTTTTATCATTTTAATTAAATAAAAGGTATGTAATTACATAAATAAATACAAATCAATTAATAAAGAAAGTACATCAAATAAAAAAAAACTGAAGTAAAAACTGACAGAAACATAGTCTGACACACAGGGTGTGCCTAAAGTCTGGACATACACACAATATACATACATTAGATAAAAGATCATTATTAGGAAATAATAGTAAAAAATTATTATTTGAAGATATAGTCATCCATCGCCACATCAAGCTTTGTAATTTGCGGCTTCACTCTATCACAATTTTTAAAAGCATATTCTGTGTATTTTTGGCCTAAATTAAGCATTTTCAAGTTAAATTAAATAAATGAACTAAGAATATCAATACTACAGTGGCATTGGCCATTAGATGAGCCCAAACCAATCAGAGTGCGCTGTTCATGTATTGTGGTCACTGATTGGCTAAACCAAAGGCAGCATCAAGTCCCGACTTTTTGGGTATAAAAGGTGTGATTGTTATTTTATGTCTTGAGTGCTCTCATAATGTTAAAAACTGGATTTAGAAGGGTGTTTTTTATACTATAGCAATTAAAAGATTAGATTTTTCTATTTTGATAGTTCCTACTTCGCAGAAATTATTTTACCACGGTCTGGCCCAGAACCAATAAAACGGATGAAACAGGGGTTTACTGTGTTTCAAATTTGAAATTAATACATTTTAAAATAAATACAATCACTAACAATTAAATATATTAAAATGAATAACTAAGAAATGGTGATATTTCCTATTGTTTATTTAAATTACGTGTGACTTTCATAATAATTTTGTTGTATACCCATTTTTGCCGACAAGTCCAGACTTGACCTCTGTGTTAACAATTTCCGAGTTCCTGAATCTTTCACGGAAAAATAACACATTTGTCAGTTTTTTAAAGTGAATTTGGAGGGTTTTTTCAAATGTAACTTGTAATAATACCATGCAACAGTGTGAAAGGGTCTTCTGTTCAACTTGAGTTCAAGCGTTCTCAATGCTTATTAGAATGTTTATTCATATTGTAAGTGCGTCTGTGGCCTGGGATTATTGTCTGTTGCCCTCTTCCTCGCAGTCGTCATAATCACATATGACTAATCTAATCAAACCTCAGCTTTATCCTTGCCACTCAGCTCCTGTGCTACGCTCTCTTCCACCACTTGCTCTCCGGCAATTCAATTATTGCTCTTGTATCTCCTGACACCCACCCCCATGCCCCCACGCCCAACCACCACTCTTACCCCATATTCCCTTTCTTTATTCTCCATTGTATCTTATTCTGCTGTCCTACTGTCATGGCACCAGGGTCAACCTTGACCCGTCCAAGCGCCAGGGCTCAAACAAATCAGTGTCGGGTTGCACTCTACCCCAAGGATCAAAAACCGTTAGTAAGTTCCAGTGTGTCTTATTTCTTGTGTGCCTGCGATGCTTCATCATCTGCTTGGTCACACAGGAGTTACGTCAGTCTGTGAATACTTGACTTCTTTTCATCCGTCTGTCTACTAATTTTTGCTCCTCTTTATGATTTTATTATATTATTTCTGTCCTTTTTTGCACACTTTTGGTTTCAAGCATGTTTTGGGTTCCTTTTGTGTATTGTTGTTGACTGTCAAGACGATGGCAATATGAGTTTTCACACCTTTATCAATCAATTTGTACATGTCTACTCTGGTATCACTGAACACTTAAAGTGAAACTGTACTTTTTGGGGAATTTTGCCTATAACAATCATTATGAAAGACATGACAATAGATATATAAATATTGAATAAATGCGATCAAAAGTCCGCTTAGAACAGAGCCTAGGGGAGCCACTCAATTCTTCCTATATGCCCCTAGAAAACATCCAAATGTGTCCATTAAGGTTTTATATACATGATGTATATAAAACAATGTAATGTAGTAATATAGTAACGGACAAATTTATAATAACATTTATTTTTGGGTACTTGTATCATATTAAGCATATGTGGCGCATAAATTTAAAAAAGGCATCACAAAGTTTGCTTTTTTTTCTTCATCACTAATTATTACTCACTGGAGACTTCATGAGAGTCAACAAACATAACTAAACATCACTTATTGTACAAAGTCTGCTGTTATAAGGATGTCTACTGCTAGGATGATCGTGTACTCCTATTTAGATGAAGAATAACCCAATCTTTGTAAAAAAAACAAAAAACAGAGGGGACAGGGGGGAACAAGCTTCTTTTGGTGTCGTTCTCGCCAGTTACGGGTCCTAAATAGCTGTCAAAGTTTACCAACTTGTCGGAGTATGTCCTCAGTCATCTACTTTCCAGGTGATTTACGAACTACAATAAACTTCCAAGGAGCAGGGAAGCGAGGAAACAGCAGACCACTCGATGATGTAAACATAGGGACAAACGGTAGTGATCATGTCGCCGTTAAAAATAGTTTGTCTGCATTAATGCTTACAATAACAATATCACTAATACATGATCAATATTCATGTCTCAAAATGTAAATGTAGTATTGTTGGCAAGATTTGAATGGTTATTTATCTGGGAAACCCGTTGGTTCCGTTTCAAGGGGACCCTTTTTAACGTTTATTTAATAGTTAGAGTGAAGAAAAAAAATCAATTCGTTGTCATGTATTTCATAATGATTGTAAACGATAAGCAAAATTCCAAAAAAGCTGGAGTTCCCCTTTAACATAGTGCTGTGCAAAAAGAAAACCTGTGATGGCCTTGGCTTGGTTTTTGGACTCCGACACGGACAAGAGTTGTGTGGTGCAAAAATGTACAAGATAAATTTAAAAAATACTCAAGGCTACAACAGAAAGGTCGATCTCTAAGAATAAAGTAGAACAAATGGAAAGAAAAGGCTACAAAAGGAAACCAAGCTTAATGATAATAAATATTAAAGCTGGAAGCATCCTGAAAATTAATGCAAATTTGTTATAACACCAGTATCTTGAGTTTAAAAGAAACTAAGCAGAATTCCGTCATTCGAGTTTCATGTTGCTTAGCCGAGTCGACCAAGGCCCCACCCATATCTCATCACACCAAATCCTTTGCAATTCTTTATTGGCCATCTGTTTAATATCTCTGATCTGATCTAGATTCCAAATAATGGACTAATACAGAGGATCACTATAGACAATCAAATCTTCCCTCATTCATGAACAAGACTCCAAGTTACTTCAACTACTCCATCCGAGGCAGGGTTTCACCCCCAACCAAGGGAAGGCATCCCTTTTCCGGGTGAGTACCATGGACTCGGACTTGGAAGTGCTGATTTTAATTTCGTCACACTCGACTGCGAACCGATCCAGTGAGAGCTGAGGATCAGGGCCCGATGAGGCAAGCAGGACCACATCATCTGCAGAGCCCCAATCCTGCAGCCACCAAACCGGATTCCCTCAATATCCTGACTGTGCCGAGAAATTCTGCCCATAAAAGTTGTGAACAGCATTGTGACAAAAGGCAGCTCTGGCAAAGTCCACTCGAAGTCACTAGAAACGGATCCAACTTGCTGCTAGCAATGGTCTGACGCTGGCAATACAGGGAAAATCAGAGGGGACAAAATGCCTTTGAGTCCACAAAACACATGTAGACTGGTTGTGCAAACCCCCATGCACCCACAAGGACCTTACCCGAGAGTATACATAGAGCTTGTCTACAGTTCGACAACCGGGATAAAAACCTCACTGCTCCTCCTAAACTCAAGGTATCCCGCGGATCCCCCCTTTGTAGTACTTCTGTCGATAGGAAGGCTGAATAGTGTAATCCCTAATAGTTGAAACACAATCTTCCGGTCCCCCTTTTTAAAAAGGGAAACCAACACCTTGGTCTGCCAGTCCAAAAGCACCTCTCCCGATGTTCACTCGATGTTGTCAACCATGATAGCCCAACAGTATCTAGAATCTTAAGAAATTCCAGGCGGTTCTCATCTACTCAGGGCCTCTGCCACCAATAAGCTTTTTCACCACCTCGGAGAACCCACTCTAGAGGTGGGAGGTATTCAAAGTATTTCTTCCACCGCTCCACAACATCCCAAGTCGAGGTCAGCAGCACACTATTCCCATCTCCACATTGTTGACATTGCTCGGTTTCCCCCTCCTGAGACGGCGGATGGTGTTGCTGAGTCTTTTTGAAAGTCTACTGAAGTTGTTCCATGGCTTCTCCAAACTCTACCAACGCCTCACACTGCTTGGCCTGTCGATACCTGTCAGCTGTCTCCGGAGTCTAATGGGCTAAAAAGACCCAATAGGCCTACTTCTTCAGCTGATTACGAATACATTTGAACAAAACAGACAGCTTGGCATTTGTTTTTAGAAGACGAAGTAAATTAGTGCACTATCAAAAAACATATCAGTATAAATGAGTTACGTTTTTTTTTCCAATGTACCACAGGCCAATAAAAAGCTAGCTGGACCACAATTGAGGCACAGCCCTGGTCTACCTTGTGTTCACTGTTGCCAGAGAGTTTTCATGTGGTCAATGGCTTTACAGACAATAAATGTGTATTATCTATTGCAATTGCAATGTGCACGGTGTACAACACAGAGCCATCAATGCATGCTTTAGATTGAAGTGAGGTAGGCTTGAAGGTGACTGTTGTGCATACTGTATATCCTGCTTGTTGTGGGTGTTGTTGCTTGTTTGGTATGTTATATAATCTAAACAACTTGCTGCTTTTTGGAATACTGCTAAGATCGTCTCTGTCTTTCAGGGTCACAAATGAATCTGAGGGAATCAGGAGATTTGCGGTCACAAGGTCAGTGCATGCCACAGCTGGAGGTCTTGTGACCGTACAACACAGTCGCAACCAGATTTTTCAACAGTTTCCATTTGTCTACCTCCCCAGTTGCCATCTACCTGGGTATCAAAAAGCGCCCGAGTCCCGGGCCGTCGGACGTGGCTGGGATCTGAGAGGAAGTGGGCGACGGGACCCTGCGGAGGTGGTACTTGCTCTGCGGGAGGCAGCGCTCAGATGTGGCTGCCAGGTACACCACGCCGGCCCTTTTCTGCTGTCCTGCACCCATGGCGCGGCGGGGGGCTGCGTGGCTTTCGAGGCGGAGGTGTGCCACCTTTCCACGGGCGCCTCCGGGACTTCTAACGGTGTGCGCTACACGCGACTCTGGGGGGCACCTCTAGCTTTTCGGGACGTCGCCACTCAAATATCCAAGGATCTTGAACTTTGAACGGAGGGTGTGTGTGTGCGTGCGTGAGTGTTTGTGTCTGTGTTTTTGTGAAAAGGCAAGTGGGTTGGACAATTTTGAAATAGTGGCGCAAACAGGGCAAGGGGCTGGACCCAAAAGAAAAGACTTACTGTCTCGTTCACCACGAACCCACACACAGACGCGCACACAGACCAGACCCTTAATGACACACAAAAACACACACTGAGGCGCCCCTCCAACCCTATTCGCCCCTGCACCACCCCCTTCATCTCCCAGTCACCCTACAAAGCTCAGCCATCCTCGCTGAGACGCTTTCACCCACTGGACCTGGATCTGACTGAATCTAGTTAAATATTTTTTACTACTACTCTAGCCATAATAATAATATTTTGATTTTTTAATGTATTGCTCTGATGGTTGTTTTTATCCGCTGTTATTTTTAATAGTGAAGAAAATCATTAATTTCTTGTGTTGACCTGACTATACCATTAACTCTTTTTTTTTTTTAACCCATAAGAACCAAGACCCATTTGTGCTTCAAGTAAAAGTATATTTAAACTATGCCACATACCAAGTGGAACATGACACATTTTTGTACTTTGTGTTAAAGCAAATAACATTTACAGCATAAGATGACTAACTCATCAAGTCCTTGGCCACCATGGTTTTCTTATCAAAAAGGTCACATACAGTGTTCCCTCACCACGCTGTGGTTGACTTACTACGGTCTCAGAGCATTGCTGATTATAAAATTGTAAATAGGTATTTTTATATTTGTATTGTATTATTTGACGGCAACAGCTCAAGCTATCTTATCGACGTGAAATCGTACAGGGCACATTATTGTCTGATGGAGACCGACCACAGCACTGTGTTCTGTATATTCTCACACTACAGGCTGATGGCGACCAACCATAGCACTGTGTTGGATTCTGATTGGCTCAGTAACTGTTGCATCAATCTCCTCCGTTAGCAGTGTTGCTTCGTCGTGCTTTCGTGAAATTTCAATGAAAAAAATGTTTTTTGTTTCCCTTCGATGTCACCCAAGTTTGGCTGCCATTGGCCTAAATTAGGTTTAATGGTTCGATATTCAATTCCTTACATAAAGGAGAAAAAAAGACACGCAAGGGCGACAGCAGTCAGTCTGTCTTATAGCAAGACTGCAAAGAGGGTGTTAAATTAAGGCCATTATTCATTCATCATCAGCTAACTGTCATTGACCTTTACCGGTGACTTCCATAGAGAATGTCTATGTTAAAATCGTGTCGGTTTAAAAGTGGTAGAAATGGTGTGGCAAAGGGGATTAACAGTGTGGGAATGATTTAGAAGAGGGTTTTAAGGGTTTATGAAGGCCTAAAATGCAAACAGTATTAATATCGATCATAGCATCTTCTACTTTGCATAAATTGACCTACCACATGGAGGTCTGGAACGTAACTCCCGCTATAATCAAGGGAACACTGTACATGGTTTGACAGCTTTTTGTCAACATCAAATTTTAGCTGTAAAGGGTTAATTTTTTTTAAATAAATTAGTCATTTATTGTCGCTATGTGTGGTAGTATTGACGCCATCATTAAGCAGTGTGAAATAACTACTCTGTAGTTTACACAGCGCTAAAATGTGCACACAGTGACTTCCTATAATTACCGTATTTTTCGGAGTATAAGTCGCACCTGCCGAAAATGCATAATAAAGAAAGAAAAAAACACGTAAGTCGCACTGGAGTATAAGTCGCATTTTGGGGGGAAATTTCTTTGATAAAACCCAACACCAAGAATAGACATTTGAAAGGCAATTTAAAATAAATAAAGAATAGTGAACAACAGGCTGAATAAGTGTACGTTATATGACGCATAAATAACTAACTGAGAAGGTGCCTGGTATGTTAACGTAACATATTATGGTAAGAGTCATTCAAATAACTATAACATGCTATACGTTTACCAAACAATCTGTCACTCCTAATCGCTAAATCCCATGAAATCTTATACGTCTTTTCTCTTACGTGAATGAGCTAAATAATATTATTTGATATTTTACGGTAATGTGGTAATAATTTCACACATAAGTCGCTACTGAGTATAAGTCGCACTTAAACTTATAGTCCAAAAAATACGGTTCTAATAATTATTTCATATTGTTAGCTACCAAAATAAGTATTTGCACACGTACAAAAGCGTTATTCTCATTGTAGTCAAAGAGTACATAAAATTATTACAGCACTTTTGTTAAACTATCTGAAAATGCAAGAATATTAATAAAAAAATATGCACATAGGGAAGAAAACCATGTAAAGAGAGGTTTAAAAATCCCTTATTATTGCCCCTCTTATTACGTCTCTGGACAAAGTCACACGTAAATGTGAACGCGATTGCTCGTTTTGGTTTCAGTCAGTCTGCGGAGCGTCAACATAATCGGGTGCCACTGTACAAAATAATTTGAACAGCAAAATGTATCGACTGTCTTATTAGCATTTTTGCTTTCCATTACATATTTTCCTAGCTTGTTTTATAAGAATTTATTGGATAAATGTTGGAAGAAAAGTTGAATTGTGTAAAATTTGACACCCTATTAAAGTGTTGTTAATTGGCTTTAAAGTGATCTTTAATGGCAAAAAGTAGGTTTTTGGAAATAAGCTAGCAGAGTGAGCTTAGTCGAGCACAATGCTGTGTAGAGTGCATTTAAGGACATTTAAAGTGTTGGTGACATGGGCTCTTATGGGTTAAAATATTCATGTCTGTCCATCTTTATATATACACCATTCAATTTTTCATTCACTTTTACGGTAGATGTGAAATGTATGGATCAGGGTTGCATTGTTTTGTTGAGTTAGTCTACATCGCTCTGTACGTCAGTGACGACTGCACTGGATTAAGGTCAATGGGAGCAGGGTTGACCGGTCAAAGACTAACTAACACTAAATGAGTCTGTGACGTCTTCGGCTTAACGAGCTGGCGTGTGCTCTTTAGCCGATTGGTCCATGTAGAAAATACATGAAACGTACCCAAAAGGGTGGTGTGAGTGCAGTTTATTGTAGGACATATCACAATGCGTTACGTGCATAAGTTCATATCCACCTTTAAAGGAACACAAAAGCTTGAAATATTCGAACTCTGGCCGCGGACTTGTTTTTGTTGAATGGATGTCGTTTAGCTGAAAACGACAGAGAAAAATTGGCAGCCATGTGTTAAATAGTATACGCTTTTATCATTAGTGGTACAAGTTACAAAAAAATCTATTTATAGCCTTCTCAATTTTTTCGAAAAGGAGTTGGAAGGAGCAGAGCTGATTTAATCCTACCCAATTTTCCATACCTCAGCAATTTACTGATAGACTGTTTATGCAGAGGCCGTGAATGTGGGATAAATACATCTACAAATAAGTAAGTAGGCCATTTCACCGAATCGGTGCCATTAGCTTGTTATAACGGTCTCAAAACAAGTGTGAATTTCTGGGATTTTTCAACTCTGAAAATTTACCCAAAACAGTTTTATCGAACCTTTGAAGTCGTTCGGAAGCAGACGATGGCTCATTTATGGGGTCATGTTATGATAGTTTTTTAGATTTACATAACATGTAATGGTGGTTCTTTGGTCAAAATTCTGCATTGACCATTGTTTACAGATCATCTTCCAACTGCTCTCTGACTGTCCTTTAAAAGGTGCCATATGTAATACTGTGACCAGAAATGGTACGATAATTGTCAAAATTCTGTAGTCCCCTCCCTCTCTCCCTGACTGAGGTTGCCACATACGCAGCTGAATCCAGCTCGAGCGACTGGGCTACTCCAAGGAACTTCAAATTCCACTGCCACTTACTATGGGTTGAGGTGCAGAGATCATAATAGCTGAATAGACAAGCGTTTTGTCAATAACAAATCTCTAACGAACACATTTTACACAGAAATTAGGGTATTTTCAGGAAGAAGTATGTCATGCCTGCATACAATATAATCAATGGCAATCATATGATTATTGTCAGTACTATCAGAAAACAAAGACTAAAACAATCTACAACCAACGCTAGCAATGGTTAAACTGGTGAAAATAAGTAGAGCTTACTTAGCAGCCTATTGTACGCCCAAAACTGAAGAGGAGACATTTTACCAAGGTATGGTTATAGGCTACATAAATGAGAAACTATTTTATCATGTGATTTGGCTGTCCCCATACGTTTCACATAGCCATGATGACCGCCGTGCTAATGTTGAAACCCATTTCCTCAGCTTATCAGCATATTGGAAAAACAAAATAGGTTTTATTTGTCAAAAAGATGTTTGCCCTGTCAGTTCAAATACACATCCACATACAGGCATATATTTCCCCCGTTAGCCTATATGTTGATGTGTCATTGACCGGGCTAGCATGCCAAGGATTACACTAGGAGCTGAGCAACGTCACACTATGCATTCATTGCATGAACATATTAACTTTGTAAGACAAGCTCATAGACTGGATTGAACAATGTAGTTTATATACAAAATTTCAATCTCCATTTATTACAACAAAAAGAAAACGTAAACACTTGACCTACCTATCAAAAAGGAAATTGGACGCCTTTTAGATTCATTAGGGTCTAACATGTCTAGTAACTTTACCGGTGGCAGTAACCAAATGAAGGTGGCGGTGCGTAACTAGCAACCTGGATGTGACATACTCACAGACTTTCTAATTGGTAGAGGACGAGACATCGAAATTAAAACAATAACAAGATTTCAGGGCTGAAAATCAAATTTTGAAGTTAGCATTATCTGGCTGTTATAGAGGTATTCAAAAAGAACATGATTTATTAATGCCTTGTGACGTATCAGGGCCATTTAATGACTTGACAAGAAATTATTACATATGGCTCCTTTAAGTAACAAGACTGAAAGTAACAGGATTAAGTTTTTAGCAAATATATGAAATGCCACATGATATTTTTGTTAGTGGAATGTTGATAAAGCACAGTTAAGTGATTTATTCAACATTATAAATAACACAAATGACAAGACTGTGCTGAAATTTTAATCCCTTACTTCTGTGGTCTACAGATGATCTAATGATGTAATGTCATGTTTTTTTTTTTTACATATACATACATATATAGATAGATATACATTTACATATATACATACATACATACATACATATATATACATACATACATATATATACATACATATATACATACATATATATACATACATACATATATACATACATATATATATACATACATACATATATACATACATATATATATACATACATATATATATACATACATACATATATATACATACACATATATATACATACATACATATATATATACATACATACATATATATATACATATATATATACACACAAATATGTATAAGAACATACATTTAGAAGTAACACATATATGTAAAAGGAAGCATGGGACAGGCAACAAATGCCATTTTAGTAGTGTTCAAGGTAGTCTATATGGAACTGATATAATTGTATTTATTAAATATGCAGGGTACGTTGCTTGATATAGACATGCATTTTAAAGTTTATTTTACCAAGCATTGATACATTTTATTTCCTGGCATCGATTCAATGGAATGGCCCGCATACAAAAATGGTATTATTAAATAATAGATAAATACAATTAATTAACAATAACATTTACACAATTACATATAAATGAATAGCTACATTGATTATACATAATGAATAAATATGTTTGAATAATTTATATTGGAT